>NC_139248.1:24432040-25100373 GCF_977018435.1 Lepisma saccharinum
AGTAATAAGCGACGTTCATGAAATGTATCACCCCACCATCCATCGGGAGTGACTGATGGAGGCCACGGATAACTTCAGAATGTCGAGCCACGAAATTTTAACCCATGCCTCCCAAATGTGAATCATGGATACATCAACCACTAATTCAGAAAGAACACATGTCTGACCACACGTCACTCCATTACCGGTTGGGCCGGACCCTGTGGCCGAGTGGTTAGCACGTAGCGCTGCGACGCTAACGCAAATCTTTACCGGTTGAAGAACTCCACACCTATAATAGGATTGTGGGAGGGAGACTGGCAGTCGGGAGATAGGCCAAGGACCTTCCAGGGTTGTCGTGCCATAATTGTTATATATATATATATATATATATATATATATATATATATATATATATATATATATATTAGTTGTATTGGCCCTACTATAAGGACACTTATAGCATAGAAAAGGAGAGGCTATTTGATTGAACAATCCGATTTGCTTACACTTAAAACAATGCCAAGAGGGGCCTATACCCCAATTCTTCCAGTGTGATATGCTCTTAATTTTAAGAATTTTGAATTCTAGTGTAGAAAGGGTGAAGCCCCTCAGACAGATTTGCTTATACTTAAAACTATGCCAAGTTCCCATATGATCTTATTGCTTATAGTGTGTTTTTCTGTCAAAATCCCAGGAATTGAATTCTAGTGTAGAAATGGTGACCCCCCCCCTCAGATTGATTCTGCCATGTATATTAATATAAAGCTTATAGCTACTGGGTTCTGAGGCCCAGTGGAGTGTGGTGCATAGCCCCATGGTTTTTATTGCCTTGTAATCGGGAGGCTCGGGTTTGAATCCTGATAAAATGTGAAGCCTCCCCTGATGGCAAAATGTTAATATTGTTGCTTTGTAATCGGGAGGCTCGGGTTTGAATCCTGGTAAAATATGAGATTGAAATATATGTGGCAAAATAATATCTCCATATGTGAGATTTTGAGAATAATTATTGCTAGTTGATAGCTCCCAGATCTGAAACGTGGTAAAAGTGTTATACAACAGAGCAAAATTATTCTCTATTGGGAATCACCAGAATTTTATTATTGCTGTTGTCTGGGTATAAAAATATCAGCTCAGCTATTAACTCCTATGCAGGCAAAATTGCCTGATCAATACTATGGGAGAGAGGCGGACAAACATAATTTATTGCTTCCATGTTTTTATAATCTTTTGATCAGTCCCATGTTTCGGCCAGCAATAAATTATTGCATGCCCGGGAGTTGTATGCCAGCAGATATAATCTATATTGTGTCTTTTCAGAGAGAAATAACATATTATCCATCATCAAAGAGAAATTAGTAATGGCTTCTTTCTGTATGCCTGGGAGATTTTATCTGCTGGCATAACCTGCACTATGCTTTTTCAGAGGGAAATTACATGTCATTTATCATGGGACTCAAAGAGAAAATTCTTATCTACACTGTGCACCCTTTCAGGGAAAATTACTTGCTATCCATCATATTGAGGAAATTCCTAGTAATAATTATATTGGCTTCTTGGATATTATCATACAGACTGAATTGCATTTAGGTTTGGTCTTGTCGCAATAATATAAGCCCCGAGTCTGTGTGTAACTTACAGAAATATTCATTGCATATTTCTATATTCCTGCAATGAGGATGTGCTGTGTTTTTTAGCTTCCCTGCCACGAGCAGATGTGCTGTGTTTTTTAGCTTCCCTGCCACGAGCAGATGTGCTGTGTTTTTTAGCTTCCCTGCCACGAGCAGATGTGCTGTGTTTTTTAGCTTCCCTGCCACGAGCAGATGTGCTGTGTTTTTTAGCTTCCCTGCCACGAGCAGATGTGCTGTTAAATTTGGGTAAGTAATATATATAAAAGCTTTCCTGCTACTAGCAGAAGTGCTGTTTGATATGAGCTTTCCTGCAATATGCAGATGTGCTGTGTACATAGTTCCATGGCTTATATGTTTTAAAATTAAGAGGCCCCTAGGCCTCCCTGACAGCAAAGTGTTGGTATTATTGTTTTATAATCAAAGGGCCTCTGTGTTTGAATCGGACCTCTAGAATTGCTCTGTGACTCTCTCATTTCTTACATCATAAACATATGATTTTTCACCTATGAGAACAACACTACATATGGTGTCATCAGGTAATGCCTCATGGAATTCACAGATAATTTTAATGTTTGTCCTGTCATTCACCACAACTTGTTTCCTTTTTGAAGTGTTGATTACAAACATGGGTCTCTGTGCTTTGAATTCATCTGGTGTGTAATACATGTCAGTATTGCCAGTAGTGACCCTTTTGAATGCCGTAAATGCCTCATATAATTTGAGGAAATCATTCTTGGACATGTCTAAATTGTAATTTTCTCTAGGGAATACCTCATTTCTGCCATTTTTAAGATATATGTTCTTGATGTTGCAGTTATCAAATCTACTTGAATTTTTTTCCTGATTATTGTGTCTCCCAGTCTGAAACAGTACCACCACAAAATCAGGCATGTCATATTGAATACTGGAGAATGAATTTGTAGCATCAAACTCATAATAAGAACCAGCGGCAGGCTTCTGTACACATTGATATGTATAAAATTGCAGAGGAATCTGTGGATTTTTTATTATATCAGCTTTGTATTTAAGAGCATAACTGGCCTCATATTCAACAACAGGGACTCTTAGCTCCATAGTCTGAATAATGCATTTGCCTGCATCAGGTAGGGTATTAGGCAGAGCTTCTCCTGTAGGGTTTAATGTGCTGTACCTCATCAAAGCATTATTATCATTGGCAGCTCTTCTAAATGTAATTCTTAAACCACCCTTCCACATAATATCTTTGTAATCTGAGAAGAATCCTGGCAACAGGCGCATGGGGAACAGCACTGTGTGGTTTTTAGATAATATTTTCTCACCAGCCTCAAATCCACCTATTTTGTAGTAAGAAGCCTCGGTTTTGGATAATTTTAATGTGGCCAAAGCTGTGGAGGTAATGCCGGGATAATCCACTCTGTTTATAACAACACCATGTTTTCTGATCTCAATTTCAGAGAACAGATGCGGCACAAAATTATCCACCAATCTTATATTTGAATTTGCCGGATAATCTGTTCCATCGAGCTTTACAACATCAAATTTGATGTATAGATCTGCTCTGTGGGGGTGTATAAAGCCATCCCCAACATCAAGATCAACTTCAATTTCTGTGTTGGGTTAATTTAAATTTGCAAATGTCCTCCTGTTTGGGGAGAATGATTGTAGCTCATAACTCTCAATATTTTCCATTTTCTTCTTGTATGTATTTTTATTTAAATATTAATCTCTATGATAGCAGTTGTTGTGGCTCCAGCAAAATCAACTAATTCTTCTTTTTCATTAGTGACCATCAATTCAATATAATCTATTCTATTATGGCACACAGGAAAATATAATGTTGGGGATGGATTGTAGATGATTGGCTCCATGAATTCGGAATTAGGTTTGAATGTTGCAATGATGCCGGTTTGTTTGTGAGTGCCTATGCCATTTGATTTGGTGATCATACCCTCAGCCACATTACAGTGAATATTCAGAGTCTCTATGGCTAAGAATTTAGGTATATTCATAGCAGTGTGTTTGATGCCTGCTTCAAGTTTTGTGTTGTTCTCAAAGCCTAGCAGCTCTCCTATAGTACGCAGATCCACTGTTTCTGTAGCAGATACAATCTCTACTCTGTGAGTGACAGAATTTTGAGTTAACACTACACCTCTGGGTAATTGAGCATTTAGAGTGGATAGATTATACTGCCCTGGAGTAATGACAATTTTTTGATCCCCTACTGCAATTTTGTTGTTGTGGTGTGTAATATTAGGTATCAAGTACATGCCATAAAATGCTCTGAGAGCTATTGTTTTGGGATACACTATGTCATCATGTAATTTGAGTTTCAATATTGAATTTTGGCTGGTGAGATGGAATACCCCCATGATGTTTCAGATACCACAAGACCTTTTGAAAATTTTCAATTGATGGTTTATTTATTTGAGACATATATCTGAGAACAGATAAACACAAATGTCCACAATTAACATCTTTGAAGTTTTGAACACGGGCATTATTGTAATAAAGATTAGGTGATTTTAAATATTTTACTAAATTTTCAGGAGGAACACCTCCAAATGAATCAAACACAAATGCCTCATTGTTTAAATATTTAAGATAACAAATCCAGTGAGTGCCCTGATTTTTGTACTTATCCAAATTAACAATGCCACACTCTTTGTTGAGTGGTTGTTCTGGTAAAGAATCAGACATGTACACACCCCTAAAATTTTTGATGCCCAGTGGCTTGATTAAAGCTTCAATATCTTGGTTTGTAAGCGGCTCTTGTTTTTTTTAAACTTATTCATGGCTCTCTTAACACCTTTGCCTTTTTTCTCCATGGCCAGGTTATGGCGCCTCTGCTCATCTAATTCTGCCTTATTCTTCTTGGCATCTATTACTGTTTTTGCTATGGCAGCTGATCCCCCAGCCAAGCTCCCAACAGCCCCGAGAGCAGCTAAGATGGCAGGGATGGTAAATATAAATCCCCCTACATGTGATTTTATTCTTGATTGCTGTAATTTTTTTAATTGGGGGGTACTAAGCAACAATTTCATACCATGTCCCTTTGCAATACAAGATTTTTTTTTCTTGCGCTGCTTTTTGGTTAAAAGACTATCAATAGTTTTAAGAGATTTGAGACCTGCATAAGGTATTTGATACATAACACCCTTGGCCTTCATTGTAGGTTTATTATATACATATTCACAACCCCCACCCCAGTTTTTGTTTGGTGCTCATAGCTATGGTGGTTCCCAATGCTGCTATTTTTTCACTTAAAGAAGCATCTTTGCTTACAAATCTACCAAATGCAGCCTCTTCTAATTTCTTGTCTGCAACATGTCTCTTGTCAAGATCAGAATCTGTGTTGTATGCTATGTCATGGTCTCTACAAGCAGCATCTAGGGGATTAACACCAGGATCACCTCTGTTTAATCTATGGTCCAGTTTTGTGCCTGGACCACAATACTGATAGCCTGGAATATGTAGTTCAAATGGCAGCTTGTTTATAATGTCATTAACCAGGCCCCGACCCTCAGAAATATTCCAAAATTTAGGTGGTAGAGTATTAATAATTTTTATAAGATATCCAATCCCCTTAGTGTCATTCACTATAAAATTAGACAATTTGGTGCTTATCATGTCCATAATTCCAACCTTTTCATTGTAAAAATTGTGGTTCCCAGCATTTTCCTCCCCAGCTATCACCAATAACCTATCTACAAGTTTCCTGACATCATCAACCCACACAAATTCTTTAGGCAGGGTGTTGTATTGTTTGATTCCACTGCCAGTCTTGATCTGTGACCATATGGGCTTGATTAAATTATTGTATTTTGCTCCACTGCTAGACTTGACTCTTTTTTGTGTGGGATCATTGTTCTGGTATAGAGCATCTGATTTTATTAATATTTCTTTGTAATAATCATAATCTTGATCTGTATAGCTGCCAGGCCTCTTCCTAGTTATCAGTTCCCACAACCCAGGTGTGCGGGGGTACTTAGCAAAAGCACCTTTTTCTCCGAGACGAGATTCTGAATAAACAATCAGATCATCCCCCATAAATGTTACTCTGAAATTGCCAATTCTATGTATGATACTACCATCAAGCTCTGTGTCAGCATATAAGCCAAACACCTCATCTTTATTGTCTTTAGGTGTGGTTAAATATTTTTGAGCAAGAAGACCCAATTCAATAGGATCCTGAGTAGCTTCAATTCTTCTAGGAGCAATAGGACTAGGTGTATGAATACTGGAAAGTGGGGTGATTGGATAATCTAATATGTTCCTTGCAGCTACAGGTACAAGCTCTGTGATCAAATTTTGATTTTGCTCTGTAACAGTTTTGATATTCTTACCTAATTCACTAATAGCATCAATGATAGGCTGTTCTGTTTGTTTGTGTTGTTCATAAATTCCTCGGTTCTCTGATTTCCATCCCTTAAATCTTTTTACAAGATAATCTCTTAACTTAAGATCATCAATTATTGGCCTTTTCATGTTTATTTATTTATATTTCAATGTCTAGAAAATTGTTGATTTTATTTCTGTATTTGCCACTATTGGGTGTTCTTGTCATATCAATTGTGACAAACCCATAACTGTCCTGGTTCCAGCACCTGCTGCAAAATTTAGAAAAATCATTGTAGCTCAAGTCCCCACCTACATATTCATCATGTATGTGTTTGAGGTTGGTATGGTCTTGATGAAACACACATATAAAATTGCTGTTGTCTCGGATCAGCTGCTTGGGTATTTTTGAAAAAGTATGTGCCAGGTAGAAGCAATCAATGTTTTTGTGCCGGCCCTGTGTAAAGAAATTTCTAACCTTGTTTTGATTATCCTATATAATGTCATCAAACACAACAACAGAATTATCGAGACATTCATGAAGTGGCTTAACATCTGGTTCAAAAGTGGCAATATCCAATCCATCATATAGCTTCATCAGCTGCTGATATTTTAATTGTTCCAAGCTCTTAGAGAAGACATACAAGTGCCTGTTTTTCCAGTCTAACCAGTTGGGTGCCAATAAAAAATTATCAACCATTAGTGTAGTTTTACCACAAGCCGATGGCCCAACAATAAGACATCTAATATTATCAGGCAGCAAGTTGCCATTTCTCTTATTCTGTTGTTCAGGTTCTGGCAGCCTTTTTATAACATCCCAGGTGCTCATATTATCACTTTGTTTGCATCGATCCAGCTGTGTTCTGGGAGTCCTAGCCATTTGACAAGTAACTTGTTGCCTTTTCTGCGGATTATTTTTTCTATGAGATATGTGTCAGGCTATTTAGTTTTGCTGAGCTCTTGTTCATAGAATCGGCCTTTGAGAATTTCTCCTCGATGATCTTTTATTATATATGTGTTAAGGGTCCCGGGTTTAACTTGAACCACTGTAAATAATTCAGTGCTCCAGTTTCTTGTAAAGCCTCTTTTGAATAAGTGCTTATATTTGCTGATTCTTACTTGATCACCCACCCTGTATTTGGCCTTTCTTGTTGTTGACTGGTATTTAGGATAATAAACAGTACTGATCAATTTTTGCTCATCAGATGAAGTTACTTCAGAGGGTTTCATGTTGATTGTGGAATGGAGCGAGTTGTTATATTATGTAGAAGTTCTGGAAGAATATTAATCCATTTATAATTACCTTGAAGTGTAAATTGTTTATACATAAGATTTTTTAAGGTTCTGTTGAATCTCTCTACAATTGAGGCCTTGAGGTCACTGTAACTCGAATAATGTTTTATTGCCTGGCTTTTAATAAATTGTTGAAACACTGAATTATAAAATTCTTTGCCATTATCTGTTTGCAAATAGCGCGGGGATCTTCCACTCTGATTGATAATTGTCCTAATAGCTTCTGTAACACATTTTCCAGTCTTGGATTTGAGTGGCAGAGCCCAGGCAAATTTTGAAAATGTGTCTATTACAGTGAGTAGATACTTGTAGCCCTTGTTGATTTTGTCTAAGTTTTTCAACTGCCCACTTGCCATCTCAATCAAGTCGCTCTGCCATAAATCATCTATGCCCTTTGTGACTACTGGGAGTCTCTTAAAATTATGTCTGGCTTGTCTGTGTAATTCATCAACAATAATTTTTCTAGACATAATATGTAAACAAGAATATTGCAACTATGGGTTGTTCAGCAGCTGATACTGCAGGATTTTCTAAATATAATTTGTCCCCTATTTGTATCTTAAATTCCAGAGAGCCATCATCTTCAACATATGCTGTTTCTAATGTATTGGGATCTGTAAAATCCTCCAATTCTACACTGGTGATTTTTGCTTTGTTATCAGCATTTGTTATTGATAAGGTGGGGTAGTGGTGTGCCTGTGGTTGAAGCCAATATTTGATCTTGATTGGTCTCAATGTGCCCCCAACAAAAAATTGGTAATAAAATTGTGCAGGGGACAGCATATATATTTTGCCACCTGGTGTAAATGGAGAATCATATTCTTTGTTGGGGATGCTGTACAATTCAAGAATTACTGAATGTTTTGGATTCTCGATTATGCCTGTTATTTCTTTTTCTGCTGTGAGCAATCTGCTTGTTACAGATTCAAGGTGCTCATTGATGGTCCTAACAACATCATCATGGCCTGGCTTAATTTTTATGTCCACAATAAGTTTCTTGTATTGTTGCACAATCTCTTGAAGCTGGGTGGCAAAAACAGACAGAGCATTTGCTTGATTGGATTCCATGGTCCCTAGCTGTTGCTTGATATTAGCTACAATTTGTTGCAAATTTTCAACAACTGCCAATTTTGAATTTTGAGCAGTAAGATCATGGACCTGTCTTCTGATATCCTCAAACAGGGCATGCAGTTCATTAATATGTTGATTGGTTGGTAGAGTGGCCACTGTCTGAGTGAGTTGTTTGATCTCTGTCTGGATATTCTTGATATCTTCTGATTTCAATATGCGAATCACTGCTCTCTTAATATTTTTAAGTTCCTGTGATGTGGGAAGATTTGATACTGTATTTTGCAAAAATTCAAGTGCCAATTTCACATTGTTTAATTCAGATGCATCAGCCACATTTTGCATAGCATTTTGGAGCAGGGCTATATCTGCCTGAGTGGGTGTGGATTGTTGTAAAATTTCAAGTTTTGTTTGGATATCATCTATCAAGTGATGAAAATGAGATAGTTCAGATTCAGTGTTGAGGTTTTCAAGCTTTGTGATTTGTTGCTGGACACTGACAAGGGTATCTACAATTCCAGGCAATCGGGATTCTAGTACATTTGCCAAATCATTTTGCACTGCTGCTATTGTACCTTCAAGATGGGTTATGGAACTTTGAATTTTATCAAAATCTTCATATGTTTCAAGTTGCAGCTTAATATTTGCTACACTCCGAGTTATTGCATTCAAAGCATCAGAAGATGGCAAGTTGTTCATAAAATTTTCAAGTGTCTCAATTTTTTCTTTAACCTCGGCTATGGCATTGTTCAGAGGGTCCAGATTAGGTATCTGGAGTGACTGAATCTGTTCTTTTAGAGTGGAAATCACTAGATCAAAATCTTCTTGTGATTTTATGCTTTTGACAATTGTTTGGAGCTGTGCCTGGACATTATTTATCTGCTCTTCCAATTGTTGTTTCAATTGCTCAGAATTGGTGGCCTGGGTCTTAAATTTGGCTTGAAGAGCTGCTACAGCTTCTTCTAAACTTTGAAAATTATCCAATGTTGCCAGATCAGTATATTTCTGAAGCAGCACTTTGAGTTCAGAATCAATTTTAAGAAGAGGGTCCATGCATTGTGATTGTAAATTTGTAATTTCTAATTGAAGACTGGCATTGAGTGTGGTCTGTAAAGCTTGTAAATCACTTCTTAATTTCTTGACTCTGACATCAAGCATCAGAATCTCATCACTGTGATCTTCATGTCTTGTATGGCCAAATATATCATTAGGCATTTTTGTTTTAGTGGTTATTTATTATAGAGTATCTGATTCTTAATTCTATAAAAAAGGGTATAAGCTTGTCATATGACCCAGGGACCTCAATATATAAGCAGTCACCAGCAGAAACAGTATAAACAGTGCCAGAAATCATGTTTGAGTGCTTAATTCTATAAATATTTCTCCCTATTGAAATTTTAACATCACCCTCAGGGGTTGTAATAAATTGCAATTGCCCACCTACAGGTAATTGGTAATGATTTAAATTATTGTTAAATATGTATAATGTTTTGCCTGTTTCATCATCATTATCTGTAAATATGCTGTTCAGATGAATAATTAACAAGCCACTCAGTTTAGACAGCATATCAGAAGAGGGTTGTGGTGTTGGCAGCTCCATAATAGCCTGTTTTTTGAACCCAAATAAGTTCATAGGCATGTTTATTTATTTCAAATCATGCTCTGTAATTGGGCATTGTTTGCCACTTTTCAAATCACAATGACCCCATGGTAAAGTATGTATGCCACATGATAAAATGCATCTCTTATCATCATGTGGGTCCAGGGCCACTTTTCTTACAATATTTGAAGTCAATAAGTGATCCACACTCTGAATTCTGGATTCTGATGTTTTGATTAAATTCTGGGATTTGAGGCAATTTTTATAATCCTCAAATTCAAGCTCTTTTTCAACAGTTACTTTGCCAATACCCTTGGCTTTTTTGGCAACAACACCACTACATGTCTCAAAACTATACATCTTGGCACTTAACCCAGCAAATTCCACAATAACATCACCAAGTGTCTCATCTTTTAACTTGCCAGGCACCTTTTTGTTGTGGGGTTGAATTATTGTATGTTCACTGGTATCAAAATATTTAAACAATTCAGGCTGTGACATATCTTGATAAACATCTTCTGTTTTAATATCAAGAATAAAACTATCCGTGTCCATGTACATCAATTTTATATTATCACCATAAAAAGGTTTCAACACATCATAATACAATGTTAACATATGTAATTTGGCCAATTCCAATATCACAGCCCCTACATAAATAGGTTTATCAAACTTAATCTTTGTTTTTTTCATGTTGAAAAGTGCCATATTTTCATCATAAATTCTTCTGTAATTGAAATTAGGCTTTGCAACCAATTTTTTGCTCAGGCTGGGGTCAGTAATTATTTTAACATCGGTATGTTTTCTGACATTTTCAATAGTTTTGCCATACACAGAATTAACCATCAATTTAAACAAGCCCTTATCAAATTGGCTTTTTGCAGATGTTCGAAGCTCTGTATTTGTATCAATGTATGGTTTCAACCATTCTGAGTGCCTGAACCTCAAAACTTTTCCAATTTTGGTCACTTGAACACCATGTTTCATCAGGAACTAGAGGTTTTTGTAATATATGACATAACCCTGTTTCGGCTCCAGAGTCATCATGAGCTTCTTCTGTTTAGAGCCAGGTGAGCACTGAACCTCGGGAATTGGGGGCAGATCAGAAAATTTATTGTGCAAATCATCAGGAATTGACAGATCAACCTCTAAGAATAGGCCATAATTACTGTCATCAAAGTCCTGAAGATCTTCAATATTGAAATCTTCAACCCATTCAAGCCCTGCATATGGCAGTTTTTGCATCATGGCATGACCATAGAGGCTGTTTGCATCTACATACACTATATAATTTGATGGCCGTGCTGGATCATAATTGGGAATATGCTTGTTATTTGCTCTGGCATATCTCTGAGAACATTGCACCATCCCTCCTCTTATACATTTCTCCATAAACAGATACGTATCTTGATCTTGGATCAGATCCAATGGCTTTTTGGTGTTGAAAAACATTGCGGCCCATGCTAGGCCCGGGGCACTGAAAAAATATATTGGATCCAGTTTATAATTTTGCATAGAAGATTTTCTGAATGCCTGCAATATATCAGCTAAGAGGGTGACATCAAGTTTTAAATATGCCATGTGATAATCACCAAATGTCTTGCATTTTAAATTGTTCCACATCAATTGGGCATGGTGATAATCTTCATCAGTGATTCCAGATCCTCTGATTTTGCTGTAAAACTCTTCTTGTGGTGGCAGAGAACACTCATCAAATTTAGAAAAATCTGTAACATAGTCATATGGATATACACCCTTCCGCCTAATTAATTTCAGGTCCTGATTTGGAAACAAGGCACTTGTGATTTTGAATTGATCATCAGATAATTGATTTGCCAGTGTAGCCAGGCTAGCAGATAAAATTCTGTAAGAATCAAGAAATCTTATGTGAATAGGAACACCATTAACTTTAATTATCTTGCTAATAGATATATATTTTTCATCATTTTCAGCTAAAATGTTTAAATTCTGCTTGTCAAACCCCTCGTATCTGATCAGATGATGGAAATCATAATTGGATGCTCCATGGCAAAATATGGGGACAAATTTTGGTCTCTTGATCTTAATATTGCAGCTATTACACAGGGCCATTTTGAATTTACCATCTGTATGAGAATGGTGTTTCACCTTGATATTTGTATCTGAAAATTCACAATCACATACCGGGCATTTTTCTGCTTTGTTGAAATCTTCAATCTGTTTCTCTGTTAAAGGCAACATGGGTTTTGATTTTAATAAGATGTTAGATGCTATGTCACGGCACTCATTTTCTATTCTATGTGCAAATTCTTTGATGGCATTTGGTCCCATGTATAAGTGTGGCTCACTAGCTACACCATCCCGTATAACTATATAACAAAAACTGGAAGGTTCATGTAGCTGGTATGGTGTAATTGAAGATTCTTCAGGATCTGGATTGCAGAATGCAAGAGGTTTGAGATTTGATTCAAAATCACAGACAATATATGCTGGGTGTTCCAACAAGGCTTCAAACTATTTGAATTTGCAATTTTCACTTGGATTGGGCATCACCATATGAACAGGTTTATGGTTGCCACAGTATTTCAGATGCTCAATTAACTTGTTTTTAGCAATTTCAGCATTTTTTTCACGAACCCCATTCACCATTTTTCTACCATCAAATACACTTAAACATCTTCTGCACAACTTGAATATTGTCTTAGATTTGCCTTGCTGTGTTCTCACTAAAGCTTCAAGATTATGTATCAGAGTGTAATGATATGTGCCACCCCCTTCAATTAAGAGCAGATCAATCGGAACAGCAGATTCATCATCAAATATACTGATTCTGAGAGGTGCTATCAAGCAATTGCCAGTGGAACAAATAAATACATTAATAGATAATTGTTTACCATTAATATCCCGGGCCTTTTTTTCAAATTTATCAATATTCTGAACAGACATTGGATATTCTAAACCCTCCATTGCTTCATCGAAATTGTGTTCATATTGTTTATAATAAGTTATTCTCTCAGGATGCCTTGAAACTGGATACAAAGCAGCTAAAATACACCACAAAAAGCATTTCTGGTCGGTATTTTCAATATTAACCACGGCTCTTTTGTTTTTAATATTGTCAGGTAATGGCAAATATGTAGATCCTTGCAATGGGCTGAATTCAGAAATATTAACATATAACTTGTGTGATGAGCCGCATAGGCTCCATCCAGACTCTTTTGCCGCAAATTCAGAGTGTTTAATATTCAATTGTTCCATCAACCTGCTTATTATTCTGTCCGAATTTGCATTTGAATATACAGGTACAGTTTCTGTTATGTGGGGCTGTGTAAATTTTGTGCCATTTGGTTTCTTATATTGTGTAAACAATTTGAGGGACAGCTTATAAGAGCCATTTTGTGCATTTAGAATTGCCTGCAGATCAGGATTTATATTGTTCAAAAAATTCTTAATGCCACATCTTGGCTCTGATACAAACCGGTGATCTCTTAATTGGCCATTAAAACTGCTATGGATAGGTGGTGCATAGCGTGGCTGCTTTGCAGGTCCAGCATTAACAGGTGCTTCGTGCTTTCTTTTCAGACCAGATGTAGATGGTTGCGGGGGCAATGCTGATGACTGTACATAAGAATTACACCTATGCCATTTGTAATATGCCTTGCTTAATATTTTATGGCATCTTGGGCACATTTTTGTGGCCTTTCTGCTTTTCTTACGGTTGCAAATATGCCGGTGCCTAGCCCAATGAGAACTAGATATATTTTTATTACACTGATTGCAATATTTTTGATTTGGCATTTTTGTTGTTTATTTATATAAAATTTCCTGGTCCGAAAAAACAGAACTATGGACAATATGTCAAAACAATTATAACAGCAGTTAATGGCTGAGCTGGTGCTTTTATACCCAAACAACAGCAAAACCTAGGCTTGGGTGATCCCGAAATATAAAATAATTTTGCTTTTTTATGCTGTTGTATAACACTTTTACCAGGTTTCAGATCTGGGAGCTATCAACTAGCAATAATTATTCTCAAAATCTCACATATGGAGATATTATTTTGCCACATATATTTCAATCTCATATTTTACCAGGATTCAAACCCGAGCCTCCCGATTACAAAGCAACAATATTAACATTTTGCCATCAGGGGAGGCTTCACATTTTATCAGGATTCTAACCCGAGCCTCCCGATTACAAAGCAACAATATTAACATTTTGCCATCAGGGGAGGCTTCACATTTTATCAGGATTCAAACCCGAGCCTCCCGATTACAAGGCAATAAAAACCATGGGGCTATGCACCACACTCCACTGGGCCTCAGAACCCAGTAGCTATAAGCTTTATATTAATATACATGGCAGAATCAATCTGAGGGGGGGGGGGTCACCATTTCTACACTAGAATTCAATTCCTGGGATTTTGACAGAAAAACACACTATAAGCAATAAGATCATATGGGAACTTGGCATAGTTTTAAGTATAAGCAAATCTGTCTGAGGGGCTTCACCCTTTCTACACTAGAATTCAAAATTCTTAAAATTAAGAGCATATCACACTGGAAGAATTGGGGTATGGGCCCCTCTTGGCATTGTTTTAAGTGTAAGCAAATCGGATTGTTCAATCAAATAGCCTCTCCTTTTCTATGCTATAAGTGTCCTTATAGTAGGGCCAATACAACTACTATATATATATAAAAAGGTAAAGTAAAAGGTAAAGTGTTCCCCTGTGCATAGCAGCACGCCATGAAGGCGTATAGGGGGTGTGGGGGTAACGCCCCACACTTTCTTGATCCGGTCGTGAGTGGGGGTGATGTGATCAGCATCACGCCCCTGACCGCCTTTACCCCCCAGGGTTTCCCCCAGGTACCCATGTTATTCGACGCTGGGTAGGCGCCGGGCCCGCTTAATTTTAGTTATACAAATTTGAACGGTACAGAACTGTTCTAGTGAAGTCAGAATATATTTCGCTAATAAATTTTAGAGTACAAGGAAAAAATAATAAACTAAGTAAAACAAGAAACATGAATAATTATAATTAATTCATGTTTTATGAAGAATACGAACCTGAGACTTTGTACTGTGCTAGCCAGTCCGCCAGAACGCCCATTGAAAATCCATTTACAAAACACAGGCCAATTTTCATTTACTGTGAATTGTTATAGTTTCCGCTTAACACGTCCCCACCCCCACATTACTAAGGTAAACAATACATTTTTTACCGTTTAAATTATTAAAATGCCTTACTTCTATCCTCATTGGAAATTATTTTGCCTGTTATTAAGAATTAACCTCCACCATTTCCACTAACCATGATATCGACGAATATGTTTGATTTTTTTTAAAAAAACTTCAATTGCCATTTGTAATTTCACAGCAGCTTGGTAAGTAAGTCTCTGGCAATGCTCAAACTTCATGATGAGAATTGCCAATTCGCGAGCTGGCCCCCGTGGCGGAGTGGTTAGCACATCGCGGTACGACGCCAGGGGTCCCGGGTTCGAATCCTTGCCTAGGCATGGATGTTTGTGTGTGTACATTCATCAATTTCATCATATCATCACTCATCCCCATCTTCGCAAATTAGCCAAAAGTGGCGCAAAAAGCGAAATACAATAAAGCAAAGCAATTCGCGAAACTTAAAATTATTGTTTTAAAATTTACCTGTAGGAGTTTATAACAATTATAATTTATTTTCAATATCCATACTCGCTTACATGTGTGTCAAGATAAATATTAGTTTCTACTAGCAATGTCTTCGTCTTCTTTCTCTTTGACTTGTCTACATTAACTGAAGGATTAAGCAACAATTTTAAATGTCGATGTTAAGTATAAATCTGCTCATTTTGCTGATATAGTGTTTGAAATCAGAAAACCTTCGCCATGCAAGGCTTTGGGTGCGCGACAACTATTTGTAATGTTGTTGAGGAAGTTTGTGCCCTTAATTTTTGACGAAATGTATTGGAAATTAAAGATAAGCTATACGGCTAACACATCGAAGATCTTATGAATTACTATAACAATACATGCAAACAGTGCTTGCATTATAACATCTTGACGACTGCTTACTTTTCCCCAATACAGAAGCTAAACGAAACGAGAAATAAAATACCTCGCACCTCTGGTGCTATCGGCATTCTCTGAATAGTTGCTGCCATCTGTTGAGTGTTCTTTCAGAAGGGCACGTGCTCCGATTCCCAGTTTTCCTCCTTGCTTTTTCCGGCTTCTTCCGTCGAGCTAGATAGAACACGGGAAGAATACAGCAGAGGGAGTTCGCTGCGCCAGAGGTGCCCCGAGCTCTCGCTGCCTAACCTGGTGAGCTTTTCTTGTCAACAGTCGGGGGAAATTGGTAAATTTGAAGCACTGTGAAGACATTATGAACGAAAATAGCTGCTTTGTAAAATAAGTATATTGAAATGTAGTGTTTTATTTTGCAGAAAAGAAAACAAATTGAAAATTTTCCGTTTTCGGTTGGGGGTTCGAGTGCTCCGTGAACCCCCTTCAGGCGACGCCTCTGATTAAGCATAAGGTAAACAAATTCTGTCACTTGGTGACAACCTGCTATCATCAATGCTATCAGAACCCAAAAGCAGTCAGTTGCCGTGCTGTCATCTGCTGCAGGTACACTCACCGGCAATAAAAATGGGACACCTAGATCCTGAAATATCTGCTTCCCTGCAATGCATTATGTGTGTTGCCTAAAGCTACCGCGATAAGCCAACTTCATTAGTAACTTTTCAATAGCAAGTTCTAGAATCGCCGTAGAATTAGGCAACGCAAATAACGCGAAGCAGATATTTCGAGACATAGGCGTCCTATAATTATTGCTCGTGATTGTACATCGAAATGTATGAGCCTATGCGAATAGTGGAAATATGAACATACTTGTACTATAAACAAAAGCCCTCAATAGATGGTGCTGTGTGCATTAAATCTTCCGATGGGATTGTGTTTTACTAAGATGTCTATAAACGTACTAATAAACAAGCTTGTTATTCTCGTCAATGGTTTTCTCTAAAACTAATTGATATTGTACCAAACTAATGCTTTCGAATTGTTAATATGAATGCTAATTTCTGATAACTACTAATATTGTACCAAACTAATTCTTCAAATTATGTGGTGTTCATTGTATAGAACGTTGCTTAATTCTTAAGGATACTTACTAGGGCTAGGAATTTTAACCTAAAAATCACCAAAATATGCAAAATAGAATATACTCTTATGACCTAAAATATTGCAAAATATGCACTATAATTTGAAAAATATGCCCTTATAACTGGACTGTTTCAAACATCCATATCTTTTCACATACGTACTATTTTTTAGTTAACTTTATGGTCCCTGAGTTGCAATGCACAATGAATACTTTCTCTAAATTTTCAAATAAAATGAAAGAGATTTTGCTACAGTCCAAAAGAAAAAAAAATCTCGAGTAAACATGGGATTAAGAACGAATTCACTTCGAAAATGTCTTTATATTTCTTGAAAATGCAAGAATATGCTGAATATGACCGAAAATCCATCAAAATATGCTCTATCACGCAAAAATGGCCAAATATGCCAAAATATGCCCTTCAAAACTTAATTAGTTTCTTCCTAAAATGAATTTCTATATGTTTGGGGAACACATCACCCTTACCAAAAAAAAATATGCTAAATCATAAAAATCCTAGTCTTAGTAATTACTTTCCCTGTAATTTTCTATCATTCAGATGAACAAAATAAAAAGGCTAAATGCCTTGTTGTGAAAATAACTATTCATACTAAACAATTCATAGACGAAATGTTGAGGATAAAAATTGGTTCACATGTTCATATACATAATGTGTTTTAATCAGTTACATAAACACGCATAATGGGTAGAAACGTCTCGAATCGGTAACACGCACGTTTATAAACATGGAAACCAATGCGTCTGAAAGTGGTCCCAACTAGTATGACGGTGAAAGTGACTCTTTTGATCTCCGGTAAGTTTTTATGGACGTTTTTGGGCGATTTCCACATCAGTTGTAGCATGAAAAGGTAGAATACGTGTTTACTTAGTAAAAAAAAATAATAAGAGAGAGGCATGCACTTCGTAACTTCTTGACTGGTCCTCCAAGAAAATTTCAATCCGGAACGAGGCAGTTTAGCAACGTAAATTGGGAGAAAATCTCATTATTGTGTTTTGATTGGAAAACAGTATTTTGTGAGGTTGGTCACACTCATGGCCGTAGGCAGGAAAAATTTTCGGGGGTGGGAGTTCATTCATAATTGTTCCCAGGGCGTCACCAGAAATTTGAATAATAGAAATAATAATAATATTTGTACAATAATAATTAAAATTTCACAATAATAAAACAATTTCATTCCATAATAATAATAATTATTATATTATTGTTATATCCTTGAGGCGGCTTACTCAATCCAGCAGATGAGTGAATATCCAGTATAAGTTTCTTTTTTTTTTTTTACGTTTCATACAGTGTGTACTGTAATGCACAATGATTTTACTTCGTCATTAAACTTTAGATACCTTCAAGAGAAAAGCTTTAAAAGTTAGATGGAAATTTTAGTCATAAAGTTTTTGTTGTTTGACTTTAAAATTAAATTTTTGGAATTTTGAAAAGTGTGGAACCAGTTATTCTCTTTAAAAGCTTAGCCTCGTGCATAGATTGTAACCTCAATCGCGAACGTAATGCGGTACGAAACTGGAGGCACTAGGTTTGAACTCCTATCAAGGGGGATTTATTTTCGACTTTATCGGACGGGGAATTTAAAAGCTGGAAAGGGAATTTTGGGACAATCATAAGGGAATCTTCAGTCTATATTCCTTGTGACGCGGGAACAACACTGGAAAGATGACAGCAGAAGTGATAATGGAGGGGTCGCCGGTGGGCTGCGATTCTGAGAATAAATCCTGTTTCACTCAACTTTCAGAATTCCAAATGTATGAAAATTTTAGCTCGATCGTTTCAACATTGTCTCCTTGTATTTTTGTGATGCTTCGAAAAAAAATTGAATTTTTTTTACAGATTTTGGTTTCTGAACATCAATTAATCCAACATGTCGGAAGTTTCGGGGGTTTGAACCCTACAAACCCCACTCTAAATACGGTCATGGTCACACTGGAATAAGTAGATTGGCTATTCCACCTGGAGGAACCCATTTCCAAGTTTAAACACAAGAGAGGCAAATTTAACGAAATCTAATTTTCACCACCTTGCTCAATACTGCGTAGTCTTCAAGAATTAATCTTTTCCACAACCAGTGGCGAAAATGAATTTAGAACACTGCCAGGTAGTTGCTATCGCCATCATCGTGGGCTCCGGGAGGGGGGAGGGGGTCGAACAGGTCGGGGGACCCCCTGGAAATTGATTTTGAACGATTGATTTGCAGTTTTAAGTCCACTTTATGCACAGTAAGGCTAATCGGGACCGGACCTACAGTTTAAAGTG
The DNA here is from genome assembly GCF_977018435.1 of Lepisma saccharinum. Taxonomy (NCBI): domain Eukaryota; kingdom Metazoa; phylum Arthropoda; class Insecta; order Zygentoma; family Lepismatidae; genus Lepisma; species Lepisma saccharinum. The sequence goes on from NC_139248.1 coordinate 24,451,342, forward strand.
GGATCCGAACCACTATATGCCTCCACCGGGAATCGAACCCGGAACCCCTTGATTACAAGGCTACGACGCAATCGAGGATGCCCCCCTGGAAATTGTCATAGTTCATTTAAAGATACAAGAAAGCCGAAAGTTAGTTACTCTTATTGTCAATAACAAAAATAAAGTTCATTTAGTTAGTATTCAAACAGAATAATCAAGTAAAAATGCATTGGATCGAAAACATTGAGTGAAAAATACAGCAACAAGGTTATATTCTACCATTTCATCCAACAGTTTTCAAAATTCTAATCTTTACAGTTGTAGGTGAGAGGTCACACAACAAACTATATGAAAAAAATCCCACCTCAACATTTAAAGCCTTTTCTTGAACGAGGCGTGCAAAGGTTAATATCAAAATGCATTTCAGATACTAACTGCATAAAATGAAAAAGTAATAATGGAAAATAGTTGTGTGTTGGTATTGACTGGATTGGTGGATCTAGTGTCCCCATTTATATAATAATAATAATTATTATTATTATTATTATTTCGAATAAAATGTATTTTTGTTTTATAATATTTATTATTGTATAATAACATGGTGAGACTGCAGACTGCTTAGGAGGAACGCGGTTCATAATTTTTTGGTAACGTTTTGTAGTTAGTAATCGGGAAAAGTAAGTTTTGAGGTACGGAAAAAAAAATTTCTTTAAAAAAAAAACAGAAAAACTTGTCCAGGTTGGGCGGTATTGAAATCGTAGCAACGAAGGAAAAAGCACATTCCTGCACAAATCTAGTGCAAGCAAAACATGCCTATGTTGTTAGGTAGCTAGGTTTAGTTCTCTTAGCCTAAATAATAATTAGTCATTGCATTTATACTAATGAAACCTAACCTAACAGGCCTAACCTAACCTTGTAGGCATTCCGCATCGAAATAATGAAAGAAACTGTGCGCAAACAATATGGACGCGAACGAATGGAGAAATGCATTGCTTTTAGTAGCAGGAAAAACATTTTTCATTATATTTATGCTATTGGAACCCAACCTAACATGCCTAACCTAACCTTGAAAGCATTCCTCGTCTGAAATCATGAAAGAAACTGTGCGTCTTTGGGTGGAATCCGGAGCGACAAATCAACTCTAATGCTGCGAAACGAAGGGTCTCACTTAGGGATGTGACGAAGCTGAAAATTTATCGATGCCGATGTACTCACCGATAATTTTTGGAACCAATACCGATGCCGATATTTAACCGATTCCGATACATAAGGTTATTAAACAGAAATGGGATGTTATTTTCAGCATGACAAAAATAAATTTGCTATATACATTTCTATTGCATATCATATGTATATACATATATATCCTCAAGAGATGCGAATGTACATTTGCATCTACAAAATGTTATGTGAACCTTTATGAAGAACATGGATTCTCAAGAGATTGAACATTAGTACACAAGCAGTTCTTTGAAATGCAAAATGAATTCCTGTTCTGCCAGATTTAACTTCAGAAACACGGGATTTGGAAGCACTTCAGGAAGTAACCTACTTCTTCTCTTATCTGAAATCTGTTCAGCAACACTGAACACTCAATCACTGAATACTGATGCAGCAGGTATGCCCAAGTATTTTCTCAGGACTTGCTTCAGGTTTGAATACTCATTTTTGAATTTCCAATACAGCAGCTGATCCTGGTTCAGCAAAGTACTGTTTTATTTCCGATTTATAGTTAGGTTGATCCTCTGAATGAGTTTGCAATAATTTTATTACAAAAACTCTACAATAATGACGAACCATAACCAAATTTTCAATAAATCTTACCAATCTAGAATATAAAGCTTATTAGAAGGTAAAAACTCTAGTATAATCTGTACCGGTTTAAATATCGGATTTTTGCCGATTCCGATGCCGATGTGTCAATTTCGGACGATTTTCATACATCTGTAATCGGCTTCGGCACATCCCTAGTCTCACTTATTGCACAACTTTTGAGCGCGTAAACAATATGGACGCGAACAAATGGAGAAATGCATTGCTTTTAGTAGCAGGAAAAACATTTTTTACACGCAATAATATAATAGTAATCGGAAAAGTAACCTCGGAAAATGGAAGTAGAAGGAACGTACTTTCATGGGATATAAATTTTGTTAATCTGTTTAGAGGAAATAAGCAGCCCATGTTCTGCAGTGAGACCTAATAACATTTATAACCATGGCAATAATACTTATTATTTATCTAGTATTCAACTTTAATCATTTGCCCGACCCCCCCTACAAAAATTCCTGGCGACGCCCATGGCCATCATCTACAGGATTATAATCCGTTATTTCCAGGACTATCGTGTATGAAATTTAACTCCTAACCTGAACAATTCCATTTTGTGTTTTAGGAGTTTGTATGTGTGTGTGTGGGTGGGTAACTTTTCATCTTTCTGTATACCATTCTGGTTAGCCGTCTTTAGAACATGCCTGTCAAACATGGATCACATTAAATTTCAAAAGAAATACATTTCTCATTGAAAATGTTCAACAAACATTTTGTAGGTTTATACATAACAATTTTTTTAAAATGCATTATGTTTATTATGAAAACTGTAACTTGTAATAAACTCATATTAGGTAAACTGAAAAGTACAGGGTGTCCCAAAAGTCTTTCCCTGATTACAAACTTTATTCATATCCGCTATTTGCAATGTAGAGATGTGAAAGTGGTGCTAAAATGTTGGAAAACGTAGCAGTGTCAGTGCCCAGAAAACCGGAAATGTTCACAAATCAGGAAAAAGCTCAGCATGTCTTCTGGTATCACAAGACCCGGTCACCATTAACAGTGCAGAGGAACTTTCAAATGTACAGAATTCTTGAATATCTGGTATTTAAAAAATGCAATTTTATCTTCATTCCCAAATCCTGTCAAGTCCAAGAAACATTGTTTGGAAAGATGCCACCCGATGTCAAGAGCATTAATTCCGGATTCCTTGGCACTGACACTGCTACACTACAGCCACATTACTGAAACCTGCAACAAATAAACTTGATTAGTTTTCAACATTTTGGCACCACTTTCACATCTCTACATTGCAAATAGCGGATATGAATAAAGTTTGTAATCAGGGAAAGACTTCTGGGACACCCGGTATAATAAATATATTGTGTCGTCAGTTTATAGAAAATATCTTAGCAGGTCTTGTAATATCTTGAAAAATCATATATAAAAGTGATTCAATATAACATCATAATGTACAACATAATATAACTGCAAACACAGTTATGAAATCTAACCTTTGGATGAATAAATGGGTGACGATAAAGGAGGTAAAGGTCTCTCGGCCGTAGGGCGGGAGCGCACAAACAAAAGGCTGCGTGCGTGTGGTTAAAAATGTATACCACAAGCGCACAAAATCCATGGCGATGTTGCCACGTTGTGTCAACTGTGGACCGCACAGAAGTTCGTCAATTTCGCACCGGAAAAAAACAACATAACATAACCACGTTAACAAATAAGTTACATACAAAGTCATCCATTGTATTCATGAAAATTTTGTTATAATAAATATGTGTAATACTTCTTGATATTTGACTTTTTATGAAATTAAATGATCCTCTACACAGGTCAGCCATTACACCATCATAGATGAGGCAACGCAGCATTGGATGTTGTGCGCTCGTGACACTTTTCATGGACCACGAGCGCACACTTTCACATTTTTGTGCGCTAGCGGACTGCACCCAAGGTCTCAGTGTAAAGAATAAAATCCGAAAATAATGTAGGCTAATTTAAGAAATATTTTATTTTTATGTTTTATTCTTACTTTAGTTTCTAACTTATTACAAGCCTCTTTTATGTAGCCAACTCTCTCTGCAAAATAGTTCTATCCGTCTATGTCAAATGCACAATGTTGTTTAAAAGTGTTCACAATACTTAAATAAATACATTTCAATTCAGTCAATATGGGTGTGTGTTTGCACTCAAGGGCCAAATAGTTTGCACGTAGGACGCTAGATAGCGTACGGAATTGAGAGCTTCTTCAATCGACTGAATAACGCTCGAACAGGCAAAACAAGCGGTATACGCTCGAAGCCCAGTAGTGTACAGTGGGATCCATGAGTATTATCGTGCAAATTGTCCATGACTATTTTCATTAAAATTTCTCTTACATCCTATATGTTTTTAAGCGATGAATTTTTATGTATGATGTTGCAGAAGTTGTCAACGGCTTGTTTTGAGTTTTCTTTTAATTCTTGAAGCTTTTATTAGGTCAAATAAAGTGCGTGAACATAGTGATGGACAATTTGCAGGGTAATACTCATGGATCCCACTGTACATATAACTGTAATTCGTCTGTCATGTTGGGCCAATTCAGTGATATATGAAAATGAAATAAATGATTGTGGGCTGAAATTACCAGTGCAAATATTTTACATATGATTATTGTCAGATTAAAATATTTGATTGTACGTCTGTGAATCTTCTCTAATTTCTATTATCTTCTTTCCTTCTATTACTCTTTCTTTATCATTCATTCCTTCCTCTCTCTCTCTCGTTTACTCTCTTCTTTCTGCTCTCTCTTTCTTTCTGCTTCCCCTCTCTTCCTCTCTGTCTCTCTCACCTTCACAGATATTCGGATTACATGACGCTGAATCCGGCTTATAATGTGGCACTAACTGCACTTAGTTCTGGTGTGAAATGTTGTATTACTTTCTTAAGGTTCGTTTCGATGCGTCACGACATTCCCCACTCGTTGTGATTTCATATAGTCCATAAACAAACGAAAGTAGTAATATTAAGACTGTGTTCATATCGTTATTTTGTCTGTAGACTGATATTCTTATCGGTTCGCTGACCACGGATGGAAAGTGCATAACACTAACAACATTTAAACACAAATAGCAGCAAAACCTAAAGCTCTGATGCCATAATTATCAACCTCGCAGGATATAAAATGACCAAATTACAATCATCTGCATACACGAGAAACGCTAGTCAAATATAGGTCAACATACGAAGCTTTCTCTTATCGCACTATTCCTGCTTGAACAGAATCTATACGCATTTATGACAATAGGTTTCGCATTAACAGCATACTGGGCAAATGGCAAATACACAGGAAGCAAACTGAAGAATCTATATTTAGAAATTTCCTTTATCGATCCTTTTTGCCAGCTTAATGGTGAGGACCTGTTGCAACGTTCAACAAGTATTTCTTATGGTCCACAGTGATTCATTTACGTAACATTGTAACGGGTTAATAACGTCATAATCCTTCAAATACATCGAATGAGTTGGTTTTTATGAAGGAGAAATCAAAGTACCACACCTTCAATGTATTTAGTACCGGTGAAAAGTGTACTAAACAGTAGCTTTCGGTGTGTTGCAGGAAGAGGAAACATTGAAAGTTAAATCAAAGGCAAAAATATCGACTTCTCAAGCACCAGGTTTTATAAGTGTGGTAGATAAGATAAAAAAGTTGAAGCTGTGACGCCACAAGTGCCAATTAGAACCAGAAATGTCGTCATTTCATTGGTTAGTTACTGAACTGGAGGAAAAATTACGATTTCTATCTAATTTAATACACCGGTGTTTCATTGGTGTTTTTGTACACTAGATCAGCGTTTTCGTTAGTGAATTTCGAACGGGTATGGTAGAACAAAATATTCTTCCTTCTTCAGTGGCCATACTTACTAAGATTGTGCCTTTTCCTCGTCTCTTCTTTTTGAATCTCCATCATATTATATTTTTCTTCCTCTTCCACTCTTTTCTTTTCTTCCTCTTCCACTCTTTTCTGTTCTTCCTCTTCCACTCTTTTCTTTTCTTCCTCTTCCACTCTTTTATTTTAATCCTCTTCAACTGTTTTCTGTTCTTCCTCTTCCACTCTTTTCTTTTCTTCCTCTTCCACTCTTTTATTTTCCTCCTCTTCAACTGTTTTCTGTTCTTCCTCTTCCACTCTTTTCTATTCTTCCTCTTCCACTATTTTCTTTTCCTCCTCTTCCACTCTTTTCTGTTCTAACTCTTCCACCCTTTTCTTTTCTTCCTCTTCCACTCTTCTCTTTTCCTCCTCTTCCACTCTTTTCTGTTCTTCCTCTTCCATTTATCTCTCGTTTTCTCATTCTACATCACACTCCTTCTCCTTTCTCTTCTTGCTGTTATTCTTTCTCTTATCTTTATCTCAACATCCACTTCCTTCTTCTCCAGATTCTCCACCTCTCTCCCTCTCCTTTTGTTCCTCCGTCACTATCCCTTCCTTCTTCTTCTCCTGTTTTTCCATCACTATCAATATCTCTTTCTAATTCTGTTACTCATTTTCTTCCTTCTCTAATTCTCCATCACACTGCCTCCCTTTACTTCTTCTGTCACTCTTTTTCTTCCTCCTCTAATTCTCCATCACGCTCCCTCTCTCCTTCTGTCACTCTGTTTCATCTTCAGATCTTCTTCTGATTCTACACAACTCTCTCTCCTTCTCTTCCTATTTCGCTCGCTCTTCACTGCTCTTCGGATTCTCCATCATCTCCCTCTCTCTTTTCCTGGCTTCGCTCTCACTCTGTTTTTCTCCACCACTCTTCATTTCCTTAGCTTTCTTCCTCTTTCACTCTCCTTCTTGTTCTTCACATTTTCATTACTCTCCCCTCCTTTTCGTTCTTTCCTCTTCACTCTTTCTTTTTCTGATTTTCCATGCTTCTTCCTAGTTCACTCTCTTCTTTTTCTGATTCTTTACACTCTTACTTTTCTTTCTTCCTCTTTCACTACTTCTTCTGATTCCATATCACTCTCTCTTTCTTTGCTCTTCTGATTCTCCATCACTTTCTCTCTATCTCTTGCTGCCACTTTCTTCTACTTCTGCATCACATTCTCCTCTATCGTTATTCTTTCTGGGCGTGAATCGTGTTCTACTATAAATGATCCTCAAAATTTCTCATTTCTCAATTTTCCGTGGGATGGTACTATTTCCCCCTGGGAAACTATCTGTAGTAGTTTCTGAATAATCAATAAGTTTCGATCGGTTCGATTGTTAACTTGTACCGGCTTACGCAGGAGTCAACCGAGAAAAGATAATATTTCATGTCAATTTAAATTTGAATTTTGGGAAATATTGATAACTTACATTGTTACCGATTGTTGAATCGAATGACTGATTCCCATCGAGAGGCAGACGACGCAATAAAATAATCATCTTTATTTGGTTTAATCTTTGGCAAGCCATCATCTTTAGAAAATTTTAGATCCGCAAATTTATTAATTTCTTAGACATAGATGTCGCTGCAATTCGGTTACCCCTGAAGGACAAACAAGCGAACTAAAATGAATGATTTGGGCTGCATTTGGTTACTAACAGTGCATCAAATTTTATCTCTATACGCCTAGTAGTTTCTGAAACTTCGATAATTGACAAGGACAGAACAAATAGGCGGATTAAGTCGGCGCATAATGGAACTCTCTTCTGCTTTGATAACTATTTCAGTCATAGACGAGAAAATCACATTGACTCGAAACTAGTGAGGGTCCGAAAGCACCAGACACGTATTTCACAGTATAAATCCATTGTTGAGCAATTCTTGTTTAAAGAAATGGGTAAGAATTGACAATATAGAGAAAGTATCCAATTTTGTTAATTTTCGGTATACTAACTAATTTAACAACGAATCTGTTGTTAAAAACCGGTGGTCACGTCTGAAAATTGTACATTTTGATGAAACATTGTTCGTTAGCCCCAAAAAGCATTGACGTTAGCCCCAAAAACCATCCACGGGTAGCCCCACGAACCATTCACACGAGGTTACGTTAGGCCTGTTAGGTTAGGTTCCATTAGCATTCATTTCACCCCTAAATTCATCGAAAAAATAGAGTTTGTACTAAAATTGAACATCATAAATCATTTTCTTGCAAAACAACGGCGTGGTTGGAAACAATGACAGGAGATTACATTTTCGTTCGTAAAACTACGCATATACACCTATATATATATATATATATATATATATATATATATATATATATATATATATATATATATATATAAATTCAATCGGCCTTTTTTTCAAATTTCCAGACGTGACCCCCGGTTTTTTACAACAGATTCGTGATTAGGAGGCCAAAATTAGTTAGTATACCGAAAATTAACAAATTGAAGACTTTCTCTATATTGTCAATTCGCTCCAAGAAATGAAATTCTATATGGGTAATATTGTATCGATGCGTAAACATGGAGCTTAAGAAACTGTTTTCCAGTTGTTTTGCAGACTTGTGCGGCCTGCACTTACCCATTGTGAACTTCAGGCTACTAATAATTTTAAATTGAAAGTTTACCTTGTATTTTTGGGATATTCAAATTATTCAAACTATTGCTGAAAAATGTCTGGGAGCCGCGGTAGCTCAGTCAGTCGGCCTCTGTGGCGGAGTGGTCAGCACAGCGGTCCCGGGATCGAATCCCGGTTAGGACATGGATGTTTGCGTTCGTCCGCAATGAGAAAACTGATAATTTAGTAAAAATTGACGTGTAAAAACCGATAAGATGTGAATCACGGGGAATACTACCGCTTAAGGGTATTCCATTTTTTCTAAGGAAAAGAAAGTTTGTTGAGAATCAGGCTACCAAGCGGAAGACTCGGATCGAAACCCGGGGCAGGTGATCTTGACAAGCCATTGCCCTGTTTCTGGGCGGTTCTGAGGCCACCCAGACTCGTATCAACTGGTACTTGGGGGCAACCCTGGGGGGGGGGGGGCGGGTAACCCTTATCACATCATCCCAACTATGACCGAGATCAAGAATATGTGGAGCTGTACCTCCACAACACGCCATATGGCTTCATGGCATATGCGCACGTACACTTTACCCTGCCTTACTGAAAAATGTCTGAATATCACAAAAGGTCCTCGTCAGGGCTATTACGAAGCCTCTACAACAAGCGGAATATTTCTATAATGGTGTACAAAAGAGAATTCAACAACTTGCACCACAAGCTTATTAGTACGTACATTTGCGCTAATCATAATTTGAATTGGGTTCATGATGATTCTATAGAAAGTAACCGTTAAATAACATTGCTTTATTGAAATAGTTTAGCATGTGTATTCTGAAATGGCAGAAGATATTATCTTGTACAGAAAATAAGCCGAACCCAACCCTAAAAACCCTCCCACACGATGGACCATGACATATGAAGCTGTGTATTCTCCTAAAGAGGGGTTTTGTGATGTTTTAAAAGCTTTGTCTAATCTAATATTAACAAGCAGAAAGTCAAGTGAAAGAAATGAGGCTGTTGACCTTTAGGGTGAAATTGAATCATTCAGTTTCATTTTATCATTAACTGTTCAATGTGAAGTCTTGGAGCAGATATATATCCCTTCTAAGTGTGCATGCACGTAAATATGTAGAAAAAAATATGTAAATATACTGAAATATGTCAAAATATGTTGGTTGATTTGATGTTTTAAGTCCACTTTTTGTGCAGTAAGGCTAACTGTGCCTACAGTTTAAAGTGGGATCCGAACCACCATGTGCCTCCACCACGTATCGAACCCGGGACACCTTGATTACAAGGCGACGACGCTACCACTGCGCCATCGGGGAGGCAATATGTCAAAATATGTAAGTAGAGTATATGAAAATATCTTTTGTGCGTATTCTTTCTCATTTCTGTGTTGTTTTTTTTAGTTCCTGGCAGTAAAAATTATAATTATACTAATCTAATACCTCAACACTATTATATTTTAAGAAGCTTCTTGAAATAATGAAATTAAAACGCGCAAAATTCCATTGGAAAATAAGTAATCTTGTAAACTTCTAACGTGAATGACAACAATTTTGAGTGTGGCGAGATATTTTTAACCGCAAGGGATGCATTCAAATTTCTACAGTGCTGAAGAATATTCCCATTGAATGAACAAAATGGTTTGTCAGGTAAAATATAAAACGTACATGAAATGGAACAATATGTTATTTCTTAAAGAAATTAGAGGTGCTTTTGTTTCGGTACGTGCCATGTTAATGTGATGCACAGTGAGCAACTAAATACACAGTGGCGTAGCAAAATATCGCGAAGCCCTGGGCGTGATTAGAATGCTGGGCCCCATGTCCTTTAAATTTGAAATCTCAATGTGAATCGAGACAAAATCTTCAGGGATACGTCAGCAAATTATCATATTTAAATAATAAAAATGAATTACTGACAAAAATGATATTTAATAATATGCGACGGAGAAATTTACACTTGGCACAGGTATACTGTATTCTTATAACACACTGCTGGAATTTTCTTTAACCAAAGTAGTAGAAATGGTACGTTTTTAAAGATGTTCTTCAGGCACTAACACAACTGAAGTAACCTTAAGTCCTCCTCCGTGACCGTGCGTTCTAAGACACCTTGCTTTGGACGGCGGCTGCGGGACGGCATGAGTTCGATCCCTGGTTCAGTCTCCGGGAATTTTCGACCTGTGTATATAGGGCCGGTGGCAACCCACCATCGTGAGGAAATTGGAGAGCTCCGACTGAGTGAGCGTAATCCGCAACCCCTACAACGGCTGGAGGTTGGTCGGGCTGCAGATCTCCACGCCCCCCTGGTGGCCCGCGGAGGAGGGAGGCCAGCAGTCGGTAGGTAAGCCAGGGCCACAATTCTCATCTCTGAAATTTAAAATTAACTGGTATAATTAATGTGCAACAAAGTCAAAATATCTACGTATATATTTTTAAAAAGTCAAACTATCTGTATCAACTGATTGTACGTACCAAAGATTAAACGGGGTGTAGGGGTTACCTTCCACGTAGGCGCCGAAAAGTCAACCTCACTTCCAAGTAGTACACCCTGGACTGCAATTTGCAGAGGAACGAGGCTCTGGCGAATGGCCCCATGGCCCGTATAATTTTGTGTGTTGTCCTGTGTTTTTGACCTTGTGTGTGCTGAGTGCCCGTTTACAGCATCAGCGTTTTGAAGTCAGAATATTTTAAGATTTTAGTTATGCAACGTTAGAGTTGTTATTTGTAACGATAAGGGGCTGGTCCCCGTATAATGTGACGGGTGCAAAATAGCCTAAGTGCTGACGCTCCCAAAATTTTAAAATATAAATAAAAAAATCGAACCAAAGATTAAACAGGGATGGAGAAAATTACTATCGTTTTAAAATTTGTTGATATTGAAACCGATTGTGTGAAAGAGCCAGCCTTGTACCTAGATATTTTTGCGCCCTAGACAGGATTGTGGCTTAGCGTCGCCTCCCCTCCGCTAAGCCAAGCACCGACATTTTATCTCTTGTCATGGTTTGAGATATTTACAATCTATATTATTTTTAATGCGGAATCGCTACTAATACGGGTGTCCCAGAAGTCTTTCCCTGATTACAAACTTTATTCATATCCGCTATATGCAATGTAGAGATGTGAAAGTGGTGCCAAAATGTTGGAAAACTAACTAAGTTTATTTGTTGCAGGTTTGAGTAACGTGGCTGAAGTGTAGCAGTGTCAGTGCCTAGAAAACCGGAAATGTTCACAAATCAGGAAAAAGCTCAGCATGTCCTCTGGTATCACGAGACCCGGTCACAGGGCAGAGGAAGTTTCAAATGTACAGAATTCTTTCGTCTAGGATATCTGCCATCAATAAGTTGGCATTTAAAAAATGGATTTTATTTATCTTTATTCCCAAATCCTGTCCAAGAAACATTGTTTGGAAAGATGCCACCCGATGCCAAGAGCATTGATTCCGGATTCCTTGGCACTGACACTGCTACACTACAGCCACATTACTGAAACCTGCAACAAATAAACTTGGTTAGTTTTCCAACATTTTGGCACCACTTTCACATCTCTACATTGCATATAGCGGATATGAATAAAGTTTGTAATCATGGAAAGACTTCTGGGACACCCGGTTTTATCCATACCCTTCTTGAGTAGAAAATAACGCAAGCATGTAAATGTCTCACACCTTGCTCCGTGGAAGTTGGAGGTCTTTATTGTTAGCATATTAAGATCGGGAGTGCAACGTGAAGAGAAAGAAGAAAAGACAATACAAAGTGCTTTTTATTCAAGAATAGAATAAATGGATAAAAAAGGTCACTCAAATTATTGTCAATTTTTGCGTAAATGTTTCATATGAGAAATACAACAACAATATTTACTATTTTTCGGACCGGCTTAGGGACCTGTATGTTACTGTACGTTACGCCTCTGATTTAATGTATTCATTCAAATTATAATGTTACAGATAGAAACACAATGCATAAAATGTATTGTCCACGAAAATTAGTCTTTTCAATCAAATTTTCTCACTTCTAATAATTATTATATTTTTCTTATCAACCTCATGAGACGCGGTCGCTCACTTCGCCCACCTCTTGCTACGCCACTGTAAATACCAAATCCGGGACTTTTCTAACGTTGGAAGCGGCCCCGGCGCCCACCCAGCGTCGAATAACATGGGTACCTGGGGGAAACCCTGGGGGGTAAAGGCGGTCAGGCGCGTGATGCTGATCACATCACCCACACTCACGACCGGATCAAGCAAGTGTGGGGCGTTACCCCCACACCCCCTATACGCCTTCTTGGCGTCGTGCTAAGCACAGGGGAACACTTTACTTTTTTTTTTACCTTTGACATTTGTTTCGGTAGCTGTTTAATTTTTTGGAGAAATCAAAGTTTGATTGTTTGTTCCACAATTATATAGCTTCTTATTCAATGAAAGATGGCCGCATTTTGTGTAAAAATATGTAATAAACCTCAAAATATGTGAAAATATGTAACATGAAATTCAAATATATAGTTCCTAACATCGTCATTTGCCGACATTTATGCTTGGCTACATACAAAGGAAAAAATATATAATTACATAAAATTCTGTAAACACAGGACAAGGTCCTTCTACAATTTAGGTGTGTTTTGGCTCTTTAATGGTAATCCATTTTTGCAACATAGTCCTGACCTAAATCATACGACCGATCAAAATTTTCTCGCTAAACTTTGCACCCTCCAATCCATGACGTAATCAACACACAAGTATTGCTATCATGTATCACAACCTAGGAAATTTTCGTTCCGCCTTGCACGAAAATTTATCTCCTCCAATTTTCTCCTTGGGCGTAGGGCGAAGGGCGAAGGTGTAAGGAACCGGTTGTAGGTATGTGAAAATCACTTCTGCATAGAAGACATGTTGTGCCAATTTTTTCCTCTGGCTCGCATAGTCTGTACGAGACGTTAAAAAGAAGAAGAAAACTGATCGTACTGGGTGGGGACATCTGGGTGTGCTTTACTAGCCTGTTATCAGATTAAATGGAAACAATAGTGTTGCAATTGCAGTAAGGGGGGGGGGTGCAAGTCCAGGAAGTGAAAGGACTTCACTGCTACTTCATGAATTACAATTGCTAAGAATGCAAACAAGATTTACCAGGTTGTTGTTCGAAAGTACACACTGCTCGATTTGCTGTCTTGAAATTGAGCAAATACAGCTTCACCAAGATGAGAATATCCCCGGCAAACTCGAGAAGTAAAGCGTACAGTCATTTGTTTTCTCCTCTCGCTCAAGCTTCTCTCGTGCCTTTTCACAGTGCTGCACAATTTAGGAACGCTGGAACAATGCAAGCAGCTGATTGCATCGTCCATGCTCCCTTTCTTCGCTTACGGATGAAAATTCGACTACAGCGCCACGGGGATATTCTCGTCTTGGTCATATTCTTTCTGGTCTCCGTTGTTGTCTAGCGCCAGTCTGTTTATAGGCGCCTGCAGAAAATTTTCCAAGGTGGTGAACATAAAGGGAATGGGCGGGAATATGTTGGTGTTATGTCTACGTGTCATTCCAAAGGAAGGAGAAGAGATAGAAAGGAAATAAGAAAGGAAGAGGAAATAAGAAAGGAAGAGGAAAAAAGAAAGGGAGAGAAAAAGAAGCCGGACACACACACACACACGGACACACATACACAAACACAAACACACACACACATAAGACCACCCCATGTTCTTGCTAAGTGGCCTTAGAGTATTTGTGTTACTAGCGAACTCTATGGTTAGATATTAGAAATAGATATGACGTCAGGCGTGCTCTGATTGGTGCTACCGGATACGAACATTACACAATCCGACGGCACATCAGGTAATGGGTGGGCCTTTTGGTAAAATAAGGGGCAACATTTCTGATAATTATCAGAATTATTATAATTACAAATACAATTCATATTGATTGCAGACCTCCCCGATGGCGCAGTGGTAGCGCAGTCGCCTTGTAACAAAGAGGTCCAGGGTTAGTTACCCAGTGGAGGCACATAGTGGTTCGGATCCCACTTTAAACTGTAGGTCCAGTCCCAATTAGCCTTACTGTGGATGAAGTGGACTTAAAACACCAAATCAATCAATCAATCAATCATATTGATTACCTTTAATTTACTAGAGTTCGTTAGATATAATTTGTAAAACAGTTGAGGTTTGTTTTGTGTTTTTAAGTTAACTTATGTAAGTGTTTAGTGGGACTATAGAAAATGGTCCTAAAGGATTTTTGTTACATTTAATATATTTTGAAACAAAATTCAAGGAATAAAATTCAGGTTAATATACCGGGTGTCCACAATTTATCTTTACAACTTCAAATCTAAATAACTAAATAATGGAACGAGGTATCTCAGTTCTATTGCCTTCATTTAAAAGACAAATTCTCAAAGGTTTCTTATTGTTTTGTTTCAGGTACATTGAGTAAGTGGTGATGAGGTAAGGTCACATTTCCACAAAATGACTACTCCACAGGAGAAGGCACAGTTCATGGTTCATAGAGACAAGATCTGATACACAGGTCCAAAGAAATTTCAGGACTAAGTATGGCAGAGAACCACCATCAAGACCAACAATCCGTGAATGGTACAGAAAGTTCATGGAAACCCGTGTGTTCTTATGCACAATCAAATCATTGGCCCCTTTATCTTCGCTGAACAAACTGTTAACTTCAATTGTCACCTGGATATGCTGGGCCAATTTGCTCACACAACTGGAGCATCTTCGGTCAGATATCTTTTTTCCCAACAGAATGGTGCGCCACCTCACTGGGCTCTAGAGGTACGCAGGTCCTTAGGTGAACATTTTCCTGGTCGATGGATTGCGAGGAATGGCCCAATTACTTGGCCACCAAGATCACCCGACATAACCCCTTTGGATTTCCTTTTATGGGGTTATGTTAAGGATATTGTGTACCGATCGCCAGTTCCCAATATTCAAGTCCTACGACAAAGGATTACTGCAGCCATCGCAACAGTTACTGAGGGGGTACTAGAGCGGACATGGTATCCTACGGGCAAAAGGGGGGCTCACACAGAGATGCATTGAGGTGGTAAAAAAAATCATTGAGAGTTTGTCTTTTAAATGAAGGCAACACAATTGAAATAGCTCGTTCCATTATTTAGTTATTTAGATTTTAATTTGTAAAGATAAATTGTGGATACCCGATATATCTGTTTCATTGAAGCAATGCTGGTATTAATTTTAAGATCTTAATTTCCAATGAACGTCCTCGAGAATCATAGGGCACTCTCTGGGACGTTTCCACTGCCTGGTTACATCAGCCTCGATTCCGCGCGGGAGTATTTCCTTCCAGGAATCGAGGGTGGTGATACACCCCCCCCCACACACACACACACAAAGGGATGGAAGATAATTAAAGAAGCAACAGACAGTAGGAGAGAAATATAATAAAGAAACGAGACAAAGAGATAGAGGGGGGAGGGGGGACAGAGATATATGTAAGAAACAAATACAGAAATGGAGAGAGAAAGACAAAGAAAAGAAAGAGATAACGAACGGAAAGAGATAAATGGAAAGAGAGAGAAAGGAAAAGAAAAGGAGAGCAAGAAATTATAAAAGAGGGAGAAAGGAAAATAAAAGGAGAGAAAGAGAGGGAGATAGAAAGAAAAGAAGAGCAAGAAAAGATAAAGAGAGTGAGAAAGGAAAAGAAATGGAGAGCAAGAAAAGATAAAAGAGGGAGGAAGGAAAATAAAAGGAGAGAAAGAGAGGTAGAAAGGAAAAGAAAAGGCGAGAAAGAGAGGGAGAAAAGAAAAGAAAAGGAAAGCAAGAAAAGAGAAAGAGGAGAGAAAGGAAAAGAAAAGGAGAGAAAGAGATGGAGAAAGAAAAAGAAAAGGAGAGCAAGAAAAGATAAAGAGAGGGAGAAAGAAAAAGAAAAAGAGAGGGAGAAAGGAAAGGGAAAGAAGAGCAAGAAAAGATAAAGAGAGAGAGAAAGGAAATGAAAAATATATTGAAAAAAGAAAGGAGATATGATAGAGAGAGACAGAGATAAGTAAGAAAAACAAGATTACAGAGAAAGAGAGAGAGTAAAGAAGAAAGAAAGTAAGCGGGAAAGTAAACGGAGATATACACTCTGTCCCGTCTATCTCTGAAGCAAAGCGCGCTTAGCGACAGAGAAGGGTGGGGGGAGGATCGAGTGGGCAGTGCGAAGCAGCACAGGCTGCTGCGAAGGCTGGTAACGGCAGTCGCGTCCCACCTCCACGCAATCCCATTCCCTCTCGCATATTCATTGGTGGAGCCGCCTTGCGTCATTAGTTGCGCAGAGTCTTCATTTCCTTCGTTTACTCCAGTGAGGAAGTAGAGTTTGTGACTGACTCAAAGATCTTATTTTTTTTTCAATTTGTTCAATTATATTTTACTCTTTAATTTTCGCATGATATACAATACATTTTATTGTTATTAAGTTCAATTTTATTATATTTCTCAAAACTATTGTGTTGAAATAATATGATATATATTCAGATCACAATACTGTTAATATAAAATTTCGAGGTTCAGAATTGTACTAATTAGTAAAAGTATCAAAAGATGTCGCACCATTTGCTTGTAATCATTAAATCATAAAGATAAGCCACACATCTTAGAATTTCCGCATTTTCTGTAAACTTAAATATTATGCATGCCAGAAAATTTTATTTGGAAATTTAGAAGTTTCAACGTGTAAAACTTAAAATTTACCCTAAAAGGTTATTTTGACGTTCGTTACAAAGTAACGATGTTACAACTACGTCATCGAGAAGACCCAGGTGTAAAATTATGTTCTATTGTCTATGTTATAGAATTATTCATTTTCTCATTTTTAATTAATAGGGAGAGGTAGCAAAGTTATGTTAATTAAGCATAGTGATAATGTCTGGAGCCTTATTGCAATCTACTGCTTTCCATGAGAAAACAAGGAACATTTTTCTTAGATGAGAATATATTGTTGTTGTTTTTTGGTCCCGTCTGCGCTGAAGACTTACGTAAAACTACTTTTGTGCCAGAACTAGTCTCAAACTGTCGACAGTTTTTCTGCCATATTGATTTATAGCCTCACGGCTCTTCCTGGAGTAGAATTATAATGAAAAATCGACTTCACTGAGACTTTTGATCTTGAGAGTGAGATTCTGCATTAGAAGGAAGTAAAAAGTACTTTTTTTTTTCCCTTGAAGCTACAACCGCGATTTTCTACACTTTATTAAATAGGCGCATTTGGCCTTCACATCACATACTTGCCGTTATGTAAGATATGTCGGAGGCGATTATTACAGCTCGTGTAAGTTTCAAAAGCTTTAGACTTTTTCTTTTATTATTGGGTGACGAAATCTGACTGTAAAAAAGTATTTAGGTGATATATTTACCAATACTGGGAAGAAAATGAGTGTTGGAAAAAATGCGGTAGGTGTCTTGCCTGGTCGTGTTCTGCGTGTGTAACCGTTGATCACTATGTTGACGACGTTAGAGACGTTGTTCTTGGATGTATACGTAATATGAAACTTCCAGCCTAAATGTAGGTTGTCTGGGACCACTTAAACTTCTAAGCTACTTTCTTTTAATGATCAGTTTTCTCGGTCAGAAATGATAGCATGTCTCAACAAGTTGGAGCTCCGTTTGCGGAAACTAGTGCACAAATCTCCAAAAAACCTTTGTCAGGTATCCCTAATGTCTAATTTTAATCCATGGCTTATCTGGATATCCATTCGATGCCCAATTTGTAATTGAGTCTTTTGTTTTTCTTGTTCGAGTATTTAAGTCCACTTTATGCACTGGTGGGCTAATCGGGACTGGACCTACAGCTTAAAGTGGAATATGAACAACTATGTGCCTCCACCGGATATCGAACCCGTGACATCTTGATCACTACGCCATCGGAGAGGTCCTCAAAATATGTAACACTAGGAGTAAAAACGTGGCGACTACAGTTGATTTGATTTGATCTCGGTTGTTTAGCGTCGCTTTTCAGCCACTTTTGCCCAGGCCGGGATTCAAATCTAGGTGACAACAGTTGAATTGCTTTGGCATCCCAAATCTCCCTCTCTTCTTTCCTTTTCTGTCTCTTCTCCTGCTTCTCCAACATTCTCCTTCTTTTTCATCCTCTTTCTCTCGCTCTTCATTGTTCTTTCGGATTCTCCATCATCTCCATCTCCTTTTCCTGGCTTCTCTCTCACTCCCTGTTTCTTCTGCATCACTCTTCATCTTATTATATTTCTCTCTCTTTCACTATCCTTCTTGTCTTCACATTTTCCATCATTCTCTCCTCCTTTTCGTTCTTCTTTTTCACCCTATCTTCTTCTTCTTCTTCTTCTGATTCTCCATTCCCCTTCTTTGTCTTTCTTCCCCTTTTTTATTTTACGTTGATCTTTGACCTGTTGGGTAAATCTAATCGTAACGGTGAACAAAAAGCGATGATAATGAAAAACACGATTCGAACCTAGGACTTATGCTACGCAACGTACAATACCTACAATCCACACGCAGAACTCAAAATGCACGAAATGAATAAAGCTGAATGAAATGACGTCCGATCTTCTTAACTGATGTATTTTTTGTGCATAACACATCACAGAAGCTGATAAATGTCTCTTTTATGCATTGTTGTGTGTCTATTAGTGTGTAATAGGAGCATCATTACCAATTTATACACTTTAATGTGTTACTGGAGTCAACATATTTGCATATTGATACATTCCTGAGTCTATGTGTAATTATGTACACACTCACATACACTTGGGCATATCCTAATAACTAAAATTGAAATCATTTTGCATATCCGGTACGGTACCAGATCCTGTGTAAGGAGGATGCATTTCGGATGCAAAAAATGCATATTTTAGGAACATTCTGATTACTAGATAATAATTTTCCTATTATTTTTAGCTGTTTATATGTTAGATATTGTCTTTCCCGTGCTAACAAATCTTGTGCACTTCAGTCTGTATATTCTGTATACAGGGTGTCTCATAAGTAATAGCGCAAACTGACACAGATGAAAGTACACGATGATAGAAGCAAAAAGTCTCAGTAAACATGGGTCTGTAAACGAACCGTTTTCGAGATAATCGCGAATGTGTGGTTACAAGCCGCCACTGACTTCATTGTTTGTAAACGTCGTCCTAGTTGGTAAAATGCTAATAATGTATGCGAATGTGTGGTTAGAAGCCGTCACTCATTGCATTTTGTAAACACCGAGTGCTTTACTCCTTGCACGTTCTGAGGTTTCTTCTTTGTTTACAAAACAGAACATTTCCGAGAGGTGGCGTTGGAATCAAGCAGGATGGATACAATGAGTACACAGTTAGAGTAGAATCACAGACAAAGGTAGTATGTTCAATAAAAGCAATGAGATCTACAATGACTTTTCTTACTGTATTATTAGCATTTTACCAACTAGGACGACGTTCACAAACAATGAAGTCAGTGGCGGCTTGTAATCACACATTCGCAATTATCTCGAAAACAGCTCGTTTGCAGACCCATATTTACTGAGACTTTTTGCTTCTATTATCGTGTACTTTCACCTGTGTCAGTTTGCGCTATTAAGTTTGAGACACCCTGTATAAGCGGTAAAATATTTGTTTACAAATAAGTGAGATTAAAGGTAACAGTTCTGTACAATAGAGGACCAAGTTCAATGTGTATTGAACATGTGTTCAAGTATTTTCTAGAGGTCCATTGGGTAAGAACTAAGAATTCGAGACAAAAATATATAATACATCGAAATTTCATACTTGTGAAAATATAACATGCATTCTTCTGCAAGTTTTTCAGTTTGCGAGAACTTGGATCACAAATTAATATTATTTCCCGAGTCACTCCAAATATATATCTCACATCTTATGCGTATATGGAGTTTCTGAAATCTGACGTCACAGAGATAGGCCCGCCCACTTAACGCTAATGTGTGATCTAAGTATGTTTATATGAATGTTATTGGTTCTATTTAAGTTGAGTTGAGTTGGTGTCTTAAGTTCACTTTATACACAATAAGGTTAATTGGAACTGGACCTACAGTTTAAAGTGGTATCATGGAAAAACCATGGTACGTATTTTACATGGACTACTTCTGATAACTGTATGACACCACGTCCTACCTTTTTTAACATTCTATCAGAACGTATTGCATCACCGAGCATAATGGCACGGTTTAGACGGAGATCGAGTGTGCATCTACCGTCACATGGGAGCCGTAACATCGCGAGAATCACTTCCACCCTGTGAAACCATCACGAACAGGCGTCGGTCATCTGACAAATTAAAATGTTAGTTTAAAAGTACAATGAAGGTATAATTTTAGGTATTCACAGAAAAGTGTGCTAAGAATTATAAAATAAGCGAATTTTGGGGGAAATAACAGAATTTTTTGGGGAGAATTGATATGCAGATGCTAGGGGCCATACGTGCCAGACTGGAAGACATTAACAAACAGAAACTTTTGGCAGAATGCGACGCAAAAATATCGTTAACATCAACAAAGATAGTGGATACGGATCGACAATGGGGAAGGAGGAACTACGTGGATTTGTGTGGGGCAAAAGAAAGGTCAGGATAGGCCTGGTTCAGACAGGGGGGATGGACACAAGTTAAACTAAAACGGGAGGACGGGAGCGTAGAATGTCCGCTACGCGGCGAAGACGAGACGAAATTTCACATTCTCCTCCAGCGCAAAGAAACAGGGGAGGCAAGACAAAAATATATGAGGGAAATAAATGAAGCTAACATTGAGAATATAATGACAAGCGTTATTAGGAGGGAGAGAACGGGGAGGGGGGGAGGCGCAAATAAGGAATCTGGGAATTTTCCTACATTACGCCTGGGTAAAGAGAGCAAAGAAGCTCAGTGGGGATAGCGAACATGTGTGAAAGGGAGGGGGGCTACTAAATAAATAAATAAATAAATGTGACAAAATTTAGGAATCACTCAGGTAACAGCGCAAGTGTAGTGAAAGAGTTGAAATGATATACGGTATTTGTGAACTCCCAAGCAGTGTGAATGTGGAAGCAGACTGAGAGGAAATACTTTGCTACGCATCGGCTAACACACTCGTGCACAAAAATAATCTTACTTGTTTAACATAAAATGTCAGAGGTGATTTTGTAAATGCCATTGAAACGAATATGTATTCATTCGAATGTATTGGAAATGAAAACACACATAAATGTGAGACATTCCATTCCAGGATGAAACCTTTAACACATATAACAAGATAGAAATGTTATACAAAAATTATACAATTCTTCTACAGTTACAATTTTCCAAATTAAAATAAAACATTATAATATATGCAGTGTTATATAATTACAAAGTGTAAGACTAACAAGGGAGGTTATCTAAGTGTCCCCCTCCGATTTACATGAAACTTGGCAGGCGCATAGTGGGGCCCAAAGGAAGAAATACGTGTTTTTTGTTTCAGCTAAAAAACTGTTTTAGGGGGCAAAACCCCCACAAATGTCAAGATGAGGACAAATTGAAGTGAGGATCTAACCCCTGTGTCCCCCTCCGATTTCTATGAAACTTGGCAGGTGTATAGAGGGGCCCAAAGGAAGAAATACGTGTCTTTTTGTTTCAGCTAAAAAACTGTTTTAGGGGGCAAAACCCCCTCAAATGTCAAGATGAGGACAAATTGAAATGAAGATCTGACCCCTGTGTCCCCCTCCGATTTCCATGATACTTGGCAGGTGTGTGTATAAACGGGCCCAAATGAAGAAATACGTGTTTTTTTGTTTCGGCTAAAAAACTGTTTTAGGGGGCAAAACCCGCCTCAAATGTCAAGATGAGGACAAATTGACGTGGGGATCATCTGACCCCTGTGTCCCCCTCCGATTCCCAAGAAATTTGACAGGTGTATAGAGAGGCCCTACGCCCCCTGTTTCTTCCTATGCCATATTTACGTGGTTTCGGGGTCAGATCCCCACTTCAATTTCTTCTCCTCATCTTGACATTTGGGGGGGGGGGCTCTATACACCTGCCAAGTTTCATGGAAATCGGAGGGGGAGACTTAGACCTCCCTTGTAAGTGTATTAATTAATTACAAATCGCCAACGCGCGCACACACACTATATATAGATGTGTATGTATGTATATATATATATATACATGTATATTAGCAGGTAACAATATGTTTGTTATAAGCACATTCTTACTTTCCAAAGAAGCGTATGTGGGATGGCAAAACGGATGCGGATCCGGATCTGAAAATTCCGGATCCGAAAAAATTTAGGATCCGGATCTGGCCTTCCCTAATCCGAACCACTATGTGCCTCCACCGGGAATCGAACCCGGGACCCCAATCAATTTGGGATAATTTGATAGGCTATGTCATTAATATGTTTTAACCAAGCAGTGTTTTTCTTTTTCTGACAGTAGGCAAAGCCAACTACCGCCACCTATTCTCATGAATCGGATAAGAATTAAGAACAGTTTGTGTTAAGGAACGAAATATAAATAATCAAGTACAAACGTACATGAATTTAACTTTGCATGTTATAAATTATATCGTCAAACATATCTGAAGTATTAGCACCTAAAAAACAAGGAAATACTACTTGCACATGTTATTAAAGAAACCATTTCGTTCCATTTCTAGCTACTAAAACTCAAAGAGAAAGCTGAGAGGAAATGTTCACTCCACACTCTTTAATCTTTACTTTGTTTATTAATGTTGGCACGATTTATTCTCGCCAACCAGACGCGGTGCGGCTTTTTCTGATCAACAATTATCGAGTCTCGTGCCGTGAAGCGCACCTTCTGTTCGTTCTCCGATAATTCGAGGATAAACGTGAGTTTGTGTTTAAACAACCGAATACTGCACGATGTACCATCATAAACAAGGTTCAAATCTCCCGCCCGCCATTTTGAATTCCTTATGTTTACACGAACTCTGGCTTCCATCATGGCTGCTCGATCCCACAATGCAGCAGTTTGTGACGTAGGCGAAACACGCCTATAATTCCCCAGACGACATTATCTTTACTAAACTCCGTACCAGCTAACTGCAGACCAGGCGAACGAGAACAAGTCTCTGCGCAAATTGTGACGCGAGACGGCTCCACCAATGAACAGTGAGAGAAACGGGATTGTGTAATGGGCGACGGGAGTTACCCCATTTCTTCCTCAGTGTTGCAAACTTTTGAAAAGGATAATACCGAACGCACATGGCAAACCAGGTCCGTACTATTGGTTTAAGAATTTCTTAGGGAAATATTAGGGTTAAAACTGCAAGAGCAAATTTTGACAAGCCGTGCATTTAGCGTACGGTCAGGACCGTACGGTTGGCAACGCTGCGGTTTCACCACTCAATTTTCCTCCACCTCCTCTGCCGATATGCGCGGCCCTGCTCTACAGTTAGCTGGGACGGGGTATAGACCATAGGTGTTTCACTTAATGTAGCATGTACCTAGGTCAGATTTTCTTTTTTATTCCTGTTCTGAAAGTCATTCCAAAATGAAACTTACACCAAACAGAGATTATATTTACCTGTATAACATACCGTATTCCGACCAAAATTTAAGATACACTTCTTAGGTATTCAAATTTCAATATTTTCATGACTATTTTGTATTATTTTTTTTCAGAGAACTATGCTCCCTTAGCTTCAAAACAAATCCAAGTTTACATTTATGCCATAATTTGAAGAAAAGTCGTGAATTTTTTCTTGACCTTGCAAGGATAAATTTGACATACCGTATTTCTAAAGTTGGCACCCCTAAAAAGAAAAAAAAGAGAGAAAAACCCCGCCGGGATGAGTGCATGGTGCCCGACCTGAGTCAACCGGCAACCACACCGAAAGGCGCAGACCTCGCCTGAGACACTAATGTACAGGGTGTACCAAAAGTCCCATTACCCCCCCCCCCTTTGAATTGTAGACAAACCTGCAAAATGTTATTTTAACAGCATGCGTATGATGAGAGGATGGTATACCATTAAATCAGACCAATAAAAACCATTCACTCCAGAGGATGTGTGTGCACACCGCCATTTTCATAGCACATTATTTTCCCCTCCAGGTGCGATGTGAAATCCTCCATAACATAAGATGTCAGATCTGGATTTCAGGTGGCCATTTTAAGAGAATACCTCAATGATGTGTTCAGAGACAAATGGATTGGACGAGGATCGCCAAATTTACCAGCACCTCTAAAATGGCCACCCCAAAGTCCAAATCTGACATCTTGTGATAATGCGCTATGGGGTCACATCGAACAGAAAGTCGCAAATAATCGTTATCAGACAACTGGGGAACTTCAAGAAGCTTTCGCAGTGCATTTGCTTCCCTCACGCCAGCCATGTTACGGAGGATTTCACATCGCACCTGGAAGCGAATAATACTGTGAAATGAAAATGGAGGTGTGCACACAGATCCTCTGGAGTAAATGGTGGTCATTGGTCTGATTTAATGGTATCCCACCCTCTCATCATACACATGCTGTTAAATTAACATTTTGCAGGTTTGTCTACAATTCAAATGGGGGTAATGGGGCTTTTCGTACACCCTGTATTCTCCAAATTCATTATAGCCCCATGTTTGGTCTTTTGCCCAGGAGTAGTTTGCCCTCAGAATAGATCCAGTCTAGCCTGATTTCTCCCTTGGTGAAACCTCCATTTCAAGCAGGCATGCTCTAGTAACGAACTACCTACAGGATATCTGATTGATTGAGTTGGTGATTTAAGTCCACTTTATGCACAGTAACGCTGGACCTAAGCTTAAAGCGGGATCCGAACCATATGCGCCTCCACCGGGAATCTAACCCGGGACCCCTTGATTTCAAGGCGACGACGGTACCACTGCGCCATCGGGGAGGCTACAGGATATCTGGTATCATGCTTCCTGGTTTATAGACTTGTTAAAGAAGATTTTTACCAAGTGTCGAAATTAGAAAGAGTTGAAGAGACTACAAGAGAGTGAAGGGAAACTCCCGAGTAAAAACCCAGCAAGCTGGGAAAAACCTCGGCCGCATCTTGAATTAGCATGAGTTTCATCTAGATTCTAGTGTGCTAGGAACCCCCACATTAGAAGGGGGAGGAACTTCGCATACCCTTATGGTTCAATCCTAGGAGAGATAGGCTACCTAGGCTATCGCCGAAGCCAAGATTAAATACAGAAAATAACCGACTTTCAAATCTGACTGACGCTTCACTCTCAAACAACGAACGCGGGAAAAAATGATAGTATAAAACCCGCGACTCCTGTGCACTGTACTCCCGCGAGGAGAGGAGGGGGAGAGTGGACCATGCTTCCTTATGGCCCGAGCTGCACGGAAGAAAAAGCTGCGCGGGAATTTTTCGTCCAAGGTTTGTTTTCCTTGTGTAGGCTCTATACATGGGGAATGGACTCTTTTCCTTTAAAACAACCACCAGACTTCAGCGGTTAAATTCTTCCCCGACCAGCGCCTGGAGGCGGTCGGTGACGTATTTGTAGTGGCTTCTTAGGCAGGGAACTCTTCGTTTTACAACGGCGGTAAAACCTTACAGCAATGCCAATGCGCTAACCAGAATGGGATTTTCCCACGTAAGGGAAATTTTGAAACTAAACCACTATTACAGGAACGGAAAAAAGAGTGGCTAACATGTGATAGGGAATTTGTCCTCTAGGCCAAAACAACACTGTCCCATCGAACACATTCAGAACTCGCAGGCCGCTGACCTTCAACCAACCACGCTTTACGATGTTTTCAACTCCTCTGCTGCTTTGTTTATGACTGGCTAGGGTAGACTGACTGGCCGGAGATGACAAGGGTATTTTGCGAGTGGAAATCGCGTTGAAGGAAGTTTAAGAAAATTAGGTTTCTTACTGTGTGGATTTTCTTATGTGTATTGAGTGAGTGAATTACGTATATATGTTTTGAATGATCTGTGCTGCGTCGTGTAGTGAACGAAAATGAATGACAAAATTAACGAACTATTGCCGAAACAATTTACTCTGCTTTTGCATGAGGATAAACTTCAAATCGTGAAGATATGCAGGCCTCTGGCATCGCAAAGAAGAGAAGAATGGATTTGATTTGTTATTTTGCGTTGCTCTTCTGCCACTTTAGCTAATCGCGACGATGAGAATGAGTGACGATACGATTAAATTCATGAAGGGTCATTTACAAAGAATATTCATGTCCATGCCTGGGTCCCCTGGCGTCATAGTGAGCTGTGCTAATAACCATTTTACCACAGAGGTTGCCAAGAGAAGAATGGAGTTCCTGTCCAAATTAAATATTCAAGGTAAGAAGTTTATGATACGCGTATATTTTGTTCTCGCACGTAGGCCTACATAAATATTTCACAATATGGGCCTCTATATTTTATAAATAACCATGAAATATTTATAATGTTTTCCTTATTGTTTCTATATTAATAAAACAGTGATATTTTTATAATTATTAGTAAATTGTAATGTATGTATTTTAATCGCAATGTCACATCACCTTAAAATCCAAGAAATTGAACGAAAAAAAGTCTCCCATTTGAACATTATGATAAAAAGAGATAGCACAGGTTTGAAACCCAGCATACGCCACTGTTGGGACCCCTGCTGTACGAACACCGTGTACCAGTGAGGGCTAAGATTTTACACATGTAAGTTAATTCATATCCTCTACAATCCTATCAAATTTCATGAAAATCTGAGATGGTCGGGTTGGTTCGGACCCCACAGAACTTCCATTCGATTTCGATTTGGTGTTTTAAGTCAACTATATGTGCAGTAAGGCTAATCGGGACTGGACCTACAGTTTAAAGTATAATCCGAACCACTTGTGCCTCCATCGGGTATCGAACCCGGGACCCCTTGATTACAAGGCAATGACGCTACCACTGCGCCATGGAGGAGGCCCCCTCCCACAGAACTATATTTCTAGATACGTGCCTCAGAACCATGCTGATTGTATCACAAGAAAAGAATACAGTAAATGAATGTGAACAACAAAAACAATACAATTATTTGTAACATAACAACTGCTTCTGTGGTCATGACTGGGACAGTGTGGCCAGTCGAGGAAAGCTAAGGTCGACTGGGTAACTAATTGCAACAGAAATGAAACCAACTGTCATGATAGTAAAAAATGTCAGGGATCAGATTTTGAAGAGTTTACCACTCTGACCTGTAGGTTCGCCGCCATCTTGGCGCCAAAAATTCACCTTGAAAATTAAAAAGATAATATCTCGAAAACGGTGCGTTGTACACAAAAGTGAATATTACCAAAATGAAAGAGCAGAAAATTTGCTAAATTATGGTTTTTGTTTGAGAGCGCCACCGTAAATATTAATTGAATTAGAAAGATTCAAATATTTTCTTTAATTATTAGAATTAGCGAAAAAGTTGGTTTCCGACACAAATAACAGCAAATATTTAAGAAACTATGTAATTTACGTCTTAAAGTTACTGAACCAAATTCATAGCTCATGATTTCCTCTAGAGAATGGTTTTCATTCGGTGTCTGTAGTGTCAGGGATTGAGGAGATGTGTAGATTCAAGCAGAGTCATGTGTTTCCCATATTTTACGTGTTCCATTTCTTGCGATGGTATTGGTGAGAACGTAATATGTTTTTTTCCTGGGCCGTTTTGTTCACTTGCGTTTGTTACATATTGCTTTACGGCCTCTTACAGAATGTGAAAATAACCCTCTACATGGAAAAATGCTGAAGACCACTGGTATAAAGGACATTGGACCAGGGAGCGGCTATGTCCGGAGGGGAACTTTGAGCTTGACTACCGCAACAAGTTCTTCCGAGGTGACCCCTTCTTGGCCGTCTTGATTATTGATAAAAGCGCTTCGGCCAGGTGAAAGTACTGCAGTGTGTTAGTGTGCCTCATACTCTCCGGCAGCTTGTCCAGCAGGTAAGAACATGTAGACGCGTGAATCATGTACCTTGCAAGCAGAGTACTGAATCATTAATTTACACACACACAAATATATAGATATGATGATACACATTATGATTGATCGATTTGAATCTTTTTTACTTCGCTTTTCTGCCACTTTTGGCTAACCACGGAGATGAGGATGAGTGATGACATGATGAAATTGATGAAGAGACACCTATACCCAGACCTGTATTCGAACCCGGGACCCTGTGCTAACCACACCACTACGGAGGTCGGCATATATGAATTATCATATGATATACATCGGCCTCCCCGATGGCGCAGTGGTACGTCGTCGCCTTGTAATCAAGGGGTTCTGGGTTCGTTACCTGGCGGAGGCACAAGTTGTTCGGATCCCATTCTAAACTGTAGGTCCAGTCCCGATTAACCTTACTGTGCATAAAGTGGACTTAAAACACCAAATCAATATTTATTATGTTGTTACTTACAATAGTAAATTATTAAATATTTAAATATATTTAGTATTAATTCTATATAAATAAATCCATTTGTTACTTTCATACATATCAAATTTATAAATTAGCAAAGAAATTCCTTTAGTAACTGGTAACAAGAATCAATAAGCAACAAAATAGTGGAAGTGGCTTAAAATATGTAAGTTTTTGTTTAGATTTTTCTTCCGGTTAATATTAATCAATTAGATTTCATGCTTATAAGTGTCTTGCATTCTTGTATTACTCCTATTGTGCATATATTGTTATTCATGCAGATCTGGTAATGGCCTCTTGAAAAAGATAGAGAGCATACAACATTTACAAACACAGACAGAAACAGACACTACCCGTCGCTCTTTCGTGTGTGATTTCGATATTATCCTCAGTAAAGATCAGCTCAAGTCCAAACAAATTGATTATCTTTGTTGTTGTAACAAACCTCCTCTAGAAAATTATTGTGGGGAAGGGATTTTTGGACATGATTTTTCGTGAGAGAAATGCCCCTGTCCCTCCAGGATTTCGCACATTGTTTGCAACGCTTGACACCGATATAGGCTAAGGTACAGTAATGTATGCAAAGCGAACAAATTTCCCACGAAGTGAAAATATCAGGGAAATCCAATAACAATTCATATGGTGCAGAGGGGATTGGACTGTTACCATGTTTTTTAGCCTCGTTGTAGCGACAATGTAATAAAATGAGTTTCAAGTCCACATTATGCACAGATTGTCTAATTGACACTGGACCTACAGATCAAATTGGAATGCGAACCAACGTGCCTCCACCGGGTTTCGAATCCGGAAACACGTGCTAACAAGGCGACGACTTTACACTACGACGCCACCGGGGAGGCCGATACAAGTTTGAATACTTGTAATGAAGGTGACGAGATGAGACACACGTATGTAAAACCGTTTGACAGATTTATTTTACTCCCCTTATCTGTGACTTTTGTCTAATCGGAAACATGAGGATGAATGGTGCTAAGATGATGGAAATGAAGGGCCAATCATAAATGTATGAGGACAACGCAACAAAAACCAACAGAGGATTCAGAGGATTATTTTGGATATGATTCAAGACGACAGAGCCTCGTTAGTCTGCAAAAGACAGTCCATGCATGGACACTTGAGACCCTTCTGAACAGGCCTCTCCTTACATTTCTCTGTAAAATCGAGATAAGACCAAAACTCAATTCTTCTAAAACAGTGGCATTCAACGTCTTTCCTATAGCGGGCCATATTTACATTCTATAAGGGATTGACACGTTCATAGATGAGATTCACAAAATATGCATGGTTTGTGTTGTTCACTATACATTCACTTGATGTACTATTTTCTTCTGAGAGAAGTACTCCTCTCTTATAAGATGAGTTCTCTTTTCTAATGAAAGGAGTTCTCTTTTTTCATGAGAGAAGTACTCTTTTCTTATGAAAGGAGTTCTCTTTTCAGATGAGAGTTCTCTTTTCTCATGAGAGAAGTACTCTTTTCTCATGAGAGAAGTACTCTTTTCTTATGAGAGGAGTACTCTTTCTTTGGAGAGGAGTTCTCTTTCCTTAGGAGAGGAGTACTCTTTTCTTTTCAGAGGAGTACTCTCTTATTATGAGAGGAGTACTCTTTCTTTGGAGAGGAGTTCTCTTTTCTTATGCGAAGAGTACTCTTTTCTTAGGAGAAGAGTTATCTTTTCTTATGAGAGGAGTACCCTTTTCTTTTGAGAGGAATACTCTCTTATTATGAGAGGAGTACTCTTTTCTTTTGAGAGGAGTACTCTCTTATTATAAGAGGAGTACTCTTTCTTTGGAGAGGAGTTCTCTTTTCTTATGAAAGGAGTACTCTTTTCTTAGGAGAAGAGTTCTCTTTTCTTATGAGAGGAGTACTCTTTCTTTGGAGAGGAGTTCTCTT
Organism: Lepisma saccharinum; assembly: GCF_977018435.1. Classification (NCBI taxonomy): domain Eukaryota; kingdom Metazoa; phylum Arthropoda; class Insecta; order Zygentoma; family Lepismatidae; genus Lepisma; species Lepisma saccharinum. The sequence goes on from NC_139248.1 coordinate 24,481,767, forward strand.
TTCTTATGAGAGGAGTACTCTTTTCTTTTGAGAGGAGTACTCTCTTATTATGAGAGGAGTTCTCTTTTCTTGTGAGAGGAGTTCTCTTTTCTTATGAGAGGAGTACTCTTTCTTTGGAGAGGAGTTCTCTTTTCTTAGGAGAGGAGTACTCTTTTCTATTGAGAGGAGTACTCTCTTATTATGAGAGGAGTACTCTCTTATTATGAGAGGAGTACTCTTTTCTTTTGAGAGGAGTACTCTCTTATTATGAGAGGAGTACTCTTTCTTTGGAGAGGAGTTCTCTTTTCTTATGAGAGGAGTACCCTTTTCTTTTGAGAGGAATACTCTCTTATTATGAGAGGAGTACTCTTTTCTTTTGAGAGGAGTACTCTCTTATTATGAGAGGAGTACTCTTTCTTTGGAGAGGAGTTCTCTTTTCTTATGAGAGGAGTACCCTTTTCTTTTTAGAGGAATACTCTCTTATTATGAGAGGAGTACTCTTTTCTTATGAGATGAGTATTCTTTTCCTATGAGAGGAGTTCTCTTTCCTCACGAGAGAAGTAATCTTTTCTTATGAGAGGACTACACTTTTATTATGAGAGGAGTACTCTTTTCTTATGAGAGGAGTTCTCTTTTCTCATGAGAGGAGTTCTCTTTTCTCATGAGAGAAGTACTCTTTTCTTTAGAGAGGAGTTCTCTTTTCTTATGAGAAGAGTTCTCTTTTCTTATGAGAGGAGTTCTCTTTTCTTATGAGAGGACTACTCTTCTCATATGAGAGGAGTACTCTTTTCTTATGAGAGGAGTACTCTTCTCATATGAGAGGAGTACTCTTTTCTTATGAGAGGAGTTCTCTTTTCCTATGAGCGGTGTTCTCTTTTCTTATGAGAGAAGTAATCTTTTCTTAGGAGAAGAGTTCTCTTTTCTTATGAGAGGAGTACTCTTTACTCATGAGAGAAGTACTCTCTTCTTTTGAGAGGAGTTCTCTTTTCTTATGAGAGAAGTTCGCTTTTCTTATGAGATGAGTATTCTTTTCCTATGAGAGGAGATCTCTTTCCTTACGAGAGAAGTAATCTTTTCTTATGAGAGGACTACTCTTTTATTATGAGAGGAGTACTCTTTTCTTATGAGAGGGGTTCTCTTTTCTTATGAGAGGAGTTCTCTTTTCTTATGAGAGGAGTTCGCTTTTCTTATGAGAGGAGTTCTCTTTTCTCTTGAGAGAAGTACTCTTTTCTTTAGAGAGGAGTTCTCTTTTCTTATGAGAAGAGTTCTCTTTTCTTATAAGAGGAGTTCTCTTTTCTTATGAGAGGAGTACTCTTTTCTTATGAGAGGAGTTCGCTTTTCTTATGAGAGGAGTACTCCTTTCGTATGAGAGGAGTACTCTTTTCTTATGAGAGGAGTTCTCTTTTCTTATGAGAGGAGTTCGCTTTTCTTATGAGAGGAGTACTCTTCTCATATGAGAGGAGTACTCTTTTCTTATGAGATGAGTATTCTTTTATTATGAGAGGAGTATTCTTTTATTATGAGAGGAGTTCTCTTTTCCTATGAGCGGTGTTCTCTTTTCTTATGAGAGAAGTAATCTTTTCTTAGGAGAAGAGTTCTCTTTTCTTATGAGAGGAGTACCCTTTTCTTTTGAGAGAAGTACTCCTTTCGTATGAGAGGAGTTCTCTTTTCTTATGAGAGGAGTAGTCTTTTCCTATGAGAGCAGTGCTCATTTTTTGAGAGGAGTACTCTTCTCATATGAGAGGAGTTCTCTTTTCTTTTGAGAGAGGTACTCTTTTCTTATGAGTTGAGTATTCTTTTCTTATGAGAGGAGTTCTCTTTTCTTAAGAGAGAAGTATTCTTTTCTTATGAGAGGAGTTCTATTTTCATAGGAGAGTTCTCTTTTCTCATGAGAGAAGTATTATTTTCTTATGACAGGAGTTCTCTTTTCTTAGGAGAGGAGTACTCTTTTCTTAAGAATGAAGTACTCTTTCTCAGGAGAGAAATACTCTTTTCTTAGAAGAGAAGTACTCTTTACCTATGAGAGAAGTACTCTTTTCTTATGAGAGAAGTACTCTTTCTTAGGAGAGATTATAACAGCATTGGTAACTATTGCAGAGAACTGTCAGGTTCCGAATTGAGGTTCGTCACTGCAACGCAACAGAAACAATGTTGTAGGATATTTGTTAAGAAGAAGATTCCGTAAGTCATTCACACTCAAGATTTGTCATTTACTGCTTCAATGAGAAGACTGTGATTGCTTTTTTTCCTTCACCAGCATGTCAATATTTGCCTTGAAGTTTGATGAGTCTGCTAGTAGACAGTTTTGATGATGTGTGGTTTCTTCAACTTTGATTCCACATTCTTCATTTTGGAAAAGACCAGTTCGCAGGCATGAGTGATACTGAAGAGAGGGCAATGAATAGGGATGATTGTACAGAACAGGAAAATCGGACTCTTATCATATATTTTCAGTTCACTGGTTCACATATTTTCATGTATTCTTCTATTTCATTGTGGGATTTAGCGGACCGCTAGATTGCAAACAGGGGGGCGCATGCGGCCGGTGGGTTGAAAACCATTGGTCTAAAGTCAATTTTACGCTCAGATAGACTAATAGGGAATGGACGTACAGTTTGAAGTGGAATCTGAGCTGCTAATGCCTCCGCCGGGGTTCGAACAATGAGCCCTTTGCTTTCCAAAACTTGTGTTATTCATTGCCTAGCATAGTGCTAGTTGCATTGTTATCCTACCAAATAAATTAATGTCATATTATTTTACATTTGTTATACACGTATATTGAATACGAGAAAGGTTGTTATTACGATTTTACATGAAAATTTAGAAATTATATCTTGCATTTCAAAGTTTGAAATTTAAAGTTAATATCATTTTGGTGTCATTATAACTAATTTGTCTTTGAATTGATGCAGTTTATTTGAGGTTTCCAAAAATAATTATAATGCCGTTTATTTCTTTATTTCTTCTGGCAGAAGTTGCTGACGCTATAGAATCACATGTTAATAAAAGGTAACCTTTGTAAATAATTTGAAGCATGTGTGTTTCGTGAAACTTAGGAGGATGGGGTGCAGCATAGCATGTGTTTTCATCTTGACTGAAAACACGTTACGCTTTGAGCACACCTGTTGACCAATCACAATGCAGAATTTCTTACGAGGAGTAGCACATAACCTAAAGTTGCAATGCATGTAAAGCGACGAAATCAAAGATGAATAAATATTGATTTTGTTAAACACAGCATCAATATTTGTCTTCTTCAAAATGTATTTATATCAATTATTTATCATTTTGCTTTCTGTTTGTGATTTCTACTTTCGCCATTTTTCCATTTGCCATTTTCACTTTGGCAATTTTTTTCCGTTTGCCATTTTTTTCCTTTGGCATTTTTACCGATGAGATACACTCCCAGACAGGGTCCATACACACAACAACAGGAAGGCACCAGTCCTTATCTTAGAACATTTCCTGTCAGGAATTCCTGAGCGTGCAATCTCCTGACAGGTAATTTACAGGTACCTGGTAAGAGTGTGGCCTTATCAATTCCTCATTAATGGACATAGACAGATTCCTTATCTCCTGGACTCCTTCCATCCTCTTTTCTTTCTTCGTTTTTCTTCCTTCTTTTCTCCTGCCTTTCTCTCATCCTTTCCACTCTTTCTAACACTCCTTTCCATTGTTGATTTTCAGCCCCCCATTTCAGTTCATCATTTCTTCTTCTTCTTTTTTCTTCCTTACTATTCCTCTCCTCTCTCTCCCTATCTTCCTAGCCTTATCCCATTCTATGTCGTGTCCCGTTTCTTTTGTGTACTTGACTATAGCAGTTCTCTCCCTCTTTAATCTTACGTCATCCCTGTGTTGCTTTAACCTGTCTTTCAGCCTCTTTTTTGTTTTTTACACTATAAAATTTTGCATTGGTCAGTATTTTAATGTTTTAAGGTCCAGTTGATGAAAAGTAAACACACTGATCATTATTTTTATGCCTATTATTTTTAGTAGTGACATGCATAAATTTTCGCAGGCGCCGACAAGGCAAAAGCTCTATAGTGGCAGTCTGGTCCTTTATTTTGTGTAAGTTCTGCGCAAATAAATAAACTTCACATTATGCAACAATAAACGAGCACATTGCTTATTTAATTTTCGACTTGGTAAGTTTTTCGGTGGGTACAGACCCCTTGGACCCTCCCTAAATACCTCATTGCAGACAGCATTACGAGCAAATACGGCTACATCCGGGTCACCAAAACGGAAGTAACAACTCCACATATGGTGTCCAAGCTCATATTTCAAACGTCGAAATTGCCTTACCCTAGCAGGGCCACTTTCCTTCGCCACAGGATCCTGTAGTTCTCTCATGGCAGCACAAAAATTAGCATTTTTAGTTTCCTCTAACCGAAAGGGAAAGTGGACGGATCCACTTCATACCTTTGCACCGCCGGAATTCCAATTCGGATGGTGCTTCCGTATACTTCCGGTATATTCATGCGTTCACATTATACAGAGTGTCCGTAAATGTTTGACACGTTTTCAATTGGTTACACCAATGAAAGTATTACGGGTAAATGATTGATTGATTCATTGAATTGACTTATTTTACTTCGCTTTTTGTGCCACTTTTGGCTAATTTGCGAAGATGGGAATGAGTGATGACATGATGAACTTGATGAATGGACACTCACAAACATCCATGCCTAGGCCGGGATTCGAACCCGGGACCCCTGGCGTCGTAGCGCGATGTGCTAACAACTCCGCCACGGGGGCTGGCTATTATAGGTATATAGTTACAACTCTGCTGTAAGAACGAAATCAATGTAAATAAATGCACGTGACTTCAGATAAATTCTATTGGTTCGAAAGACAGCTGCACAGGAAGCTTAAGCATACCACTCAACGTAGTAGAAACCTTACATTAGTCATAGACAAAATAACATCAGAACTACAGAGCGACCACAAATAAAATATCCTTCGCGCATCTTCCCCTCCATCCATCCAACTCGGGCCATGACGAAGTCTGCTGCCTACATCTCCCCTCAACGCACAGAGCACAGGGCACATGATTTTGCGAAGGTCCTTCTATAACAAACAGAAAGAAACTATTTCTTCAAAATAAAGGAACAGCGTCATAGCATTCCACACACGCACCACTCAAATTACTTCCCATACTTTAAAAGTATTCTCACAGGTGGCGTAAGAAGACTATAAAATAAGACAAGGTAAGCCCTGTACATAAATAAAGCAAGCTTGTAAACCCATGTTGTGTTGTTTGACTTCACTTTTAGGTATAAAAGACACGTACAGTGTTCTAACAGTCAAAAGATACCTACTATCATTGACAAAAATATTGAACCCTCGGTTTACGCGTTTGTAAAATTGTACTCCGTGGGACGAAAAAAGTGAAATATACCTCATTGGAAAGCTTCAAGTATCTACTTTTTAATAAGCGTTATCTGAAAATTAATCTTAACTTTGTTATCTTACTATAATAAAAAAAATCACTGAAAAGTGTAGTTCTTTCTTCCAATTTTCACGAACGGGGAACTTAACACCATACAGTTCATAATTGACTGTACATATAATCTTGAGATTTTGTGTACTTGAAGTTTAATTATTTTTGCATCTCTGTAGGAAAAAATCAAATGCATATTTTTACTAGATACTTCAAAAATTGGCATTTTAGGGAAACGTGCAAACTTGAAATGTATAATTACAAAGGCAATGAAATTGCAAAAACTGTTAATATAACGCATTTGATCAAATTCCAGAAGTTTGGCGTGTGTACCTCAAATATGGTTCCAGATATTAATTATTCTTTCGCACTCCTAATATGGTAAACGGGTGCATGACGTATGGCCGGGTGCGGCCAATCTCAGACTCCGCGGGCTGCAAGCGACTTTCACAGCTTTGCCGTTTCGCTGCACTTCGCTGCACTTCGCTGCGAGAATCGCGCAAGTGCGTTCCGTCGAGCCGATCAAAAGTATTGTCACAGCATAAAATAATGAAAGAAATATTTCTCATATTGCAAATGAAGTACTGCTGTACTGCAGTTTATTTTGGGCGGCCATTTCTTTTAGCTGTTAACTTCATATGAACGTCGTCTCCTTCGATACCCGGTGGAGGTACAGAGTGGTTCGGATCCCACTTTAAACTGTAAGTCCAGTCCCTATTAGCCTACCTGTGCATAAACTGGACTTGGAGAGAGAAAATAACTCAACTCGGCTTTTTATGAACATTATTTTCCCAGTATTATTTTATGTCTCACATTTAAACAGATACAACCTTAGTGACAATGAAGTTCGACCAGTCACAAATATAGGAGTGCGTTGTGAAAGAAGAAGAACACATGCATATGCTGAACATATTTTATTCAGCAGGCTACATGGAACAAAGGAAAACATAAATTTCAGCTGCAACGCAGCAATGTATGGTGTCCACACAAAATAAAACATTTTCGTCCATCTACACGTGACATTGAAGTTCGACCACTGTTAGAAGGGATCCTGTTTACCATGGTGTGACGCCGCCCCGTCGGCTAATAAATGTGGCAATGCGTCGCGGCATGCTGCGGAAGAGTCGTTCAAGGTATTCCACATCGATGCGGTGCCATTCCTCCTGCAGGCAGGCGATAAGAGCAGCCACTGTAGTGGGTCCCCTCTGTTGCACACGTCGCTTAAGAACACGCCACACATTCTCAATGGGCGAGAGGTCGGGACTCGATGGTGGCCATGGCAGAGTTCGCACGTGATGGCGAGTCAAACATTCTCTTGTCAGCCGCGCTGTATGAGGCCTGGCATTGTCGTGTCGAAAGATGAGACGCCGCCTGTGGAACAGGTGCCTTCGCACTGTGGGAAGATGCCGCTCCAGTATGCGTGTATAGGCGTGTGCATTCACAATGCCCTCACAGACGTGTAGTGGGCCAACCCCAGATGCCGTCATGCATCCCCATACCATCACTGACGCAGGTTTCTGTACCCGACGTGCATAACATTTTGCTTCATTCTGTTCCTCCTTCCGACAAATACAAAAATACAAAAACTGTTTTCCGTATTTTCCCGTACACAACATTGAAAATGGATTCGTCCGTCCAGAAAACCCTGTTCCACTGCCGAAATGTCCATCCCCGGTACATTCGTGCCCACCGTAGTCGATTGCCTTTGTTCAACATGGAAAGGAAGGGTTTACGTTTCGCCTTGTACACTCGGTAACCGCATCGCTGTAGGTAACGGCGAACGGTTCTGGTTGACACTTCAATGTGAAAGCGTTCTCGAGTCCACAGTCGTAATTCGGCCACAGAAACATGATTGTTGGTCTGGATATAGCGCCTAAATATCCGTAGGTCACGCACGCTCAGCAGGCGTTTTCGACCGGGGGCCTTACCTGGCTCTGTAGTACCCGTACTTTGGTGGTGTTTGATGATGCAGTGGACGGTTGACTTGGGTAAGTTCAGTTGGCGCCCTATTTCCCGTTCACTGAGTCCATCCCGTTGCAACTCCCCCACTCTTCTCCTCACGGTGTTGTCAATAGGTTTGCCCCTGGCCATGGTGATGATGCACTGCGGTTCCTCGGTGCACAGCACGCGCTTATATACGGCGGATTTCCTTATCGTGTCCGTGACGTCATGCTTCCGTCGAATGCGCCACTATCTGGAATTTACCGTATGGGTCTGGTGCCTGGTCGAAGTTGAATGTCACGCGTATTGTTCCCCGTTTTCGTTCTTTACGTGACCTTGGGTGCAACATGCTGGGATCACGATTCTTGCCTGCTCACACGCCTCCTCATACACACATGCGTCACTTCTGCGGGTCACCCATTCCACCGCCTATGCCTCTGTGCATTTAATCACGTATTCCTTTCTGGTCGAACTTCATTGTCACCAAGGTTGTATATTGAGTGCAACGATGTTCGATGAGAGATCCAGCCTTATCTGCATACAATAATAACGCACCTGCTGTGTACAGTGATTTCATAAGAAAGGGAAACGGAGCGAGGTACGTACTAGCGATAGCAACGCATAAAAATAATATTAAAAAATTGCGCATTTGAAGCCTTTACGCTAACTAACATTTTAAGATATATTTCTAGCAAAAACGCATGTAAATTGTGTTAATCTCGCAAAATTCACTTAACCATCGTGTCGAGTAGTGGTGGTGGTTTCAGCATTTAACGTCTTGCTATACATTCCACCTGAAATATTGCGTTTATATTTTTGTCTGTTTCACAGCTGCTACTCTTGTAATAAGCAAGGGGTTGTGGGTTCATTAAGGTATTTGATTTTTTTTATTTTGATTTGATTAATTTTACTTCGCTTCTTGTGCCACTTTTGGCTAATTTGCGAAGATGGGGATGAGTGATGATATGATGAAATTGATGAATAGACATCACAAACGTCCATGCCCAAGCCAGGATTCGAACCCGGGACCGCTGGCGTCGCAGCGCAATGTGCTAACCACTCCACCACAGGTGCCGGCGGTTCATTAAGAGAGGCAGAAGGACTAAAAACTAATAAATTATCAATAAATATAATGAGTGAAAGGTAAAAGTATAAAATGCTGTTCATAAAATATTGGGTCGATGCAAATTTTTGTTGTTCCCTTTTTATTTACATACCTTTTCCACTGTGCTGACGTAACCCACAAACACTCCGCCGTGCACTTGACACCTTGGTTTATTCACTTCACAGAAGCGCCATCACTAAATACTGTGCGTACGAACAAACACTTGTGAGAGGCCGACTGCCTGGATAGAATGCACGTAAGAATTATCATGGCTATGTGGGAATTCAGGCAATAATTCATGACAGGAATGTAAACACAGAAGTGACAAAAGAAAATTTCGGCATTTCCTTTGCGCAACACATTGTTTCGGCTCATTTCCCGTGTCAAAGCTGCTTGGTCGCGGAGTTTAAAGGGCAAGCGGCCACGCTTGGCAACAAAACTCACTTGTTCTTATAGCCTGAAATGTTAAATCCCGATATGCGCAGATCGTTGCGGAGCACTTCCTACTACGTCATCCTCCCCACCACTCTTCTACGTACTGTGCTGGCCTTGAGACTACGAGTGGTGCCAACTCGGCAAAATTAAGCTAAAACAAATATGACAAACTATTTTTACTGGGTAGATTGTCGATGCCGGCTCATATCAGCTTATCAGTGGTTCATTTGATTTAATCCGGTCTTTGAAAATGCGTGCAGTGCGCGGATCGTAAACTGTAGTATTACACACGCGCGTTAACGTTTATAACGAAGAGAAACTACTGGGCGAATGACTTCATTTTCTGAATGCGACATCGAGCAGTGGCCTGTTTTTTTTAAAAGCCGAGTGGGGTGGGGGTTATTTTGTTTATCGTACAACAATCACTACGAGAAGACAATCTGATAACACGCTTTCCTGTGTTCTTTTTTAAAGCATTGAAATGTTCTTGCTCTTTACTCTTGGCTGCATATTTTTGAAATGCAAAAATCAAATCATGCCGGGTCAAACGAAATCCACAATCTTCTCTGGAAAGCCCCTTAGAGGACAGGCCAGAGAAATTGTTTACAATGTTACAACATATTTGCGAAATCAGAAGGAGTTACATAAACTTAAGTATAATGTTGTCGAGTCCACAAGCGCCGCCACGGGAGTATCTAAATGGATGGTTTCTCAAGTTTTAAAAGAAATGGATTGGATTGATTTGTTGTTTTAAGTCCACTTTATGCACAGTAAGGCTAATCGGGACTGGACCTACAGTTTAAAGTGGGATCCGAACCACTATGTGCCTCCACCGGGAATCGAACCCGGGATCCCTTGATAACAAGACGACGACGCTACCACTGCGCCATCGGGGAGGGCAAGTTTTAAAAGAAGGAAAAGAGTCGTTGGCGAAAGGTGAGCTGAAGTTCTGTACTCCGACAGGTAGAAAACAGCCCAGGTAAAAGCGAATACAAATTTCGTTGAAAATCCTCAGACCATTCCGCTCCCTCCAGGTTGCAACACTGCGAACCATCGTCGCTGCGGAGAATGGAGTGGGGAAATGTGGTGTGAGCTGCGCAACAGCTATTTGCAGCGTCTTGTTTTTAAACTTGTCAAGTTATAGCAACGATGTGAATTGTAAGGGAACCGGTTGCCAAGAGAGACGATTCTCTCTGTTGTTTTCAATTCGTACAGTGTGAAAGGATGAAATATGGAAATTTGATTTTTATTCTACGGCCATCATTTTTATATGCATTTCATAACCATTGGACTGGCCATTTTCGAGATTGCAACATCATAATTAATCATTAATTGTGGCTGTTCCACAACTGATAGTACCATTATATTTAACTGAGATATTTCCACATAAACAAGCTTCAATCACAAAAAAAAATATCATATTTTTACGAGGGTTTTACACGAAGCTACACACAATTGAATTCGATTCATGCAAAAAATACACGAAAAAAATACACTTTTACAAACATTTTTCTCTGAATAGAAAACAGACAGATTTAAAATCACTTTGTCTTGCTTTTGTCTAAAAGCACACACTTGTAGCTTTCCAATGAGGTATATTTGACTTTTTTCCTCCCGCGAAGTACAATTTTACAAGCACGCAAACCGAGGGATGTTCATGTTAAAGGTGTAAAATTGAGAAACAAGCATCCAGAATTGCAGATCTAACAGTTTATTGATATTCTCGCCATGTGCTACTCGAAGTTAAGCACGTCATTTGTATAGTGGCTTAAGTTATTTGTGCTTTAAGTTAATCAACGTCACCCACTTTAATTACACAAATAAAGCCCTTACAATTACCTAAACTCTTCTTAATGGTTGCCATTTTTTTACATTGATTACGTGTGTGTTTCACTAGTGACATCTCGTGGGGGAATGGGTAACTAAAAACCACATCGACCCTTCTGTGGATAAAATTTGGGGTGCGTTTCGACGCTTTAAACGAGTTATGGCAACTGGTCGTTCCACAAGTGCTTTCGTTAGGATTGTGAGTTTCGTTATGCTGTTCCAAAACTCGGTTTTCGTGCAATGCGTGAACTTCGTTCTCGCACGAAAACGGGCTAGGAGTCTGGTTTGTTCGGTGAGAATCGTCTGCTGCTTGTAGACAACGCGCGTGCATGATGGCTTCAAACTTCACTAGTTCGAAAAATGTATTATAATTTTAACAGAGAGCTAAGAGAGTGATATGAAACAAGATGCACAAGATGAGCGTGCTTTAACCTTCAGCCGCTCTCGCGGATCTGTATTCTCGTTCACGCCGTCGCTTTTCAAACTTGCCGCGAAGTACTGGGTGAGTCTTTTAAAAGAGGCCCCGTGGAAAATGTGCTCCTTGCTTGTAGGCAACCCTGGTACACCGAGGAGAAGAGCGGGGCAGAGAACAGTCCAGGATATGTCATGTCATGTCATGTTGTCGAATATGCTTGGCACCGATATCCTGGACTGTTCTCTAACCCGCTCTTCTCTTCGGTGTACCGGGGTTGCCTACATGCAAGGATCGCATTTTCCACGGGGCCTCTTTTAAAAGACTCACCCAGTACAAAAAAATTCGTAACTCAAGAACTAATTATCGTAGACAGATGAAATTGCTTTTGTTTTCTTTCTAAAAGTGAGAGCTTTTAGTGGAGGTAAAATGTATACATTGTGCGTCCTAATAATTAGTGTTAAACGAAGAAGAAGAAAGTTGAATTTTCTTCTAAAAGTTGTAAAAAGTTGCACGCCCCTGTACCTCTCTCAATAGATCGAAGTGAATGAAAAAATGTAGTATGTAGCGGTGGCACATTCGTACAACAATGTAAAGTTTCGTTGAAATCAGACTGATACTTATTGAGTAAAATAATAATAACCTTAAATTAAGCGGCAGTGTTGCCAGCTTCGGGACAATGTCCGGAATTTCGCTTCTAGAATCGGCCCTATGGACGCTGGATGGACCACATTTGGAGGAAAGCTTGACAAAAGACTATTCTATAAGGTTATATCATGTACGTGCCGCAACTTTAAAAAAAAAAGCGGAAATTACGGGATTCGGAAATTTTGCGTAATTAAGGAAAATTTCGAATTTTGGGTCTTTGCCCCCGCTTCCCCCATGGATCCTAAATTTCTGGATGTTACTTCAAATGTTGCTTTTTACTCATTCGTACATTTAGAATTTAAATTGTTCAAAAAGATGCAATAGTTCAGCAGTTATAGCCTTTTATCTTTAATTTATCCCTTAGTAACAAAAGGAAACAAAGGGCTTTTTCAAACGGCGCTTCTTAATAATAGTAACAATGGATGAATTGTTTTGTAAGAACAGTATATAATACCTTTATACGTAAACTAATGAAAAAAAGTCGGAACTGAAATACAGTGTAGGCCTATAGTTTTCAAGAAATGACGCCTCAATTGCTGCCGTGTGCTAACACGTGGTTGGGGCAAATTTCGACAATCGGGCCTTTGCCTCCGCGTCCCCCTGAATCCTCAATTGCCGGACGTAGCTTAAAATGTTGCTTTTTACTCATTCTTGCTTGTAGAATTATATTTTCTTCAAAGAGATGCAGTAGTTTACTAGTTATAGATACTTTTAGAAATATATCCCATAATAATATGGCGGTAACAAAGGGTAAACAAAGGACTTTTTCAAACTTCGCCTGTTAATAGCAGTAACAATGGATGTATTATTTTGTAATTCGAGTATGTCATGCCTTCGTATGTATACTGAAGATCAAAGAAGACAGAACTGAAATATCTTGTGTAGTTTTTGAGAAATTGCACGCTAATTGCTGCCGCGCCGGATGGTCGAAATATCGACCATCCGGCGCTAAGGGGTTCACATGTGGCGGTCGAACAGCCGTCAGGCTGTTAAAGGTTAACTATTCTTACAATGTGATTAAAATGAGTAACAGTATCAGCAGTAGAGTTTATATCTACCAGAAGGACATTCCTTCCGCTGGACGCCATGCGGAATCTTTCTACAAAGAAAACGCTTCGCCTGCGCTTTCGCGTAGAACGTCCCCGTAAGTCTGAAATAACTGGTTTCACCAGGTTCACGAGCCCAGTTATTCTCGTTGAATTCGTTCGTTTCGTTAAGACTTCCGGAACGCACCCTTGGGTTCCTCTACGATTAGTCGCTGAAAAACAAACAATAACTTGCGGTCATCCTGTATTTGTCACTAATTCTTTATTCTGAAAGGAATGGTGGATCAGACTATTGTCTCCGTTCATTCTCACCCTAAAAGTGAATGAGTGTATATCTTCATTGTCCCAGATTTCAGTCACGAAAAAAAAAAAACTTTCACGTTTTTCTTTTTTTTTGGGACGCGATGAGTGTCACGTTCATAGACAACCAAGAAAATATTATTCCACGCGTTATTAATTTACTTTGCTTATATAACTGGATATGTACGACCCACTTATAGTATGAGGAGATTACGTATTGCACAATCTATAATTTAAAAAAAAAGCCGTTACTTAGATTCAAGAGCAATTGTAGGAACTTTGAAGTTCAACTTGCAGTAAAAGTCAAGGTCTGTAGAGTGGTAGGTGAAAGTGGGAAATAAGTCTGAGTCTTGTTCTTATGGCATCGTTTCAAGAGTAGTACGATAATATCGTTAGAGAGAAAGTTCAATACGCTGACATAATTATTACCTTTGTATTACAGTCCTTCAGGTGTACGCCCATCAATGAGGGATACGAAACAAAAATGTGAAAGGAGAGGATTGGTTTGTAAGAGGCGTTGTGGGTGACGTTTTTGGAGAATTTGAAAGAGAAAAACAATACTGTAATTGTCCGCAGTAGTGATGCTTAATAAGCGTATTAAGGTAGCTCTGGTTGTTCCAATCTCTTCTGGTTTTGATTCATTGAGTTTGTGTTTTACGTTTACTTTATGCTCAGAAAGGCTAATCGGGACTTGACCTACAGTTTACGTCATGGGGAAGGCATCAATCTATTCTGGAATGATCTCATGGTTCGCGAAGGTTCATACATTCTTGCCGTGTCTTTCCGTCTTTTCGAATCCCGTTTCGTCGAATGACATATGTCAAGACCTTCCTTGGTGGGTTTTGCCACAATCCAGAGTGTCATTACCGCCGCGCGCAGGTGTGTTTATGACGTTGCCCAGCTCCAGCTGTGTTTATCTTCGATTGGAAAGGAAGGTGATTGGAAAATGAATGTAAGATGAAAGTATATTCAGTATTTATGTAAAACTGAAACTTGAGAGAGACGACAAGATTGCTGAGAATATGGAAATGATAGAAATAACGCGTGGAATGCCTTCGAGCATTTGCATACCTACAAGAATTCAAATAACGTTTGTATTGTTGTTGTGCAAGTGTGTCGAAATATTGTGTTTATATATACGTAGCTATTAAGTATATAATGTTTGCAAAAAATTACACTGTATTTATAATGTTTTTGACGATTTTACGTAGTGTATAATAATTAAGTGTAATAGACTGGCACATTTATGTTGCTTCCAAAGCGTACTTGTAGAATGCTTGCAATATTTTGACAATACTGTACTTACAATGTTTTTTTTAACGATTTTATGTCGTGTATAAATGATTAATAGTTAATAGGCTGATTTATGTATTTTGTGTTGTGGAATAAAATTGATAGAAGTAATCCTGTGTAACGTCTTTTGAAATAAGTAAAGAAAAGTCATATTTGACTCTCTGGATAGGTTTAACATTTCAGTGTAAACACAGCTGTGCAACGTCATAAACACACGTTTGTTTGTTTGATTTCATGCACTATGCACCATGTTCCCATAAACACACGTGCGCGTGGCGGTAATGACACTCCTGATTGTGGGAAAAACCACCAAGGAAGGTCTTGACATATGTCGCGGCGCAAATGAACCGATAAGAAGCCTCGGCGCAAACGACACGACACCCGCATTACATCAGATTTCCCACCTAAGTAACATTTTCGGCGAAAGGGGAATTCCCGTTTCGCCGAATATTTTGAAGAGAGTGAATTTTCCCTCCGCGGGAAATTTCATGTTTAAACAAACAGAATGCTTATTAAAAAGTCTTTGTGGATCTGGAGAAAGCATTCGATAGAGTGAATTGGACGAAACTTGTAGAGATAATGAAAGGATTGGTGTAGATTGGAAAGAGGAAAGACGTATGTGTAAGCAATCTGCACATGAAAGATGTAGTTAAACTGGGAGTAGGAGAGGAAATGACGAAGGGAAGTGAAATTTTGGGACAAGGAATCTGCCGATCACCTACGAAAGACATTGCAGATGTAGAAATCACCTTCCAGTCGTGAAAAATCCCTTTTCTTCCCCTCCAGTTATGAATGCTTGTCTCGTTCTTGATCGATTTATAAACATCTGTCTCGTTCACGTCTCGACTCTCGCAATACCGTCGAGTTTCTAAGTCCACTTTATGCACAGATAGGCTAAACGTGCTACAGTTTAAAGGAGCTTTCAGACTGTAGCGACACGCGACAGGCGACAAGTGACACGGAGGGGATTTCGCACCGAAGTGACAAGCGACACGTGCCCCTTCAGTCTATAAGCAAGCATTCGCCGCGCATTCGCTACCTACAGGCCGAGGCGACAAGATGCACGATACTGAGAAACCGGTCCAGTCCGAGCGACACGCGCAGCTTGACGTGTCGCTTCGGTTTGAAAGGTTACATTTATTACTGAGGGTCCATTTCCAAGCGACATTTGTCGCTTTGGTCTGAAATATCCCATAGACTGAAAAGGATCGTATCGCTTGTCACTTCGGAGCGAATCCCCCGTGTCGCGTGTCTCTTGTCGCTTCGGACTGAGAGCTTCCTAAAATGGGATCCCAACGACTATGTGGATGGAGTAGCCCTCGGGAAAGGAATGTTATCCTGAAAATATAGAACCACGCAGCACAAGTTGATAATGACCACCAATGTGCAATTACTCTAAACCAGGGTCGTTAAAGGTCCAGAAATTTTAAATAAATTCAATTCCGGTCCAGGAGAGAAAATCAGCAAGCATGAATGTGTTCTGGACCGTAAAGAACCTTTTTATCTCTGAAGTATTTTAATTCGGTCCAGGAACCTTTTTTCCTAATTAGTTTAAATAGGGTCAAAGTTCCTTATTGAAATGAAACAATACCTAACTTGGACCGAATTTAAATTGTGCGAGAAAAAAGGTTTCGATCCTGCAGCGGGACCTAACAGAGAACCCATTAGAATTTATAGGTTCCTAGACTTTTAACAACGCTGCTCTAAACAGAATATGACTTAACTGTGAATAGTCAGGTAGATACCGTATGAAAAAGCCACATAAAAAATATAATTTTGTTTAAGTACAATTTTCAATTATCACACCAACAATGACGTGGACGAGACCAAGGAAATCGGACACTATGTCTCGGTCTCGTATCGACTTTACAGAGTTCTCTGTCTCGACATGTCTCGAAGAGGTTGTTTTCGATTTCGTCTCTCTACTGCCCTACCTCAACGTGACGTCATTGTATCGTGTTCGTTAATTTCCAGGACGGATCCACCTGTGGAAATTCCTCCTTTCTTCCGGCAACATGAAAAAAACCGGATATTCCAGCTTCACATTACATCCGGAATTCGCGCGCCAGAGAAAGTAGTCCTGCCTTCCAACTCTTCACATAAAGCCAAGATGGATCAAATTCATTTACGGAGAAAGCATAGAATAGTTGATTCGTCTTTTTACGGAAGTTGCATTTCGGTGTGTGTCACGTACGCAAGGTTATGGTGTGCGTATGACCGGAAGTGTTAAACGCCACATGAACTTTCGATTACCTAAAAATAAGGGGAGGGGGGGAAACTAGACCAAGAATGCGGAATTAATGGTAAATTTAGGAAGTGCGGTTGATTTTTGTTCCAAGTTCCAATAATCTGACTGGAAGAATAATTGTTTCTGGGAACAATCACATTCCAAAAACTCCAGATATCACAAATAAAATGTACATTTAATTGAAAGTTATTTTAATTGACACTTTTCTTTCCTGTACTGTTCTCGTCTAGTCAAATAAGACTTATTGCATCATGTATTCCTATTTACTAAATACTTCTTATAAGGTCAATCAATATCAGAACTTGGTTGTGCTGCTTTCTGTGCGTGAATGTCAATATAATTTGTAGTTCTGGCATGTGTATCAAACAAACTGGTTACTTTTGTACAGTTCAACTAAACAGTTTTGTTCAGTACCACTTGACTGCATGCTAAATGTTGTAATTGACTCTGTCTTGCGGTTGAGTATGATGCTTTCAAAATCTGAGTTCTCTTACCATACCGTAGTGTTCGAATAGACGAAGTATATGACCGCTTGAATATACCGAACTGTTGCAAGAGGCTATATTTCTCTGTTCAATCTGGTAACAAACTACAAGAGCTGGATGCACCGCCTTCCCTAAAATTGGGGGTAAGAGGCCACAATGCCATTGCGTTCCTTCCTTCGCAAAATCTTGAAAGAAGCCAGGTTGCCAACTTCTAAGAAATCGGGTTGCCAACTTCTAAGACATCGGTTGCCAACTCCTAAAAGATTTGGGGTTGGCAACTCCTAAAATATCGCGTTGCTAGCTCCTAAAAAAGCTGTTTTACAACTCCTGAAAGATCGGGTTGCCAACTACTAAAATGTCAGGTTGGCAACTTCTAAAATGTCAGGTTGCCAACTACTACAATATCAGGTTGCCATCTACTAAAAAATCGGATTGCCAGCTCCTTAAGCACCATCTTCTTGTATACCTTCCTCATGTCTTGAAATAACATTATTTTGTTCTTTCTTCGCAGAGCTCTGAACAATGCCTCCAAATAGCGCAGCGAACATAATCCACAATGAGGCGGCTGCCGCGCTCCCGGAGGAAGCCGCTGAGAAGAAGGAAGATTACAGCTGCCAGGAAATACAGTGGACAAACGTTTTCATAATTTCCATGGCTCATGTCTTCGCTCTATGGGGTCTCTCCTTGATGTTCACCACAGCTTCAGCTGCCACCAACATTTGGTGTAAGTAGTAAAATAAATGTCACCGCTATAATTGCAAGTGTTTTCAGGGAAATCTGGACAAGACTCTGTGCTCTAGTTTTTAATATGCTCTACCACTTCACAGAGATGAAACCTTGAGAATTTATTATTGTTATTAATATTAGGGTCCCACGCGTGGTACTAGAATGTTTTCGACTCGAAATTTGAAATTCTACACTGCTGGTAATATTTTTTTTTTATCTTGAAAACTACGTACCCTAGAGTTACGAATCATACATCGTTTTCTTCAGAATAGATCAGGCTATAAGCAAAAATAATAAAAATGGCAATTGTTTAAGAAGAAGAAGAAGAAAACGAAATAATGTAAATGTCTTCAAGAAATTTGAAATTGGGTGGTGGGGGCGAGGACAAAAACTGGGTGGTTGACAATAATCCAGTCAGATAACACCATGTGTGTAGCATATAGAGAATATTTTTTTCTAATATTATGCAACACGCCTCGTACACTCACCTCAATTAGTACTCCGGCAGTTTGTTTCTTTATACAGCATATTTGCTGAAGATGGAATTCAATCTCCAGGTGTTGTTATATATTAGTTTAAGTTATGAAGCCATGGGCTGAAACAGCCATATATATTATTGTTGTTATAGTTACTTGTTGTTGATTTTTTCACTAGGTACATTTTCTGGAGCCCAAGAGCATGTTGGTTCAGAATCTTCATCTGCCTGGTCACTCAATGGACGGGTATCCATAAAAGAAGATGGCCGTCTTCTCGAACTTAAGCTCTAGTCAGAGAGGTTTCCCCGCGTGCCGCATTTTCCTGAATCTGCAGTCTTCGCTGCTGCCTCTGATAGTTTGCCAAATTTTTCTTGGTTCTTAAACTAATATATAACAGGTGTATCAATATACGATGTACAAAACACACCTTTACTAACTCCGTTGACCCATACAGCAAAATAGCAATTGTGCACTGATGGAAATAAAAAAAAAATATCTTGGAAACTACGTATGCTAGAGTTACGAAGAGCCATGTAGCATTTATAACATGCACTGAAGAACATTATTGGACCTGCGGGTAGTCAGAAAACTGACATCTTGCATGACGTTAGCCTACGTCATGACATACGTCATGGGACATAGGCTGTCCCATGCGGGAAGGAAGGCAGATACCTGTATGGGACATGCGTTGTACAGTGGGATCCATGAGTATTTCCGTGCAAATTGTCCGTCATGGTGATCTTTATTTGACCCAATAAGAGCTTCAAGAATAAAAAGAAAACTCAAAACAAGCTGTTGACAACTTCTGCACCAGCATACATAGAAATCCATCGCTTAAAAACACATAGGACGTAAGAGAAAAATTAATGAAAATAGTCATGGACAATTTGCTGAACAATACTAGTGGATCCCACTGTACCATACGGGAAGGAAAGGGCTAAGGCGTCATGCTTTGGGCTCCAGCTACGGGACGCGCGCAGGTTCCAGTCTCCTGGGGAAAGTATAACAACTTCCTCTTGTGATTTCGGCCTGTGTAGGACCGTTAGCCACCCGCCATCATGAGGAAATTGAGCAGCTACGAATGAGTAGCGTAACCCGGCCATGAACATCTAAAACAACGACTGGGGTTAGTCGTGCTGACCACACGTCACCCCGTAACTGGTTGGGTGATCTTCCAGTAGTTGGGAGTGAGGCCGGCCCCGGTCCTGGGGCTGTTGCGCCACGGGCTATTATTAAACTTTGAAATCCTTCTCTTGAACGAGGTATGTAAAAATTAATAACAAAATCCAATGATTCAGTACAATAATTTCAGTGCACTAAATGCATGAAATGTAAAAAGTTTTCGGAAACAGTTGTTCTGAAAAATCCATTTATCTGATGGATTTAGTATTTATATATTATTATAACATTATTATTATTTTACCTGCCATGAACTCCACACTATGCGGTGCATCTAATTTTCAGTTTTCTACTTCTTCGAATATGTCTTGCAATTATTCTTTGTTATTCCATGCAGGCATATTCCTGATGCTGTACACTGGTGGAGGTCTGACTGCTGGGGCGCACAGGTATTATGCTCACCGGGCTTTCAAAGCCAAATGGCCACTGGAATGGCTGCTCATGACTGCTTTCACCATGGCTGGACAGGTACGTTCTTGTATTGCCTTCAAAATTAAGGTTGTACCAAACTTCCAGATACGTCATTTTGCTTGCATTATCCTGAACACTGCCCGTAAGACTGGATTGCCAAAAAGGTGCATGCACTCGTTGTATGAAAATAAGTTGCAACAATTCCTGATTTTCAGTGTTCACAAAAATGGACGTAGTCTGCAAGATTTGAAAATTTCTCTGGACTTTGCCAGAAGCAAGTTTTCAAATGTTTGAAATTTCCACTGTATTATAAAAACTGGCAAAATCTTGCAGAAGATATAATATCTCAATTCATCAGCTTCTTTGTGAATTTCACCATCATATTTATCCTTCCACACTATGTCCTAACACAGTTTTTTGTTTGAATACTTTACTATTAATGGGTTGCTTATCAGGTCACTTAAATATTAATTTATATAAGATCTTCAAAAATTTTTGGTCGTGACTTTGTGATTTTTTAAAAATATGTTTGCTTACAGGACTATTCCAAAGAAATGTTACAGTTTTGGAAAATTGCCAAATTGATTTTCTTTTTAATGTGTAAGAAAACTCTCAAAGTATTTTTAGCATGCATTTTATGTTCAGCATGTGAAGTTTCTGTCATATGCTGCCATCTACTGGATGGAAGGTTGATCAGATGTGGTACATTTTCACTTCCGGCACCGAGGGATTGATACAGCTTCTTCTCCCTTTACCACAGACACCATAGTTCCTGAAATTTAGTTTATCACATGCGAATGCTATCGTTCCTTCATATGTTCTCTAAATGCAAGGTCATCTTACATGAACTCTCTCTAAATGTAGAGTCTCGCATCAACTATAACTGTATTTTCATGAATTTTACATACTTATCAGAGTTCTAATGTATTAATAATTTACAATATCCTCCTCCATTTCCCCTTATAACCATAAGAATAGAATGTCATGTCGATGTTCATATCTATATTTAAGGACAATGTTGCAAGTTTTCAATAACTTAAACATCTTCCGAAACAAAGAGTAAACAAAATAAAATTTCAACCGCATCAGATATAGAACAAATGAAAATACAGTGAACTCATTTTAATTTGAACTTCAAGGGGACACGACAAAAGTTCGAAATATCCAAAATTCGAATTTACAAAAACATCACCCTATTAAAGATAGTTTCAAGGGAAGAATTAAAGTCCACTTTATTAATTAATCTGCATTATGGAATAAACTGTGAAGTTGTTATGATTAGTTCTGCCAAAATCGCTGACAAAAACAACCCAAGAGGCAGCAAAGAAAAATGCTATAGATCGACCACAAGGAAAAAAAACCTTGGACGAAAAGTCCCCGCGCACCTTTCCCTTCTTCCGTTCAGCTCGGGCCACAAGGAAGCATATCCACTCTCCCCCTCCCCTCCTCGCGGGAGTACGGTGCACAGGAGTCGCGGGCCTGCGAAGGTTTCTTTGCTTGTGGTTCCACTATAGTTGGAAATGTTAAATTAGTGGCTGTTTGGTTGGGCTTTGCGCACAACCTTCTCTAGCTTCAAATCCAGTAGTCTGTGGAATTCAGTGACGAGAGTATGTTACGTACCCGCACAAGTAAGCCATATGGCCCAATGAATGAAATAAGGAATCATAGATAGCAGCACGCGGAAGAAATATTAGGATCGCAGATTATAGTAACAATGCGCACGCGAATTGAATTAAAGCGTTTGGGAGAACCAAAATTAATTGTGCTTACATAAACTTATGAACTGAGATAAACAATAGAGATGGATAAAGTCGAGATTGATTGATTGATTGATTTCGTTTATTTTACTTCGCATTTTGTGCCTCTTGGCTAATTTGCGAAGATGGGGATGAGTGATGAAATGATGAAATTGATGAATGGACATTCACAAACAACCAAGCCCGACCAGGATTCGAACCCGAGACTCTGAGCTTCTCTGGTATGTAGAAACCCTGTTTGTACAAAAATTTCAATATGTCAACATACCTCACCATTCTCCTTTAAACGCCCTCTATTTCTCGATATTCTCTTATTTTTTAAAATAACAGGTTTAAGTATTATTTTAGTTTAATTATTATTTTTTGCAGAAATAACACATTGAAGTTCAGTGTATTTGTTCGCGGTAGAAAACTGCCGAAGCACTGATATTTTGTTGCAAGAAATTGATGAGAGTATTGTTTTCTTCCAGAACACCATTCTAGAGTGGGTGAGGGACCACAGGACTCACCACAAATATAGCGACACAGATGCGGACCCCCACAACGCTAAGAGGGGGTTCTTCTTCTCCCACATAGGGTGGCTGCTGATGACCAAACACCCAGAAGTAAAAAGAAAAGGCAAAACAATTGACATGAGCGACCTGAAAGCGAATCCTTTTGTTATGTTCCAGTACAAGTAAGATTTCACTCGCATCGTACAAAAAAACTATTAGAGTTAACCTCACATTGTAACAACGGCGGCGCAAAGATTAATTGTTGAGGGGTGCCGAGGTAGTGCGGAATGAAATTTAGGGGGCTCGATGTTGAAAATAAAGAAAACATGGAACACACATACTTCAGTCACTTTGCAGAAGCCGCCGCGCCGCCACCACAGTGAAGTATATGCTACTTGAATTTCCGATTAGGATGAGATTGTTTGATTGAAATAAAAATTTTGGGTGCGTCAGCACTTAGGCTATTTGCACACATCATATTATGCGGGAACCAGCCCTTTATCGTAACTAAAGTCAGCATCTCTCTCTGAGCATAGGCGTAACTTGGCTGGGGCAAGGGGGGTACTTGCCCCTCAATATTTTAGGTTTATTAAAATGTAGAAGTTAAAGGTTACTTTTGTTAACTTGAAGAGCAAAGTAATGAGCCATTCACATTATTTCACAGATTTAACAGTTATCAAAATATTATTACTAAGTTCATATTAAAATATAGGAAAATATATAATTATATATAAAAATAGTAAAGTAAAATATATTATCAAAATAATATTACAATTTTTATGGGAAAGAAAAAAATCGATTCTGTCTCCACCCCAAATTTAAGCCCCAAGTTTGACTCTGGCCCCTCCCCCAAAGTTAAACCACAAGTTTGATTCTGCTCCCCCAGAAAAGTTAAACCACAAGTTTGATTCTCCGAATAAAAGAAAGGTATGGTTAAGGTAAAAGCCAATAGATGGCACTGATCACATGTTACATCATTCAGTTTTCCGGTTGGATGTAATAATCCTGAACCGAAACACTCCACTTCCAGCTGGAACATGTTCAAAATCACAATCCAACAGGGCACTCGACGTGACGAGAAAGGTCAACAGGGGACTTAGACGAACGTAGTAGAGATTTAGTTTAATATTATTTTATTTAATTTTGTACAGTTGTTCGTAGTATTATATTAATTTGCTTGTTGATCTTTACCGAGTGATCGTCATTACAGACAAGTAGGAAAAGGGGGAAATTTAACATAGAAATATTCATTTAGGCAATCAGATAAACATGGATCAATAATGATACCAATTAAATAGTTTTGTTAAATAAACTGTCATCCAATCCTATCCAGTGAACTTTATATTCTAGTAATTAAAATACTTGATGTAGGATGTACCACGTACCTATGGAGGTCCAGTATGTAGGTTCATAGCTATTTTTCATCGGTCAATCGGAAGGGTATGTTTAATCCCAATTAAAACAAATAATCTTAAATCCGAATCAGAGCAAGAAAGAAAGGGCTATAATGGGAATTGTCTGTAATATTACTATGTACTTTAGTCCAAGTAAACTCGGCAACTTTTCGATTTTTTACATTGTTTGGACTAAATTGAATACAATTTATAATACAAGGGCATAATTTATAGATATTCTTGTAAGAAGATTTAAGCACCTGAATTGTGATGAACAATTTACCTACTATATTAATATATTATTGGTTGGGAAATTTTGTGATATTATTTCTAATTATAATTTAGTTTAATATAATCAATTTTATGTAATAAAAGGGTATTATATGCCTTTTCCTCGTTTCATAGAAATGTCTTACGATTCAGTGGAGGAATTTACTAGAAACTTGCTGTAAAACAAAGCATGAAAGGGAAAGATTTTTCCCTTTCATCACGAGTTTCTAACTCTTTAGGTTATAAGGTCAACAATTTGTTGTAAAGGACACTTTACTGCAAAACCATCATAATTCTCTGTGGTTCTCTTCATGTGTGTTTGTGATTGTCCTTTCATCAATTTCATATCACTTTAAATCCCCATCTTCAACAACTACAAAAGGATAAAAATAATTTTATAAAATGCTTAATAAAATGGCACGCTTTACAAATTTCAGCAATTTGTTTTTGGATAGTACATACATAAGTCAATAAATAAGTCACAAATGTTCATTAAAAAAGAATACTAAGTGAGATACTGACTTGAAAGCCGTTTATATTTTTCAACATAATCTCCACTGAGATAGATACACTTATCGCTTTATCAGTAGAGTCCAATTACTTCCGGAACATCTCCACCAGACTGAGCGAGTCTGTCTAGCGAGCCTAGTGGGCATGTAGAGCCTGAGCAAACGGCTTAGCGATAGATTCTGGGTTGAGATGACGTCAGCGGCTCCCTTGGTTGATTGGCTGCTTCGAGAGTTGTGACTCGTTCCGAAGCTTCAAATGCATAACAGCCAAAGATGTTGCGGAAATAATCTCCCTCTACCCCCAAAACCTGCTGAATAAAAGTCTTTGGGCTACTGACCCAGCCACAGTCACGCCTCACGTCAACATCTTTACTATCCGCGAAACATTTGCCGCCACCATGAGCACACACACAAACTATCATAAATTATGCTGTAGACTAAAGCATAAGGTCACGGTATTGCTGTCTACCGTCACTCGCCTGTCAGCTCGAATCATCTCCTCCACCTGTACCATCTCTGCGTACAGTTCTTGAAATACGCTCGCCATTTTTCAACTGCGCTGCCCATGCGTGCGTCTGCTATCTAGCGACTGCTAAGTAAATATCATCAAGCTAGATTGTGCTGCCACCTAATGATACCTTTAGAAACTACTCACTCTTATATTCAGCTATCCCACATCAGTTTGTGACCTATTTACTGACTTCCCCTCGTATATTCAGTTTCATATCATATTTTTGGCAATTTTTAGGGCATGATTGCATTCTTATTTCTAATATTTTAGGTGTTAGAAATCCGAGCCATAAAGATTAGTTTTGGAGACTGGTAATTACTGTTCAATGTTTTACCCCATCCCTTAACAGGTACTTCGTCCCTTATGGAGCCCTGTGGTGGCTGCTGATTCCGATCTTCACCCCGTACTACATGTGGGACGAGGAACTCATCACGAGCATCATGGTGCCTGGCTTCTTCCGTTACATATCCATCCTCAACGTCAGTTTCCTTGTTAACAGCGCCGCCCATCTATGGGGCAACAAGCCTTACGACAAGTAAGTTATCTTAAAATTTTGATAAAACCTTGTATATATCCATCGAAATACACGAAATACATTTTTTTTCTTTTGATAACCATTAGAAGTTACCGTTAAATTTTAAATAGTCCACCGTTAATTTTTTATCGTTTGGCTGTTAATTTTTAAAAAACTGTACGCAACCGTTTCTATTACGTAGAATTTGTATATGTTATCATGTATAAAGATAGATATTGATTACAAATTACAATTGGATAAAATAAAAGTATATTATTTAAAACCGAATCATAAAATTATATTAATTAGGTTAATTATGTAATGACCGTTAATACTTAAACAACGGTCATGGTTATTTGTACGGTAGTTGGATGAGAGCTAAAATTAACGGTCTCATTTCTGCCTTTTAGATATCTTTTCAAATGTTAGATGAGTCTGATAAGTGATTCAAATGTGTGTCGCTAGCACCAAAGTCTACTACATATAGAAAAGTAAATTCATCAGTTGAAACAAAAAAATGCATAAAGTCTGTAGCTCATACTAAATGTTTAAGTGCATCATCGACAAAAAATGCATCAAAAAACGCATCAATTAATCCATACACAAACTATACACAAAATTGCATTAAACTGTACACTTGATTCTTGTTAAATGCCATCACGTAGATTTAATGCATTAATTTTCTGTGTGTGTAATATAATTTTGTATAATATAAAGGCAGGGGTTATTTACTCAAATTATTTTGGTCAGACAAAATTTGCGGAACAATATAATACAGACTATTTAAGAAATATATGTTTACATTAGGTAGTTTAGGCTCACTTTCATGTTTGTTAACATAAAACGTACAAAACTGCTCAGGCTCTGCCATTCTTAGTGTTAGTGTTAGTGTACTGAGCCTTATTCTTAACAGTTTGTGCTTGACTAATCTTGAATTAATGCGAACAGCAAGTCTCCCCTTCTTCTAAACCGATTATTAATGTAAGATGTGGTGTTTCATTTCAACCCCATCGCAGCGATCACCAACAGGTAAATAGAAAAACTGTACATAAAAACCATAACTAAAAATCAATAATAAGTCAATCAAACGAAACGACCCCCATTTTTGTGTGAGGATATATAGAATTGGTATAAAATTTTGCCCCCACCCCCCCAAAAAATTCCCATGGCGCAGGCGCATCATGAAACCCCCCTGTGGGCACCCCTGTAGGTGCAATTGCAGGATTTGTATTCGTTTCATAAAGATGCGACTCGTTCGTGATGGATTAGCCAATTACTCTTGCACATTAAAATTGGATTTCTTAAGCTAACGACAATTTTTGATATCGACGCGATTAGCCAAAGGATTTAAAAATTAACGTAAAAAAACCGAAATCTCGTCTCTATATACGTGTGTATATGTGTGTGTTTGTTTGTTCAGCAATAACTCTCGAACGCCTGGAGCGATTTCAACCATACTTGGTACACGTATCACTTGCAACCTGGAAATGAATACTGTTGGGGTAAGTTACCCCTGGCACCCCTAGCTGTGGGTGACATGTAAAAATAATCGAGAGCCACCAATATTAAATTCCGCACAAACAGACATCCGTGACTCTATGCAATCCGCACAACGATAGTGTTTCTCGGGTTGTCTAACATTCAGGCTGTGTTGCGAATGGAATCCATAGTTTTCGTTACACTCCCAATGCAGTTCAACTCCAAGTTCATCCCCTATCGGCATTGGTTGAGGGGGGGTGAGAGGGGGTGAAAAATAAAATGCCACAAATGACCTAGATTAGTGTCGAATCCATCGTTTTCGGAGTCGCTAAGCTAATTGGTGACATTCACGATCAGATTTAAAATTAGTTACATTTCACACTATAGTTAGAATTTATTATTTTCCTGTCTAATTCAAGATTGAGATAAATAAATACCCGGGCAACGTCAGGTAATCAGATAGTAGAAAATAAAAATCTTAATGAATAATAAAAAAATAACTTTAAGAGGGTGATAATCCACAAAGGGGGAGGGGGTCCCTTGGATTCTCCCCTTTTGTCATTTATTGGAAAATGGTCCCTCCTCGATGGCTTAGTGATAACGTTGTCGCCTTGTAATCAAGTAGTCTCGGTTCTATCGCCTCTAGAACCACATTGCGCACTGGTTCGAATCCCGTTTTAAACCTGTAGGTTTAATCCTAATTATACTGAGTTATGCTCAGACTTTCGGACGTAAAATCAAGTTACGTCTTTGCGCATGTGGCTCGAACCGGTAATCGAATCCGGAGCCACTTGATTACAAGGTGACGACATTACCACTTCGCCATCGGGGAGGCATGAAGTATTTGGTTTTTGGTAACACATCAGCTTATATTGTCATTTTTCACTGACGTAATCAATGACAAAAATTCGAAACCACCACAAACATTGGTGGAAACACATATTTTTGTAACACCTTGCTAACTTTCATTCAGGGTTGTTAAACGTGCAGGAACACACAAGTTCTAGTGGATTCTATTGGGTTCCGCAACAGGACTGCACAATTCAAATTCGGTCCAACTTGCGTATTGTTTCATTTCAATACTGAACTTGGACCGGATTTAAGATCCCGAAAAAGGTTCATGGACCGAATTGAAATATTTTAAACATAAAAAGGTTCTTTACGGTCCAGAACCCATTTACGCTTGATGATTTTCTCTCCTGGACCGGAATTGAATTTATTTAAAATTCCTGGACCTTCAACAACCCTGCTTCCAGTGACCCAAACGAGATGTTCGCTCTACTTGATCATTTATGTAAGTGACAAGACTTGTAATGCTTCTTCCAGGGACATCAAACCAACAGAGAACCCTTACGTGTCTGTGTTCTCAGGAGGAGAGGGCTGGCATAACTACCACCACGCGTTTCCTTTTGATTACAAGGCCGCCGAACTCGGCAACTACAGGCTCAACTTCACCACAGCGGCCATCGACTTCTTCGCTTGGATCGGCTGGGCCTACGACCTCAAGACCGTCTCCCCTGACATGGTGAAGAGGAAGATGCTGAGGTCAGGTGATGGAACTCATCAAGAAGTCAGCAAAGAGAAGGACACGTGAAAGCCATTAGAAACCTCAAACTTATGAACGATTATTCTCCGTGTTCCTTAACTGCAGAACTGTTTATTACAGTGGAACCGGTGCAGTGACAGTTACTTGCTCAGAATAGAAGTAACTCACTTACAGTTACTCTTTTTCCAATTGTAACCGCGTTGCAGTTACTTCTAAGAGAGCTATCAGACCAAAACGACAAGCGACACGGTCACCTCCAGTTTGTAAAGAAGTATTCACTGCGCAACAACCAGACCGAGGTGACACAATGAGCTATATTGAGAAAACGGCCCAGTCCAAGCTATACGCAAGCGACAAGCGGCATGTGTAGCTTCATAACGTGGCTCAAAATTTAGTGGAACCTTTCGAATAAGATGGACACGACAATCTGCACGTTTCGTGTGAACTGGGTGGTTTTCACAATTGCGTGCATCGTGTTGCTTCGGTCTGTTGTTCTGGCGGTGCATGCTTGTTTATAGGCTGAAGGGGCCCGTGTCACTTGTCACCTGTCGTTTGGAAAGGAACCTTCAGTAACGACCTTTCGAACCGAAGCGACACGACAAAGCTACACGTGTCATTTGCGTGTCGCTCGATTGGGCAGTTTTCGTCAAACCGTGTCGCCTCGGTCTGTTCACGCATACGCGGTGCTGCGAATGCTTGTTTAAGACTGAAGCGACACGTAGCTCCCCAGAAGTAAGCATTCACCGCGCAAGATCGAGACGACAAGATGCACGCCATTGAGCAATCGTCCCAGTCCAAGCGACATGTGCAATTGTCGCGTCGCTTCGAAAGGTTACATTGTTTACTGAGGTCGCCTGTCGCTTCGGTCTAGAAAAGCCACAACGTTTAGAAAATGTGTTTCTTTTCATTATTTTTATTGACAGTAGTGTAAAAAATTTACATCCTTTTTCATTAAATATAATAAACCTTACGTTTCAATATGAAAATAGAGATGCAAGAAAATTTAAAAGTAAATATTACATTTTAAACGAGCAAAACATTTGCTCGCAACAAGTGTAAATATTAAGATCAAAATTTTGTTCCATTTCTTCTACTATTTAACCGTTACCGTGCAGAAAAGTAACTAAAAATAATTGCTTATTTCGTTATATCATAACAAGAATTTACTGAGCCACAGTTCATTTTAAAAAGTAACAAGGAATAATTGCTCAAAGAAGTAACTGTTACCTCTAAACACTGTACTAGTGCTCAATATTGCCACCAGTGGCGCGCTCAGGGAAAGTATACTGTGCTGCCCCAGATTTGGCACCTTGCACCCCTCTCCCCAGTTTTGGAACCCAATCGCTACCCTAAGATAGATAGGGTAGCGATTGGGTTCCAAAACTGGGGAGAGGGGTGCAAGGTGCCAAATATGGGGCAGGACAGTATACTTTCCCCTTAGTGGATAAGGTTTAGTATAGTGAGAAGGCAAAAGTGGCCAAAAGTAAAGGGCAACTGCCCCCCACACCCCAACCTAATCACCGCAACCGGGGGCAATAATCCTCCTTTTAACCCAACAAATCTTAAAGCAAAACTGAGTGCAAATAAAAATGGCAAATCCCCCCCCTGATGAAACTTGGAACGCCTCAATGGGTGTCATTGTAAGTCAAGATTCACCCTGGTTCGGTATTTTTCATCAAAGTCAGAACTACTGCAGTAACAAAATAGATTTGTTTAATGGCGCACACATTGCTTTTTCCACTAAAATGCAAGTCTGGTTATGAAGCACTTGTTTTTCTCTCGATTAAGGCTCGGATGTACCTTTGGCATGCAAATGGGGGATTTTTTTGTCAAATTTTCCTCTCCATTCAAAAAACTTCTTGGATATTTCAAAATATGAAACATTACATCAGCTTAGAATTCATTCTAGAACACTGACGTGAATTTTTGTGTAGTTTTCTTTCACTGTTGTCTAGATATTATCAATAGTTTTGTGATTACATAAGTCTATTAAACATGCAAATGGGCGATTTTTTTCAAATTTTCCTCTCCATTCAAAAAACTTCTTGGATATTTCAAAATATGAAACATTACATCAGCTTAGAATTCCTTGTAGAGCATTGACGTGAAATTTCGTGTAGTTTTCTTTCACTGTTGTCTAGATATTATCAATAGTTTTGTGATTACATAAGTCTATTAAACCATTGATAATATCTAGACAACAATGATAGCAAACTACATGAAAATTCACGCCAATGCTCTAGAAGGAATTCTACGCTGATGTAATGTTTCATATTTTGAAATATCCAAGAAGTTTTTCGAATGGAGAGGAAAATTTGAAAAAAAATCGCCCATTTGCATGCCAAAGGTCCAGCCTAGCCGTAACTATGAGGCATCAGTACGGTTCAACCAAGATGAGAAGAACCACGGCAGACTCGCAAACTAAATCAGTTAGTCATTTGTTTTCTCCTCTCGCTTCGCTTGTGCCCGAGTGCCATTGTGTTGACATATTATGTATAACTTTCGTCATTTGCTTCGGTGTCCAAAACCTCTACAACGTTACATGTTAGGTATGTCTTTTCTTTTTCCTGTATATGATTTTTCCCTTCACGACGATACAAACACTTGGTACCGAATAAAGATGACGAAGATGTGTTGAAAATTAGAATTAGTCAAAATTAGAATTTTCACTGGTATGTATTTTAGTGCAATAACGCAAAGTTTAGTTCAAGAACTTTCCGAGCAAAAGTAAACACATCTGGTTCTGTCATTTATAAACCTTGGTAATATGTTATTCACAAAAAACTGTAATGTGCTTTACAACGTGTACCTTCAAATATCATGTTATTATGGTATTGCTTTGTAACAAAAGCACAAAAAAAGGTTAAAAAAAACATGTTGTATTGGTTAAATTTTATAATAAAACAGTTGAAGTATGCAAATGTGTTGTATGAATTATGTAAAAAATAATCGGTAAGTATGGTTCCATCTTATATTTATTGAATCCGCCTCGGCGACCATCAAGTTCCTGCGATCGAATAAAATATTGCCTCTTGCCTTGACCAATCCAAAATTCTCTGGTGACGTCACTGGTCAGTAGCCTAAGTAGAGAACCTATTGCTTATGCGTAATTCTGTTCTGAACAGCACTGTCCAATAGCTGTTAACAGCTGTTAACGACGCCAGTGGTTCCGAGTTCGAATCCCGGCATGGATATCGGGTGTTTTTTGTGAGTTGTCCTTCGTCAATTTCATCACATCATCACTAACGTTCATCTTCACAGCAAAGCTAAGTAAAATAAGCAATCAATCATTATCCAATAGCAGTTTTTCAGGAGACTAGAACCGCACTGAATCTACACCGTAGTCCCATCTGTTAAACGGTGCCCCACTTTACACCAAGGCACTGCCGTACGCAGAGGGGGGAGGGTTGATTGGGCTCCAGCCCCTCCTGAAATTTTAATTGAATCTATTTTTTCGCCGCATCCGAATTGCGCACACTTTAGATCCTGGATTGCGCACACATCTTGATCGAACGTTGCCACTTTGATAGCTTTAAAGTCTGTGCGCAGAACCGTTTTTTTTCTTTAGACAAGAGGAGAGAGAGAGAAATTAGAAATAAAATAGTAAATCTCTTAAGGATAAAATATAATTTGACCAGTAAATGTAGCAAGTCAAGATACAATTTTCATACCAATTTACATAATACAGTAAGTCACTATTGGATGTTTTCAAGATACAACTTTCATACCAATTTAATCAAACTCAAAAGTTAGGTTAGGTTAGAACATTTTACATCTGACAACATAGCCTCATTTTATTGTGCGCAATCCTGTACATTGTGACAGCTTGTCAACGGCTTATCAGTAGAGGCACATATTTTTGGTAAATAAAAAAGCAAAATTTCGGTACAAAAACAGAGTCGATTTCGGGTTCAAAAGCGGTAAATAAAATACAATTTCGGTGTTATAGCGGTGAATAATCACATCAAAATTGCTATATAAAATGACATTTTGGTTTTAAAATTGTGAATATAATCCTAAATTTGATTTAAAAACTGCAGTTATTACACAAAATAAACTTAACCCTTCTAATAGCACATTTATGTCATTACCAGACTATTAAGTTTATTCCTGTGTAAAGGGGTCCATTTTTACTTCTCAAATATTTACAGCAGAAATAAGCAATTTTCCGTGAATTGCATAACTCACAGGATACTTCAGACTTCAGAAAGTGTCGCGTCGGTATATAAACGGTAAATTTCGTGTTTAAGAGTATATTTCGCATTTTGCAGTTCATTTCGCATTATTTCGTGACAAAACAGGGTAGAAAAATGCACCTCACACCTTTCAGAAACATGAAAAATGAACATTACAGCATATTATTTCATATTTCGTGTTTTCGTCAAAAACGAAATTTGCATGCCTCTACTTATCAGATACCACTGATAAAACCGGAAAAGTGTGCGCAATCCGACTGTAGCCGATTTTTTTAAATGAAAGCAAGAAACATCATTGAAAAAAAACAGGTTGTAAATCCCCCTTAAAATTACCCCAGATTACCATTTTTGTCATTGGAAAAAGTTTTAAAATGAAGTTTACAATGGCAAGTAGGAAATATTTTATTGTGTACCCCCCGCCCAGGAACACGCCATGTAATATCCACTTTTACAATTACAGCCCCCTCTTGTGTACGCCTGGAGCAACAAGGTCGACTTTTCTTCTCCCGGTACAATTTGGCCGATATACTGCATAGTAGAACCACAAGCAAAAAAACCTGCGCAGATTCGCGACTCCTGTGCACCGTACTCCCGCGAGGAGGGGAGGGGGAGAGTGGACCAGGGCCGAGCTGAACGGAAGAAGGGAAAGCTGAGCGGGGACTTTTCGTCCAAGGTTTCTTTTTCCTTGTGGTCGCTCTATAAATGACCGATTCTCAGTGCGAACTCCAAAAGTATTTCGTGATTACTTGATTGGTTTTATTTCATTTCGCATTTCTGCCACTTTTGGCTAATCGCGAACATGACGATGAAAGTTGATACGATGGCATTGATGAAACGGCATTTACAAACACACACGGCCAAGACAAAACGCGTGCCCTACACGGGATTACAGTGACTGAGTCGAGACGCCAGAAACCCGTGAGTCTGCAAGAATGCTGTCAAGGGCGTACTACGTGAAAGAGAGGTGGTCAACGTTACGTGCTACAAAGCGAGAGGTACCAGGTTCGAACTCTGCTCAAGGCATAGATGCAACATTGTGTTTGTCCCATCATTCATTTGCATCGTCATGATTAACCAAGGAGGTAGAAAGCTATGTTAAATAACAGAAAGAGACAAAACAGTAGCGGACTCCGATCCAGAAAACAGGGGCGATGGGACTCGACCAAGCGTCACCCAATGAAAAAAACACTTGGAAGGCCATCGCCACTCCTGAACCATGATAAAATTCAAGCATAATGCACGGTTTAGAAGGCGAATGCTTTCTCTATTTCAATCTTACGTATTACCACATCTCACACATACACACTCGACTATACTAACAACATAAAGTGTCTGTGTGATTCCAATGTACCCAAAAATTCTCATTGCATTAAATTAAACTGTGTATATATGTTCAAAATATTTAATTTAAGGTGAGGAGAACATAACCTCGTAACTTGTCAGCTGAAGCTTGCAGTTAACGCAATAACTATCACATACAGACACTAATGCATCACACTACAATAAACGAAATATTACCTTTAAAAGGCAACACTTGTGCTCGAACAAACACGCACACACCCTCCCCAGCGAAGCACTACTACTCTGCCACAAAACAGAGGGCGCAGTGATCAAATGCGGAAGACATAAGAAGAATCCATGCTTCACGTAGCTTTCAAACCAAAGTGGCAGTCGACTCGGAGTTTTCGCACCTATCACCGAAGATACAAGCTGAGTTCACATGATGGGTAATGAAATCGACATAATTACATAAATCAGTTTACCAGTGGTGAAAACGTAGTATAGGCGATAAATCCATTCGTGTCTCAGAGGCAAACAAACATTTTAGATAGTGAAAATTATAAACAGACCACATACATCATACACTGCCTATCATATTTGGCAGTTATAGTAAGATTATCAATGGACGATCAGTGAACAACTTCCCCACAATTCATTGCGCGAAATCACAGCTCTATTTCCGGGAACAGATCATATCCTACGTTGAACGCATGCCAGATAAGCATTGTGCGTGATTTCTAAATGGAATCAATTTAATACATTTTACAGTGCGAATTTGCCTATTTCGAAAACAAATGCTTTTCGAGTGCCTACTCCGGAAAAATTATAAAAAAATCTGTCGATGTTTATTATTTTTAGTGCCTATTTTGTATTTTTCGGTGCCTTTTGAGATTTTTTAGTGCCTGTCGATTCTCACCTAATAACGGTGTGACCACGGATAGTGTAAATAATATAAGACATTGAAAAATATCATATTGGAGATGTATCAAATTATTATGAAATATTTTGATAAATCTCTGACAGTATAATTATGAATTTTGTACATTGCATATGCAAATGCATATTTAAGGATTTTTACTAAAAATGCATATTTCATATGCAGGTGCATATTTGTATGAAAATAAGTTGATGTGCATATTTGAGTACCCACAACCAACACCGAGCACATACTGTATTTATTTTTCTTCTACTCGCTTCTCTTTTCTTTTATCTTTTCTCTTTCATCTTTCCTTTTTCCTGGATTGTATGAAATGTGGCAAGTATAGTCGACGCGCTAGCTTCGTTAACGACCGGCTGGCTTTGGAGTCGACGGAGCGCGGTCACCAGCTACAGCAATCACTTTCAACGCACAGTGTTGCCACATCTACTCTCCAGCTGCGAAAGGAGAAAGGTATCCACATTGAAGTTACAAACAACAAATTGACACTACAGCAACAGCATATCCGCAGTCATGTGACTGAGACTCCACGTGGAGTAGACGAACAGAATGACAGCTGCGCCCATTGCCTGAAGGTTGAGTGTGATTGGACGAAAACAACTCGCCCGCTGTTTAACTCCACCTGCGTTCGTGGCGGCGGTTTTCTTCAGTTCTTGGACGTTAAAGAAGTAAACGCGCGGGCTATACGTCATTCCACCTCAACAATCGAGTAAGCTGGCATCGCCGCGTGCAAGTTTCTTATTGCTTGTAGGTTAATTCCTGCGAGCGAAACCCGGTGTGTTAGCTCTTGATCTGTAATGTATGGTGTTTCATTTAACGCTGAATCATATTAATTGAAAAAATCTGTGTAGCGAATGAGCATTCAGAATAATGCATGTGACAGTTCAGCAAGTTGCCGAACTTTAAATTCTAGGAATTATCTTCACAACGTCAAAAAAAAACTATTCTACTTGTACAGGGTAATTCAAAATGAATGGTTCAACTTTACTCAGTTACAAGGCACGTCCAGAAAGTAAGTTCCGTTTCAATTTATCTCCGCTGCAGCGCTGCGATCGCAGTTCCGCACATGCGCGGTAGACGCTCTGTATCAAGGAGAAGAAACGTGAGCCATTTGGAGATCGCTGTCAGTCACGTACGCTTTGTTGTGCTTCTTTACAATGTCGGTGTTGATTGAAAATCCCGCCGCTTGTGAAATCAGATCTGTGATTCGTTTTCTGAATGCGAGGAAAGTGAAACCAAGTGAAATTTATCGGCAAATTTGCGATGTTTACGGACCAAATGCGATGAGTGATTCAATGGTGAGAAGATGGGTCCGACAGTTCAATGACGGACGTAGTGATGTGCACGATGAAGAACGAAGTGGGCGTCCATCTTTGGTTACAGAAGAACTGGTTCACGCGATTGATGACAAGATCCAGGAAAACCGAAGGTTTACAATTAGTGCTCTCGTTATGGAATTTCCCCAAATTTCACGATCACTAATGCATGAAATTGTTACCGAAAAACTGAAATTTCGTAAACTTTGCTCACGTTGGGTACCAAAGATTGCTGTCAAAAGGTGTTGTTTTTCTTCACGACAACGCACGACAGTAGACCTAGTGGCCGGGTACTGGGCCATCATTTGGCGCTCGAATCATCATGTGGCGCTCGATCGCCTTAATGGATTTCTCTCGTAAGGCATGATCTCCACTTGATGGCGCAGTGTTGCCAACTTCTTACCCGAAAAAATCACCAAGGTTGTGGCGCTCGTCGTAGCCTTTTATGATGTATATTTTGAGAGCAGAGTTGGCAACACTGTGGGTTTACTGTAGCCTTTTATGAGGGGGGGGGTTTATTGCCCTCTGTTTACATCTGGCAACACTACCGTAGATTGACAGTGTTGTTAACCTACTGGGTTTTTTCACTGTAAATTTTTATCAAAGGACCTGAGGGGTCCATGTATTTTTTATGTCTGGCAATACTGTTGGGGGCCTAGTGTTGGCGACACTGTGGGTTTACTGTAGCCTTTTATGAGGGGGGGGGGGTTTATTGCCCTCTGTTTACATCTGGCAACACTACCGTAGATTGACAGTGTTGTTAACCTACTGGGTTTTTTCACTGTAAATTTTTATCAAAGGGCCTGAGGGGTCCATGTACTCTTTATGTCTGGCAATACTGTTGGGGGCCTAGTGTTGGCAACACTGTGGGTTTTTACTGTAGCCTTTTATGAGGGGGGTCTATTGTCCCCTTTTTATATTTGGCAATTTTATTGGATGTTTTGTTTGAGGCTCGGGTTTTACCAACCCATCCGAAGAAAATTCCACTATATAATTTTTTACTGGCTAAGCTAACCTACAAATAGGAGTTGCCAACACTGACGAGCATCAAATGATGATTTCGAGCCTCAAATAATTATTTCGAGCATCAAATGATGATTCGAGCCTCAAATAATAATTCAAGACTCGTCGGTGTTGCCAACCCACTCTACAAAAATTCTACTATATGATATTTTGAAGCCTTTCACGGTGTATGTTAACCTCACAATCAGTGTTGCCAACTCGGGGGGCGAGGCGTAGCCTTTTATGGTGTATGTTAACCCTACCAGCAGTGTTTCCAACTCGTCGTAGCTTTTCACGGTGTATAATTTTTACACGCGCGCGCGTGTATTGTGACGAATACACTCTCTCATCCTTGAAGGATGAATGCAACTTATCGTAATTTTCCAACTGTGGGACCAAATGTTTATATATCGTGATCTTTGTAAACCTTTTTCGGGAACAATGTGTCGCACACACGCGCGCGCGCGTGCCTGTATTGTGACGCAAGCAAACAAAAAAAAACTTTGCCTGTCATTACAAAAAAAAACTTTGACCGTATTCTTAAATAACTAACAAGGACAATGAATCTTTTTGGCTTCCGCAAACAGATCAACATGGAGACCGCACCGCCAAATTTCAATAACCTCTTACCTTCCGTATTATCTAAACTCAATGGTTTACTGATTGTTCATCTCAACAGCATTTGGACGAAACTGAATGACGATGTGGGCAAGATGTTTTATGTTTTTAATAACAATTTACATTTCTACGAAATTCCGATCGACGGGAAACTTCAAATCACCGTGAATCCGGAAAACGCAGGCGAAATCAAAATTTCTACCGGCAAGAATATTTTTCGAATCAAGCACGACAAGATGCTTTCTAACATTACGTACGATGTTTCTGCAGGAGATTATCTTTACATGGAACTTCTCGGAGATTACGACAAACTCATTCCTCTCTTTGTAGAATTACGAATTGTTTATCCTATTATAAATAACCGTTAACCAAAAATGCCTAACGACATTTTCGGCAACACCAAGCGTGTAGACCACGCAGAAGAGATTCTCATGTTGGACATTCGAGTTAAGAAGTTGAGGACCGTTTTGATTGCTTTGCAGGAAACCTTAAACAAAAGTTTAGAGTCGGAAATCGCTACGCTCCAAACGCAATGTCTCGACCCCATTCTGAAAATCGATTCCGAACTGAAAACGCTCATAAAAAATTATGTCGACGTACCTTCTTACGACAACGTTCAAAATATACAGTTGAGCGTGGATTCGCTTCAAAATGATTTGGCCAAATTACAGCAATTTCAATCGAAAAATGAAGATTTGGAAAAATTGAAACTCGAAATCGAAGAACGAACTTCCGCAATAGAAAAGAATTTCTCTGAACTTCAAACCGTCGTGAACGATATAGATGTAGAACGCTTACATGTCGTTGTTTCCAAATTACAAGAAGAATTCACCAGCACGTTGGAAGAAATTAAATCCAAGTTGCAGACTTTGGAA
The DNA here is from genome assembly GCF_977018435.1 of Lepisma saccharinum. NCBI lineage: Eukaryota > Metazoa > Arthropoda > Insecta > Zygentoma > Lepismatidae > Lepisma > Lepisma saccharinum. The sequence goes on from NC_139248.1 coordinate 24,520,420, forward strand.
GATACAATGACGAACCTACCATCGTCGGACGAACTGCAGGTCATCGGTAAAAGCGTCGCGAACATAAAAATTCAATTGGAGGCCTATCAAGATTTCGAACACATTCAAACCACCATCGCTACGCTTCAGGCGTCCTTGGAATTGATCAACGAAGAAATTAAAAATATTCACGCTGAAGCGAGAGCGTTGACGAGCATTCAAGACACGTTAAGCACGGTTCAGCAGAAGATCGAATATTTAGAAAATTTGAACGTCGAAACGAATCTCGCTCATTTTCATCACGTACTCGACAACATACAGGGTGACTTGGAATCGTTACGGACGAGCGTGCCTTCGAGCGAAGATTTGGAAAAATTGAAAACGGCGGTGACGGCACTATCCGATTCGAACGACATCAAAAGTTCATTGAGCGATCTCGAGAGTAGGGTGGCCAATCTCCCCACCTCCAAAGAATTGCACGCTTTGAAAAGAAACATATCTCGAATGCCTAAACGACTAGAAACGGAAACGGCGAACGTGGAACAGATTCGAGACGACATTAGTTCGCTGGTGTCGACGCTGCCCACTTCGCAGAGCGTCGCCGACCTTCACACGCAGTTTACAGAGATGCGAAGGATCGTGAACGATCTTACCGAGAAGAGCTCGAAATTGAATCAAGTCGAGAACCTTCAGAACATTGTCGTCAACATCAGAGATCAAGTTGGAGTGCTGGAATCCACGCAGGAATCGACGCTGGCCTCTTTCGGTGCCAAGTTGCAAGAACTCAACGAAAACTACAAGCAGTTGAACGTGGAAGTGAAAATCAAACCGTCGTTTTCTGCCGTAACGGATACCATAGTCGAGCATTTGCTGCCCATCGAAAATAAACTCGGACAAGTTCACAGTAATCTGCTCGGCGTCGACACTAAATTCGCTAAACTGCATTCTCTGCAAGCCATCGAAATCAACAGCGTACCCAATCAACAGAGAATCTCCACGTTCGTCGAAGGTAACAAACTGTACATGTTGCATCCTTATCATCCGTACTACAAGTTTCTCCTCGATGGCACGATTCAGATAAACGAATTTTCGTACTGGTCTCACGGCAGAAAAGCTAGCGTTCCTACCATGACTTTGATATCGAATCGTGGTGTCCAGAAAGCAGGAAACATTCCTCTGGCACGTTGGAACGAAACGCGCAACATATATGAAATACACGAAGACGAAGATCTTACCGTTTTCGACGTGAGTGCCGGCGATAAGCTGATCATTCAAAACACGAGCGAAGTGCCACCCTCTTTGAATCCCATCACGCTTGTGCTTCTCTTGAAACGTAATCTCTAAAAAAAATGTCTAGGCAAGCCATCGTCGAAGAATTGCATAAACCTGCACGCCGTAACTACGAACGTTTGGCTGTGGTAACCAAGGGCATCGACGACCTCTGGCAAAGCGACCTCGTGGAGATGAGTAGCGGCAATTTGAAAAACGTACATAAATTGAACAAGGGCAACAAGTACCTCCTCACCGTCATAGACACATTTTCGAAATTCGCATGGGCTCTACCTTTGAAGGCGAAAACGGGAACATGCGTCACGGAAGCATTCAAATTAATTTTTCGCGAAAGCGGCGGCAGACAACCACGGTTTCTGCAAACGGACAACGGTAAAGAATTTTACAACGCCGTATTCCAAAAGTTTATTCAAAAATACAAGATTCAACATTATTCGACCTTCAGTCACATCAAAGCCAGCATCGTGGAAAGATTCAATCGAACCTTGAAAACACACATGTGGAAACGATTCACGCTTCGGGGAAATTACAAATGGGTCGACATCCTGCCGGAACTCGTCGACACCTATAATGATACGGTACACAGAACAATAGGCATGAAGCCAGCCGACGTTACGAAATCTGACGAGCAGCGTTTAATTTCTACAGTTTACTGTCCAAAGTACACACCCACGACAAAAAAAGCTAAATACAAAATTGGAGACCAGGTGAGGATCAGCAAATTCAAACGCACCTTCGAGAAGGGATTCACAAAAAATTGGAGCACGGAACTCTTTACGGTGGTTCGAGTTCTACCCGGAAACCGACACACGTATATAATAAAAGATAGTAGCGGCGAGATTTTGAAAGGAAGATTTTACGAAGAGGAACTCTCTAAAACAAAACACCCCGACACGTACCTCATCGAGAAAGTATTGCGTAGGAAAGGTGACAAACTGTTTGTCAAATGGCTGGGACTTCCGGAAAAGAGTTGGATCGACGCGGACGAAGTGATCTTGTGAGTACGTGGAACGTGGTGAAGCGTCTACCGGATCCGGAAAGTCAAACGAGAAAAAAAAAAAGAACGGCAAGTTGCTTCCCGACAGCATCCGCTGTCTGATCGTAGGTCCTTCGGGGTGTGGGAAAACGACACTGCTCGTGGACAATTTTCTCCTCGCACCGAATTGGTTAGATTGGAAGAACAGGCACCTGTACGTGTTCTCGAAAAGTTTGGAGCAATCCAAATACCAGCAACTGATGAAACTGTACGATGGTCTGGACATTGCAACGTTCGCCTCGGAAATAAAACCACTCGACGATTGTCGTGAAAATTCAGTCGTTGTGTTCGACGACGCCATCCTGGAAAATCAAAATGAAATTCGCAACTTTTTCACGCAAGGTCGTCACAAAGAAATGGATTGCTTTTACCTAGCTCAAACGTTTTCCAAAATTCCAAAACAGTTAGTACGCGACAACGCTAATTTCATATGTTTGTTTCGTCAAGATCACACCAACCTCAAGCACGCGTACGATGACTACGTAGGCGGAGACATGAACTACAATCAATTTTCGGAACGCTGCTGCTCTACTTGCTGGAACGGTGACGATTTCGGCTTCGCGACGATCGACATGACGAGGAAACCCAACGACGGAAAATACAGAAACAAAATCAACGACTTTCTAAACGTTGCAACGTTGTGAGAAACGACGTGTATAAATAACGTCATGACGAAACGAAAAATCGAAGACGAAAATCTCAAGCTTCGCGATTACCTCGCGAAACGCTTCAAAGGTTGGAAATCCGAGAATCGCGGATTCTACGAAGAGAAGAAACGTCAGGATCAACCCGTGATCGATGCCATCAGCAGTCTAGGTAAAGAAATTAAAAGTGTCACGGAACAAAATAAAAATTTGATCAACGAACTCGTACCGCTCGCAGCTAAAAGTTACGCCGTACCCACACCCATTTCGAGCATTCCTTCGACGCCGTTCGAACTGAAGGATGCACCGGCACGACGTCGAGCCATAGGCAGCACGTCTTCGGATAAAATCGAGTTGGGACCTTTGGCACGAGACTACCTGAGCACGGGGAAATTCGACAAGGATGAAGTGTTCGGATTGTATCCCAGCATGGAAACCAGCGAAGGCGGCGGTGTGGTGTGGAAGATTGGGAAATCGAAGGTGACCTTCGAAGGCAACGACATTAAAGTCAATTTAGGCGACAAGGATAGTTGGAACAGGTATCCGGGTACGGTGGGACTGTGGGAACTCGTTGCCAAAAAGCAGCCGAAAGATTACACCGACGAAGATTACCAAAGTTACAAGGAAATTCTGATCATGACGGATGCCTTGTACCAGAACAACGACGCCTCGCAGAATAGAGTGAAATCGAGCAGCGGCGAGAAGTACAGGAATCTCATCAAACCGATTTGGAACCAGGTCAAAACAGGCAGCGGCGTCAAACGCTACAACACGTTACCCAAAGAATTCGTTTGGGTGGACGACGTTAGGAAACTCGTGGACCGATTGTTGGTGATAGCCGGCGAAGAGAATGCAGGCAATCGTAATTTCTACAACGAGAAGGTTGGCATCGTGGACATGATCAGCACGAAACTTTCCAACTTCATCCTGAACGACGACAAGGGCATAGGTTACCTGATCAAAATCACCAACACGCTGCCTCCGAAATTTTGGAACGTGGCCGAAGGAAAGGGACTCGTGAACGACATCATCAACAAGTTACCTTTCGAGATGCATCTACCTGGCTACCAGTACTGCGGACCGGGTACCAAACTCGAGAAAAGATTGGAGAGAGGAGACAAGGGTGTGAATCCGTTGGACGCGGCATGCAAAGATCACGACATCGCTTACAACACCACGCAGACGGATCTGGACGCACGTCACGAAGCAGACAAAAAATTGGAACATGCAGCTTTCGAAAGGTTCGTGAGCAGAGACGCATCGCTGGGTGAACGGGTCGCCGCACTGGGTACCACCATCGCCATGAACACGAAACAAAAATTGGGGTGGGGTATATAAATAACATACCGTAAAAAAACTACACAAGAAAAAATCTCAGAATATATATATAAATAACATACCGTGAAAATAACACATAGAGCATCAACATGAAGCCCAAGGGTGTCGTGTACCAGATACCATACTCCAATCTTAAAAATCTAGGTGCCCTCGATGGGTTACTCACCCAGAAACAACGCGAGAAGAAACGTTCTTGCTTGTCGAAAGGACACGGAATGAAATTGCTGCTCAGCACACCTCAATTGAAAAGATTGCAGCGTTCGCGAAAACAGCAAAAGATCGGAGGTTTCATATTCAGCATCCCGGCCATCCTAGCAGCATTGGGGGCCGTTGGAAGTTTGGCCGGCGGAAGTGCCGCCATCGCGAAAACCGTCATCGACTCGAAGAAGAACAAGGCCGAGTTGGAAGAACAGAAACGTCACAACCTGGCCATGGAGAAGAAAGGAGGAAAGGGCGTGATGAGAAAGTTTAAAAAAAAGAAACAACAGCACTCACCAACCGAGACATTGAATCTCTGATCGGACCGTTACAAATCAAACACTTCAGAGGAGTTTTCATGTCCGACTCGTTACCTTCAAGCGTTAAAAGAAGAGAATGCGGAGTAGTCAACTTGGACGGTCAAGAAAATCCAGGCACGCATTGGATATGTTACCACAAAAATGATGATAAAGCATTCGTTTTCGATTCTTTCGGAGGTGTTCCACCTACAAATTTAATTCATTATCTGAAAACGAACAAAACCTCTATATACTACAACGACGAACGCATTCAAAATTTCGGAGACGTGAACTGCGGTCATCTCTGCCTCTCCGTGCTTGCGTTTCTCTCTAAAATAAATAACCCTACGATCGAGGATTTCCAGAAAGCATTGTGGAACCTCAAACAGCATCACTAGGATGGGCGTGTTCCATCTCACGAGCGAATCTTCAATCTTGAAACTCACGCTGCACGACGACATCGTCTATCCTAAATCCGTGGCTCTGCGTGCATTCTACAGCAAGTACCTCATACCTAACGTCACGCAGCACAACAACAAAATTAGCGTCGGAAACGAACACATCGTCGTCACGCCAGGACAATACAATCTTTCCACTTTGCAAGCTCAATTACCTAAAGGCACATACCTTTCTCAAAATTCGGTCACGCACAGAGTGGAAATCCTATCCGCGACGGAGACCGTGGACCTGGGCACCATGGGAGAACTTTTAGGTTTCGAGAACAACCACCCAAAACTCGAAGCTGGCATCAAGCACGTAGCAACCAACATTCCTAAATTCTTGGCCATAGAGACTCTGAACGTACACTGCAACGTGGCGGAAGGCATGATCACGAAATCTTCGGACGGATTATTAGGAAGTCACAAGCAGACGGGAATCATAGCCACTTTCAAACCAAGTTCTGAGTTCATGGAACCGATCATCTACACGCCCTCTTCGCCGATCTATTTTCCAGTATGTCGCAACCGCATAGACGACATAGAGTTGGTGGTGACGAACGAGAAAGGAGACGTGGTGGATTTCGCAGGTGCCACTACGACGGCCATCGTGGAGATCAACGTATAATAAATAACCATACATGTAAAATGGAGCAAATCGAAAGTTACGAATTGCAGTCTTTCCCTCCCAACCGTCGCACGTTCGCCAATCTGAACGAAGCGAACAGGGAGATCGAATACGACGTGGACGTAGGCGACGGGTTCATTCATCCTCACAGAGCGGACCTCTACCTTCAATTCGACGTGGTGAAGAAAGAAAGCGGAGACGCGTTTCCCGCAGCAGCAAACTTGATACTCGTGGACAACTTCGTGCCTCACCTGTTCTCGCAGGTGGAGGTGAGGAAACACAACACCGTCATCGACAGAATAGATTATCCAGGCATCACGTCGACGGCAGTGGGAACGTTGAAATTATCCAAAACGGACGCAGCGTACTACCAGGCCGGGGGATTCGAAGCCGGAACCAAAATATCGACGAGAAGTCACACGGTGCTCTTTCCCATGCGTCTGCTGCCTGGTTTCTTCTCGGACTACAAGGAGATCATGTGGAAGGGAGGACTGAGGATCACGTTTCGAAGAGCGGCCAACGACAACGACGCACTGATGCGATACGCTACTTTGGGTCCGGACGGCACCACGCCGATAGCCAACACTTTACCCGAAGCAGCGAAATGCGTCATCCGGAGCATGGAATTGAGAATGCCGGTGGTGGAATACGAAACGAACTACGCCCTCAAGTACAAAGCGGAGATCTTGAAAAGTCCGCAGGTGCCGATTCACTTTCACGGTTACCAGTGCGTGCAGAAGATGGCGTCGGGAAGTCACATGGAATTCGACGTGACGACACAGTTCAACAACATACAGTTCGACATGCCAGATTTCGTCGTAGTGCTTTTTCAGACCGGACGCGATAACGATCAGGAAAAAGATTCCAGCAAGTTCGACGACTGCAAGATCAAGAACGTTTATCTGAAGAACGGTAGGAACGAAGTGTTCCCGCGCGAGAATTACAACCTCGACGTGACCAAAGACGATTACCTCAAACTTTACGAAGCTTACACGGCTTACAAACGCGTGACCGAGGGAAGCGTGGACATGTACTACGCGCCCAGCGAATTCAAAGCACGGAGACCCATGACCGTCATCAACACATCTAAGAGGAAGCAAGTGGTGGTCAACGATCGTACCAACATCAAGATTGTATGCGAGTTCCACGATGCCTTGCCTGCAGATACTCTGTGCAGTGTCATTCTTATTGCAGAGAAAACATTTGTGTATGACGTCAAGAATGAAAGAGTAACTGAACAGTTTTAAATAAATAAAAAAAAAATAGCACACAATAAGAAATGTGGAATTTTATATATATAAGTACAAATTGCAATTAGCAGTTTCCAGAAGTTTAATTTTGCTGTGCCATGCATGCATGTAATCGAGGAAGTGGAAGTAAATTAAAATTGTTTTTTTTTTTCGCATTGCCTATTACTTTTTGTTACACTCTGGGCAGGCCTTACTAGTTTGGAGGCGATAGTGGCCCCACGGAAGTGTATGGACCCCACATTCAAGAATACACCTCTTGTCGTCGTGTGCATCCAGAGCAACTTTCCTGACAATATTAGTTGTAAGCACATGATCAACGCTTTGGATACGATGCTCTTTTTGTAGAATGGGCGATTTCGTTCTGAGGCACTCGAGGTAATCCTCAAACTTGAGGTGCTCCCGAACCACTTGCCTGCTTACACCCTTTGCCTTTTTTGTTACAGAACCCTCAGCCCGGATCGCATAGGCTTTGGCACGAAGTCCAGCAAACTCCACAATCACATCCCCGTCTTTCTCGTCCTTGAGTTTGCCGGGTATTTTTTTGTTCCGGGGCAGAATTCCATACCGGTTTAGCTGGGGATAGCCCGATGTGTCGAAGAGCTTGACAAGAGCTGGAACTTTGGCTATATCACCATACGCATCGGCCGTGCGAACATGGTACACCAAGCTGTCTGTGTCTGTGTAGAGGAGCGAGATATTGTGGTTGTAGTGTGCACGTAGTATGCCGTAATATGTCTCGAACATGCACAACTTGCTCAGATCCAAAACTGCAGCTCCCACATAGATGGGCTTGTTGAGTAGCACCTTGCCCCGGTTCATGTGAATCAGAGACATCTGTTCGTTGTAAATTGTTCGAGACCCGAACAGCGGGCTTGCAACAAGTCGACGACACTGTGTTTTCTTCGTCACCAACCTCACATCAACGCGATTTCGCACATTCTCCATGGTCTTCCCAAATACCGCATTGTTCATTAATTTGAAAAAATCGCGATCAAGTTCCGAAGTGGCAGCAGTGCGATGGTTGGTGTTCAGTTCGATGTACGGCTTCAACCATGGAGACTGCCTGAACAAGAGCACGTGGTAAACTGCTTTGACCGAGACCCCTTGCTGCATTAACCACTGGAGGTTCCGGTAGTGTAGCACATAATGCTTTTTGGGCTCCAAGTCCATGACGAGCTTCGGTTGATCCGAGCCAGGTGGACACTTGACTTCCGGAGCAGGCGAAAGGTCACAGAATGTATCCTGCAGCTTCTCGGGGAAGTCAAGGTCCACCTCGGCAAAAAACCCAAACTCGTCGCACTCTTTTTCGATGTCGTGGTATAAAGGATCAACCCACTTAAACTGTCCTGTTGGGAGTGGCTGCATCATGGAGTGCCCGTCAAGATTATTCACGTCAGTGTACATGATGTAGCTTGATGGTTGGGAGGGGTCGTAACCAGTGGCCATGTGGTGATTGTTGGCGTATGCGAAGCGTTGCGACACTTGGACCATGCCGCCCCGGATAGCTCTCTCGATGAAAAGCATGATATCATTATCGGAGATAAGTGAAAGTTTAATTTTAGTCAGCAGGAGCATGGCCGACCATGCCAGTCCAGGAAGGCTGTAAAAATATACAGGGTCCAGGTTGTAAATATTTATCGCAGTCGCCCGAAACGCCTGGAACACATCGGCAAGAAGCGTCACATCAAGCTTCAGGTATGCATCGTGGTAATCACCGAAAGTTCGGCAACCCAACTCGACCCACATAGACTGAGCATGCTTGTACTCCTCGTCGGTAATACCTGAACCTCTCAGCTGGCTGTAGAACTTATCCTGGGGAGGCAGCAACTCTTCTTCGAACTTGGAAGGGTCTGTGACGTATTCGTAGGGGTAGACCCCTTTACGTCTGATGAGTGCGACATCTAAGTTCGGGAAACTTGATGAAGTAATGGCTAGTTGGTCGTCTATGAGCTTCCCAGCAAGAGCATCGAGGCTTGCCTGGAGGAACCTCAGAGAGTCGAGGAACCGAAGCTCGATGCTGCTGCTTGAGTTGGGGATCGGCACCCACTTGCTGATGCTAATATAACGCTCCTCGTTCTGTGCCAGGACATTGATTCTCGCATTGTCGTACCCTAGATGTGTAACCAAGTGATGGAAATCATATCCCGAACCATTGTGAAAAAAGACCGGTATGAAGCGCGGGTCCCTGGCTCTCAAGTTACATCTGTTGCACCACGAGCCAATGTAGCTTCCGCTCCCATAATGGTCGTGGTGGTGGACCTTTTTGTTATCGTCAGTGAAGACCGAGTTGCAAACAGGACAATTTAGAGCCATTTCGTGCTGATGCTTGTTTTTGGGAGACAGAGGCAGCATGGGCTTGGGGGCCAACAGCACCTTCCCTATCTTGATGGCTTCCTGTTGCATTCTCTCCAGGAAGTGTTTGACCGGGTCGGGACCGCGATACACATAGGGCTCGGAGGCAATATGTTGGTCTCGCCACACCACAACATAGGAGTAACTCGAGGCCTCGTGGATTTGGAAAGGAATGGTAGAGGATGTTTCGGGGTTGGGCTCGCAGTTAGACAGAGGTTGAAGAAAGGCCTCGAAGTCTGCTACAATATAGGCAGGATGCTTCACCATAGCACTGTGCATGCGAAAGCACTCTACTGTACCAGGTTCGGGCAGGATAATTCGTGCAGGCTTGTTGGTACCACAGTAGAACATGTGGCGAGCTAGCTTCTCAGCAGCAATGTTGGGACCTCTGATGCGCCGGTAATCCTGCTGTTCTCGATTATGAAATGTAGCCAAGCACCTGCGACACACCTCGACGTGGGTTTTGTCTTTGCTCCGTTGGCTCGAAACAAGCCGAGAGAGGGAACGGATAAGGGTGTAATGGTGATGGGTCTCGTCCTTGATGAGCAGGAGGTTGATTTCTCGTACCTCGTTGTTGTTGCTCACGTTGCTCACCCGGATGGGGTGGACCTCATTTTCGTTCTCGGTGAGACCGTAAACATTGATGGCTAATTGTAGGCCCAACAAGTCACGAGCACGAACCTCAAACTTGCGAATATGCGAGACTTCTACAGGGTAGGCAATCCCGGCCATTGCATCCTCCAGTTCCGACTCATACTGCGTGTAGTGGTTAACACGGTACGAGTGGTTTTCCCGAGGTATAGGGTGCAATGCTGCCAGCACCGACCAGAGGAAGCATTTGGTGTCTTTGTTCTGAATATTGAGAACAGCTTTCCTTGCTTCAACCTCGGGTGGCAGGGCAATATAGCTAGACCCTGCCAGTGGCAGGAACTTGTTAAGTGTCAGACAAAGTTCGTGGGGGTCGCCACACAGCGAACCGCCCGAGCCTTCAGCCTGATGCTCCTCGTGCTTTGCCACAAGCTCCTCGACAAACTTGTCGTAGATGCTGTCGAGGTCAGTGACATCTGCCTGATGCAGTGTTTTTGCTTTTGTGGCATGGAAGAATTTATATATTTCATCAGACGGTTTCTTATACTTGCAGCATAGCACAGCATAGAATTTAGTGGAGTATGTAGCCAATGCATCGTTGAGGATGGATATTATCTTAGCTCGCTCGCTCTCCAGAAAACTACGCACATCGCAGAAGCTGTCTGATGTTATGTTAAAGTCTTCTAATAAATGCTCAAACGCAAATCGGTCTGCTTTCTTCGCCAGCTTGACGCGTTTGGCAGGTGGCGATGCATCGAGGGAGGTTACTTCTACCTTTCGCTTGGAAGGTTGCGGTAGAGATGTTCCAGTGCTCTTGCAAGTAAGCTGGTGTCGCTTGAAGTTGGCAATAGAAAAATTTATTCCACACTTAGAGCACAATTTGGGTACACATATTCGCTTTCCCGGCACACAAGTACGACAGTGCCTTTGAAAATGTTCACTTGACATAGCAATTTGGCACGTAGGGCAATTTTTTACAGAACGCATAATGCAGAGATTTTTTGGGGGTATGTTATTTAATATCCAATGTTGTGTAATGTAAAATATAATTGTTAATTTTTTTTTAACTATTTTCTATGACCTTATTTGGGTTTGTTTTTTTTTCGCCAAATTATATGCTTCTAGTCTCCTATACAATACAATATACGTACAATATTGTCTCCACTTGATGGCGCAGTGTTGCCAACTTCTTACCCGAAAAAATCACCAAGGTTGTGGCGCTCGTCGTAGCCTTTTATGATGTATATTTTGAGAGCAGAGTTGGCAACACTGTGGGTTTACTGTAGCCTTTTATGAGGGGGGGGTTTATTGCCCTCTGTTTACATCTGGCAACACTACCGTAGATTGACAGTGTTGTTAACCTACTGGGTTTTTTCACTGTAAATTTTTATCAAAGGACCTGAGGGGTCCATGTATTTTTTATGTCTGGCAATACTGTTGGGGGCCTAGTGTTGGCGACACTGTGGGTTTACTGTAGCCTTTTATGAGGGGGGGGTTTATTGCCCTCTGTTTACATCTGGCAACACTACCGTACCTTCAAGGATGAGAGAGTGTATTCGTCACAATACACGCGCGCGCGTGTAAAAATTATACACCGTGAAAAGCTACGACGAGTTGGAAACACTGCTGGTAGGGTTAACATACACCATAAAAGGCTACGCCTCGCCCCCGAGTTGGCAACACTGATTGTGAGGTTAACATACACCGTGAAAGGCTTCAAAATATCATATAGTAGAATTTTTGTAGAGTGGGTTGGCAACACCGACGAGTCTTGAATTATTATTTGAGGCTCGAATCATCATTTGATGCTCGAAATCATTATTTGAGGCTCGAAATCATCATTTGATGCTCGTCAGTGTTGGCAACTCCTATTTGTAGGTTAGCTTAGCCAGTAAAAAATTATATAGTGGAATTTTCTTCGGATGGGTTGGTAAAACCCGAGCCTCAAACAAAACATCCAATAAAATTGCCAAATATAAAAAGGGGACAATAGACCCCCCTCATAAAAGGCTACAGTAAAAACCCACAGTGTTGCCAACACTAGGCCCCCAACAGTATTGCCAGACATAAAGAGTACATGGACCCCTCAGGCCCTTTGATAAAAATTTACAGTGAAAAAACCCAGTAGGTTAACAACACTGTCAATCTACGGTAGTGTTGCCAGATGTAAACAGAGGGCAATAAACCCCCCCCCCCTCATAAAAGGCTACAGTAAACCCACAGTGTCGCCAACACTAGGCCCCCAACAGTATTGCCAGACATAAAAAATACATGGACCCCTCAGGTCCTTTGATAAAAATTTACAGTGAAAAAACCCAGTAGGTTAACAACACTGTCAATCTACGGTAGTGTTGCCAGATGTAAACAGAGGGCAATAAACCCCCCCCCCTCATAAAAGGCTACAGTAAACCCACAGTGTTGCCAACTCTGCTCTCAAAATATACATCATAAAAGGCTACGACGAGCGCCACAACCTTGGTGATTTTTTCGGGTAAGAAGTTGGCAACACTGCGCCATCAAGTGGAGATCATGCCTTACGAGAGAAATCCATTAAGGCGATCGAGCGCCACATGATGATTCGAGCGCCAAATGATGGCCCAGTACCCGGCCACTAGGTCTACTCACGACCACACACTGCAAATGTGACGAAAAACCTCCTACAGGGATTTGGCTGGGACGTGTTTGACCATCCTCCGTACAGCCCTGACCTCGCTCCTAGCGACTTTCATCTGTTCTTACATCTCAAGTCTTTCCTTGGCGGTCAACACTTCAACAATGACGACGAGCTGAAAGAAACTGTTTCCAACTGGTTGAAGACACAGGCGGCAAATTTCTATGAAGAAGGTATACAAAAACTTGTGCCACGCTATGACAAATGCCTGCAAAATTTCGGCAGTTATGTGGAAAAGTAGTTTAAGAGTTGTAGAATTTTGTGCAATAAATAACTTTTCTGTATCTCTACACAATTTAATTTTATTACCAAACGGAACTTACTTTCTGGACGTGCCTTGTATTATGATGTAACTATTTATGATAGAAAATCAGACGAGGCATCAATATAAAGAACTCTGTAAGTTTTACTCACATGACTCACATTATAAAGATTCAACATGGGAACCACGTGTAGCGCGGGAAAGGTCCAAACGAAAAATCAAGTACTTGCTATGCACGAGACAGCAAGTCGTTGTCAAAGGTTTCAAAGGCACTAATAATTCGCAGTTGTAACTTTGGCAAATCTTTCGGAAGGGTGAAACATATGCATTACTACCGAAAAGCATGCGGAAATGTCTTTGCACCATTGTGATTGAATCAGTTCTCGATAGCTCCAACACACAATACGCCTTCTACTGGTCATTAGCCATTTTGCGACACTGGAGATCCTGGTGGAGCATCGGCTAAGCAAATAAGCTCGCTTAGTGGGAATAAAATCTGCAGAGTTTTTCTTTAAATTGATGCTTTGTTTGATTTTCTATCATAAATAGCAACGTCATGATAACTGTGTAAAATTGCACCATTCATTTTGAATTATAATACCTTGTATATTCATTACGATGAAAGCAGTTATACAATGTATGTTACCAACATAAATTTCGTGACCTTAGCTGTACGTTAGTGTTGCTTTTGTGAATGTGCATGCTTGTTCCAAGTTGTGGTATGCAGCAAAAGCTCTTCCGATGTGGGAAGTACGGAGTGCCATTAACTGGTTTGTTTGGGCAAAACGTATGCTCAGGGTAGAACATGATACTCCTTGCTTACCTGCAAATTGCGGAGGTCTGACCTTGACTTAATACCGAATACAATAGTTACGCTGAAACTGACATCGCAACGTTGGTTTATCATCCAAACAGAATGACGAGTGTGATAATAAGAAACATTCTGCAAATAACTGAACTAGCTAGCATCAACCGTCCATGTCGCTAGTATACCACGTCAATGTAAGCATTTGCGAGAATCAATAGTTGTACTTTGTTACCAAATGTTTTTTTTTTTCTGGACATACTTCATATCTCTCTCTCTCTCTCTCTCTCTCTCTCTCAAAAACATTTTAATCTCTGTCTTGTTTCCTTTACCTTTCATTTCATTTCTCTAGTACCTTTAACTTCTCCTTCTATCTCCTTGTTTTTGTTACTTTCCTTTTAATATCTCTTTTTCTTCTTTTCATGTATCTCTCTACTTTCTTTAACTTCCCCTTTCATATCTCTCTCTCTCTCTTTCTAATATCTTTCACTTCCCTTTTAATTCTCTCTCTCTCTAGTACCTTTTACCTCCGTTTTCATCTCTCTTTTGTTTCTTTGACTTCCATTTTATTTTATTTCTACCTTGCTTTCTCTCCTTTCTATCTCTGTGCGCCCCTTCCCTTTCACACACACATACACCCATTCGCTTTTAATGCACACTGCGTAATAATAGCAATTGCGTATTTTGACTTGAAATTACATAATAAAAAAATACTGTATGGTTTTTGACCTTACATTTTTGTTTTCTACATACTATTTTATTTAGTTTGTGTATTCTTATTTTCAAATGTTAAATATGTTATGCACAATTTTAATTACTGTTCTCAATGCTTATTTCGTTGACAGAGAATACATTCATTTTAGCATATACGCCAAACACTATATTGTAAAGACACTGTGTGAGAATAATAAACACAATGAATATTTTAAAATATATATTTATTCAACTCACTCGTATTTTTCTATTAAGCACACATACAACACATGAACAATATTTTTTTTACACATTTTACATTTTAAAGCTTCAAAACATTGAATTAACATGAATATTACATAATACTATGTCAGAGTCCTCTAACGTGAAAAAGACGCTAAAATTATCAAGAACAGTCTCTCACTACATTAGTTTGCCGTAATCATTCCTATAGTATAAAAAGACTAATTTAATTTATTGGTGTCCATTTAACTCTTACTTTCCTGTCAAACAGAAATATTTTTATATTACTCTTATTTGCTTTACATATTATACGTTATACACATTTTTCTGGTATTGTATATGTATACGTACGCGCATCAATATCGCACAAAATTAGCACTATGAGTATTATATATTCTTTAATGTATCAAAGTCGTGGAATGGAAGCAAGTTATTCATTTTTAGAACTTGTACTCTTCCATGTAGCTAGCAGTGAATTTGAGACATCTAAAAGGAGAACTTTTGATTTAAATTGTTCTATTTTCTTAAAAATCTCTACGTAGGTTTTATAATTTCCTATTGTACACTTGAGTATTGTTTCACTTAAATCAAAATAATGGAATTGCTGTAATAATTTTCGAACAAACGTTTTCTCCACCTTATATATACAGGTGAGTTTTCACTATGAGTTAGCAGTATGGCCTTTGTAAAGTGTACGGTAGAGTATAATATGTGTGTAGTACAATATGTGTATGTATAGCATATGAGTTTAATGGTATATGCATTTAATATATGACATTCGTAACGTTAGTTTACTTCAGAAAACCCGTCCTAACACACATATTTCATATGAACTTTTATTATGTATTAGAATATGAAAGTATGATACTGACGATATTCACTATTTATAGTTTGAATATATTGTGATATTGCGGATACCAAGTTTGACATGTTTGATTTGATTATGTTTATAGTTGATATCTTTGATAAACTTCCTTGAGCAACCATCAGACAGGCCGTATTAGAAAAACAGTATATACAAAATAACAATTTCTATCACGAAATGTTGTTGCCCTGAGTGTCATATTGACATGACAGAGAATGTTTAGTTGGCATTTATAATTTATAACAGCAGCTCTTTTCCTGTAATCAATAATTTCACTATTTTGAAACATTGAATAAAGTTCATTAGTTGGATGGTCATTGCGAGTAAATGTAATACCAACAATGTAACATCTGGCATGATGAGAACATGTTCGAGCCGAATCATTAAATATTTTGCTCTTCAAATGATCACGAAACGCTTTAATGGTAACTTGCTTTTTTTCTCTTGACGTCCCTAAGTGTTGTACATTTATACTTGCAGATTATTTATAACTATGATTATGAAAGGATGATCATGGTGATAATGATGGATGAAGTTAAAACGACTTATACCACAGTCGAGACCTTTAAGGAAAATAGTGATTCCACCTAAGCTAAAAATGGTCAAGGCAAAACTGCAGAAATTACAGCCAATGCGAAAATGTAGACATAGCCCCAGAGTATATCCTTCAGAAAACAGCACCAATTTTCTTATTTTAATTAGCCCTGCATAACCCTGTTAAGAAATGGTTAGGTCGAAGCTGACTTCATGAATTGAGCTAGCAAAGTTAGGATACGACTCGTAGTAGTTAGTCACACTGTTCTATGTGCTATCTGTATGCAAGATAATCACCCAACAGTTTCTTTTTAAGTTTTGAACCTTTGTTTATGTCAGTTCAGGATGCAAATTCATGAACTCCTCATAGTTTTCGATGCAATAGAAAGCACCCTTGAACACCAAAATGAATCAGCTACCAAAGCAGAATGTTCTATTTTCTTTGGGATATAATTGTTAAGCTTGGTCATGTGATAATGAGAAGTACTGACTGACTAATATAAAGTTGAGAACTTTTGCAAGAGGTATGATAGAGTGAAAAGGTAATCATAGTGTATTATCATGAACAATTCTAGATTGCGACTTTAAATGTTCAGTTTGGTTTACCATTCTGAACCAAGGAGTGAATTAGGAGCTTGAAACTTTCTTGATAGAAAACGATGAACAGGTATTCTTTTGATTAGAGATAGAGATGTGATTAACGTTACCTATGGTGTTACCTATCGAAAGATCCAACTTTCAGACAGAACTCACCAGGTTGACAATCCGAGATAACCTCTTCAACATGAAAAAACGAGTTGTTTGAGAGGGAGTCCTTCACTGAGGATGTAACTTATGGGACCATTAGTGTGAACCTGATTTACGGACTGAATTAAGGATGGAGCATGGGTAGCAAAAGTTTCATCGCGTCTTCCCAACTTGAACTATGCATCTCCTACATTGAGGATAGAAAACAATTTCTAGTTTGATTTCAATCCTGAAATAAGGGTCGTGTGGGATTAAACTAAGAAGTTCCTCTAGGGCTAAGACAGTTCATGCCACGGAATGGCTTCGATTCCTAACTCCTTCCCCAATCATCACTGGCACTTCGCAGACTCTTCCTCGCTCACTTCAGGATGACTCCCATCTCCAGTCCTCAGGATCTTACTCCTGACAACCTCAGGAGAGACGGTCTTCAGGTCGTAGGCCCAACCAATCATCGCGAAGAAGTCGATGAACGCTGTTGAAAAGTTGTACCTGTAGTTGCCCAACTCTGCCGCCTTATAGTCCCAGGGGAAGGCATGGTGGTAGTTATGCCATCCCTCTCCCCATGATGCCACCGATACGAAGATGTTCTCCGTTGGCTGGATGTACCTGAAAAATAAAAGCCATTGAGTCTTGGTCTCCAACCAATTGGTTTATATGAAGTAAGGATATGTAAGAATTTGGAAAATAGTCTACGTGGACAATGCAAACTGAAGGAAAATAGTCTACGTAGGTAATGCGAACTGCAGGAAAATAGTAGGCAATGCAAACTGCAGAAAAATAGTGTACGTATAGGCAATGCGAACTAAAGGAAAATAGTCTAAGTAGGCAATGGAAACTGAAGGAAAATAGTCTAAGTAGGCAATGAAAACTGAAGGAAAATAGTCTAAGTAGGCAATGAAAACTGAAGGAAAATAGTCTAAGTAGTCAATGAAAACTGAAGGAAAATAGTCTAAGTAGGCAATGAAAACTGAAGGAAAATAGTCTAAGTAGGCAATGAAAACTGAAGGAAAATAGTCTAAGTAGGCAATGAAAACTGAAGGAAAATAGTCTAAGTAGGCAATGAAAACTGAAGGAAAATAGTCTAAGTAGGCAATGAAAACTGAAGGAAAATAGTCTAAGTAGGCAATGAAAACTGAAGGAAAATAGTCTAAGTAGGCAATGAAAACTGAAGGAAAATAGTCTAAGTAGGCAATGAAAACTGAAGGAAAATAGTCTAAGTAGGCAATGAAAACTGAAGGAAAATAGTCTAAGTAGTCAATGAAAACTGAAGGAAAATAGTCTAAGTAGGCAATGAAAACTGAAGGAAAATAGTCTAAGTAGGCAATGAAAACTGAAGGAAAATAGTCTAAGTAGGCAATGAAAACTGAAGGAAAATAGTCTAAGTAGGCAATGAAAACTGAAGGAAAATAGTCTAAGTAGGCAATGAAAACTGAAGGAAAATAGTCTAAGTAGGCAATGAAAACTGAAGGAAAATAGTCTAAGTAATAGTGTAGAGATTGCAAATAAAAAGATAAATACAATAAATTGTAATGATATAGTAATATGGTATATAAAAATAAAATATAATTACATTTATTATGTAATATATGTGCCTAAATACATAAAATAAATTATATATTCTACGTTATATGGATCTGAAACTTGATCCCTTACATGGAGAGAGGAACATAAATTAAGAGTATTTGAAAATAAGATCCTTAGGACAATATTTGGACCTAAAAGGGATGAGCAGACAGACAAGTGAGTGGAGAAGGTTACATATTTTAGAACTACATAATTTGTATTCATTTCCAGTTATTATTAGAATAATTAAATGAAGAAGACCTAGGTGGGCAGACCATGTGGCACGAATGGGAGAGGAAAGAAGAGTTTACGGGATTCTTGTTGGGAAACCTGATGGTAAGAGACCTGTAGGAAGGCCAAGACGAAGATGGAGGGACAACGTTGAGATGGACCTAAAGGAAATCGGTAGGGATGGAAAAGAGTATACAGATCTTGCTCAGGATAGGGACAGATGGAAGGCCTGTGTTGCTGCAGCCATGGTCCTTCAGGTTTAAGAAGCCTAGAGAGTTGTTAGTTACGTTAATGCAGGGGATAACCAACCTCATATTGCAACCAGGCACTTTGAACTTGTCCAACATTTCTCACAATATCTCTGTACATTACCAAGAAATTTCCTCACAACTGCCTTGAATGCTTCCCAATGCATTTTTCTGAATTTTGTCTTGTTGAAATCGTCATCAATCATCAGCTTACGAATTTGCGGTCCGTCAAATACACCTTCTCAGACTTTGGCTTGTGAACTTATGCATGAAGGAAATTTCATGCATAAGAATTGAATACATGAGCCACTTTTGTTTAGTGTCTTACAAACTGTTTCACAATGACATTTATTTATGTGTAATTGGGGAAGGTTCTGACGATCTACTAGACTCGCTTTTGTAACATTTCTGGACCCTGGTTTCAGTTCCTCTCTTTTAGGCCCATATACAATATTCCAATGTTTTTCTCTGGCCCTACTGTCCCACTCACACATGAAACAGGGAAATTTCGTGTTTCCTCCCTGTTGTTCCAGTAATAATCCAATTACTTTAAGATCACCGCATATTTGCCATTGATGCTCCTGGTACTTTATTTTGGCCAGAACTAACTTCAATGTTTCACATGACTCAGCTAATGATGTAGAATGTGCAAAGAGCAATGGATGCTAATTTATTTCCATTGCATACCAAACCGGTTTTAAGGCTTCGTTTGCAGGAGTCGATAAAAAAACGCCAGGAACTGGGATCATGTGCTTCCTCTCCTAACTGTTGCACAAGATTAGAGATATCGGTACAAAATACCAGTTGATCTTCTTGTGTGTAGTACTACCGAAAATGTCAGGATTTCTATACCAAGAAAATGTAACATCAGGAGCCAAGAGATCCTTCTCGTGTAGTCTCTAGCCAAGTAATTCACTCTTTTCTTCAGTGAGCTCTACGTCGCGTACCAAATCATTCAACTCAGGTTTCGTAAATAGTTTCGGTGAAGTGCCTTAACTCTTCTGTTTCGGGATATATTTCATCACATGAGGAACTGCTTTCATATTCATTGTCACTTCTGGTTTGTTTAGGTACTGGCAAGCATAGGCGTAACTTGGCGAGGGCAAGAGAGGGTACTTGCCCCCCCCCCCCAAATTTTTGGGTTTATTAAAATTTACAAGTTATGGAGTCCGAGGAGCAAAGTAATAAAGAGTAATATTTGTAATTTCGCAAACGTCACAGTTATTTAGCAAATAATCCAGGACGATGTTTTTATTGGATGGAAAACTTTTCGAATCTCTTCCCCCAAAGTTAAGCCCTAGGATTGATTCTACCCCCTCTAAATTAGGCCCAGTTTGATTCTGCCCCCTCAAAATTAGGCTCCAAGTTTGATTCTGACCCCTCAAAATTAGGCCCAAGTTTGATTCTGACCCCTCAAAATTAGGTCCAGTTTGATTCTGCCCCCTCTAAATTAGGCCGTTTAATTCTGCCCCTCTAAATTAGGCCCTGTATAATTCTGCCCCCTCTAAATTAGATCCAGTTTGATTCTGCCCCCTCTAAATTAAGCCCAAGTTTGATTCTGATCCCTCAAAATTAGGCCCCAAGTTTGATTCTGCCCCTCTAAATTAGGACCAAGTTTGATTCTGACCCCTCAAAATTAGGCCCCAAGTTTGATTCTGCCCCCTCTAAATTAGGCCCAAATTTGATTCTGCCCCCTCTAAATTAGGCCCAAGTTTTATTCTGCCCCCTCTAAATTAGGCCACAAATTTGATTCTGCCCCCTCTAAATTACGCCCAGTTTAATTCTGCCCCTCTAAATTAGGCCCCAAGTTTGATTCTGCCCCCTCTAAATTAGGCTGTTTAATTCTGTCCCTCTAAATTAGGCCCTAAGTTTGATTCTGCCCCCTCTAAATTAGACCCAGTTTAATTCTGCCCCCTCAAAATTAGGCCCCAAGTTTGATTCTCTCCCCTTAAAATTAGGTCCATTTTGATTCTGCCCCCTCAAAGTTAGGTTCCAATTTACGCCCATGCAGAATAGGCCTCTTACCTGATGGCAGATCGGGATATTTATTTCCTTTCCTTCTTTGTTGTAACCAGTAACTTGTGACAAACAAAAAATAACATTTCTTATGACGATTTTTCTGTTCGCGCCAGACCATAGGTACTGAGAAAGGCACTGTTGAAACACAAATGTTTCAACAGTGCCATCATATCTAATGTATTTCTCATTTCATTCAAGATCTTCGTTCATATTCAGAGTAATATGTGCGGTAGTATTACTACGCTGCGCATATAATGTAGCTATATAAAAAGAAAAAAAACTTACATTGTGAAACAACTGGACGTGATACGCAAAAACTGTTGTTATTTTTGGATTTAGGTCATTGATGTCTTCTTGAATCACCTATTTTCATTTTTACCGCAGAACCATTGCAGGCTAGTGCGTTTGCGGATTCTCAGCATATCCTTTAAATGTTCACCTTTTGTCTTCTAAAAGGGATTTCTGTATTACTAAGTTCAGTAATTGTGAGCTTTGTTTGTGTATTTTTTGATGTGAGCCATTTGTGAAGGAAAATCCCTATCGTTTATTTGGTATTTTTTCTTTCATTTCAGAATCTATTATTACTGACCTTGAAAACGTAAATAGAGATCATCCGGCCATCCATATTATTCAGATAACCGTATAATGCGGATAAGGACTATTTAGGGAGGGTCTAGGAGTCCGGACCCCACCCCTTACCAAATATTATAATTAAATAATGTAAATATACTTGTTTAGCATTTGTTATTAGCCGATGGTTATTTCCGCCGAACTTATTGGAAGGCGAGGATTATATTGGGATTATACGGCTTTGAATGACATTAATTACTACTTATATGCATAAAATGTTAATCAGGAACATTACATTGGCGTCAACTGGATCTAACATTCTTTCTTTGCTATTCAATAAATATTCAATTCCTTAATATTGCCGATCTAAACTATATGTAAGCTCTGTAATGCTGTGATCTAAGGTCTGAATTTTTCCGGCCTTGTCCCCGCATAAAGCGCCTCTGGGGCTCACCCAGCCTCAAATCAATTGGTACCTGGGGGCAACCCTGGAGTGGGGGTAAAGGTGGTCGGGCAGGATGCTGATCACATTATCCAAACTATGGCCGAGATCAAGAATATGTGGAGCTCTATCTCCACATCACCCGATATGCCTTCATGGCATGTATGCATATGCACAGGGGCACCTTTACCTTTAGATGAAAAGGTCTAAATATGGGCCCCCCTTTATATGTTGTCATTTTCGGAGGAAAAAAATTAATATATCAAGCACCTGCCTTTAAAATGCATATATATGAAATATATACTTAAATGTAATAGCATGCTAAAGTATAGAAGGTCTCAATTTTTAAAAAGAAAAAGCAATTTCCAAAAAATGGTAAAATGATGTATTTCAAAATTGTGGTCTAAGTAAGGGCTACTAGTGTCAATATCACAAAAAGCAATTAAAATTTTAAAAACCAGTCATTTATCGCTAAAACATTATAAAATTCATATTTATGAATAATCTGTTGTTGTGAAAATCACGCGGAATGGGAAAAATCGAAATTAAGAAAAATTTCCAAGTATGTGTTGAAAATGTGATCTCAACATTAGACCTTATGTCATGGCTCATATTTAGAATATCACGCTATTTTTCTCCTTCAATTCATTTTCGCTCTCTGTAGTACATATTTCACAAACAAATCATGGCATTATAAAAGTCTACATTTGTTTTTATGTACCGCTAATATCATAACCTGTACAAAGCAGATGAGAATTCAGAAAACTCTGAGTTAAAACATACCTGCAAAATGTTTTCGGAGGTCGCAATTCTATAACAGGGTCCAAGGCCGAAACTAACCACCACTTTCTCTTGCGAATTGGCGCCGCAACCTTTGTCCTTGACAGATAACCAGTTTCAATAGCCTCTGCCAGGTTGCAGCACCCGGGAGCGCTGATAACTCAAAAACCCATATTTAAACCTTCGCCCAAATTTAGACCTTCTCCTCTATATGTCTATTCTTACACAGTATCTTTACCTATTCATGTAATAAAAGTACAATATAAATTAATTTACACAATTAATTAAATATAAATATAATTATTTTAATTTTAACAATTCTAGAATTATTATTATTTTTCCACTTGGTTCAGACCCCCTCGAAATATATTTCTAGGTACGTGCCTGAATTGAGATATTCAGATATCCGAAACGGATATCCTACCTTAGACAGCTCCCATCCGCCAGTTAGGGGATGGGCTGCGACCTCACATTTCTTAAAAGCAGACTTACTTGTCGTATGGCCTGTTCCCCCACAAATGCGCCGCACTGTTGACGGAAAAAGCGATGTTGAGAGTGGCCACGTAGCGGAAGAATCCTGGGATCATTGTTGACACGATAATGTCCTCGTCCCACATGAAGAACGGAAGAAGGATAGGAACGGCCAGCCACCATATGAAGCCAACAAGGAAATAGAAGCTGCAAAAGAAAATCACAGTTTTAGTAATGTAAGGGGCATTTCACGGAAAGTAGTTCTACTCCACGTAAATGACAAAATGAATCAATCTTCATTAGGGTTTAAAAACATGTGAATGCACATAATTTGCATGTTTCATAAAGAAAAATGATTAGCATCTGCTTCCTTTATGCTTCACAGATAAATTAAGATAAACTATGCTACATTGCTAAAGCGTCACACAGGCACGGAACCCAAGGTGATCGTTGGGCTCAAGCCCCTACCCGAAATCCTACAAATATCTAATTTAAATAGTGTAATTAATTTTACTTCCTTAGCAAGCAGTATTAAACATCTTGTATAATAAGTTGTAATGTACTGAGAAATTCATCTTCAGGGATCCTACCCCCCTCCCTTTATCGCCTTTAGATGGCGGATGCTGATAAGGGATGAGCCCCCCCCACCGAAATAAAACTCTGGCTGCGGGCCCGGTGTTACACACGTAACACATCTTCATTAATGCTTTATGCATTTAGGCTATGTCATCATACTCAAGTTTTTTTCGTTAAGAGACACCACACAGTAATTCACAATTCTCTGAAAAAGTTCATCATGAATATTTTAGTCTAGAACCTTGCTCTTTATGTCTGAATGTCACACACGCAACACTGGAATGCCCCAAAACACATTCCATTGTCACTTTCGGTACACCCAGATTACATTTTTGTCATTAAAGTAACTATTGTACTGATCATTAAGCAACATTTTTCTTACAGTTTCTGTGCAGTGAATTATGAAGGTAAACGCTGTTGATTAGACATAGCTACCCTTAAAATACTTTGCCAGATAAGTGAACAATTTTGTCACGGGTGGGACAGATAAAACACTGCCTCTTTACTTAATAAGAAATATATTTTAATTTCTGTGAATTGTCAAATGATGAAAAATAAATTATTTAAGACAAGGAAATTTGACCTGTTAATATTCTAGTGGAGTTGAAGGGGAAATGTAACAATTAAAGGAGAAAGGCAACAGTCAAAAGGGAAATGCAACAGTTAAAGGGGAAATGCAACAGTTAAAGGGGAAATGCAACAGTTAAAGGGGAAATGCAACAGTTAAAAGGGAAATGCAACAGTTAAAAGGGAAATGCAACAGTTAAAGGGGAAATGCAACAGTTAAAAGGGAAATGTAACAGTTAAATGGGAAATGTAACAGATAAAGGGGAAATGCAACAGTTAAAAGGGAAATGCAACAGTTAAAGGGGAAATGCAACAGTTAAAAGGGAAATGTAACAGTTAAAGGGGAAATGCAACAGATAAAGGGGAAATGCAACAGATAAAGGGGAAATGCAACAGTTAAAAGGGAAATGCAACAGTTAAAGGGGAAATGCAACAGTTAAAAGGGAAATGTAACAGTTAAATGGGAAATGCAACAGTTAAAGGGGAAATGTAACAGATAAAGGGGAAATGCAACAGTTAAAGGGGAAATGCAACAGTTAAAAGGGAAATGTAACAGTTAAATGGGAAATGTAACAGTTAAAAGGGAAATGCAACAGTTAAATGGGAAATGCAACAGTTAAAAGTGAAATGCAACAGTTAAAAGGGAAATGCAACAGTTAAAGGAGAAATGCAACAGTTAAAAGGGAAATGTAACAATTAAAGGGGAAATGTAACAGTTAAATGGGAAATGTAACAGTTAAACGGGAAATGCAACAGATAAAGGGGAAATGCAACAGTTAAAAGGGAAATGTAACAGTTAAAGGGGAAATGCAACAGATAAAGGGGAAATGCAACAGTTAAAAGGGAAATGCAACAGTTAAACGGGAAATGTAACAGTTAAAGGGGAATGTAACAGTTAAATGGGAAATGTAACAGTTAAAGGCGAAATGCAACAGTTAAATGGGAAATGCAACAGTTAAAAGGGAAATGCAACAGTTAAAAGGGAAATGCAACAGTTAAAGGGGAAATGTAACAATTAAAGGGGAAATGCAACAGTTAAAGGGGAAATGTAACAGTTAAATGGGAAATGTAACAGTTAAATGGGAAATGTAACAGTTAAATGGGAAATGCAACAGATAAAGGGGAAATGCAACAGTTAAAGGGGAAATGCAACAGTTAAAAGGGAAATGCAACAGTTAAAAGGGAAATGTAACAGTTAAAGGGGAAATGTAACAGTTAAATGGGAAATGTAACAGTTAAAGGGGAAATGCAACACTTAAAGGGGAAATGCAACAGTTAAAAGGGAAATGCAACAGTTAAAGGGGAAATGTAACAGATAAAGGGGAAATGTAACAATTAAAGGAGAAATGTAACAATTAAAGGGGAAATGTAACAGTTAAATGGGAAATGTAACAGTTAAATGGGAAATGGAACAGTTAAAGGGGAAATGCAACAGTTAAAAGGGAAATGCAACAGTTAAATGGGAAATGTAACAGTTAAATGGGAAATGCAACAGTTAAATGGGAAATGTAACAGTTAAAGGGGAAATGTAACAGTTAAATGGGAAATGTAACAGTTAAAGGGGAATTGCAACAGATAAAGGGGTAATGCAACAGTTAAAGGGGAAATGCAACAGTTAAAAGGGAAATGCAACAGTTAAATGGGAAATGTAACAGTTAAAGGGGAAATGTAACAGTAAAAGGGGAAATGTAACAGTTAAATGGGAAATGTAACAGTTAAAGGGGAAATGCAACAGATAAAGGGGAAATGCAACAGTTAAAGGGGAAATGCAACAGTTAAAAGGGAAATGCAACAGTTAAACGGGAAATGTAACAGTTAAAGGGGAAATGTAACAGTTAAATGGGAAATGTAACAGTTAAAGGGGAAATGCAACAGATAAAGGGGAAATGCAACAGTTAAAGGGGAAATGCAACAGTTAAAAGGGAAATGCAACAGTTAAAGGGGAAATGTAACAATTAAAGGGGAAATGTAACAGTTAAATGGGAAATGTAACAGTTAAATGGGAAATGTAACAGTTAAAGGGGAAATGCAACAGTTAAAAGGGAAATGCAACAGATTAAGGGGAAATGCAACAGTTAAAAGGGAAATCCAACAGTTAAAGGGGAAATGCAACAGTGAAAAGGGAAATGTAACAGTTAAAAGGGAAATGCAACAGATAAAAGGGAAATGCAACAGTTAAAGGGGAAATGCAACAGTTAAAAGGGAAATGCAACAGATAAAAGGGAAATGTAACAGTTAAATGGGAAATGTAACAGTTCAAGGGGAAATGCAACAGTTAAAAGGGAAATGCAACAGATAAAGGGGAAATGCAACAGTTAAAGGGAAAATGCAACAGTTAAAAAGGAAATGCAACAGTTAAATGGGAAATGTAACAGTTAAAGGGGAAATGTAACAGTTAAAGGGGAAATGCAACAGATAAAGTTGAAATGCAACAGTTAAAGGGGAAATGCAACAGTTAAAAGGAAAATGCAACAGTTAAAAGGGAAATGCAACAGTTAAAGGGGAAATGTAACAGTTAATGGGGAAATGTAACAGTTAAAGGGGAAATGTAACAGTTAAATGGGAAATGTAACAGTTAAATGGGAAATGTAACAGTTAAATGGGAAATGCAACAGATAAAGGGGAAATGCAACAGTTAAAAGGGAAATGCAACAGTTAAAAGGGAAATGCAACAGTTAAATGGGAAATGTAACAGTTAAAGGGGAAATGTAACAGGTAATTGGGAAATGTAACAGTTAAAGGGGAAATGCAACAGATAAAGGGGAAATGCAACAGTTAAAGGGGAAATGTAACAATTAAAGGGGAAATGTAACAGTTAAAGGGGAAATTAATTGTTTTTTGGTGTCACGGGTGGGACATAATACAAAACAAAAGTAAGTCAAAATATATAACTTAATTATGTATAATATTCAAATTCTTATCCAAATGAGAATTCTAGATTGTTGACTCACAAGATAGAATAAATGCAACAGTTAAAAGGGAAATGCAACAGTTAAAAGGGAAATGCAACAGTTAAACGGGAAATGTAACAGTTAAAGGGGAAATGTAACATTTAAAGGGGAAATGTAACAATTAAAGGGGAAATGTAACAATTAAAGGGGAAATGTAACAGTTAAAGGGGAAATTAATTGTTTTTTGGTGTCACGGGTGGGACATAATACAAAACAAAAGTAAGTCAAAATATATAACTTAATTATGTATAATATTCAAATTCTTATCCAAATGAGAATTCTAGATTGTTGACTCACAAGATAGAATAAGGTTACAGCATTTCATTTAATTTCATAAACTGTGATTCAGCGGCACTTTGACATAGAATGCCCCAATATATTAAGATAATTCTCTTTCAGTAAAAGTTTGAAACTCAGTGAAAAATCACGTTAAAGTATTAAAGTTACCAACGTAATAATTATTCTAAATTAATGAGAATACAAGAATATTGAGTTATATTTCTGAACATATCCGACGCATCTCCGGGAGGCTATCAGATTTGAGTCCCATCCCCCCCCCCCTCCACGAAATAGTCTTACATCATTTTTTTTTAGTATTCGCATTTATTTGCAGACAATAATTTTATACAAATTTATGCATAAATTTGGAAACATTATAATAATAATTTTCTGTGAATATTGAGTGACTAAATAGAAAAAATCCTAGGCTGTGCAAGAAAGTTTCAAAGTTTCTTTTTTATCTTTTCTTTTGTTTAAGTTAATCTCTTCACAATAAAATCTGAGGTGGTAGATAAAACTAACTAAAAGTTGTTGCAAAATTATAATACAGTTGCACAAACACTCATTCTTTAAAGCACTTAATGTTAAAGCTACTACAAAAATATATATTCCTTTTCCGGAACGTCTGGAGTAAGAAAACGCGAACGCGTCCTGCGAGCACGTTGCGGTGTGTGCCTCGTCCAATAAACGCACAATAGGTGGCAATAACTTATAAAAAGGGGAGTAGTCAGATTTCATGTCTAGGAGCATGATCCACAAGGCTTTGCGTGATCATGTCTAATTTCGAAATCGACACATTGATATTCCAAATTCTTAGAAACTAAATCTGTTACGGTATATCCTAGAGAGAAATTTGAAAAAAGTTGTAATGTCATACATAGTATTTTTCACAATTTGAACAATTGCTCGATTTACTTCTTGAAGATACAGAAACACAACTTGTCTTGATTGGCTAAGTGGTATGACTAATTAAGTAATTTGAATAACTTTGTTGAAAAGCAACTTTCTTATCTTGACAAAATTGCATGTTATGTAAAGCGAGTGAATAACAAAACGTACCGAGTGTCGTTTAGAAGTTCTGAAAATTTCAGGATATTTGTATCACTATTCCAGATTACAAATACTAATTTTATCAGATTATGGGAAATTTTTGTGTAAGTCTACTTTTATTCTCGGATAGGCTAATCGAGTCGACCTACATTCGAACTACTGTGCAATGTGCCCTTGCAGTGGATCGAACCCGGCATCCCCTTGATTGCTACTACTACTACGGATGGACGATATCGATCGAAAATTTGATATCGCGATATATCGTCAAGAAAATATCGTCACAGACGATACGATATTTTTCCGTATCGTCTTATCTGCGATATATCATTGATATATATACATTTTTCAATGTCGCGATATATCGTCTGGACGATATTTCACCCAGCAATACCTCGTCATCGGAGACATGCTGTGAAACGTTTGGTATTGATTAGCTATGATTTCAAATATCTTACCTGTTCAAAGTTTTATAATAATATTTTGACGAAAACTGAAATTGTTTAGAAAATAATGCCTCCTCGGAAAAATGTAGGTACTTTAAATTGCAAATTTGGTAATTTTGAAGTCGAGAATTCATTTTAAACAATTAGTTATTAAAATGTGTCAATTTCACTATATTTGCTAACATTTTCTAGTAATTTTCTACGATTCAATATGCCATACGGGCCTCCCCGATAGCATAGTGGAACGTCATCGCCTTATAATCAAAGAGCTGCGGGTTCCATACCCGGTGTAGCCACATAGTGATTCGGACCCCACTTTAAACTGTACGTTCAGTCCCGATTAACCTATATGTGCATAAAGTGGGCTTAAAACAAGAACTTAAACTTATGTGCCATACATTTTGAATTAAAGTCGTGCAGTTATGAACACTGCGTGTACTTTCTGCTTACAGTGATTTGGTAGCCCCACGAAAAAGTTATCTGAAAAAGGTTTCTCTACGAGAAGGTTAGAGTTCATGATCAAACTTACTTCTTCTGGAACATAACAATAGGATTGGCTTGAAGATCGCTCATGTCAACTGTTTTCCCTTTCCTGATGACCTCTGGGTGCTTTGACATCAAAAGCCACCCTATGTGGGAGAAGAAGAACCCCCTTCTGGCGTTATGTGGGTCCCCGTCAGTCTCGCTGAATTTATGGTGAGTCCTGTGGTCCCTGCACCATTCGTAAATGCTGTTCTGTTGGGAGAAAAATGTGTGGTTTTAAACCAAGGTGGTTACATGAAGGTTAGTCAACTGCCGATAGCGAACGGTCATTGGTTAGCGAGAAATGATGTCATGTGAAGGATGTGCACAAGTATTGCTGGGCAAATTGTCCATCATTATTTTTTTCTCTTGCATCCTATATGTTTTTAAGGACTGGATTTTTATGTATGCTGGTGCAGAGATTGTGAGAAGCTTGTTTGGTATTTTGTTTTAATTCTTGAAGCTCTCACTGCGTGAAACAAAGAGAACGAACATTTTGATGGACAATTTGCTTGGTAATACTTGTGCATTTCACTCTCCGATAAGGACGGGAATGATTTTCAAACACTAACCTGCTTACAAAGTCAGTACTAAGCATGAGATCCAATAAATTTATAATCAAGCCCTACATGAAGCATATATAACTCTTTATTTACACTTCGTCGTATGAGAACCAGAGAAGTGTAACTCCAAAAATGCTGTTTTCAGTTCTGTGTAAATAAACTTCTCTGAAGAGCTCCTTATTGTAGTCAGATCGGCATATCTCCCTTTTAATCCTTAGCAGTAAGGTGGAGCCATCTATCTCCAATTTACTGACTCTTTAAGAGTTAAGCATATTCTAAAGAATACATTATGTCCTCTCTTCTGTAAATTTGAGTTACGTCTTTCTGATTCTCGACTACCTATCATTTTCAAGTATTTTATTATTCAAATAAAAGAATGACCATATTATAATTTCAACTAGCTATCTCCGCTTTATACAAGTCTTCAATGGTTACAATGTTGTATTTTTTTTTGTTCTATTGAATTAATGAGTAAGTCTTGAAGAAGCACTTAAAAAATCTCCTGTATTAAAGGACCACAGTTAATGAAACGTACAAATGATTACTCAGTAAACAAATGTATAGCGGAAAGCATATAAGCAATTTATTTTAAATAATAGTCCATTTAATATTAACACAAACATTACTTGCAATTACGATCACAATTGTTCCAACAGAACATCGCCATCTCCCGGACCGGACAGAGAAATAAATGTTCATATTTTTCATTAAATATTGATTCTCTGATCTTGATAACAGTTTCCACTAATGACAGCAGAGGCGCTGTATCAGCTCAGGTCCGCAGTGGCGACACACTGAGAAGTTATGAACTTCAACGAAGTTAGAATCAAGTTCATTTCGTAGTCAATTGAAGCTACGAATTTAACTCGGGCAGTGGCTAAGGAATAAGTCTAGGCTGTTCGGGAAAAAGCACTTGACTAAAAAAGTGCAATTTTGCAGCAGACATGTTATTTCTGCTTATTCTTTTACAAGCCGTTATTTTTTATATGTTGAAGTAGGTAATGAGAAATGAATATTGTGCAATTTTGAGACCCGGAAAAAATTGTCCCTCCCTGTAGAAAATGTTGAAGTTCAAAGTCTTACACTCCTTTTTTCATGAAAAGTGAAACATGAGTAAGTTTGAAGTGCTGTATCTTTGGAAAGCAACAATACCCCAAACATTTGTTTTGATATACTGTTAATATAAGACTGTTTCTTATATACATTCAATTGTTTTGATGGGACATTGTTGCTTTCCATTGTTATGAGGCAACAAAGAGGGTCCAATATGCAGTTTTTTCCTGTTTTCGGCCCTTAATATCTTGGTTAAGCAACAGTACCCCAAAGATTTGTTAACTGGGCATTGAAGCTCACTATTAGGACAAGCTACCTGATAGCTATAGCACATTACTTGGATATTGATGCTGTTAGCAGATATAACCCTTTGAATACTAAAAAAATGCGAAATCCGCAACTTTAGAATGAGACTTATCTCAAAACAGCATCGAGAAAAATTTAAACTAAGTATGCCATCCTGTAGCTGAATATATGTACTAATACATGGAAATAAAAAATGCTTTGGATTCTCGTCCCATTTTCGAGAAAAAAAAAGGTTTCGAAATGTTAATGTAAATTATCACACTTCCTCCTCGATCAAAAAGTGGAAAAGTACTTTCTCCTACTCTTCTTTGTTCCAAATGGAACATCCCATGTCTTTACAAGTTGTGGGACGGTTTTCGGTTTTCTCTCTTTGATGGACAGCATAGTGGTAACGTCGCATCCTTGTAATCAAGGGCTCCCGGATTTGATGCAAGGTTGAGGTACAAGTTGTTCGGATCCCACTTTGAACTGCAATTCCCCAGTCACGATAAAGGTTCCTGTGAATAAAGTTGGCTTAAAAACATAGCTCTATACAGTGGCGTACCAAGGACTTTCGAAAGGGGTAAGGACCTCAGAGGCGTCTCGTGAACGCATGCGTCAATTGTGGGAAAAAGGACAGCTTGCTCTGCGACGACATTCATGAGCATTTCTACATTCTAATTTCTTCATATAGGAGAAGTATTTATTTTACACTAGAGCGCTGAACTAAGCTTATATTACATTTCTTGGATCTGAAGTGACGCATGCATCAATTGTGGGAAAATAAATATTACTTTCTTTCACTTCAGATCCAAGAAATTTAATATAAGCTTAGTTGAGCGCTCTCGTGTAAAATAAATACTTCTCCTATATGAAGAAATTACAATGTAGAAATGCTCATTAATGTCGTCGTCGCAGAGCAAGCTGTCCTTTTTCCCACAATTGACGCATGCGCAGCATGCACCGCATGCGTTCACGAGACGCCTCGAAGGACCTATACATTTTTTTTAGTAGGCAGCCATTCTTTCCTGCCTTTGACATTCTTTCTACTGGGCCAAAGCTAGGTTATCGCCCCCCCCCCCTTTTTTTAGGGACTCCACTGTCTATATTGCGATAGGAGTATGTTTGTAAAAGATTCTGTATTATTGTTCCAAAGAAAACATAACATTCTTGTAAAAGTCTGTACATGTATCACTATCCTGCGTGAACGAGAATCCAAAATAAACCAATTTCAATTCAGGCAGACCTAAGAACGGACCTTCGTGGTGGAGTGGTTAGCACACCAGGGGTAAATGTCTGGGGATGATTGTTTGTTCTTTGCGAGTGTCGCTTCATTAATTTCATATCATCATCACGTTGGATATTTGCAGTAAGAATACTATTAAAGATGGTGGAAATATCCTAAGCCTACTTTTCCTAGGCATATTCGTGATCGGTGAAGCGACACTTACAAAGAACAAACGAAAGCAACTGTTTGTGACTCATGTGCCTTTTCCCGAATACAATTATTGGGCGGATTTTTTTTATTTGTATTAACAGATATCATACTGCATAATTCCGCAGTCAGAATCTAGTGCAGTAACATTAACCACATTTTTACGTAAAACCTGCCATCTACATGTTTATTATTTTTTTAAACGTGCCTCAAATATTACTAGTTTATTATTGTTGTTATAGAGAGACAATTGGAATTAATTGAAAACTTTCAGAAATACAGAATACACCATTTTCAAGTTTTTTGGGTCCTACATTTGTCCCCAATGTAGTAAGCTATACAGGGTGAGCATAAAGTCTTTCCCCGATTAAGAATATTTATATCTCAACTTCCACAGTAGATAAGCAAATAAAACCTATGGCAATAAGTAGTGCAATACATAGTTTTTTTCTATTTCTTTGTTTTGTCTGATTCTTATTCTCCTGTCTGATTTCATCTTCTCTTGTGTTTCAGGAAGCGTAATTTTCAGATGAAGCGACGTTTCACATATCCGGGAAAGTAAACAGACATAATGTCTAGATATGGGGGTCGGAGAACCCACATGCCGTGTTACAGCACATAAGAACAGCCCGAAAGTGAATGTTTGGTAAATTATTGGACCGTTCTTTTTCATTGAGCCTACCATTACGTCAACAGTTTACCTGGGCATGTTGAAACTTTACGTTGCGCCTCAGTTGCAGGAATTTCAACCATGGGTAGTGTTTCAACAAGTTGGTGCACCGCCACACTGGGAGCCACCGCGTTCGCCGGACATAACCCCTCTTGACCTTTTTTTATGGGTTTACGTTAAGGACACAGTGTTTAGTTCACCAGTTCCTGATATGCAAACTCTTCAGACACGAATACGGGATGCTATAGAGACGGTGACGGAAGAGATGTTGGCAAAGACATGGAGAGAAATTGAATATCGCCTAGACGTTCTAAGGGCAACAAAGGGAGCAAATGTCGAAGTGTACTGAAGTGTATACTGATAACAAAACATTATGAGTTAAGCTACAATTTACAACAAACCGCATATCTGTATGAGTTAAGCTACAATCTAGCATAGTTCTCTAGCAATAAAAGTTTGTAATCAGGGAAAGACTTCATGAATGACAAACTTCTGTTTACGTATTCCGTTATTAGTCAGTAGACTTTATTGTATATGTGTATATTATTTTACATAGGAATAACAGGCGCTTGGAGGAAAAGAATAGATTGTCGAAAGTAGAGAACAGGAACATTTCTGAATTTAGACAATTAATTTGAACGTCCAATTCAATACAAGTAATTTTATCAATCTCAAAGGTTCATGCCTCAGTTACAGGCATCTCTAAAATGAAACGCTGGTGCCATCTTTGGTTCATTTTTTAAACAAAATTTCAGCCTTCTTTATCCATTTTGAGTGTGACATTGAAGTTGGGGAAGTTGTATCATTCGCAGACCCGTGCCCAGGGGAGGGGCCATGGAGGCCATGCCCCCACCCTTGAACTATGAAATATTAAAATGTGAAGCTATAAATAAAATACGAAAATAACAAATTTTTGAAAGAAAAAAAGTCGAGATGAATGGGAACATTCGGTAGCCTTGAATAGTTACAAAACTAAAATTTTCAAATGTTGCAAACTACAGACTTCTGAAGCCTGCCTCTCCACACAACCAAAATCGATTCCCAGTCTGGACATAGGTGTTCTTTGTGTGTTTCTTCATCAATTTCATCATATCATTGCTCATCCTCATAGTCGCGATTAGACAAACTTGGCAGAAAAGGAACGCAAAATAACCTAATTCAATGATCCTCACAGATATAAGTATGAAATCTTGGTGATCATTATTTAAAGAAAGCAAGAATTAAATAAAATCGAACACTTAATAAGAACATTTCAACTATAGCATATTACACACACACACAAAGACATTTTAGGATCTGGCCCCTCCCTCAAAAGGCCTGGGTACGAGCCTGATCATACGAATACACAAATATAATTTTTACTGGACTTAGGCTTGTTCATTTTAAGATCTAGTACTATCGTTATTAAATAAATAATAAAATAAATGTAATAAAGACCCATACCTGGCCTGCTATGGAAAACGCCGTCATTAGTATAATTTCCAACGGCCATTTTGCCTTGTACGCCTTATGACACCATAGTCTATGGCCACCAGCTGTCACACCAATGCCGGAAAATATGGTTAGGAACAGAGCTGGAAAACATGACATACAATAAATATATTTGAAAACATTTATTTAAAATATATATTACAATAAAAGTATGTAACAAATATGCATTTAGAATTTCATTATACATAATTATACAGGGTGATAACAAAGTGGGCGTACATTTTCGAAACAACGATGATTATGATTGAATACTTGGTATGGACATATGCCAGATACTTTAAGAGAGAGAACATCGGTATGGACACCGTAATTTGCGTTTCAGAGCCGAAATGAAAGGGGTACGCCCACTTTGTGATCACTCTGTACGTGATACTTGGCCGCATGAATAAAACTGAGGACAGAAATTTCTCAAGATTTTGGAGCACGTATCCATTTCATTTTGAGTAAAAGGGGAAGAACTTGATTACACAGGGTGTGCTCAATTGTTACCTTGTGCTCAAATTTTAATATGAATGAAAAAGAACAAATGTATTAATTATATAGCCATGGGTATGTTGTCACCATGTCATAAAAATGTTGATATATTTCCATGAGAAGTATTTAGTTCATAAAGTATGCGATAGAGGACTCCATCCGTATTAGAATAGAACACTGTTCCAAATGAATGAAAGTCTATCAGCAATTTCCTACTAATTATATCAAGTATTGTTGTTTTAATAAGATTTCTTTGAATGCTGCATGCAGTATTTTTATAATAGATTTGAACTGAAAGTATGAAATATGACAAGTGTTGTATACCATGTAAAGAAAAGTTCAAGAATTTAATTATACCTCACTAATACTAGCGTACAGTAGAACCAGACTATCATTATATGAAATCTGTGTTACCTGACATTACAAGTTCTAAATGCTTTTTCTTTATCAATTGTTGAACTGTTTTCCATAAAGACATTTGGAGTAGCTTTTTCAATGTAATATTTATGATATCCAAATCCTCTCGTTTAGAGTCTGAAGTTAGTTGATTGAACGGACTGAAGAAAAGGCTGTTGGAAATAAAAATATAATGCGGTGAGCGGAATGTTGCGTGAGAAAGAAGTGTGTTTTGTTCAGAATGCGAAAGTATAGTTTGAATATTACAGTTTAGTGAAGTGTAAAGTACTTCTCAATGTAATTTTTAGTAACTTTTGGTCTCACCTACTCAGTTATATTTGATAAATTCAGGGCATATCTTTATATCTAAACTACATCCAACTTTTGTTCTTGATTGTACAGTCAACGACTTTAGTAGTACTGTACAATTTGATTAATTCATTTTAACGTTTGGTAAAATTAATTAGGAAAAAATACACTTTCACTGAGAAGAATCAAAGTTGCAATAGATTCTTTTTACTTTAAAAATAATCGAACAATGTCGATCGCATTGCACATTGAACGAAAATTATGTTTATACATGTAAATTGATTTCCAGTGCTACTATAGCTCTTTTCAGCTGTTACGGCGTGCGCTCTAGAAGCTGGCAGGGGAAGTGGAGAGCGGGGAAACGACCTATCCAGCGCAACGAGACAGGCCGGTTAGAGAGAGAGACTGCAGCGTTGCCAGAGTAGCGAGAAAGGGGAGTTGAAGTCAAAAGAACCATGAAATACAGACGTCCCATTGTTCGCGTATCGCCTGAGAATGCGTATTATCCCCATCTTGTGGTCAGTAGAATACCGATAAGTGTATGATATCAAGTGTATACGTTGTAGGAATTCTTTCCAACTGTACCGAATGTTAGCTAGCATTGTCCATTACAATCACTGCGTCTTTGATGTTCCTTTCGTCAAGCGTATCTAAAAACTGCAAAAAACCACTGAAAACTAATTTACATTCCTGTAGAAAACCAATGTGACTGGAACCTACGTGACAAACAATAACGCGCCCACCTTTACCCACGGGCACTTTTAAACCCCCTGTACCCTCTTTACTTTGCCAGATTTTCGTTGGGGCGTAATTCTGATGTATGTACGTTTCATCTCAATGAAATACCTATATAGGGCAAAGGTTCCTTATTTTTTAGAAGATGCATTTTTCGCAAAAACGTTACTCTGGCTGTAACTATATCGGCTCTCTCCATCAGAAATCGTCTACCGTCGTTGCTCTTTTTGTACTTGAACCCCATATACTTCAGTATCCCCCACAACGACGAAACTCCCCACTGAAAGCTTATTTGTGTATGCAAATCAACGAAAACTTGTTCAGTGTTGGATATTCACCCTTTACATAATACCCGAGGATAATTCTTCTTGTTATATCTTTATCGCAACCGTCGATTGCCTTTTTGATACTGTTCCTTTTGATTCGTTTGCGCGGTGATTCAAATGACGTGGACCCCGACTCCTCAAGACTGTCTTTGCCTTCCCTAACAATATGCTGCACAGTTCGCGTCACAATGGAACACCGAGAGTACAAATAAACGGCACATCACATGCCACATACACGTTTATCGAAGAAACAATGCAGTTAGGCAATACACGACGCAACAACAATTACTCCCACGTATGTTATTCCTACATCCCGCTCATAACAAACAGGAATCAACACTGGGGCAAAAGACCATCAGCAACGCGGTGAATTGGCAACACAGCAACGTGCAGAACGAAGTTAGCGCCTGCAGCTTCCTCCCGCGACTGCGTAACTCTCGGCTCCACCGCTAGGTGGTCTGTTCTCAGGTTGGTCAGCGGCATGTTCCCCGCTCCCCACTTCCCCTGCCAGCTTCTAGAGCGCACGACGTAAGAACTGAAAAGAGCTATAGGTGAGGCGAATGTACAGTCACGGCCACTCTTGGGTTGTAACGAATTTCATTGAGAGTAAATGAAATTGTTACAACCCAGAAGTGTCAGTGAGTGAACACGTACCGTATTTCGCGTGCAACCTGTTTTTCAGACAGTTCCATTCAGAATAAACTACTTGAAATTTCTCTCAAGAAAGTAATCAATCAGAAACGCAAGTGGCAACATTGCAAGCTCCTAAGCTCACACTCATAAAGATAATGATATAGTCCACTCGTTTACTTCGCTAACGTCGAATAACTGAAGGAAGCCGCCGCCACGAACGTGGGTGGGGTTAAACAGCGGGCGATTTGTCTTCGTCCAATCACACTCAACCTTCAGCCAATGGGCGCAGCTGTCATTCTGCTCGTCTACTCCACGTGGAGTCTCCGTCACATGACTGCGGATACGCTGTTGCCGTACTTTGCAACTTCAATGTGGAGACCGTGGGAAGGTGCTTGTGCGCGGAGGGACAAGGTGGCGTAGAGTAGATGTGTGGCAACACTGTGCGTTGAATGTGATTGTTGCAGCTGGTGGGCGCGCTCCGTGGACTGCAAAGCCAGCCGGTCGTTACCGAAGCTAGCGCGTCGACTATACCTGGTGTAACATGGTGGTTGGAGTGTGGCTAGAAAAGTGATGAACAGTAGGTAACTTAGTATACAAATGAAGATATTGGTTTTATCGGCATATTTATGAGGTATGTAGCCACTGGTGTATACAGGATTCTTTCTGAGGGGCTGGAATTGTAAATGTGGATGCAATAAAATATTGTGTATCATTTTTAACATTTGTTTTGAAAGTTGTTCAAATACAGAATGGTAATCTAGGGTAATATTAAGGGAGTTTGCAATTACTACTTTGGTTTCTCACGAGTTTCTTTTACTGCTTTGGATTTTCTCGAAATTTCTGGAGGGGCTGTAGCGCCCTCATCTCGCCCCTTGCTTCGCATACCAATGCATGTAGTGTTGTTGAGTAGTTGTTTAGAAGATATATATGACTGTCAGTAATTTCGAATATAAGCCACAGCACCTCTTCCGTCCAATTTTGGGTAAAAAGATATGCGATCTGTACCCGAGTAAATATGGTACACGGACTAAAGATTTCCAACTCACTCCAAAGGTTCGTGTACGCATGCGCAGAGGTGAACATCAAGCCGAAGCCATAAAGTCCGAAGATATGGGCCATGCCTATGATGAACACATTCGTCCATCTTATCTCCTGGCAGCTGTAGTCAGCCTTCTTTCCATCCTCTTCTCTGATTGGCGACTCCGGCGCATGATGGACGGGATTCAAAGGGCTATTTGGCGGCATTCTTTACTCTAGATACCTGAAATCAGAAACAAAGACATTTAATATTAGGAGCTTCCAAAATAAACAGTGGTTTCTACATCACACAGATATTATTAGAGTCTGATAACTTTCGGAACATCCCCTGCTGTCTAGCAAGCCTACCAAGAGTATGAGGAGATTTGTGATACGTGCTGGGTGGAGATGACGTCACTGTCTCGCTTGTTGATTGGACGTTTCGGGAATTACGACTCGCTTCGAAGCTGCATATGGCTATCGTAAAATCAAGACGATAACGAGGTGTTCGAGATTCTCGTCTCGAGACTGCAAAACAACTTGCATACTTCACATGTACCGAAATTACTTTATTAATGTGACTTGCTCACACGTACCAATGGCTTATGGCTAATTGATTTATTTATAGATAGGGCATATATTTTGTTTATCGTGACTGCAAAATTAATCCGTTAGTGGCGACCTTGAATGTGTGCACGTGGTAACATATATTCAGGATAACGTGTCATTTATTAAGTGTTCGTAGCGTCGAAACGACAAGTCAAAGACAAAATGTTACTAGGAGAAATTGTTTGCTTTCATGACCTCTGTACAAGGGTTCCACCAACTACGGCCCTCGGACCATATCAGACTCGCCAATGTTTCTTTCATGTGGCACGCTTTAGTACTGATAAACGTTTTACTTTTTTTAGAGGCAACTGTAGTCCAAGTAAAACGTAATATGACCAGTGGCGAATTGCTCAAATGATAGGATAAACCTGCATCACAAGGAGAAGGGACATCCCCTGGAATTTCTGTCCCTGGAATTTCTTAAGCAAGCGAACGAAAAGAAGCCTCTGTGCAAGTAGTGATTGGAAGGGGCTCGATCAACGAACAAGTGCGAGAGGAGAAGTGAGTGCATGGAGGGGAAAATTCGGCTGGCTTCAGCAACCAGGTATTTGCTGTGCTCCGCCATTCGCCATTCTCCATTTCAACAGATGTAAAACGTCTAGAAAACAAGAATTGTAATTTTTGGATTTGTCGATTTTGGTTACTTAGCGTCGCTTTTCTGCCATTTTTGATTAATTACGACGATGATGAAATGATTAAGCGATTCTCACAAGAACATCCACACCCTGGCCGGAATTCGAACCCGTGACCTCTGGCGTCGTAGCAGGATGGGAAGAATTTTAATTAGTGTAACTTTCCTAATTGGTAACTGTACTTATGAACATGAATTTATCTTTAAAAATGAAAATTTCGCAATTCTTTGAAGTTATCGTCCCTTGCAAAGAAGAAATAGATCATGCAATCGAGAAAAATGTATAGATATTTTGCCTTAAAAACATGTCAAGCCTTATTTGAAGCCCTCTTTATGCATATATGTGCTAATTGGGATTGAACCTACAGTTTAAAATGAAATTACAAACAGCTGTTCACTGGGACCACTTGATTACAAGCCAACATCGTTAGTCCCACGCCATCGGAGAGGCTCCATTGTAAATTTCCCAACCTCAAGTTTTTGAATTTCTTGCCTTTTGGGATTATCTTAGCCGTGTGCCAAATTGCAACTTTCCATGAGTGGAAAGTTAAAAAAAACAAATGACAAAAGCAAGCCCCTGAATCCATAATTGGGCTTCCTGCAATGCAACTTATCCTGCTGAATCCGTAAGCTTTCTCGAGAGACAAGATTTCTCTATTGCCGGACCAAGAGATCAGTCGGCAGTGTTGCCATCTTTAGCTATAAAAAATCATGAAACAAATATTGGTATACTCTGTCCCGGTGATCTCTGGAGCAAGCGAACGAAAACAAGTCTCTGCGGAAGTAGTGACGCGAGACGACTCCACCAATTGACATGTGAGAGGGAATGGGATTGCGTGGAGGTGGGAAAGCGACTGCAGTTACCAGCCTTCTCAGCATCGTGTGTACTGCTTTGCTCTGCCCACTCGATTCCGCTCCCCTCTCTACCGCTATCTGCGACCTTGCTCCAGAGAAAACTGAGACAGAGTATATAAAATGAGCATAGCCTAATACAATATTCAGTTGGCAGTGTTGTCATCTTCAGCTATAAAAGAATCATGAAAAAATTATGGATCAGAAAATGAACACTTCCGGGAAAAAAAAATCAGTTGGCGGTGTTGCCATCTTTAGCTGTAGAAAAGTTATGAAAAAAATATTGTTTAGAAAATTAACATAGTTTGTGAAATAAATTGCACATGATAATAAATTTAGTGAGTAAAAATGTGGAACGTTTCATAGATTTCAGTACCATAACACGTCTCCAATTCAGGACGAATGTAGCCTTTTTTTTTTAGAAAATAGGTTACGGAGTATATTACACCACACAATCCCTTGCAATTGCAAGCAATGTTAAGATACACCATACCATAAGAATAAACTAGTAAACTTTTCTAGACCTACACTGTTAGAAGTTACGGTAACATTTACAGTATTCTACCGTTAAAATTTAATAGTCAGACTGTTAATTTACAAAATCGGAACTTAACCGATTTTGTTTTGTTTTTTTTACATAAATTTGAATATTTTATCCTGCCTAACGATAGATGGCTGCTTCAATTGAACTTATGTGCACCGAAAATATAGGATGAAACCTGAAGCACTAAAAATATATTAGATTTACTATTTAATGGCAGTTATCACTTTAAAGAAAGCTGTCAAGATAATTTCTTCACAGTGTTTGGATGAGAGTTGGTATTGATGGCTCCAGTTAACTTTTACAGTGTGCAAAGTACAAGTAACAATTGTTATAACTGCATTACGTTTTATGCAATTTGGTTTGATGTGTACTAAAAATAATACTTATAAAGAAGAACATGTCTGACAGTGGCGTACCCAAGAGGGGTTTGGTGGGGTTAATAACCACCTTTTGGCCTAGTATTACTAAGAAAAACAACGTTAAAGGCCATAGGCGCTGACTCCATGGGGATTGGGGGGCTCGAGGCCCCCCCCCCCCAATGTTAATGATGTGGGGGCAGAGCCACTCAAATAATTTTGCTTAAGAGGATCTAATGTATCATTTTGCTTCTCTTGTAAAGTTTACTCTGAATTGTGCAACATGAACTTAACTTTAAATACACATTTGAAATGTTCTAGACCATGAAATTTGCAGGGCTGAGACCGCTAAACCATCAACTTTGTGGGGGGGGGGTATGAACGGAGACAGCAAAACACATGACTTATTACTATATACTAAGTATATAATTATGAGTATTGTTAACATTTTTACTAAAAAGACTTCCAAAATAACGAGGTGATATGACAATTATACCAGTATGTTGTTTAGTGAATTCTGAACAATTTGAGGTCGTAAACACGACTTTCAGGCAATATTGATATGTACGATATTTAGCTATCCTCGTAATCTCTTCCTCTAGTCCAAAGAATAAGGGGAAAATAATTCTATAGTCTTTGAGTTTATTTAACACTGGCTTGCAGTAAAGTACGCAAAGAAAGCTTATGAAAAGTCTGTATAGCGAAAGCGGGAACGGCTATGATCAAAGGCATTATTGCTAAAGCATGGCGTGCTATGTGTTTATTTATTATTGCAAAATTAAATTTAAAAAGTAAAATATTTTAGGAAGAACAAAAAAGTAAAACTATTTGCCTGCGATTTGTGCCAGCATTTATGTAAATAATTAAATATAACTCTTATAATTGTAAATATTCGCTATTTTTATGGGTACGTCAACACTAAGGTTCTTTGCACCCGTCACATGTCCTTTCTTTACAAGTCTCTTGTGTACATTAAAACACGCCCATGCCCTCGCCGGGACTCGAACCCGAGACCTCCGGATCAGTCAGAATGTAGTCCTATCTAACACTTGCAACGCTCAGTTAGTGTGGTTAGGTTGCTTGCCTTTAGTTAAAAAATAAACACATTTCAAATTCAGAATCATTTCATGAGTAAAAAGTACTAAACGACCACTTATTTGGAACAATCATATCATTGATTGAGTTTCAGTGGAAATATTGGAACATTTCGCGGCGTACAGAATACAGAGTACAAAAAAA
This sequence comes from Lepisma saccharinum, assembly GCF_977018435.1. Taxonomy (NCBI): domain Eukaryota; kingdom Metazoa; phylum Arthropoda; class Insecta; order Zygentoma; family Lepismatidae; genus Lepisma; species Lepisma saccharinum. Next base: position 24,563,609 of record NC_139248.1, read on the forward strand.
TGAAACTATTATTTTTCTTATTTAATGCAGTAAATACTGTATGCAATATGGTCAAAGTTTTATTGGAAGTGGAAAGAGAGGAAGGGCTAAAAATCCACCCCGTCCGGGTGAAAATTTTATCTTGCGCCGCTCAGGCCAGTAGCTAGAATTGATCTCGGGGGGGGGGGGGGCTCACGGGTTATCAGGGGAGGCTTTGTAACCAAGCACATTTTTTAAAAAAAATTAACAGTATTAAATGAAGATAAATTATATGTGTGTGTGTGTGTTTGTCGGGGAGGTCATTAAGTTATATAAAATTTATAAATATCATAGAAATACTACATTTTTCTACATCTTTTAAAACATCTCTCGAAGTGTTAATTGACGGATACTGAAATTATCCCTTACACACTCCATACTACTTTATATGAAACAGATATTTATATCATACAGAACAAAATGCACAATATTCAATTATAGTGCGTACAGTTACATTCAACCCCTGGCCGTAGCAATGAAATTCCCCTTTGTTCCCAAAATTTGTGATCTGTTGACCTTTGATGCAGATAACTAACTAACTAACTAACTCTCTAGCGTTCCCAAACCCGAAGGTTCATGGTTGCAGCAACACAGGCCTTCCATCTTTCCCTATCCTGAGTAAGATCTATATACTCTTTTCCATCCCTACCAATATATTTTAGGTCTAACGTTATCCCTCCATCTTCGTCTTGGTCTTCCTACTGGTCTCTTACCATCAAATTTCCCAACAAGAATTCTGTAAACTCTTCTTTCCTCTCCCATGCGTGCCACATGGCCTGTCCACCTAAGTCTTCTTCATTTAATCATTGTAATAATATCTGGACATGAATACAAATTATGTAGTTCTAAATTATGTAACCTTCTCCACTCACCTGTCTCCTCATCCCTTTTAGACCCAAATATTTTCCTAAGGATCTTATTTTCAAATACTCTCAATTTATGTTCCTCTTTCAATGTAAGGGACCACGTTTCGCATCCATATTATACTACAGGCAAAATTACTGTTTTGTATATTTTAACTTTTTATCTTCTTAGATATTAAAAGAGAATCCAAAAGTTTATGAAGAGAAAAGTAACATACGTTTCCTGCATTTAGCTTTATTTTTATTTCTTATTTAATATCATTTTAATTTGTTAATGTTACTCCTAAGCACTTGAATTTGGAAACTGGTTCAAACGAGTTGTTACCAATAATTAGATTTTGATTATTACCTAACACTTGGTTTCGGCCTGTAAGCATATATTTAGTTTTCTCTTTGTTAACTTCCAAACCTATCTCTTTAGCAGTTTTGAAAAATATTTTAGCATTATTCTTAATTGTATTTATTTCATCCCCTAATAAGTCTACATCATCTGCATATGCTAACAACTGAGTCACACCATTTAATTTTAGTCCTTCGTTAGTTTCTTTTACCTTCCTAACAGCATATTCTAAGGCAAAATTAAAGAGCAATGGAGATAATGCATCTCCTTGTTTTAACACATCATGAATTGTAAATTTGTCAGACACATTAATACCCACACGAATTTTACTTTCTGTTTCACTGGTGCATACATTTATCATATTAACAAACTTTTTAGTTATTCCAAACTCAACTAATATATTATATAATTTATCTCTTTTGACCGAATCATATGCTTTTTTTAAAATCAATGAATAGCTGATGAACATTTTGATTATATTCCCACCTTTTCTCAAGTGTCTGTCTGATGTGAGAAATTTGATCTGTTACGTTTAAATCCACATTGATAATGAAGATGCGAAGGGAATTTTCATGATGACATCAAAGTCACAGATTTCTGTGTAAACGGGACGTCGCAACAGGGGTAGCGAAAGTACAGATAAAGAAGCTCCTCTATGAAAGTCTAGATAATCTTCTAAATACTTGCAGCTACTTAGACTTCAGCTCATAAACAAGATGAACGAATAACTGCTGTTCATGTTTTGTGGATCTATCCTTAAAGTTGTGAACTGTACACAAATTACACAAAATAGTTTTACCTAGTGTCAAAGGGGGCTGATGGCATTGCCAGGGGGGGCTGACGCCAGTTCCAGGGGGCCTCAGCCCCCCTGGCCCCTGCCTGGCTACGGGCCTGGTGCCGCTCCTGGAGCTGTTACGTCAACGATTTCAGCGGGAAAATAGCTTTCACGTGACAACATTCACGGAGTTGTCAACGACCACGTGACATAATGTAATTACTACCTTCCCTCATTTCCGAGCTCGTACAGGTCGTGCGCCTGCCGCAACGCGGCGCCAGTGTGGGCCAATGTCAAGAACAGCAGATAGTTGCGAGAAACCGTTTCCTCACAGGCCTGCTTTTATTTTTGCTCAATTAATTAGTAAGTGGGGTAATCGCAGTCGCAATGACAAGGTTTCCAGGTCGAGAATTGCTGCTCAAGAATTCAGAAGCGACTGTTACATTACTAGGCGTGGCGTAACTCTCGATAAGTAGGCTACGAGTTGATTCATCAATTGAAAGCATTGATAATGATAATGTTAATAATGATAATTACTGCAATGAAACAACTATGAGGAAATGCCGTAGAGCGGATTATGAGCAGTATCTAATATCAGCAATGCAAAGTAAGCTATGGTGTGATAAGATAATTCATGGGTATCCCCAAAGCACAAGCGTCTCGTGGACGCATGAGGTGCATGCCGCGCATGCGTCAATTGTGGAAAGAAGGACAGCTTGCTCTGCGATTACATTCATGAGCATTTCTACATTCTAATTTCTTCATATAGGAGAAGTATTCATTTTACACGAGAGCGATCAACTAAGCTTATATTACATTTCTTGATTCTGAAGTGAAAGAAAGTAATAATTAATTTCCCACAATTGATGCATGCGTCATTTCAGATCCAAGAAATGTAATATAAGCTTAGTTGAGCGCTCTCGTGTAAAATGAATACTTCTCCTATATGAAGAAATTAGAATGTAGAAATGCTCATGAATGTCGTCGCAGAGCAAGCTGTCCTTTTTCCCACAATTGACGCATGCGTTCACGAGACGCCTGTGCAATATATTAGTATTAGTTGCAAAAAATGTGTATGTTTCTGAGGAAGTGAAATAGCTATAATTTCTTCCTGTTACTCAAATCTCAATATTTTTCGATGGGCTACTTATTTACCTTACCAGCACAGTTATCGTCACGAGTTCCTCCCCGATAGCGTGGTAACCTCGTTGCCTTGTAACCGAGGGGTGCCGGCTTCGATATCCGGTAGAGGCACAGTAGGTTAGGATGCCATTTTAAACTGTATGTCCAGTCCCAATTAGCCAATTGTGCATAAAGTGCACTAAAATCTAAACAAACAATTATTGCCAAGAGACAAAAATAGGGGCAGAAGAGGTGGTCATATTCAAAATGCTTAAATGTGATTCATCAAATTAAAGCGACTGTTTTGGGGGCGGAGATAGACGACTATCAGAGCAGAGTGCGTCCCACAATTTGACCACGTCACTGTTTACATATATTGTATTCTTCGTGATTTTTTATCAAGTTGCCCACAGGATTAAAGGATTTCGCTAATATTCTTGCTACGCTTCACATTAGCGTTACGCGTGAATAAAGAAATGTGTGAGCAAGCGCAGCACCACGGGGAGACACTCAACTGTTAGGTTTTCGGATATATTATTATATTTTTGAAAACTTATACGTTCTGTCTTTCATCATAAAGATTGACAGGGTCGAAAATATATTTGTATTTTCATTGATGTTCACTTCATGCTTGTGATAGGCTGATAGGAACTAGACCTACAGTTTAATTTTGTTGATTGATTAATTTCGTTCATTTTACTTCGCTTTTCTGCAACTTTTGGCTAATTGCGAAGGTGAAGATGAGTAAACGTAAATGAGTAAATTGTTGAAGGGACACTCACAAAGGATACTCATGACCAGGCTGGGATTCGAACCCGGAACTCATGACGTCGAAGGGTGCTGTGCTAACCACTCCGCCACAGAGGTCGGTAGTGTGAATTTAGGTCCGAACCATGTGCAATACGCCACAAGGGGGATGAATCCGAGCCCCCACTAGAGTGTAAGTTGTTTTCTTTGTCTATTCACCGTACTCCCGATATCTGATCGTTCATTTTACCATGGCAAGTGTAAGCATTAGGCTAAAAGCATACAATACTAACCATCTATTCCAGCCCTAGATTCTATTTTTGCAATACAATAATCTCTAGAAATGGAACACGATATATCGCGATATTGAAAAATTATCGTCCAGGCGACATATAGACGATATATATATATTTGGCTATATATATCGTGGAGACGATATATCGCGATATCACGATACGGAAGAAATATCGTATCGTATCGTCTGTGACAATATTTTCTTGACGATATATCGCGATATCAAATTTCAGACATCGTCCACCCCTATTTTGGTTCCTGTTTACAGTACGATATATTGTTTATATGCAACAGTACAAGTGTAATTTAGAATGCAGGTGAGAGGCCAGACTGAAATGCGCCCCTCCGAACTGTAACTCCCGGGCCCGCCACTGCATGTGATCCGATGGAGTCGGATTACAAAACTAACGTCGCATGAAATCAATGCTCGGTCCCCCTTGGGCGATAGGAATGTTATAGTTCAACGATGAATAACAGGTGGCGGTAGTGGCGGCAGGCGTGCGTAAAGCAAGTGCCAAATCGTTCACGAGATGCTGCGCCTTCCGGAAAACTCTTAAATGTAACTAACGGCTTTCACTTTCATCCAACATATCTCATCGCCCCGTTGCGTCACGCTGCGGCCGCTTACCTTGAGAGGAGTGTTATACAAGATAGGCAAACAAATACGCTATCCTATTTGGGTCACTCACATTGCTAAATCTTAGGAGCAGGTGGCGCGGTCAATTCGCGCTTTCTCCCAAGAAAACCGCGAACCGCTAGCTGCGCCCTATAGGTTCCTGGAAAAGCGGAAGAAGTGGGCGTCCCTAAGGAGGGGGGGGGGGGGCAATGGTACTTGTTATGAAACAGCTGTTCCCGCCGCACTCACTTGAATTTTCGTTTTCTGACTTCGCTTTTACTCTCTCGAGTTAATCGCGACGATGAGGATTAGGTGATCGGTGATTCTTAAAGGACGTAGCCAGAATTATATTTCGGGGGAGTGGGGGCTTATCCCTTATCAGCACTGGTATAGCCAGAAATATTTGTAGATAGGGTGAGGCCATAGATAAAACTTGATTAATACAAAAAGATAATGACACTAATAATTATTGTTATTTTACAATAATAACTATTAGAAGTTATTAAAATATACCAGTTTCAATCAAATTTATATTATTAGCTACTGGAGATATATTGCTACTCGATCCACCGTATCAGTGAATATCTAGCACAATTGTTGTCCATTATTTGTCTTATATTTTTGTATAGTTATTGTATTTTATTAACTTTTACGCAAACGTTAAAAGAAGGCTTTAACAGTTAGGGGTAAATTTTACTCATAAAGTTTATATTCCGTGACCTTTCACAAAGAAAACTAAGTTTTGGAAGCTGTTGATCCATTTATTCATTGGATTAATGATAGAATATAAAACTATAACCTGGTTCCTTTACAATACTAAACCTTTTTCGATGTAATGGAGTTCATACAGTGGTTATAACTTTAATTAATTAAATATTTGTAGGATTTCTGGGGGGGGCTTCAGCCCCCTTAACCCTCCCCCTAGCTACGTGCCTAACGGTAACGTTGATCAGTCATTATCATAAGCGACATGACAATTACCTTGTACACTTCATTCTAATCTCTTGCCGACCTCCGTGGCAGAATGGTTAGTACAGTGGCGTACGACTCCAGGGGCCCTGGGTTCGAATCTCTGTGTATCGTGAAGAAATACTAAATACAAGGAAAACCGCTCATCAGCAAAGTGATAGATGTTTGTGAAAAGGAAGCAAGGCGAATCCAGTTCCTATTTAAATAGTGGACTCTAGTCTCAACTTGCCAACAATGCCATAGAATTTAAAATTCAATTTCAATTCTATGATTTGTAAAACAACAACAATAATAATAAATGGTAAAATATGAGATTTTATGACTGGAGGGCAAGATATGTAATCTTGCTGTGCCCACCAGTGCTCCAAGCAGAAATTTTTGGGGTGATGTTTTGCCCAGTTTTTGAGGAAAAGTGGCGTAGTATAGCAACATACCGTGATGCCCTGGAAGAGATTAGAATGCGTTCTTTAAATTTGAAATCTCAATGTGAATCTATACAGAATCTTCAGGCATATGTGAGCAAAAGTATTGTCAAATTTAAGAGAACGAGAGGCGAGTTAAGAAATGTGAAGAGAAAAATGATAAAGAAAAGGAGTAGTGAAAAACATCTAGAGAAAAAAAAATGCGAAATGATACAAATGGGAGAAAAATATTGAGAGAAATGGCGAGAAAAAGGAAAGATTGATTGATTTGGCTCATTTAACTTCGCTTTTTTGCCCTTTTTGGCTAATCGCGAATATGAGGATGAAATGATCGTTAAAAAATATTGTTTAGAAAATGAACATAGTTTGTGAAGCAAATTTCACATGATAATGAATTTAGTGAGTAAAAATGTGGAACGTTTCTTAGATTTCAGCACCATATTATTCATCACTAATGTAGTCCTTTTTATTTTTTAGAAAATATGTTAAGGAGTATATTACACCACACAATATCTTGCAATTGCAAGCAATGTTAAGATACAACATACCATAAGAATAAACTAGTAAACTTTTCTAGGCCTACACTGTTAGCAATTACGGTAACACTTACAATATTCTACCGTTAAAAGTTAATAGTCAGACTGTTAATTTACAAAATCGGAACTTAACAGTTTTTGTTTTTTTTAACTTTAATTTGAATATTTTATCCTGCCTAACGATAGATGGCTGCTTAAATTGAACTTATGTGCACCGAAAGTATAGGATGAAACCTGAACCACTAAAAATATATTAGGTTACTATTTAATGGCAGTTATCACTTTAAAGAAAGCCGTCGTGATAATTTCTTTACAGGGTTTGGATGAGAGTTGGTATTGACGGCTCCAGTTAACTTTTACAGTGTGCAAAGTACAAGTAACAATTGTTATAATTGCATTATGTTTGATGCAATTTGGTTTGTTGTTTATTAGAAACAGTGATGTGCGTCTACGCGTAAACAACGATTGTCTACATTCTACACGTAGACTATTTTATACACTTAGATGACGTAATCTAAGTAAACAACATGGAGAATGGTGATAACTTAGCAAAGGGTATTATTAAGAAAATTACAGGGTGGCTCAATAAGTCACTTAACACCCTCAGTACAAGGCCACTGCGGCATGGAATTTGAAATTGGCGATGACCAATCGTTATCTGGCCAAGGGGGAACCACATTGACGCCACCCACACGGTCGGCGGCCATCTTGATGTCCGCCATCTTGAATTCAACTTCAGAATTTTAAATGGGAAGGGGGTCGTGCGACATATCAAAATGGGCTAGAATTTCACGAGAAATGCAATGGTGAAGGTTTTTTCGACGTATCTTTAACCAGTAAAAGGTTATGACTGAATTCTTGTACCAATTTGCTTCTTTTCGAGGTGTTAGAAAAATGCCTTAAAATTTGTTTAGCGCTTCGGTAATGCATCGAGATCAAAGTGACGTCTATGGAGAGACGTTCGCATGCCATTTCACATTATTTTAATCGGATACATCCATGAAGAGCTGTGCATTATGAATGGTTGTCGCGAACAATTTACAGTGTGACGCTTCCATTGAATTAAAAGTCCTTCACAGTGACAAGGCTAATGTTTATGTTCATAAGGAAGTTCATAAACAGAATATTCGATGATTTTTATCTGATAACCCATTTTCGACAGATCAAAGTAAGTTAATGGTGTGGCGTGCTGTGTGGAACACGATTGGTTAGTCAATTTTCCATCAACGGAACCTTAAATGCTTAGGGCTACTTGGATTTGTTAAATAAACAGTTTTTTTCAACCTTGCTTATGGAAGAAGGTACTTTTTACAGAGGTTTTTCAATAGGGAAGAACACCAGAACACTTATGGGAACGTTATGAACCAGTTTTTGTCCAAAGTTAGTTATCAGATGACAAGGGTCACATATTCTGTTTATGAACTTCCTTATGAACATAAACATTAGCCTTGTCACTGTGAAGGACTTTTAATTCAATGGAAGCGTCACACTGTAAATTGTTCGCGACAACCATTCATAATGCACAGCTCTTCATGGATGTATCCGATTAAAATAATGTGCAGTGGCATGCGAACGTCTCTCCATAGACGTCACTTTGATCTCGATGCATTACCGAAGCGCTAAACAAATTTTAAGGCATTTTTCTAACAACTCGAAAAGGAGCAAATTGGTACAAGAATTCAGTCATAACTTTTTACTGGTTAAAGATACGTCGAAAAAACCTTCACCATTGCATTTCTCGTGAAATTCTAGCCCATTTTGATATGTCGCACGACCCCCTTCCCATTTAAAATTCTGAAGTTGAATTCAAGATGGCGGACATCAAGATGGCCGCCGACCGTGTGGGTGGCGTCAATGTGGTTCCCCCTTGGCCTGATAACGATTGGTCATCACCATTTCCATGTTGCGAGCTGCAGTGGCCTTGTACTGGGGGTGTTAAGTGACTTATTGAGCCATCCTGTATACTGATGAAGGGACGCTCACATAGAACAATCATGTCCATGCCAAGATTCGATCCTGGGACCCCTAGCGCCGCAGTGCATTATGCTAACTACTCCGCCGCAGAGATCGGCAAAAAAGATGATAAAGGAAAGGGAGAAGAAATGGGCAAGAGAGAAAAGAATAAAAGAAGTAGAGAGACACACAGAGAATGATATAAATTGAAGAAACTGGAGAAAAATGGAGAAGCGTGATAAAAAAAGAACCAAGAAATAAAAAAAAAACAGAAAATGGTGAGACATAGAGAAAGAACAGAAAGCATCATTAACAACAAGAAACTCACCTGCATCATTAATTTCCGCCATTATAAAAATACTAATGACGGAAATAAAACTCTAGGTAATGACGTTATCAAACCCAAAATGTGATGTAATAGCTGAAATATTTATTATAAACTTGAGTCACGCGGATTGGCTGAGGCAACTTTCATTGATCAACATTTTTGCCCGCCCCAGGAAGCCAGAGCTTAACTTTCATTTCCTTGGATGTCCAGCGGCAATCCAGGTTCATTTCTGTGATCCATAGACTTCCGTCGGCATCTTTGTTCTGTTCAGAACGTGAGAGACGATTTTCCCTGAACGAACAATAGCTGGCAAGTGCTGCTTCACGGCAGACGTAACATTAATCCAATTGCAGATCGCGTTTTGTTCTGCAGTGGCAATTATGGTAGCTTCTGATTACTGTCCCACATCTTACAGAGCTCATAATTGTTTTCACCTTTGGAACACACTTCGTTTTAATTTCCTTTCTCACGCATCTTTATCTCTCCCTGTCTCTTTCTTTTTATTATCTACCTTTCTTTCTTCCTCTATATATTTCTTTCTTTTGCATCTCTTCCTATCTTCTTCTGTCCCTTTAGCTAATCTCTGTCTTTCCTAATTCATTTCTTTGTTGTGTCCAGTCCCTACTGTCCAGACCGTTTCTCTTACAGTATTATAAGAAGGGATCAAGAACATATTCAGGGGCTTCCAGGGGGTCAGGGCCCCCTGAAAGATTGACCAAGTTCTAAAATTAAATAATAAAAATATACTTGTTTAGCATTTGTTGTGTTGTCATTTATTTCCGCCGAATTTATTGGAAAGCAAGGATTATATTGAGATCATAAAGTTGAATGACAGTACCAAATAACATATATGCACAAACATTATTTTTTTTGTTATTGAATAAACATTCAATTCTTTATGTATTTTACATTAATTTCCTTAATTTTGGCGATCTAAACTATATGTAAGCTAGATAATGATTATGTGCTGTTATATATATTCTTATACAGTCTTTTTACCTGCTCATGTAATAAAAATACAATATCAATTAATATGCATATTTAATTATTTAATTTAAACAATTATTATTTTTATTATTATAAGGCACTTGATTCTGAGCCCCCAAATATATTTCTATATATGTGCCTGGTAAAGATGCTGATTTTTTAAAGTGGTGGTGTTACTATTACTTCATTAATAATATTATTATTACTTTTCGCCAAATTCGAGTTTTTATTTTAGCATATTTTTTATGCCAAATATACCTACGTATCCTGGTCCCCGTGGCGGAGTGGTTAGCATATCGCGCTACGACGCCAGGGGTACCGGGTTCGAATCCCGGCCTGGGCATGGATGTTTGTGAGCGTCCATTCATCAATTTCATCATATCATCACTCATCCCCATCTTCGTAAATTAGCCAAAAGTGGCACAAAAAGCGAAGTAAAATAAAGCAGATCAATCAATGTGCCAAATATATCTAATATTTTACCTTCATTGTGCTTATAAACTTAGATTTTCCATTGTAGATCACATAACCAACGCCTGTTCGCGATAGTTTCATACGTTAGGAAACGATTGAGGAAGTTATTTTCTATTATTTCTTCTCGCGCAACAAATGCCGATGTTTCGGCTTCCTCCTGACGGTAGATGCGCACTCGATCTACCGCCAGAACCTCACCGCTTTCCTCGGTGATGCAGAACGTTGCGATAGAAGGTGAAGAATCGTGGGAAACATGTCGGTGTAGCTGACGGAATTATTCCATTTATAACACGATAGTACTATGTGGAAGAGAGGTTGACATTTGAGTGTGTTATCAAAGTGTCACCCCCTTACACCCCTCTATCGGAAGGGAGGAAATCCACCTCTGGACAGGATATATATATATATTGCTCTTCGGGGATATTTTAATATTATAATATTCCGATGCTTCGAAATGAGCCACTGAAACCCCTCATCATAGCCCCCCCTCCGGAATCGACAATGACTTACTGTGCCCATTCGCATCATTAATCTATATTATACAATCTGCAGAAATTTCTGAAACTTTTAGAGCATCAGAGGTAACAGCCGAAGATCTTAAGAACTTACCCCCCCCCACCTCTATCTCTCTGAAGAAAAGAAAGGAAGAGAGAGGGGGAGAGGAAAGAGAGAGAAGAATAGCGAGAGAGAGAGAGAGAGAGAGGTAAGAAAAGAAAGAAATAGGAGAGAGAAGGAGGATAAAGAGAGAGAGAGGGGGGGATCCAATTAGTACCCACGAACCGTTTAGCTACTGTACGCACGCCACTTTCGCTTCGTTCTTAAAGATTCTAATTACAGACCTCAACAAGCTACCTTTAAGAGAAGATTACGTAAACGATCAATGCCTCGGGGACAAATAGTTTTTTAGAGGTGTGAAATTAGATGGATATGAAACCAACAAATAATAGCTTGCTTGTGAGTTAACAGTGAATATTATGAATTATAATTTCTTAGCATCTTCGCTGGATGTAGCGCGTGAATTGGTCCGAAATACAGACCGACCGCTGGTGGTGAGGCTAGATCGAGAAGACGAATCCACACCCGGAAGTGAAGAGCAGTTGAAACGCGCTGTGGGTTTCAGATCAGTATTCTGTTTTTGTTTATTATCACTCGCTTTGTTGTGCCCGTTAAGGCATTTACAACTCTCAACTCCTCTCTGAACGTATTTTGCCCGTGAGCTTCCCTCCGTGTGAAATTTCAAGGTCATTTCAGCAGCAGACGATTTTCACGTAACCTGTTTCTCTTATCCGTCTCACCCATGGGCGTCCGGACGGTGGGGGCAAGTGGGGGCCGTGGCCCCACTGGAAAATGAAAGTCAACCAAAAATGATGTATTTCACACATATAATTTCACTTTAGCCACATTAATATGTGTGAATTATTGCATTAACACCATAAATTCAAATTTAAGCAATGTTTTTTTTAGGGAACTACACTCGTTTGGGGGAAAATGTGACTTGTTTGCTCCCCCTTGAAAAAAAGATACCTTCCTTGCCCCTCCCTGGAAAAATCCTGCGGACGTCCATGGTCTCACCCCTATCTTGCTAGTCGACTCGTCCAGTCAGCGCATGCGCACCCAGCATGCAAGAAGCGCCAAAACTAAATACTGAGAGCTCTAAACCTGGCCCTTCTAACCTAACCTAACCACATAACCAAGCGGATTTTAGGTTAAGTTGAGAGGGCCAGGTTTAGAGCCCTTAGCATTTAGTTTTGCCATTTGTTGCAAGCTGGGTATGCGCCACACCAAACCCGTGACTAAGGTAGGCATGACAAGTTTTGAATTCAATATATACATACTGTAAACAATATGTACAATCACTTGTGCACTTGTACACTACTTGTACACACCCCATTAACTATCAGTGGAGCCGTCAATGTTAGTGGCTATATATAATCAAAACGGTACTACTTTACTATAGGGCTGACACCTATAAATCATTTATTTCTCACTTTTTTACATTGCTAAAGTACTATTCTGGAATGCGGAACATTTCTATAGGCGAAATAATTAATTTATAACGAAAATAATGTCTATTTCTTACATTTACGAATACTTACTGTTACTCGTTATTTCCATTCTGTAACACACATTATGGCGATAGGTACTGGTTCATCGCGCGTTGTGAGAGTGTTTTGTCGATTTAAGCAGTGTTGCAACCTTGTTCACCGGAAAATACCTACTTTCGTGCCCGGATTTGAAATTATGCTAATACATCGCAAACCATTGACGTTAGCCTCACAAACCATTCACGTTAGCCCCACAAACCATTCACGTTAGCCCCACAAACCATTTTACGTAAGGTTAGGTTAGGTTAGGCAAGCATAGTTTAAAAATTAAAAAAAAACAACATTAAAAACACTCGACACGTCATGTTATAGTGAAAACACGGCGAGTTTGAAACACTGACTACGGGGTTTACGTCATCTAACACACGGAACATTGTGCTCTCGTGCAGAAAGCAAATGGCGGCAGCAGGAACAGCGTGTCGGACAGAGATTTTTGCAGAAAACAACATGCATTCGCATTAAAATGGATCAAAACTACATTCACGAACTTCCACAACGCTACAGAAAATGATTTGCGTAAGTACTTTCTCCTGTAAATTTGAAGAAATCCGTCACCCCTATAGTAAAGTGTTAGCATCAAAACTCTCTGAACTTTGACAATTTTTAAGAATTTTGTCATAAGCATTACGAAAATTAAACCTTTTGCTATACAAGGAGGCCATCTATGGAGAGATCAAGGCGTAAACAGGAAAAATAACTGACCCAAAGTTTATAAGGGATTGATACTGTCCTGGTAGGAACTAAAATTTACCTATATTACCAAGGATACTTGTATCCATGGAAGCAATCCTTGGCATCAGCAGGGGCGGCTCAGGATAAAATTTTCACCCCTCTTCCTCCTCGCCTTTCTACCCTGATGCCTGCTCCTCCTACTTTTTACCTTCTTCCAATACAAAACGGGAACATGATATATATTTACGGTTTTAATGACGAAAAAGATAGCCTTGTTCTTAGAATACTTTAGGTGTTGCTTTTAAAGAACACGTTTATTGTAGGTTCGTGTTTATTCAATACCTACGCAATGGCATCAAAACAACAGTAATCTCTTAGCTTTAATTAATACTTGATTTTGCAATACACTTATTAGGTTCTGCAGCAGCAACTTCAATTAATTCTTCTCAACAATTTGCTTTATTTTACTTCGCTTTTTGTGCCACTTTTGGCTAATTTGCGAAGATGAGTGATGATGTGATGAATAAACACTCACAAACATCCATGCCTAGGTCGGGATTCGAACCCGGGACCCCTTGCGTCGTAGCGCCATGTGCTAACCACTCCGCCAAGGGGACAGGTGCAAAAGTAAATCCGACTCTTATTGAAACAAACAGCCACGCACCCAGTGGAGGTGCATAGTGGTTCGGATCCCTAATTAAACTGTAGGTCCAGTCCCTGTTACCCTTTCTATGTATAAATTGGACTCGTAACTAAACTCAGACAAACAAATATCCACGCTTTTAGAAATAAGATCTTGGTGCTAATAAAAGGGGCACAGCCCGGTTTGGCGGCCCCGTTATTTTGTACCATGCCTGTAAGTGATGTAAAGAGAGATGAAGAGAGAGGGGGGGAGAGTGCCCCCAACAGGCCCGTATCCAGTATTTTTTTGAGGGAGGGGCCAGACCCGAAAATTTCCTTCAATTTTCTTATACCAGCGACATTGAAAAGTCATGATAATTTATGTTTAGAAAATAATATATTTATTAATTAAATGTTGCGTATTAGGAATCATTATTAGAATAAAGAACATGTTGAAATATGAGTTAACAAAAATAATAAAGATATATTTTTGGACTGCTGTCCGAAAGAGTCGGGACAAGTATTAAAAGTAACGCACTGTCCTGACTAAATCTGTGAGTCTGACGTCTGGTAGTCTTGCAAACTTGCATCAATGATTATAAATCTAAAACTAGCCAATATTGCAGACCGAAGACTTCTACACAAGAAAAGCATTTATTTATGCTAGAACGAAATTGAAATTTTTACATATTTAAAAAATCGATGATGTTATTTTCGTAGCTTTTTTTATAGGTTCACATTTAAATATTTCAAGGTTCGAGGCGGTGCATGGCCCCCATGACCCCTCCCCTGGGTACGGGCCTGGCTCCCAACCCTAATAACAATAACTACACATACATACGTTACTGCCACGTACCGCTTGTTGCTAGTGTTCGTAACACTAAGTGTGATTTTGTAAACAAAAAAATCGAGCTCCTGGTAAAAAAAAAGGCAAATTCATTTGTGTTCCTTTTTCCATGTCTTTCCCTAATAGTAAAATAAGAACATCATACATGAAAACTATAAAAAAGTTGTGAAAGATACGAAAGATTCGAGATGTAAAACTGTCCTTTTTTCTTTAGTAGGACTGTCCCAGTAAATTTCTTTTCCTACTCTTGATCACTTTACCGCAAGATAAAAAGGAGAGAACAAGGAAAGCGGCTTAAGTTTTTTTTTTTTTCTTTTCCACAAATTACCCTTTCTTCTTCTTCTTCTTCTTCCCGAGGCTAATCGAGGCAAGAACAGGAAGGAAGTACATGGTTTGATCTGTAATCTCTCTTATAGCCTGGAGCACCTGATCTCTGTGAGACATTTGGGCAGGGTTGTTGAAGGTCCGCTACAGGACCGGAATCTTTTTTCTCGCACAATTTAAATTCGGTCCAAGTTGCGTATTGTTACATTGAAAAAAAGGTTCCTGGACCGTATTTAAATTGATCGAAAAAAAAAGTTCCTGGACTGAATTGAAATACTTTACAGATAAAAAGGTTCTTTACGGTCCAGAACCCATTTACGCTTGCTGATTTTCTCTCCTGGACCGGAATTGAATTTATTAAAAATTCCTGGACCTTTAACAACCCTGCATTTGATTGATTGATTTGCATGATTTGCTTTTTATCTGATTTCGCTTTTCTGCCACTTTTGGCTAATTGCGATTATGAGGATGTGTGACGACATGAAATTCATGAAGGGACACTCACAAAGAGCATCCATGCCGGGATTCAAACTCACGACCCGTTACGTTGTAGCATGCTGTGCTATCCACTCCGCCACGGAAATGTGGAAAATTCTTAGTTCTAATTTGAATATGAAAACGACTCGTCACGCTTTGACAGGCTGGCTGAGCAACTGAGTTTTCCTACTGGATTTACAACTGTAGACAATTTACACTATAGGTTCGCGACAAACGCTGTTTAAAGGAATGAACTGAGGTTTTGTTCCCTACCGATGACAAATTTACGAACAACTCCTGGCTATTCTGGGTGACCCACTGCGCGCATGCTTATTATCACAGACATCGTTGCATGATATGATACTATACTGAACGCATCTCCAACTGGCGGCTGGGAAACAGCGAATCAGCGATCAGTTGAATTTTCTTCGTCTGAGATCGGGCATTTTCGAGTCAGAAGGTACCAAACGTTGTTGGCGGGACGAAACAATGAGCGTTGGGTCCACCACATGTTGCCAAACATACTGTAAAGCGAGAAAGAGTATTGTCGGGCAACAATATTGCCAGCACCAGAAATCAGCGGGTGTTAATGGTACAAATGAACACGTGGTCCTTGCGTGGGAGTTCCACACGCAAGCCTGGACCTGCGCCTGGGCAGAAAATACTGAATGAATGAATGAATATTATCATTATAATAAACAATTAACTTGTCCTAGCAATTGGAAGAACTTTCAGGGTAGTCAATAACCATTCGACAGAATTGCATCAAAACAATAATATGACAAAGATGTTACTTTTATTTTTAACATTTTAAACGTCGCATTATTGAATCACATGTGGGCGTAACACACAAGGAGCTACAATGTTGTTCCTGCATTGGATAGAACAGGTTCCACCCTAGCTCAGCCAGATCGAAACTCCATCGCACCGGTTCGAACAGGATCTCGAACGCGTGGGAAATTCTAACAAGAGTTTCTCAGTATGATATTAAACAACTTATACCCAGGCGACGAATGAGCGAGTTAGGGCATAACGTATCTCGACGGTCCACGTGTTCCAGCGACACTTTCACCTACACGTAATGACTGAATATTCTCACACGTATAACATTATTCATATATATATATATATATATATACACACACACACACACACAGTATACTACCCTTCTTTTGGCACCTAACCAGAGACTCTTCATAACAGTTGTGTCACAACATGAGCAAATTTTTTTTTTTCTTCTTCAATTTCGCAATCTGTTTTTTTGCTAACCTTGTCTGTGAATGTGCGTTTTAGAGCGAACTGGAAAAACCAGCGCCATTTTTCTTTATTGCCGAGGCGGTGAAACGTTATTAGGTAATGGCACACGGTCACCTCTGAGGATTGTCATGTATTGGTGCTTGTCCGTGACGTCAGTCGAGTGATGTAACATTGTAAAACATGCTGTTACATATTTTTGGCAAGCTTCTCCACGCGTTCAATAAATTCAGTTCGGAGTCATAATGGCGGACTTGATTTACAAGAAAGAGATATTTCGTTACGTCAATGCCATAAAAAGTTCATATTTGTGTTACAATAGCATTTGCTATGCATTTTTTCTCGGTTTTCGGGAACTCTGGTGAAGGGGCAAGATTCAATGTCAGTGGGCTCATGCCCCACCTGGCTCCCCTCTGACGACGCCACTAGTCAACAGCTACAGCGCGCTACGACGCCAGGCGTCTCGGTTTCAATCCCGGCCTGGGCATGAGTGTCTCTTCATCAATTTAATCATATCATCACTCATCGTCGCGGTTAGTCAAAACGGGAAGAAAGTCGACGCTAAATAACAAGAAAATCAATCAAAGAATGAGTATATAGGTTAATAATCGGCACTGGACCTACAGTTTAAAGTTTCTTAAACCCCTATTCAGTATATTCCTTTGTCACTTTCCCCCCATCTCTCGTGTATCAGTATTACTCATTCAGAGAAAGGGCCTCCCCGATGGCGCAGTGGTAGCGTCGTAATCAAGAGGTCCCGGGTTCGATACCCGGAGGAGGTACATAGTAGTTCGGATCCCACTTTAAACTGTACGTCCAGTCCCGTTTAGCCTTACTGTGCATAAAGTGGACTTGTAACACCAAATCAACCAATAATTCAGAGAAATGTCTTACCAGTGACTCGAACCTTGAATCCATGACCTCGTACTGCCACGGTGGTCAATAAGTGGGATCCGAGCCACCACGTACACTCACCGGCAGTAAAAATGGGACACCTGGATTCTGAAATACTTGCTTGCCTGCAAGGCGCTATGTGTGTTGCCTAACTTCACGGCGACGAGTAGATTTTAATAGCAAATTTAATAGCAGGATCCTGGTGTCACTTTTTTATTGCTGGTGACTGTACTTCCACCGGGATAGAACCCGTGGACCCAAATATCAAGCTGATTTTTTTCTCTTTCTTATTGCTAATGCCTCTGACTTTTTTCTTACATTCGCTGTCCCCCTTTTTCGCAATGGTTAACGTATGTCTATACGTATATATAATTTCGCCCAGAGTGGGAAGCATCATGTAATCCCGGTGCATGACGCGTACGGTTTTCGTGTAGGTAATCATACCTCCGAAATCCTGAATGAGGGACGGTTCGTACCTGGCAGAGAAGAGTAACGATGTCACATTTTCACTTTCACTTTCGCAATGTTCCGAAACGAATATCTTCCGCGGGGTATCATTTTTTAATAACCTCGGAAAATAACGAATTTATAGAATGTTGTGCTCTAATTTTTGGAGCCACTTGTGTTGTGTAGCGTCGATTTTCTGCCTCTTCTGGCTAATCGCGACAGTTGGTGATGATATGATGAAATTGATGAAGGGGCGCTCGCAAAGAACAACCATTGCCAGGCCGGGATTCGAACTCGCGACCCCTGCCCAGGGTTGTTGAAGGTCCAGAGAACCTATAGATTCTAATATGTTGTATTGGGTTCCGTAACAGGACCGAAACCTTTTTTCTCACACAATTTAAGTTCGGTCCAAGTTGAGTATTGTTTCGCTTCAACACCGAACGTGGACCGTATTTTAATTAGTCTGGAAAGAAGGGTTCCTGGACCGAATTGAAATACCTTAATTATAAAAAGATTCTTTACGGTCCAGAACCCATTTACGCCTGCCGATTTTCTATCCCGAACCGGAATTGAATTTATATATAATTCCTGGACCTATAACAACCCTGCCCATGGCATCATAGCTCACTGTGCTAACCACTACGCCACGGAGGTTGGGAGAATATGAAGAAGTATTGCAGTCAAAACGTCGCCTTATGTCGAATTTGTTTAATCGCAACAATGACAATGAATAAGTTGATGAAAATTGATGAAGAGAAAGGAACATACAAGCCTAATCGTGACTTAATGGCTCAATCTATTCGGTCACCGAGATGGCAGGATTGAGATATAGCCATGGATAGGCTTATCATATTATCTTTTGGTCCAACCCAGGACATATTCGCGATCACCTCGTTACTGCTGAATTTCAGGTTTCTTTTACCAAATTAAATTGAAATGACTTAAAAGCCTTAACATTTTATTGGAACATTAAACTATAAATTGTACAAAAAAATATTAACATTATTTTCTATAATCAATCAATTAATTTTCAAATGTTTAATTGAATAATCAATTTTCTGATGTTTAGGAAACCTCTCTGTTCTATGTAGTTGACTCAGTTGCACTTTTCACTACACATGACTTTTTTCAGAAATGGCTTGCTTGTTTTAATAACATCATAAAATTCACAACATGAAAGTTCTGAATTAATTTTAACTTTCAGAAGATGTTTAACAGTTGATACTTGAAGTCTTCCGCTTTCTGCAGACCAAATATTCCCCATAATTGAAAATACTCTCTCATCTGGAGCAGATGTTTCAGGCAAAGACATAGCAAACTCAACCTTTTTAGAAATGTTGTTACGTGAAATATTAGTCTTTTGAAACACCTTAAAAATTGCTTGCCACTTCTCTTCAATAGTATCTGGTACTTTTTCAGAACTTGAACCACAACCTACCTTTTGGTTTTGAATTACCTTGTTCATCAAATAGGTCATCAATATTTACGGCATCTTTTACAATTGCATTAATAACTTGTGCACTCTCTTGTAAATCAGAAAAGGTATAATCGATCCTTGCCAGTCATAAATTTTGGTCGTGAAATTCTATACCGGTAGCTATTTTCATGTTCAGATTCTCAAAACCCCGGACATTTTGCAATCCCGAACATCACCCCGGACAGCTCTAAAAAACCAGGACTGTCCGGGCTAAGTCCGGACGTATGGTAAGCCTAGCCATGGGTATGCATTGTCATAAAGAAAAATTCGTTTTCTATGAGTGTAACGCTAAATAGCAAGGAAGATGGACAGAGAAAATTGTAAATAAGGTGAAGAGAAAAGAAAACGCATATGAAAACACAAGAGAAAATGGTGAACTTTAGAAAAGAGAAAAGGAACATAGAAAATGTGCAGAGAGAAAAATAGAGGAGAGCGAGCGAAATAAAGAACGAGAGAGAAAGAATATTAGCTTGAATGAGAAAGAGACAATGAGAGAGACAGAGAGAGAGAGAGCGATAGAGAGGGGATTTGAGAGAGAAAGAGAAAAGGCGAGAAAGAAGAAAGAAAACGAGACAGAGAGAGGTGTAAGAGGGAGAAAGGGAGGGGGAAAGCGAAAGTAGGAGAAAGAA
Source organism: Lepisma saccharinum (assembly GCF_977018435.1). NCBI lineage: Eukaryota > Metazoa > Arthropoda > Insecta > Zygentoma > Lepismatidae > Lepisma > Lepisma saccharinum. Next base: position 24,583,800 of record NC_139248.1, read on the forward strand.
AGGGAGAGAGAGAAGGAAGAGCAAGAAAATGATCAGAAAAGGAAAGAGAGAGGAATGAGACAAAACTTGAGAGTTAATAGAGAGATTTTAGAACGAGAGAGAAATGCAGATGTAGAGAGGAATAGAGGGAAGAAAACGAAGAAAGAGAAAAATACGAAAATTTAATACAAATGATAGAGAGAGGTTAGACGTGGAAAGATAGTGGTAGAGAACAACACTTAAGGAAGGGGATGCGAGAGTTTTAAAGAACTTGCGAAGTGTGTGTAGTGCACAGGTTCGTTTTCGATTGGGGAGCACAACATTCAACCTCCATTCCATTTTAAGACAGACCAGAGAGCTCTTAATTTTTAAAATGAAATTTTAATAACCTAATATTGCCAATTAAAAAAGCTACATCCACAAAATCATTTTGAGTAAATTGAATTGCTTCTTTCAGGATAGTTTCTAATACTTTTAAAAGTATCAATTCAGGAATGAATAGATAAGCTCTATGCCTCATTTCATCGTTTTGCACTTCGTCTCCCCGATAGCGCAGTGGTAGCGTTGTAGCCTTGTAATCAAGGGGTCCCGGGTTCGATACCCGGTGGAGGTACACAGTGGTTCGTATCCCACTTAAACTATAGGTCCAGTCCCGATTAGCCTTACTGTGCATAAAGTGGACTTAAAAGACCAACTCACTACTCATCGTTTTGCACTCGTTTTAAGCAGTTTTTACTTCCTTATAAAGTTTTCCAGGACCACAGTCAAAGTGGATGTATAATAGGTATACGGTGGTTTGGATTATTTTGGTTAGCCGCCCACGTGGCGGAGTGGTTAGCACATCTCGCTACGATGCCAGGGGTCCCGGGTTCGAATCTCGGCCTGGGCATGGATGTTTGTGAGTGTCTATTCATCAATTTCATCGTTCGTAAGTTTTCAATCCATTTTTTTCCCTTTACAGGTATGTAAGAAAAAATATGTTGTGTCAGCGTTTCGTTAAAAAAAAATGCAACAACTGATGAAGTCTTATTGTGCCTAAAAAACCTATTTTGCTTGTTAGAACCTATTTTTGGTTTATGCGCCTAAATCAAGCCTTTTTAAAGGTTTTTATATATTTTTAAAGATTTTACAAGATTTTTATGTCACACACAGGCATTTTTTTTGTTTTGTCACGAAAAAATTCAATGACGAACGTGTTTGAAACGTACACTCTGTCGATTTCCCTTCCTCCAAGTCCATGGTGGTTTTTCAAAGCTCTCAACAAAGCAAAATGTCTGGTGCCACTGTGTGCAATCCAAAGTGGTCTGATCCGTGTGGTCTTGCTCACTTTCGCGTCACTTCGGTGCTTTGTGGCATTCACGCCTTGCAAACTAACATTTCAGCATTGAAGTTTGCACCACTAACTATGTTTTTGTTGAAAGATTATTTTCAGCACATAACATGATCCTCACAGACACAATTGCAGAGTTTGACTGTTGATAACATGAAAAAAAGATTGTTGCGTAACTATACGCCGAAGAGTGGATTTTAATAGCAAATTTCCAATAGCCGTAGGGTTAGGCAACACACATAACGTTGTGCAAGAGAGTGCGTATTTCGGGATAAAGGTGTCCAATTTTCATTGCCGGTGACTATACCTAATCAGCATTTTTCAGGAATTTCGAACTATTTTAAGTTTTTTGAACCTACTTTAGGATTTTTCGAGCCTATCTTAAGATTTTTCGAACCTATTTTTTGATATTTAGAGCCTATTTTAGGATTTTTCGAGCCTATCTTAAGATTTTTCGAACCTATTTTAGGATTTCTCGAGCCTATTTTAGAATTTTTAGAGCCTATTTTAGGATTTTTAGAGCCTATTTTAGGAAATTTCGAGCTTATCTTAAGATTTTTCGAACCTATTTTAGGATTTTTAGAGCCTATTTTAGGATTTTTAGAGCCTATTTTAGGATTTTTAGAGCCTATTTTATGAACCTAAAAGTACACTTTTTAGAACCTAAAAATCCGAGGTATCATCCCCATCTTCGCAAATTAGCGAAAAGTGGCATAAAAAAAGAAGTAAAATAAAGTAAACCAATCAATCAATTTTGGATGGGGAGATGATGTTATCAAAATAATTGCGTTTAGCTACTAAAAACGAGATTTTTTTTAACGGCAGCATTGTTGTATGTCTGTCAAATTATATGAGGACGGTACAAGAGGTACAGTCAGCGGCAATAAAAATGGAACACATAGATCCTGAATTACTCGCTTCTCTGTAAAGCGTTATGCATGTTGTCTAACTGTACGGCGATGGATCATCTTCATTAGCAACTTTTCAACAGGGAGTCCCGCTATACCCCGAGAGTTAGGCAACACACATAACACACATTGTAGAGAAGCGAGTATTTCTGGATGTAGGTGTATTGCTGGTGACTGAACAATTCAGATCAAAGGTTTGGGTGAGGGTACTGCATCGCTTGGAGTGTTGCACTGTGTGTGCGAGAGAGATGGGGAGATAGAGAGAAAGAGAGAGCTAGAATGTGTGTGTGTGTGTGTGTGTGTGAGAGAGAGAGAGAGAGAGAGAGAGAGAGAGAGAGAGAGAGAACGAGATAAAATTAAAGAAAATACAAAGATTAACAGAATAGAAAAACAAGAGAAATGAGAATAATGGGAGATGTTTAAAGAAGTAGAGAGAGAGAGTGACAGAAAACTAGAAAAGCTGAAGAAAAACAGGAGATAGATAAAATTGAAGGAAATTGATACAAGGAAGTAAGTGAAAAAGGTGCAAGAATAGAAAACAGAGCAATGATATAAAAAGGAGAACATTAACAAGAACAGATAACAGATTAAAATGGAATTTTGAAAAAAAAAAATTGGAAAACAAATTAGGAAAGAAAATCAAATTAAATACCATAACATAATTCCAAAATTTCTACATGGTAGCGAATATTTGACTCTTCGTCAAGATGATAAAACAAGAATAAATTGTTCAGAGATGATGTTTTTTGCTGTATTTAAGTGAAGTTACCTTGCGAGACAAATTTATAAGTGAAGAAATTCGAAATAAATGGATGGTCGAAGAAATGATGGAAGAAATTTTATAAAATACCAATTAAAGTGGAATCTACACGTTCTGAGGATGCCAGATAGCCGTTTACCTCAAATTACAGGCCGAAAGGAAGAAGAATTTTAGGAAAACCAATTCACCGATCGATTTTTGGAGTTGCATAACGTACTTTTGTTATCCAGACATGCAAGAGGAAGAAGAAGAGGAAGAAGAAGAAGTAGAGAAGGAGGAGGAGAAGACAAGAAGAAGAAAAGGAAGATGAGAAGAAAAAGAGAAGAAGAAGAAAATGAGGAGAAGAAGAAGAAAAGGAGGAGAAGAAGAAGGAAAGGAGGAGAAGAAGATGAAGAATCTAGTTCACATTGAAAGCAAAATGTAGTGAAATATGTAAAACACATCCGAACGGTCGAGTGCAAATTATCGCTAGCTCGTTATGGAATCGATAAAACAAAGGTTTCATTTTTTGGCCCCAGACGTCTCTGCACTCCTTTCCCTTTCACCACGGAAGAACATTTTTTTACGATCGAGGACATTATCAGGCGAAAAGATTCATGACCCAAAGGTCCGAGGATGGCATCCTCACTTTCACTTCCAGTTAGATCGATTTCCCACAATACTTCTTAAAAGCTGATTCCTGAAACACTCCTCTTGGAACACCCCTCAGAGTAACATCTGATAGATCCACACTTCCATTACGCTATTAGCTTAAAAAGCGGAAGGTGCGAAAGCAAATAGCGGAGAGGACATGACAATAGCCCGAAGCATCACCGTCTCTGATGTATACCTACTTAAAGCAGTGAGGTAACATAGGATGTCTGACGGCAACTTTTGCATAACTCGCTCTTCCCTTTTCGTCGCGAAATCAGGAAAGCCGGCCAACACTTTGTTCTTGAGCTGATGTTTGAACAAGCTGGAGCTGTTTTACGACGCGTAATTACCGTGTGTTCATTGAGAACTGACATGTATTTGATTTAGTATATCTTACGTCGCTTTCCTGCCATTTTTGGCTAATTGAGGAGGTGGGGAAGAATGATGATATGATGAAATTGATGAAGGGACACTCACGACGAACATCCTTGCCCGGACCGAGATTCAAACCCAGGATCCCTGGCGTCGTAGCGTTGTTGTAGTTTTGATAATTTAACAACGCTCTTCTGTATATTTAATGGAGGCGATGAGAGTAAATATATATGCAATCGTATTGTATGTGACTGTACAATACTACTTGATAAAATATATATTCGTGTTGAAATATAGAACGTTCAGCATGTGTATCTTAGTGGTAGCGTCGTCGCCTTGTAATCAAGGGGTCCCGGGTTCGATATCCTGTGGAGGGACATAGTGGTTCGGATCCCACTTTAAACTGTAGGTCCAGTCCCGATTAGCCTTACTGTGCATAAAGTGAACTTCAAACACCAAATCAACGTGTATCTTAGAAACACCACATACTCATGTTTTCCCTATGATCCATACGGACAAACGAACGGACTCAGCTTCTGTAAGGGGTGTATCCTAGCACGTAAAGAGGAGGTGGTTGAATTCCCGTTGAATTCATACGCCAGAAGAAAACATGCGCAAGTGGCATACTGTACATCACGGGAAGAGGGAAGGGGGCTTTTACCCCCGGCCCCTTATGACATCTCTGGACACGCTACTGCCCATTTTAGTTTCTGATTATCACGATAGACGGACGGAAGGACCGACAAGGGAAACGCAATATCATTTCAATTCGTAGCAGCCTCTACAATAAGAGATAAATGTTTCTGTGATTGCTAGGTGGTGTTAACCAAAAAGCTACCAAAAAATGCCTTATGACCCAAAAAAATTCACAAAATGACAAAAAAACTTTAAAAAATCATCTAAAAATAATTTTTCAACTTATAGTAAATATGCCATAGATAAAGAATTTTAATCAGAAAACTTATAATGATTCTCACAACAAAATAGTTATTTTTTACCACTAGGGCTATCATATGAGTTCGATGTTGAAGTCTTAGTTGGAACAGAAAGTCGGTGCATTAGGTTAAATACTGGGGTACAATTTCAATAACCTTTTTTTTAGGGGGGGGGAACGTCACCCTCGAGAAATGAATGTCAAACTAAAATTATATATTTCACACATGTAATTTCATTTCAGTCATCGTCATATATGCTAATTATTATAAGGGAGTTGTAGGAACATGATGACATCACACTGAAATAATGTTGTTTGAGGGGGGAAACGCTATTATTGGGGAAATATGCCTCATTCGAAAGAAGATCAGGAAGAACATGCCAAGTGATGTGAAGACGTGAGTGAATATCGTTCCAGAAGTGCATTCATGTTTGAACGGTGACGAAAGATCACAGTGAACATTCTCTCCACTAATCTCTTACTTTAACTAATGACTTCATTCTTGCGACCGAGACGCCATTAAGGAATTTAGGACAGAGAAAATGGCCTTACTCCGGCGATTGCAACACGCAGCATTTACTTCCTACAATGATTCATTGTTGTTCGGTCTCGAGAAAAACCTGCGATGTCCAGTAGTAATAGTGTTTGGCTTCGATGCGATTGACTTAAGATCGGTATCGAGGACGTGCTTGGCATTTTATTAGGTCTGAGGTCTTCCAAGGCTCTTGGATGTGTAATCTGAGCGCCCTCGACTCAAATTCGACTGCGGAGGATCCGAGTTCGAGTCTCTGACAGGGCGTTTGTGTTCCTGTTATACTTGCCATTTCATCTATATCGTCTAATCATCATTCATCCCCGGAGCGCCTAAAGTGTTAGCTGGGGGGATGTTTGGTCGAGCGTTGGGATTATCTGGAGGAATGCTCCTATGATTTAACATGGTGACAGTGAGACAGCTGGGGGGGGGGGGGTGTTTTGCAAAAAATTGTTAGCTGGGGGAATTCCTTCCTCCCGCATCCCTCCTCACCTCGAGCGCTGCAGCCACAGGATTTAAATGAAACGCATAAAAAGGGACGTTAAATAATCCAATACAACAAGGATTTAGGAGTGTGGTGCTGACCACTATCTCGTTTCAAATTATAAACACCCCTCTCGTCACGAGTCGGCTCGTCCGTGCTAGTTCCCTCCGTAGGGCTTGTGACTGTCAAGCGAGTAGCCCGGGTTCGATTCCTTGTTTGCGTTATTTCAGGTGGTAAATATTCAGTCTTGCCCCTGCATTGAGCGGCTCTGGGGTTCATCCAGCTTCAAATAAGTACTGGGGTACCTGGGGCGAGGAAGAGGCGACAGGAGCTTGGTGCTCATCACATCACTTCCACCCATGTCTACGTCATGTATTGATAGCCAACCTAAGTGGTGGGTTCGAATCCCGGCCTGGACATGGGTGTTCTTTGTGAGTGTTCCTTCATCAACTTCATCATATCATCACTCATCCGAATCTCCACGATTAGCCAAAATTGGCAAAAAGGCGACGCTAAATAGCAAAAAGCAATCATTCAGTACAGATTTCGTTGAATTTCCTCCAACATTTTCCCCGGTAAGGATCTTGTTCGAGGTGTCTGATTGCTATTTTGATGTAAAAAGAACTTACCCTATAACCTTGTAATCAAGGAGGTCCTGGGTTCGATTCTTGGGAGCATTCAGGGGTCCAGATATATGAGAGATTTAAAAGAGGGCAACTTCTGCATCTAACAACTAGGGCTGCAGACAGTAGATACATAGAACGTGAAGTGTGGCATTGATACAAGAAACAAAATGAATCTCTTCTTTCATCAACGCATTAAAGTGTATCCTGCATGTATGCAACCACGCCGCACACATTTACAGTTGACACTAATGAACCAATTTTGCAATTACGATAAACAGTTTTCAAAATATTAGACCGAGACCGAGATTCTCGGAAACTGAGTCTCGTCTCGATTTTACTGTGGCCTGTCTCGTCTAATGTAATCTCTATTCAACACACTATAAGAACATTAGAAACAGGAATAGTGAGTCGCACACTTTCAGTAAGTATTATTTTCAATAAACTATAAGAACAGACAGTACTTTCATGACATTAGTCGAGTTCAAAGTGGGACCCGAATCATTTTGTGTCTCCACCGCGTAACGAACTCAGAACTCTTCGATATAATGCTACACAACGTTGCCCTATCAGGGGGACAAGTTCATTCTTATTCTTTAGACATTCGGCGTGTCGTGAAGTCCATTTCTTGAGCTCCATTTACTTGTATTACCACATTCACGAATCAAAAACCAACATTATAGAATTTAGTACTATTTTTGTACCATTTTCTGGACAGATCAAGAATTCTGTTCGAGTCAAATCACCGAGAAAAGTCAAAGACAATACTAGTACTACACGTAAATGCTGTAGTACCACTTTCAAGAATTCAAAAATAAATAGTAGAGGCACATATTAATGTTTTTGTACAATTTTGTACAACAAATTAGATTGATTGTTTGTTGTTTTAAGTCCACTTTATGCACAGGAAGGCTAATCGGGACTGGACCTACAGTTTAAAGTGGGATCCGAACCACTGTGCCATGTGCCTCCACCGGGTATCGAACCCGGGACCCCTAACAAATTAGAAGTTTTGTACAAATCGATTAACGCATAAAAATCAAAATTGGTATCTACCATTTATCTTCACTAGCATTTTCGAGAATATAAAGTAAATACTGCAGGAATTTTGTAGTTTTTGTCAATTTTGCAAAACAAATCAAAATTTTTGTACAAGCCAAATAACAGAGATAGATCAAAATCAAATGTGGTACTACAAGTAAATGATAAAAAAAAAATATTTGTTTTGAAAATTGTACTAAAATAAACTAGTTCAAAATTCTCATAATGTTGGTTCATGATTTGTTGGTACTACAAGTCAGAGGATCTCACATTGTACACTCGTAAGTTTATAGAGACCGAAGCTAAATGGCATACGCACCGCCAGTGGCGTGCCCAAGGCGGGGGGTTTAATGGGGGTCATAACCCCTCCCCCTTTGGTCCAGTTCCTAGAAAAAATAACGTCAGAGACAGGAAAATAAGGTAAAATGAGGGTTGACTACAGAAAAAAGTTAGCATAACCCACCCATTTCAAAATCCTGGGCATACCACTGGATTCCGATGAGATGCGTGTATACCCAGGATTACCATACGCCATATTTTTTAAGGACATGTTCTATTTATTTAAAAAAGATTTTACTTTGTTCAGGTTTTAAACAAAAAGTTTAAAAACCTTAAAAATTAGCATAGCAAGTCACGATATGCTCGCTAGATGTCAGTTTAGTTCAAGTGCACATACGATCTTCGCTAGAATCGATACGCAAGCACTATCGATAGCGGTCGATAAGTCGAAAGCAGAAATCTAAACAAGCCATCCTGTGCGTTGATTTATCTTGGGACTCGAAGTTTTATCTGTGTTCCGTTAAAAGTGGTATCAAATAACGTGCAGTTGAATTATTGTGCTCTTGCATGAAATGGAAATGGCAAAAAATAAAACGTAAGGTTACAGATTTGGTACATGGCTCACGATCTTTTTGTGAGAGGTTTTACTAATGCTTTAATTTGATTTTTTGTTATTTAGCGTCGTTTTTTCTGCCACTTTTGACTAGTTACAAAGATTGTGACAACTGATGAAACGATGAAGATACACTCACAACGAACACACATGCCCAGGCCGGGATTCAAACGCGGAACTCTCAGGAATCGTAACGCGCTGTGCTAACCACTCCTACACGGGGGTCGACGTTTTACTAAACCGTCAGAAATACTGTGAAGTTGTAACAAAGCGTGAACAAATCTGTTAATCTAAAATTGTAATATACGTGTTTACTGTTTGCTAATTTTTTTTTAAAAAAAATTGCTGTTCTCTTTTACACTTCACAAAATATAGTAACCCTGCCTATTGGGTATCGAACGAGGTACCACACTTCAGCTGCAAGCAGCCAAACCCCGCTAAGGGGTCATGACATAAAGTTGCAGCAATATTCGGGGTGTAAGGGGCAAGCTCCCTTCAACGATAGTATACACTGAACTGCATTTTGCAGTCTAGCGAGGCCCTGGCGTCTGGACTCACAGCCAGTATTAATTCCCTGTGGATATCCTGTTGTGTCGTATGGTTGTTATTGTCCCTTCATCCGTCATCTCGTCTTATCACCAGTCATCATCATTGTGGTAAGCCAAAAGTGACAGAAAAGCTAAATAAACTAAACTAAATCAATCACGTTCATTCAAGCTCGTCCTAGCAATTGGGCCTCCCCATTGGTGTACTGGTAACATAGTCGCCTTGAAATCAATGGGTACCGGGTTCGATACTCGATGGAGGCACATTGCACAGCGGTTCGTATTCCACTTTAAACTGTAGGTCCAGTCCCGGTTAGCCTATCTGTGTATAAAGTTGGAGTTAAAATCTCAGTAAACATCGTTCTTGTCATCGTCGCCTTGTAATCAAGGGGATCCGGGTTCGATAACTGATGATGGCACATTGCACAATAGTTCGGATACAACTTTTGAAGCTGTAGGTCTAGTCCCGATTAGCCTATACGTACGTAAAATGGACTCAAAGCGAAAACTAAAAAAACTTGTTCTTTCCTTCCTCACCTTGTAATCAAGGGGTAACGGGTTCGATACCCGATGGAGGCACATTGCACAGCGGTTCGGATCCCAGTTCAAACTGTAGGTCCAGTCCCAATTAGCTTACATGTTCATGAAGTTGAAAGCAAAAACTTAAAAATACTCTTCCCTGCAATTGATCTAGACAGATAAGTAAAACACGATGTAAAAAGTACAAATGCTTGACAGCGGGAGTGAGGTAATTACACGAGGATCTGGCCAAAAGCTCTTGGAAGATACAGCACATGTAGTTGTAGAAAGAGGTGCAGCACTCACCCGGTTACTTCCTGGAACAGTCCTCACGTGGGTAGCAGCCGAGAACTAAAACGTGCTTCGCGCAATCCCCAACGTTTTATACGGATCACTCCTGCGGACTCGGGGGCATGAGGAACAGTGGTAACTGGGCCAGGACTTTCTTTCTGCCGTCCCCTCCATTGGCTGCTGGGAGGATGTGGCTCCATCGAGGGAACCTTCTTTCCGTGGCGATCCGTTCGTTATGTCACCGAGCGGCCGAGAACCATTTTTTAATTTTTCCACACGTATTTGTCAACAGAAGCAGTGTTGCCAACTGTTTTTAGGGATGTTCCATGCATGTTTTGTTTTTATGTTGCTTTCTGCTACTCTTGGCTGACAGCAACGATGCGGAAGAACAGGGACGTAGCTAGGCTGATGTATTTGGTGGGACGGGGGCGGGGGGATTTGGAATTTGGATATATATGGATTGATTGAATTATGGTTTTAAGTCCACTTTATGCACAGAAAGGTTAATCGAGACTGGACCTACAGTTCAATGTGCGATCCGAACCACTGTGCAATGTGTATCGAACCCGGGACCCCTTGATCACCAAGCGACGACGTTACCACTATACCATCGGGGAGGCCCTTGCAAATATATATATAAATTATAAGTTGCACATGACCGTGGTGGCTCAGTCAGACTACCATGCTAAAGGTCCCGGGTTCGATCACCGGCCGGTTCAAATCCGGGAACTTTTCTAACGTTGTAAGCGGCCCCGGCGCCCACCCAGCGTCGAATAACATGGATACCTGGGGGAAACCCTGGGAGGTAAAGGCGGTCAGGGGCGTGGTGCTGATCACATCACCCCCACTCACGACCGGATCAAGAAAGTGTGGGGCGTTACCCCCACACCCCCTATACGCCTTCATGGCGTGGTGCTAAGCACAGGGGAGAGCACCTTTCTTACCTTTTACATGGTTCATTTTCCTTAGGATGTAGGGGTTCAATACATTCTCGATCTCGGCCATTTTAGGGGGGTACGCTCCGGTACCCAATTTTTTTTAGGATAAGTGAACTCCAGAGCTGCCCTTTTATGCAGAGATAAGGCAGGAGAAGAAAAGAAAAGAAAATGTGTGTGTGTGTGTGTGTACACACACACACACACACACACATATACATACATACATATGTAGTATATATGTATGTATAGGTAGGGAACCACACAGTCTCGAGCTCGGCCAATTTGAAGGTGATATGACCAACACCACGCCCCGGCCGCCTTTACCCTCCAGGGTTGTCCCAATGTACCCATTGATTTTTGAGGTTGGGTGAGCCCCAGAGCCGCTTTATGCAGGGATAAGGCCGTAAATGCTCCGACCTTAGATCATCTACCTCCGAAACCGAACCCAGGTCTCCCTCCTGGCGGTCAGACGCCCTAATGATTTCAACAAGATATAATATGAACAGCAATTGTGGAGGCACGAGTCAATCTCTATGAAATAAACAAGATGGATGATGACTATATCTCCATACTTGTAAGAGGCACATTATTACGTTTATGTTCAACTTTATCCATAAAAATAAAACTGATTGTAATTAGCATGAAAAACTTCCGATATCAATAATTTGAAGTTTTTTTTTATCTATTAATGTAAATTTTCCTTTTAACCAAGGAACATTTCGTGAAAGGGATCCTTTATAACATCCCAGAAAATGAATGGTAAGATGCATGGGCGTAACTTAGGACCTAATTTTGAGGGGGCAGAATTAAACTGGGCCAAATTTTGAGGGGGCCAGAATTAAACTTGGGCCTAATCTTGAGGAGGCAGAATTAAACTCGGTCTAATTTTCAGGGAGCAGAATTAAACTTGGGCCTAATTTTGAGGGGACATATTTAAACTGGGCCTAATTTTCAGGGAGCAGATTTAAACTGGGTATAATTTTGAGGTGGCAGAATTAAACTTGGGCCTAATTTTGAGGGGGAAGAATTAAACGGCCTAATTTTCAGGGGGAAGAATTAAACTTTGACCTAATTTTTAGGGGGAAGAATTAAACTGGCCCTAATTTTGAGGGGGAAGAATTATAAACGGGCCTAATCTTGAGGAGGCAGAATCAGACCTAGGGTCTAATTTTGAGGGATTAGAATCAAACCTTAGGCTTAAGTCTGGGGGAAGAGATTCAAAAAGTTTTGCATCCAATAAAAACAGCGTCCAGGATTATTTGCTAAATAACTGTGACGTTTGTGAAATCTCAAATATTACTATTTATTGCTTATTACCATTCAGGCAGTATCATGTCAAATTTGTAGCAAGTGTGGCGGCCGACTCATGTACAGTATTAAATTATCAGTAGCCATTGTTGATACAGGGAGATCTGCCATGATCTAGGCCCAATAAAAGTTTTATAATGTAAAATATTATGTAAGAAAACCTATAGTTTTTCTTAAATTAGGTCGAAATGCATCTACCGTACTACAAAAATCTGGGGCTACAAGAGGGGCTGAATTCTGTTTTGGGGGGTATTCATCTCTCCCTAGCCCCCTTACCAGTCTTTCGCTTCTCAAGTTTCATTTTGCGGGTTTTCAGCTGGCAACATCCACACGGTTAGTGATATGTACCCTGGGTTGGCAACGATGAACAGAAGTGCATTTATCGTACATCTCATACCCGCAGTTCACGCAACAGAACACTGTATTTCAGCCGCAGCCTTTCACGATTGGTCAACCGCAGTTGGACGAGTTATGAAAGACAAACGATTCACTTTCGGGGCGAGATTTTTCAGATTTTAATATGTGTGGAGTCCACAGTGCTGGGAAACAAGTTCCGTTGCGTCATAAGTCATTATCTGAGATATTTTCACAACTTATTCGACACACTGCAAGATCTACCGAGCAGGAACTTGGATAATCACAATCTGCCCAGTGGCCGAGTTTCGAAGTTGTCAGCAAAGTCCCGGCCCGAGCATGGGTGTTCATTTGGGAGTATCTTTTCATCAATTCCATCTAATCATCGTCGCTGCGATCATGCGAAAGGGGCAGCTATGTGACGCAAAATAACAAAAATACGAACGTCTGTCTGTTCTTTCGTGGAACTTGATTGATTGATTGATTGGAATTAAAATTGTGGGTGCGTAAGCACTTATAGGCTATTTGCACTTGTCACATTATACGAGTCCCAGCCCCTTTTCATAACTAAAAATCTATACGTGTCTCAGAGAACTAAAATCTCCTTACCTTAAAAGCAGAGGCTGTAAAGGGGCACACTTCATATATCGGAAAAACACAGGAAAACACACAAAACTGACCCGTGGTCCACCAGCTAACCGCGCGAGTCCAGTTAGTGAGCCTATCAACAGTCCAGAACGCGAGCAACAGGGATAGCGATAGGTGCTGGGTAGAGATGACCCAGCGGTTCGTTTGCTGATTGGTTGATCCGGGACTTATGACTCGCTCCAAAGCTGCTAATGCAAAACAGCCAGAGATGTTACGAAAGTAATCTCACTCTACTACATGCAAAATCACCCCTTCCGACCAGTGGCGGTAATTAGGGGAGACGTAGGGGGCAGTTGCCCCAACTTCTTTCCACTTTTTGCCCCGCACTATGGCATCTTAATGCTAGGCTTTGTTTACCAAGAAAAGGTAAACTGGCCTTGTCCTCCCAGTTTTGATATCTAATCCTTTCCTGGAACTGAACTCCCCCATGTTGCATTGGTAACGTTATCGCCTTGTAATCAAGTGGTCACGGGTTTGATAATGTGACAAAACATGGCATCTGTCTCAGCAATATTTACGCACAGGCGTCGTCATCAGAGGATCAAGATGGGCTCGAGCCCAAACAGCCGATACGAAAATGGCGAAAGCACAAGGTAGGAATTGATTTTCAGTTTTCTACAAAAATGAAAAAAAAGCTTCCAAGATACATGTCGTTCGTCAACAGAAAGCAAGTATTGTTGTTTCAGAACAATGCACCAATGATTATTTATTTATTATTTTATTTTTTATTTATTTGATTTAGTTTATTTTACTTCGCGTTTTGTGCCTCTTGGCTAATTTGCGAAGATGAGGATGAGTGATGAAATGATGAAATTGATGAATGGACATTCACAAACAACCAAGCCCGACCGGGATTCGAACCCGGTACCCTTGGCGTCGCAGCGCGATGTGCTAACCACTCGGCCACAGGGTCGGGCAATGCACCAATGAATACAGCTCGTTGAACCTAGGTCAAACAGCAGAATTAATTCGAACTGTTAATCACCCAGTGTACTTTCCAGACCTTGATGAGTGTTGATCAGATGAAATTGATCAAATGATCAAGGGGGCACTCACAAAGAATACACATGTCTAGACAGAATCTCGAACCCGAGAACTTCAGAACTTTTTTCTTGTTCTACTAAAACACGACCTTAGCTACTTATGAGACATCTCTGTAGATGGCAGGCACATAATAAATGCTCTGTGTATGCCTATAGTAATATAAATTACAACACTCTGGAGCATAAAATGTCTATTCTTGCAGTAAAATGTTCCAATCAGCTGTAATTTTGTAGATCTTTTATTACTAGGAGTTTTATCTATGTTGAACTTATAGTTTCTGAGGAAATAACTTATATATATTACTTAGTTAAGTAGACAAATAATTGCACATTAGAGATTGGGCCAAGGACAGAGACATGTATATAGGTACGTGCAAGGTTTCACAACATTGAAATGTAATTTTTATAATATTAAATAAATATAAATAGAATAACAACGATAATGAAATTTAATACCTCAAAGAGCCATACGAGGGCAAATCAATAAGTCGGTTCCACGATTTTTTTTCACAGCAATGTATTGGTCAAACAAGTCGACAATAGGTGTGCAGCAGTAACAGTTCCTTACTTATTTTTCTACATATCCACCACTGATTTGTTGCCTTAAGTCCACTTTATGCACAGTAAGGCTAATCGGGACTGGACCTACAGTTTAAAGTGGGATCCGAACCACTTGTACCTCCACCGGGTATCGAACCCGGGATCCCTTGATTACAAGGCGACGACGCTACCACTGCGCCATCGGGGAGGCCTATCCGACGGCAATGCATTTTCCCCACCGTGACACCAATTTGAATATGCCAGTGCCATACAACGTTGTCGGCTGCTGCTACCACCACTGCCGAAAGCATGTTGCACTTCACGAGCAGACCAGAAGTGCTGGCCAGACAATGCCTTCTTCATAGGGCTGAAGAGGTGATAATCAGAGGGCGCCAGATCTGGACTGTATGGCGGATGTACCATTTGGATTTAAGATGATCGTGCCGACATTATATTATTATTATTATTATTTACTTTAAGAGTAAAGTGTCTATACTATGAAAAACTTTATACAATAATAAAATTTATGGTGTAGATGAGTACGAAGATGGATTAACACCGACAATTTGGGATTTCTAATAGGGATCCAACAAGTCCTAAGAGGACTACACTGTTAAAACGATATTGCTAAAACTGAATAAAATTTAATCACGTTCTATTTAACATATGAGTCTAACAATCAGCATTTCGTCATTCATTTCTTTCACCAGCATTGTCTGTATCCTTGCGCGAATATTACTGCCGTAGTATTGCTTCGTAAGAATATAGTCCCCCATTTATTTTAAATTTTGTTGCATGAAAAAACATTAGATAAGTTGGATGATGATTTGCTCTAATGTGCCTTTTCTTTTTCCAGAAAATGTAGGCTTCTAGGAATAAAAACAGTTTTAGGGCATTTCTGAGACGAATACTGATTTTTAAAGTGACTGTTTTACCTGTTTTAGTCGTAGTGCCTATTTCAAACATAACTGCTTTTTGAGTGGCTAATCCCGCAAAGTGAAGAAAAATCTGTCAATATTCATCACTTTTAGTGCCTATTTTGTATTTTTGTACTTTTTCCTGCCTATTTTGTATTTCTCGTACTTTTTCCTACCTATTTTGTATTTTTCGTACTTTTGCCTGCCTATTTTATATTTCTCGTACTTTTTCCTGCCTATTTTATATTTATCGTACTTTTGACTGGCTATTTTGTATTTTTCGTACTTTTGCCTGTCTATTTTGTATTTTTTATACTTTTGCCTGCTTATTTTGAGTTTTTAGTGTTGGAAATATTATAGGACATCGAAAAGTATTATAATGGGGAAGTATCAAATTATTATGAAATATTTTGATAACACGGTCAGAAATTAGATTGTGAGAATTCTTTAAACGTATAATCATGTTTCCTTACACGCGGTGACTTGATTTCTATAATAAAATATGATAACAGGTAAATTATTGGGTGTGCTCGAGCCCCACAGGCCCATATAAGTAGGCACCACTGCATGTACATGTTCGTTACACAAGTATAGTATGTTCTATGTATATATGATCAGAAGAAAATATTTGTTAAAAAAATTTATTAACTAAATTGTGAGAATGTCAATACTGTTTTGGGAAGAAAATTTTGAAGTCTGACTAAACAACACGTGAATGTGTTGACTTACTTCTACTTACTTTTGACTGTCGTGTCTTTAGAAAATAGATTGGTGAAAAAGTAAGTTTTTTTCTTCCAAGTTAAGCCATTGAAAGTTTATATCCAGTGATGGTAATTCTTAAATAGAGCTGAAAAAGAGATAAGAGATTTCCTATACAATTGAGAGTGATGCGTTATAATGATATTCAGGAAGTGTTTGTTGGTGCCTTTTCTAGCATATTGAAAGAACATTTCACAAAAAGCTTTGAAGTAGAAAAGAGCTTTCTATTGGGAGTTATGTGCATTCGCAAGACATAAATCGATAGCCTTATTTGTTTATCATCTATTAATGTTTTTGGTGTTGGATATTAAATTAATGTGGTAAAGGTACAAGAAGGGAACAGGAGATTTATCTGTTCCGGGTTCAAATCAGGTTGCAGTGTGTAAACGTCAATTTCATTTGTTAATTTTTCATCAGAGGTGTTAATTTTGAATCAACTTCACTCACCCTCACGGCCGCCCTCGTAATCACCCTCACGATTCGCTCAAGACCTCACCCTCACAAGTCTTCGGGGGGTTGAGGATCAGGGTGACGATGAGGTCTGCCCTCATGAGGATCGCCGTTCTAATGCTGAACACTCCAGCTTTCCATCCCCATCTTTGCGACTAACCAAAAGTGGCATAAAAGCGAAGAAAAATTAAACAAGCCAGGTTGCGAATCAACAGAATGATGGGGTGCAAGTGTTATCACCCCTCATCAATTTCAAGTATCCCCGTCAAGAAAGGTAAATGTTCACTGGAGAATTGTTGGTGCTGTAGCTCCATTGGCACTACACGTGTTATGGAACAAACCTATGAGACACGTGACAGATGACAAGCTACACGGTGTATTTCGCACCGAAGTGACAAGTGACATGGGCACATGCAGTCGGCACGCTTGTACTACAATTGAGAAAATGACCCAGTCCGACCGACAAGCGTCACGCACTGAAAGGTTGCATTCCTTTCTCAGGTCTTGTACCCAAATGACACGTGTCGCTTCGTCTAAAAGCTCCATATGGTGTCTATGATTAAACCTCTATTGCGCTTGTTGTTTTGGCATGAAAACTCCCTTGGAGAGAAATTTCTGCATGTCTCTTTAATAATATATGAATGTTTATAATCATATCGTCATTGTCTTCTTCAATATACCAACAATCACATTGCATTGCTTTCCTTTGCATTGTCACTGTATTTACGTTGCTTTTCTTCCACTGTGGCTAATTGCGACGATGAGGATGAATGGTTTGATGAGATGATATTGATGAAGGAATGCCAAGGCCAAGACTCGATCCAGGAATTTTCAATTGCGAGAGAGTGAGTCAACGTCTTTAAAGCGATCATTCTCTAACAAAGACTTACAGACGATTATTAACTATTCATTATTTCGCTGTAAATAGATTTACCAGAGGTCCTGCATAGCCAAATGATCACCACTCTTGCTTTTAATGCGAGTCCTAGATTCGACTCCCGGTGGAAGGCTCCAAAATTCGGTGTCGTTCTTCTTGAAGCAATAGTTGCGGACTCCAGTCCCGAAAGGTAATAAACAGCGGGACTGCCATGCGGAAGACCCGAGGTTCGATTTGCGGGTAATTTCAGGTGAGAAATTTCTCCAGCAATGTCCCTAGAGTGACTCTGGGGTTCACTCGGCCTCAAACAAATTAAAATTGAGGACATTCCTGGTGGTGGAATGTGATAATAGCGGGCGGAGCGTGGTGCTAATCACATCACCTCAACAAATGGCTGAGATAGTCAATGCGTGGAGCCCTACCTACACATCCACCCCATAACGGCATGTTTCAGTATTTTTAAAATGGAAGAAAGAGTAAATAGCAACGCATGGCAGAAACAATAAAGGTAATGAAAAATGAAGATACGAAGAGAAACATAACAATGATATTCCATTTCATTTTCTAACCACCCCTCGTATATTCCAAACACTATACCCTGTCCCGGCTATGTCCGAAGCAAGGCCGCGCATAGCGACAGAGAATTGGGGAAATCGAGTGGGCAGAACGAAGCTATACACGCTGCTGCGATGGCTGGTAACTGTAGTTGCTTCACCCCTCAACGCAATCCCATTCCCTCTCACGCGCTCATTGGTGGAGCCGTCTCGCGTCACTACTTGCGCAGAGACTTGTTTTCCTTCGCTTTCTCCAGAGATAGCCGGGACAGAGTATAGTATAACACGCTCACGCCCAGTGGCGCAACCACAGGGGAGGGGCAGGGGGAAGCATCGCCCCCCCCCCCCAACCTTGGATGGAAATGAGTTCTAAGGGGGCAAGGGGGGGCAAACATTTACGGCCAAGTGTGCCTGCAGGGGGCAATTACCGCCAACAACATCAAATTTTATGCAAATAAAAATACTCTTCGTAAAATTTTCTTGCTCGCTTCGCTCGCGTTTCCTACTTTTCTTAGTCTTATCAAGTTCAGAACCGTAAGGGGGGGGGCAGTGGGAGTCGGCCCTGGGCGCCGGACGATCTAAATGGAAATAAGTTGTAAAATTGATTGATTGATTTGTGATTTGAAGTCTAGCTAATCGGGACTGGACCTACAGTTTCAAGTGGGATCCCAACCACTGTGCCATGTGCCTCCACCGGGTATCGAACCCGGGACCCCTTGATCGTAAGGCGACGGCGTTACCACTACACCATTGGGGGGCACAAAAGTTGTAAAAGAGAGAATGCATTGGCATCCTGTGGAATTATTTGAACCCTATTAAATCAATATTGATTTCAGCCTGGAGAAAAATTGGATCCAAAATTTATTTTGCTCGCTTCGCTAGCAATTTATCGTTCATTGTTTTCTGTAATGTATTGTAAATTACCAGACAGAGAAATAAGACTTGTCGTAATTGATTTTGTTTTAAATGCATGAACAATTGCAGGAAAAGGAGCGTGCACATTTGGGAGATAATTTATGTCATTTTTGCTGTTGCTTTATTGTGGTTGTGTAATGTATTTAAAAATAATACATGTTGTATATATATGTATTAAAGAAACTTTGAATACGTACACAATTTAGTGTCCACATCGCTTGATCTTGCATATATGTGAAACGTATATCGTGCATGAAAGTTATACATGTTAATGTAAAAATGAATTATATTTGAAATGGATTTATCAAGCATTTTCTGTCCTTCAAAAATAGTTTGTGGGCTTCTTTTTACATTATTAATGTGAAATTGAACGTGTTGAAAAAATAATTCAAATTGTTTGTTCGAACACAAATGCTTTAGCATCAACTTCTACCCCCTTTTGCATAATTTACGAGGGTAATAACGTCTTTGGTACTACTACTACTAACAATAATAACAATAAGGTTGCTCCTGGGTTATAATCCCGTCTTGAGCATGGATGTTTGTGAGTGTCCATTCATCAATTTCATCATATCGTTACTCATCCCCGTCTTCGCAAATTAGCCAAAAGTGACTCAATAAAAGAAGTGAAATAAAGCAAATCAATAATTACAATAATAATAATATTATTATAATAACATTATTATTATTTGCATTATTATTAAAATTATTATTATTATTATTATTACAGGTACGTTTATCCTGGTACTTGCCCCCCCAGACAAAAAATCGTGGTTGCGCCTCTGCTCACGCCAGACATATTGTTACTCTATACTTTCACCTGAAAGGGGAAGAGGGAAGGAGTTCCTTGCAACACCAGACCTGTTGACACAAGTCTTAAAGAAAGTTCGTTTACTTTACAACAATTTGTGCTGAATAAGCTTGCCTGAATTATTGAATGAACATTTTCCTCGTCCAGAAGGAATCATTCAATACTGCTGTTCCTGTTACCTACCCCTCTACGTTGAAAATACCTCTCCGCCTAACAGTCTCGCTTCTTAATTAAGAGATCCCGGGTTCTAATCCTGGAAGGGACACATTACTCATTAGTTCAGATCCCACTTCACACCGCAGGTCCAGTCCAGTTAACCCTATTTGAGCTAAAGTTGACTTACACCTCTTTATTCCTTTCTTGTCTTCATCTCTCATTCTCCACCTCTCTTTATCTTCATCTTCCTTTTATCTTTTCTTTTCTGCTTTGTGTCCCCTTTCTTTTAACCGTTATTCTTTCTCTCCCAAACATGGTTTGTGTCATTCACTCCTTCCTCTTGTTTGATTCCTGTTTTCGTTTCCTCCTCCCTTTCTTTCTATATTTCTTTCAATTTCCTTCTTTCTTTATTTTCTTTCCCTTTCTTTGTCTCTATTTTCTTTTCTCCCTCCTTCTGTTTTCTCTTTCCTTTTCCCCCTCTTTCTTTCCTTACTTTATCTTCCTTTTCTCTCTTTCCGTTTCTTCCTCTTTGAGTCTTCTTTCTTTCTTTGCTTTTCACTCTTCTCTCTCTTTCCTTTCTTCCTCTTTCTATACCTTTCTTCTCTCAATTTATCTTTATTTTCTTTCTTTCCTTTTCTTCCTCTTTCAGTGTTCTTTCTTTTTGTTGCATCTCATTCTTCTCTCTATCTCCTATTCCTCCTCCTCTATCTTTCCCTTTCTTCCCTTTATTCCTCTTTCTTTTCTCTCTTTCCTTTCCTGCCTCTTTCTTTCTTTCTTTTCTTTCCTTTTCCTCCTCTTTCGATTTCCTTCTTGCTCTTTCCTCTCTCTTTCTTTATCTAATTTGTCTACCTTAATTCTTCTCTCCCTATCTCTCTCTCCTCTCTCTTTCTTGTTCTCTATTTTTCTATTTCTCTGCAGGGCCTCCCAGATGGCGTAGTGGTGACGTCGTCGCCTTTTAATCAAGGGGTGCGGGTTCGATTCCCTGCGGAGGCACACAGTGGTCATGATCCCACGTTAAACTGTAGGTCCAGTCCCGATTAGCCTTACTGTGCATAAAGTGGACTTAAAAACACCAATTCAATCAATCAATTCTGTTTCTCTGCGCGTGTGTGTGTACCTGTGAGTGGAACGTTACCAATATCACAGTTGACATTGACAGAAATTATGATGATAAAAATTGTGATGAGATGCAAAGGATCAAGGGTCAATGACAAAAGTCTCACAGAGGATTATACTGTCACCAGAGCCTCGTTAGTCTGCAATAATGTAGTCCAGGGTGGAAGAGAGGTTGACATTTTGGTGCTCACGGGAAAGCCACCCGCCATCCCATAGCTTACATATGCTTACTTTTCTTGCAATCTATTGAACCAGATACACAGGATGTCAAGGTCAAAATACATCATAGTGAAAGGTGTTATTTTGAAGAACTTTCTCCATTTTCCTTTGGAATCTGTGTTAAGAATATTGTAAAAAATAATTGTCAGGATTTACAATTAAACGTGAATGCTTTTAACAGGTTCAGCAACTTCCAGACGTAAACGATGTAAAAAAACAAACTTTTTGCGAGTTTAGTCACGCAGGAAGTTAGAACCAGAGATTACCGGATCGCTTCTATAAAGAACATTATAACGGTGTATTGCATAATGGCACGGTTAGAACAAAAAAAAAACACTTCTCTTTTTCAGAAGGCAGTCGAGGAGTGAAGGTTACGTGTTGTCCAGACTGACTCTTCGAGTGTAATGGATACGTTCAACTGATCAGGTATTTCCACTTTTACGTTCTGGCCAGACTCGCTCTCGTTCGGATGTCTGGCAGACGAGCCAGAAATTGGAACACCAGTGCATTGTGTCTACAGCAGTTATGTGCGTTTACACGTATACAACGATAATCTACATCCTACATGTAGACTATTTTATACACGCAAATGACGTAATCTATGTAAACAACATGGCGAAAGATGTTAACTTAGCCAAGGGCGCCGTGGAAGTGAAACAAAATTATATTGCGTATCAGTTGCTGATGTGTGAGAAGAACTTTTCATGCTCTTCCTTCCAAATTAAAACAATTTCTCACTTAGGAAAAACCTAACATAGGAAATATTCTAGTGTTTTATGGAAAAAAATACTAATTTTGCCTCATGACTGCCATCTGTTGTCTTTTTTGCATACTATTTATCTTCTTCCATAGTTGATGATAGAAGAGAAGATAAATTTAGTTGTAAATAGGATTCTTGTCAGTTCGTTGGGAACCAATATAGTCGAAAATGTCACTTCACTTTCATGAAAGCCTTGAAAATTAATTTTAATGTACTTTAGATTGTCTACGTAGTCTATGTAAACTACAACCCAATATAATTTACGTGTAGACAACGCATGTAGAAGTGAACTTACAGTGTACGGCACATCACTGGTCTACAGCAGTAGCGTTTCATTCCTGAACCAGCAGTGGAGGTAACCCCCAAGAAAGACTCTCAATTCTTAACTGCCTGAGTTATTGTTATTTAAATAATCAAGTCACACCTCTATTATTACACACCAAAAAATTAGATTGATTAATTTTATTTTGCTTAGATTTTCTACCACTTTTAACAAATCGCGAACACGAGGATGAGTGATGACGTTGGGCACTGGATTCGAACCCGGGGCCCTAGGTTTCTTACCGCGCTGTGCTAACCACTCCGCAATGGAGGTCAGCGGACCTTTAGAGAAGGCACCCAAAAGTCAACATCACTTCCACATCCTGGGCTGCAATGATACAGGTCAACGAGGCTCTGGCGTCTCTGACCTCTCTGCCAGTGTGAGGCTTGTTGACTGATTGATTTTCCTTCGCTTCTTCTGCCACTTTTTGGCTAATTTGCAAAGATGGGGATGAGTGATGCTATTAAATTGATGAATGGACACTCACAAACATCCATACCCAGGCCAGGATTCGAACCCGGGACCCCTGGCGTCGTAGCGCGTTGTGCTAACCACTCCGCCACGGGGGGCTGCTAGTGAGAGGTTTGAGTTTTGTCGTCCATCTGTTAGTGATTGTCTCTTCATCCACTTCATGTTATCATTATTCATCCCAATTTTTGCGAATTGCTAAGAGTTGGAGAAATGCGACGTTAAAGAATCAATCAATCAATTTTGATTCAAATTAATGCATAGTGCAGTGGGAGCATATGAAGTAAAGAAATTGGTCATTTAACACATGACTATATTCACTGTTAACAAAAGAACATCAATATTCCATACAGTTCGTGCAACGAAACTTTTTTCGTTCTTTACAGATGATACAGAACAGAAATTAACGAGACGTAATTGCAAAATGTATTTCAATTAAAAGGTCTGTTGCAATAGTTTTAATATTTTTGGAGACGAGGTTTTTTTGGGGGGATCCAAGTCAAGTGCAACATTTGTTGGATGGGAAGAAATCCAAAGCTGTGCGATTCTTAACACAACATTTCCTTTAAAACCGTCGAAAACAATTCACACGCTGCTTGCATATGGAATTGTGTGAGATGTAGCTGTTGACTTTCTTTCGCAACAATCGTATCGAACTTGAAGGAAGAAAAGACATTTCCTTGAGAATGTGAGGATATTCCACGCCAAGCTCACTCGGTACTGGGAACAGTAGAATATGAAGTAGCCTGCTTGGGCGTATGCACACCGAGTGATAAATAATTTTAACTTTGTGGGAATTTAATTTACGTGACTTAATAGCAATATATTATGTAGCAATCACAATGGAATTGCTTCAGCCATTGGTGGGAGCGGTTCCGGGATCGATTCCCGATGGGAGCTCACAAAACTTCAGCATTGGTCCAGAATCGTGCTACTACTTGAAAAGATGTAGCGTGCTCCGGTCTCGAAAGCCAGAAAATAGCAGAAATGTTACTATACTCTGCCTCTGGAGCAAGCGGACGAAAACAAGTCTCTGCGCAAGTAGTGACGCGAGACGGCTCGACCAACGAACACGTGAGAGGGAACGGGATTGTATGGAGGGGGCGACTGCAGATTCCCCGGATAGAGTATAGATGCGCTGACCACATGTTAGTCAATGAAAAAGGCGCTTGATAGGCCCTGGTCTTTTGAGGCCTGTTGCGCTGCGGGCTTTAGTTTAACCATAATGGAAATATAGGAAGCATTACATCCAGATTAGTAAAGCTGTACACAATAGTTGGAAACTAAAAGTTAAAATATACAAAACAGTAATATTGCCTGTACTATTATATGGGTGCAAAACTTGGTCCCTTACATTAAAAGACGAACATAAATTGAGAGTATTTGAAAATAATATCTTTAGGAAAATATTTGGGCCTAAAAGGGATGAGGAGACAGGTGAGTGGAGAAGGTTACATATTTTAGAAGTACATAATTTGTATCCCAGTCCAGATATTATTAGAATTATTAAATCAAGAAGACTTAGGTGGGCAGGCCATGTGGCACGAAGGGAGAGGAAAGAGGAGTTTACAGGATTCTTGTTGGGAAACCTGATGGTAAGAGACCTGTAGGAAGACCAAGACGAAGATGGAGGGATAACGTTGAGATGGGCCTAAAGGAAATTGTTAGGGATGGATATAGATCTTGCTCAGGATAGGGACAGATGGAAGGCCTGTGTTG
Source organism: Lepisma saccharinum (assembly GCF_977018435.1). Lineage (NCBI taxonomy): Eukaryota > Metazoa > Arthropoda > Insecta > Zygentoma > Lepismatidae > Lepisma > Lepisma saccharinum. The sequence continues at coordinate 24,608,517 of NC_139248.1, forward strand.
CTGCAGCCATGAACCTTCGGGTTTAAGAAGGCTAGAGAGTTAGTTAGTTAGTACACACACAAATACAGATGGAGAGACAGACACTTTCAGAAAAACAAAGACGAAAGCAAAGTGGAAAAAGATAAAGTGGGTAACAGAAAGGAAGGCACAAAAAGTAGATAAGGAAAGAAAAAGTACAGAAAGAGAGCGAATTAAAATAGGAGAAGAGATAGATAGGAAGAGAGAGAGAGAGTTCGGAAAAAGAAAGACGAAAGCAGACAAATAGGAAAAGAAAAAGTAAGAAGTGACAGAAAATAGAAAGGAGGAGGAAGTCACACAAAGTAGAAAAAGATCGAAAAGTGAAAGAGAGACAGAAAAACAAGAAAACGAAATGTACATAGGGAAAGAAGAGTTAGAGTTAAGAAAAGAAGGACGAAAACAGTCAAGGTAGAAAAAGGGTGAATAGTGACAGAAAAAAGCTAGAAAGAGAAACTCACACCTGGTAGAAAAGAAAGGATAGTATAGAAAGGGAGAAAGAAAGAAGAAAATTTATAGAGAGAGAGAGATAGAGAGGGACAGGTATTGAGGGCAGGAGAAAAAGGAAGGCAAGGAGGTAAAAAATAAGACAGAATAAAGAGAATTTATACGAAAGAGAGAAAGCGAACAATACAGGGAGTATGAGGGAGAAAAAGAAATAAAGTAAAAGAGAGGCAGGAAAAGAAATAGATGTAAAGGATGACATCCTTCATCGACGCTAATAGCCAAAAATGGCAGAAACGGATCGTAATATAACAAAGATACACAATTCTTTATTTCGTTGAGGTACCCTTAACCCTTCCAACCGTTGACTCCTACGGCACGAGTGTAGTTTCACTTTCATATATACGAGGTGCATTTAAAAAAAAAGTGACTGGCAAGAGTGATCGCATCGCGCCTGCGCAGTAACATCCATTGACGACCCAACAATAATATTTTCTCTGTCAACTGTTGGTTATCTTGTGAGTTAGAGCGTGTTAAAATGGCTTGTGTGATTACACAATCCCGCAAGTTTAGACGTACGTCTGTGATTAGATTTCCTAACGCAAAATGTCATAATGATGCCGAAATTCACCGAGAACTGTGTGAAGTGTAAGGTCCGAGTTGTAATGAGTGAAGGAGAAGTACGGCAATGGTGTGCGTTCACACCCATCAATGACGACAAAGTTCAAGCAAGCTCCATCTGCACGGAAAGTCATGCCAACTGTGTTCTGGACTAATAGGGCGGTTCTTTTGGTGAATTACATGGATCCGGGAGAAAGCATCACATCGCAGGCGTACTGTGAAACACTATCAGAGCTAAGACGTGCGATACAAAACCGATGACGTTGAATGCTGCACTCAGGAACTGTTCTTATCATGACAACGCGAGACCAAACACCGTTGCGCTCACTATCCAGACAATTGAGAGGTTCGGGAACTTTTTGATCACTCCCCGTATAATCCAGATCTTGCACCTAGTGACTAACACAGTGGTTCCCGAAGTGTGCGCCGTGGATGGCTTACAGGGGCGCCGCGAAATGTTCTACCATTTTCACTGAAATGACACTTGTTCGTATGCGCTTATTTCGTACTTTGTATGAGTACGAGGGCTGCTGGAAAAGTTTCTGCAAACTACCACCAACAGTGGCGCTAGTGTTCCGCTATTATAAAAATCGGAAGAATAGACCTCTTTTATGTTTAAATTATATTTGATTGTTTGTATAAGCCTATTCGTTTATTTCTCACAGCAGTTTGAAGAAGTAGTTTCGTTTGAGAAATGGAAATTTCTCGTGAACACTTTTGGGCAATGATTTTTTTATGATTTCAAATGTAGTTTAACAACGAAACAATGCATCGAGTGACTTCATTTGGCTTTTGGGGATGAAGCACCATCCAATAGGACTGTGTACAATTGGTTTTCCGAATTCCAGCGTGGTCGCACATTTCTCGGTGATGACTTTCGTGAAGGTCGTCCATCCTGTAATGTTGATGCTGTGCTTGAAATGATTGAGAGAGATCGGCATGTGACATACCGTGAGATTCGGGCATCCTTGAAGATTGACATGAAAGCAATACATACTATTTTGCATGGTCATCTGAACGTACGGAAACTTTCAAGCCGTTGGATCCCACACAACTTGACGGAAGCTCAAAAACGGGCTCGCGTAAATTGGTGTAAAGAAATACTAAAATAATTTAACCGAGGCAAGTCAAATTTGGTGTACTACATCGCTACAGGGGATGAAACTTGAATCTATTCATACGAACTCGAAAACTAAACAGCAATCCACTGTTTGGGTGTTTCAAAGTGAGCCGAAACCAACAACAATTCTTCGTTCGAGAAGTGCTTCCAAGCAAATGATTGCTTGTTTCTTCGGTTATACCGGGCATGTAGCAACAATAGCTTTAGAAGATCGAAGGACCGTAAATGCTGACTGGTATACAACAATTTGTTTGCCAGAGGTCATCAATTAATTGCGTAAAGTAAACCCAAATCGTCGCATTATTCTTCATCACGACAACGCCAGTTGTTACGGGCTAATTTAATAAGTAACTAATTAACTCAACTGGACTCAACTAACTCAACTGAGCTTAGCAACGCAACAACGAAGAATCGCTCGCCTCACCTGCTGGGCGAATTAAACATCACTTGAAATATAATACGGTCAGGATAAGTGCCTAACAGTCGGAGTTACCAAGAATAAACCTAGGAGGATTTGATTTTAAATACCTGAAATGACGTTACATAATACTACGGTGTTTCTGAATATACACATATATTAAAGCACAGATAAATACACATTACATCTTGCCCTCTTTCACTCGATCTCACATTCATTCTCTCATTCCATGGCATATTGCGACAATATGACAAATACAAAGGTTAGATTATTTACTACTTTGACCATACTCTTGCTATGTCTTGGCTACATTGCCTTTTACAATTTATCGTTTAGGATTTTAAGTATAAAGTGAATAATTGTTCCTTGTGCGAACCCCTTCTATCTTTTTTGAAGGTATAAATATATTCAATGAACTATTGTTTGCTGTTAACATAAACTCTCATCTTTAAATTGATTACTCCGTCGGAAAACAGATGTCTAGGGATGCCATAGCACTGATTTAAGTTAAGCAATGATTTGATTTACGCAGATTCGCGGTAGATAGTCGTCATTTTTTCACACACGCACATGGTTGGATCTTACCTTCGCTGCATTCCCTCTGACCTGGGTTGGGTGAAAGTGGTCCTACAGTTTTGGAAGGCCTCCACTCTCCATTGTTGCACCTCGCGGTTATCCTGGTTGGCGGAAGTGGATCAGTCGGCAGCTCCATCTGGCATAATCGGATCCTGGATTCACTCGTGCACTTCGCAGGGACGTCCAGGACGGTACACGTACACTGTCGACTCCATACGACAACTTGCGCAATAATAGGTCAGTTCTTCGCGGTCACTCGTAAGTACAGATACGTGACTTGGGCGATGAGACGAACATACGCGATGAGCCATTCGCGGTTTCACATATATATCAAATGTTATTGACTTTTACTACTTAGGACGTTGTTTCGGACGATTGACACAGGTGGACGTGTCTCGCGTTATTCTCACATAACCACACGTATGTGCACGGATGCGTTGACGAGGGGGAGAAGGAGCCCCTGGTTCTATTCTGCTCTACTCCATGGCTCTGAAACACTCACTCGAGAAAAACAAATCCAGACCTCGAGTCTGCTTGCAACTCGCAGCTCGGTCGCGCGTAGCTCACACTCCGGTGGCGATTGTAGGCAAAACTGTGGCAAAACTGTGTCTCGCTATTCCAAATCATCCCTTTTATTCCAGATTTGAACGTGGTGACGCGCTACCCTCTATGATCAGGTGCTTGTTTATTGTTTCTGGTGCTTTGACCGTTGTCCTCCTATCCTGGTCAATGCTCACTCCGGTCCTTAACCCCTGGTAGCAGCCCCTCGCGCAGAGATTAGGCTAACTCTTCCTCTTATGTATTCGACACGTTCAGAGAGGCCAACTCAGTAGGGTTCCGTCTTCTATTCAATCCAGCGATGAATCTTTAATAAATCATAACTCCCGTATTTCTGTTCTGATTAGGCTCAAATCTTGGAATCAGTACTTTCATGATGTGGTCTTCCGCTGGGTAAAATATCATCCAATTCGGTCCATTGGTTTAGAAGTTGCATTTTTCTTGCTATTCCCATAAGAATGCATGTAAATCCGAATTCGGGCGAAAAACGGTGGTTGAGCAAGCTAGTGCTGGCTAAGACAGTTCGCTAGACACCTGTATTCGCGACGGATATTAATATTACCAATTGCAATTAATTCCTACTAACGGGCAATTAGATTAATTACTTGTCACTCAATATTTGACCGTTATACAGTTCCCACTCAGCACACCAAACTGTTGATCTTTTGTTCAGTAAAAATGTCGAATTAATAACTCATTGTCCATACTCACCTGGTTTATCACCTAATGACTTCTTTTTGTTCCCATACATGGAAAGTAAGATGCGTGGTGAGCGATTTGCGTCGCCTAAAGGAGCTGTTGACGCATTCCGAACGGTATCAGCTTCAGAGTGGAAAAAATGCTTTCAAAATTGGTTTGAGCGTATGGAAAAGTGTACCGATAATAAGGGTGAATACTTTGAAAAACAATAAAGCCATTCTCAGAATTGCACATGTCTTTTTCATATTGATTGCAGAAACTTTTCCAGCAGCCCTCGTAAAATGTTTCTGAATTTGAAATATGTGTTTATTTTTTTAACTTAAGGCAAGCAACCTAACCACACTAACTGGGTGTTGCAACTGTTAGATAGGCCTACATTCTGACTTGGTCGTCGCGGATAAAATCTTGAAACACTAAAGGCGCCGTGAAACGAAACAGTTCGGGAACCCCTGGACTAACACGTCTTCCTGCACCTCAAGAAGTGACTTGCATCTCAACGATCTGAAGAAACTGAAGTGTTGAAAACGGCAATGTTGCACTGGCTGCACTCAAAGGCGGTGAACTTCCATGCAGAGGGAATAATGAAGTTTGTTCTGCGTTACCAAAGGTGCTCGGAAAATAATAGTGACTATGTTAAGAAATGAAGTGGTTATGTACGTACAGTAAAACCTCGTTAATCCGGACTAATGGGGGATAAGTTGACCGGTTTAACGAAAGTCCGGATTTACTGGAAAAAAACCTAAAAGAACAGTAGAAAGTGCATTAAAACTCCGTTTTTAGCACGTTTATTATTGTATTTAAAGGACATAGACCTACATACACTATACAGTACAGTAAAATGTAAAGCAATACTGTAGATACAATACAGTTCGTACATACGGGTATTACGGCCCGTTTCGCCTTATTGCGTTTTCAACTCCCCAATTCAAATTTCAAACGATTTATGTGACACTAACTTTCTAAGGCGATACCTGACATCCAATTTCGTCTTATCCTGTTTCGCCTTACACACAAAAAATTTCCCACCAGAGAATATTATTGACTTGTAATCAACCTAACCTAACCTAACCTGTTCGGTGCTCCTGGAGGTCGTGGGGGGGGGGGAGCCAAGGTAGGCAACATGGGTCCCGTTTCGTCTTAGAAAGTTCGTGTCACATAAATCATTTGAAATTGTATTGGGGTTGGTGAAAACGCAATAAGGCGAAACGGGAGGACACGCATACGCGATACCCATACGATAATCATGTGCCCGACGGACCTGGTTCTTCCTTTTGCCTGTCCGGATTAAGCGAAGTCCGGCTTATCGGAGTCCGGATTAACGAGGTATTACTGTATTTGTAACCACTAATACAGTGGTACTACACTTATTTTCTTGTTTCATGTAATGAATCGGCCATTTCTTTTTAAAAGCGCCTTGCACAATGAGAATTAAGTATGCGTGACTATTCGCCTTCAATGCACTTTTCAAAACCCCCTTCACAATCTGTAAAATCGAAACAATTTGAGAGGTCATACCAAGACGTTAGCCTTAATGACAGCGCAATAGGTGTAAGCGATAAGTTTCTACCATTTTATTGTCTTCGCGAGTTTTATTACTACAAACCTCTACTTTCACTGGCATGAATTGTAAAATAACAAGCAAAGCGTTTTATTGCATTGCGATTGCCTGCTGCGTGTTATGTAGACACAGATGCAGAAGTCTCGCGTAAAAATGACGTGTTACATACCATTTCTTGATTTCAGATTATGTAGCTTTGCTTTCTGTGCAAAATATTTTCAAATTGATAACATGAGTGGGATTTGTAAATATTTTGCTTATCTATTTCCTGATAAAGTTTTGTTTTACGATTTAGTACAGTTTATATATTGCATAAGTAATTCCCTTATGGACATACTACAGGGGCGAACCGTAGGAGGGTTTTGGGGGTGCATATCCCTCTTTTTGACTGCAGAATGTAACGCAAGCCAGGACATTTACCCTAAGTCATTATCTAGTCTTGAGGTGGATGCGCCATGTAGTTCATGTGACCTATCGCATAGAAATCTCTACTCTTTTTTCTATTCACAATTAGCCAACCTCCGTGGCGAGTGGTTAACACAGTGCGCTACGACACCAGGGGTCCCGGGTTCGAATCCCGGCTAGGACATGGATGTTTGTGTTTGTCCGTAATGAGAAAACCGAAAATATAGTAAAAATTGATATATGTAAACGGGGAAGAACCGGGATTTTTTCCACCCGTTCAAGCGGCCGTCACGCACCCAGCGTCGATTTAAGTGAACACCTGGAGGCAAATCTGGTGATAAAGGCGGCCAGGGGCGTGGTGCTGATCACATCACTCCCACCTTCGACTGTGATCAAGAAAGTGTGGGACCCTAACTCCACACCCACCTTATACGACTTTGGAGCAAAGCACAGGGGAACACTTCACTAATATAATCTATTAACAAATCCCTTATACTTCATTTTCTTATGTTCAACATACTGAAGTTACAAGTGAATAACATTCATTGTAAAGCTCGTTTTAATCTTTAGAAGGAGAAAACAAGAAATTTATAAACGTTTATTTATTGGTTGCGCCAGTTCTACGCAGTTCTTAAAAACTTGATATTTGATATCCTTACCATGACAAATTCGTTTCTAAGAACTTGATATTTGATATCCTTGCCATGACAAATTCGTCTCAAAATCACAGCATACAATTTTTGACAACTGAATACTTGATTTAGTATCATTACTTTCCAAGAATTTGTGATCATCATTTGACAGTACATTTGTATACATTCTTAAATAGATTTTGAAGGAATTGTTCTCTGTCCTTTGAAGTATGTGTTAGTGTGATCCAAAATAGTATTACTAACGACCAACCTCCGGCTTTACTGCGCGATATGCTATATTTATATGTTACATATGTATATGCTAGGCTTGTTCGATATTAGTTCTCCGAAAAAGACATGTTTTACATACACAGCGCCATCTCTTGACGACTTTTCTTTATAATAAGTACTATGTTTGAAGACCAAGGAGTTTGGGTTCTAAAATTATCAAAATAATAATAATAAAGTTTAACGCCCCCTTTGCTCCCTTAGAGGTTGAATTTCTGAAAATCTTACCTTGAGATATCGATGATTGAGTGGGCAGGTATAGTAGGTATAAAACGGGTATAATACGGTAGCAGTTATCAGGTCTTTCTCTCTGCTAAGTTTTATCTATGTAGCTGCAATAGTTTCTGAATTTGCGGTAGTTGTGTTCTTATTGGGGCCTGGTAAGTCAACGTTGTCTTCCCATAGTTTAGGTTAAGCGCAATGGTTTAAGGGGGGGGGGGGTTCAACGGGTCCAATCCCCCCCTTTAGGTTCAGTAAAATTACCAGATTACCTGTTCTATCCGCTATGCGCAGAGACTTGTTCGTAAAAATTTCTTCAGACTTATTTTGTTCTCATAAATTACAACCGTATAGAATGGTATACGGATGGGAAAGAAATTAATTCCACACACCAGATGGGACTGCAAAGCAAATGTCTCCAATTTCATGATGGTTTCGGAATTTCTCTGGAAAATACTCAGAAAGCTCCTGACATTTCACAAATTCTATAATGCCACATGTAATTTCTGCCCGAAGCAGCTGCTTGTGAAATTATAGCACGAATATTATAATTTCGTTAGAAGTTATTCCATTCAAGTTTTAAGTATTCCTCAGGTTCTAATTTTTTGATAATTTTAAATTTCCCAACTGTTTGATAATCCCGAAAGTCGATAAACCATTTCCCATTTTCCTTGTAATTCAACGGGAGATCCTCGACTAATGGGCCCTGTTAAGTGGGCATACATACGAATATTAAAATAACGCCAATGATGTTATTTTCAATTTTGTAGCAAGGAGGAAAATACTAATTGTAATTCCTTTTTAAAGATAAGCTGGGATTAGCTTTCTCAAAGCATTTTCTGCTCATTTTATGTAAAAAAAATTAGAATTTCGTAGATAGACTTAATTTAATAAATGTATGACCTTTCATGTGGTGGCAGAGTGTATTTTGATAGCCAGATCATACCTAGGGACCCTATACGTCCCGGACTTTCAGGGACAATCCCGGAATAGTATAATTTGTCCTGGTGTCCCGAATAGTTTCTTGGGGATGCACAAATGTCCTGGAATCGGGTGGGAAAGAAGAATGACTAAGACTATACTCTCCTGAACTTTATTTATATTTTAAAATTTTTAGTAAAATTGGACGTCATTTAAAAATTATCATTTTACAAAGCAATCTAACTCTACATTGAACCATTCCCTCTCCATAATACAAGAGTTAACGAGATACAGACGGTACTGCAAACATCTTTGACTTTACGATGGCGCCGCCGTCTGCTAGCAGTGCTGAATTTCAGTTACGATTCTCTTCCATTCATTGTATACTAACCTGCTTAGTATAAAGAGTCAGTGCTTGGGTGCCTCTCTGTTCAGTCCGCAGTTTTCAAATAAGGTATGTAAATGACAATTATGTTGTGCATACATACAACTTTATCGGGTCCAGCCCCCCCCCCCCCACTCTCCCCGGTCCCTAACAAGCTACCGGTGAGTAGTGTCCCCGATTTTCACTTATGAAATATTGGAACCCTAATTGAACCAAAAGTTGAACCCCCCTCCTTACGTGAGCTATATATACGCCCATGGATCTAACCAAGGCTGAGTCATGAACACCAATATGGCGCGTAGGTTAAGATTCCGCTCCCCCCCCCCCACACACACACACACACGATAAAATTTGCCTGATTTGCAAGGTTTAGTGTGGATAGGGTAACTAGACATACTCTTTTTAAGAGTATTATACTCTTTTAGAGGTTCATATACTTTATACTCTTTTCAATTTGCAAAAATCCACAAATATACTCTTTTCCTTCCTATTTAATTTAAAATCCACAGAAAGAAAAGAAACAATGAGGGTAAGTGGAGACCAGTACAGGCTGGGTCAAATTTAAAAGTGATTGTGCCTCTTATAAAATTCTTGTTTACTCTGCCTGGTACAAATGTTGATTGTGAAAGACTCTTCAGTGTTATTAAAACTTATTGGCGAGAGGATAAAGTACACTCCTGGTGTCAACACTCGAACAAGTAATGAAAGTGAAATTCAATGTGGACATGACCTGTGAAGAGTTTGGACTGGCAATAAAGGACGACTTAAACATACTCAAGAAAGCAAAATCATCCCAGAAGTATGAATTATGGTGTCATTGGTGAGGAAGTATTTGTAATTAGCTGATTACATTAGACTCATAAGTAATTTGAATCTGTAGAGTGTAAGCCTATTTTATAGGGACTATAATAGAAGCAATAACAAATAACCACCCGTATTTTCGTTTTATTTATATGTTTTGTGCATGCGCACCTTCAACCTATAGACTATACTCTTTTTGGTCAAGAAATATCTGGTCACCCTAAGTGTGGAAATATAAGCTGCATTGGAGTAAACCAAGACCAATTAGAAATGATTTAAAATACAGACGTGGAATACATACAAATTAGTTAACTAACAGCAAGGTCTCCATCTCATTTTCAATTTTACAAGTCCTGGTACATTGATACTGATCAAATCAAGAATTCGAGTTGAAATAAAATTGGAAATTTGAATAACTACTTTTTTCTGTTTGGTTAGCTTTGAATAATGTCAATGAAACTTCAGGTGCACTGCACACAAAATTAATTACACATTACGCTTTCCTAAAATAATTTAGCACTCATTATTGTGTATTAAAAACTTTGGATAATGATTAACTTCCTACCTTTAAGTCGAGTTCTCCAGCAAAGAAAAAATTATGGTATTGTGCTGCCACCTATGTTAGAAAACTACAAATGTGATGTTATTTTGGACGAGCACCAAGCCTTACCTATCCATGTCTGTCTATAATAGTTTAAATAAACAAAATATAAACTACTCAGTGGCGGCGATTAGGGGGCGAGTGGGCAATTGCCCCCAACTTTTCGCCACTTTTGCCCCAGCACTATGCTAAATTTTATCTACAAAGGGAAATATACTGCTTTTGCCCCCCAGTTTTGGCACCTTGCCCCTCCCCCTCCCGGTTTTGGAACCCACTCGCCGCCACAACTACTTAACCTATTTACACGCTTATTTCTATTACATGCCTACGTGGACAGGTTAGGCAGGTCAGCTTTCGTGCTGGTAGCATGTATTTCCAAGTTGCTAAGGCTTTTGCAGCCGCTCGTTTATTTTGAAGAGTGTTTTTATTGTCTATGTATATCATATCTAACATGTTAGAGACTTTAACGTATGCATCTTTTCGAGGTCTTAACGGCGCACACACACACCAAATCCTTCGAACAAGTAGCGGTTTCTGCCTATTCGCACGTGCACACCCAAATAAATCTGTAATGCAAAACATTATTATTATACTTATTTATTGAACTCTATCTCCTTCGAAACATCAAGTGTTCCCACGCCGCTTCACCAATAGAGTTGGTGGAGAAGCCTGCGATCAGTCCACATCGACCGAGCCGGGCTTGAGGCTTGAACGCAATGTAAGTTGCGCTCCCTATGACGGACGCTGTTGAAGCAGTCGCGTAGAGGACGCTGATTGGGTCTTTTGGCTTGAGCGCCGTGTGAGGGGAGGTTGCATCATTTACGAAAGCTGTGAACACAGCGATTGGTGTGCGAGCAAATGTAGTGTTGCAAACCCATTCCATTAGAGATCGTGTGACAGAGTCGAGCCAACCCATACATCATTTCAAATTGAGGTTGTTGTTTTTTTTTTTAGAAAAGGGAAATTTCGATGGTGTCCCGTGCATGATAGGGGAAGAAATGGGGGAAGGGGAGGAGGGCAGCTGAAAGCGAGACGGGTGTTTTAAACAAGCCTGATATTGCCTTTCCTTAGTCCATCTTGGCCAAAATAAACGGTCTCTGTAGCGCAGTAGCCGAATTATCAACCCACGCGGAGGGAGCGTGCATCAATCAGCCAGCTGTTTTGCATTGTGTGTTTCTGTTACTGAGTTGCGCTGTCAAAAGCTCGTACCTGTTTCAGTGCAAACTGTTTGATTTCATGATGAATAGGGAAACTGTGCATAGCGAAAGCAGAGACTTAATATTTAACGTTGTTGAATTTTTAGAGGGAAGTTAGCTACAAAGCCTGTAGCAACTGCAGCAATATATAGATACGGCGGAAGGGAAGGAAAAATTCTGAAGTATGAAGCAAGGCAGTGTGAACCAGGGAGTCGTAACGTAACGAAATGGAACGGTATTTTCAATTACGGTTTCCGTTACGTTACAACCAGAAACAGAATAACTTTTTTCGTGAACAGAAACGTTACCTCAGGTATATGAACATTACGTTACAGGTGTGCATAACGGTACCGAACCATAACTGATCTTTAAAAGAAGTAGGTCTTCACGTGACACTTTAACGTTACATCCATTGCCGGCAACCAGTAACGTTACAGGGTAAGAAAGAGGTTCGTCACGTATTGACTAGTAACTTTAGTGTGTGTGGAAAGTGATAGTAACGTTACAATTAACCAGTAACTTAATTGAGGTCACTACTGAAAAAACGTTACACTCCTTTTTTCAAAGCAACAACGTTATTTATAGCTGGTATCATACAGACGTTCCGATGTGCAATACCGTGTCCGATGCCGTGTTCCGGAGAGAATAACATAGGTCTCTCGTATAATTGTGCTCGTTACTTTTGTAACGTTACAGTTCTTTTCCTCCACAAAAGTCTGTTTCGAAAAAGTGATACACATATCCGTTACGAATAGCAAATACCGTTATCGAAGGCGTTTTCGAAGAAGTCTCATAATTGTTTGATTTTGATATGCTTTATTTGACTTCGCTTTTTTTTTGCCACTTTTGGCTAATTCTCGAAGATGGAGATTGGTGATAACAATATGAAATTGATGAATGCACACTCACAAACATCCACGCCCAGGCCGGGATTCGGACCCGGGACCCGTAGCGTTCTCATAATTGTGATCGGCAGCATAGTAACATTACAATATTTTGACACCTTGAAAGTCATTAAGTTATAATACGTATTTTCGTTTTGGATGTCAGTGAAAACATTAAATTGTAAAACAAAACGTTTCATTCGGCGTGACAGAATTCTGGTTATCGGAATTTACTGACTAACTATGTATTTATCACAAATATATTTCTTTTCTGCATACTTAATCACTTTACGTGAATTTGTTCTAATTTGAATATCTATGCAAGATGAATTTTAACATGTGCGTTCACTTTATACAATAGGAAAACAAACGTTTGTTGAAGGAAAACGTTTCTATCTATCTATCTATCTCTCGCTCTCGGTTTACATGTGTTACATCAATTAAAAAAAAATACATTATGTTTTTCGATGAGAATGATTCGTTCTTAGATTAAAATGCTGAAGGACGAAACATAAAGGACCAACCATGGTCGAGCCAAAAAGTCATCCGTGCCACGCGTTCGTCCACATAAGCGAGAGGCAAGCTTTTTCCTATCGGAAGACGAAAAATAATTGCTTGCTGCGCGACCTTGAGATGGCGAACCGAACTGATAGCAGCAGCACCACGCAAATCGGAAAATCTGAAACTTTGTACACGTGACCTTCGATCACGAAGCATCCGAGTAGACAACGCCCTGAGGCGATATGAAAGGCACTTTTAGCCAGTGGCGGCCGGCGGGTACTGTCAACGTGATCAAGAAATCGAAGAAAAAAAACCTCCGCAATGCCTTGGCCCCCCTCCTTGAGGTTGCCCCACTGGCCAAGATGTATATCCTTGTTTGGTAACGTGGAAAACAGTGTGTTTAAGTAATAACACACTAATACGATTCATCTTCACTCACTAACCTATCTTTAAACACTACAGGACACTTCACTAAAAACACAATTACAAGAGGAAGGGAAAGCAAATCTTCTCACCTTCTCCTCCCCCATGCACACGTATTCCAACTGGACGTTGAAAATATTCTACATTTGATGTAAAAAGAAATTGTCGAAATGCCAAAGGAATTTTTACTTTTATATTTTTAAAAAGTCTGGATGGCCCTCTAGGCGCATCTATCTATTATCAAAATGTTCATTTAACTTCGGAAAAATACTAGGTTCGTTTCTCCAAATGTTGGCAGAAAAGTAGATAGTACCTTTTTCACGAATTACTTCCCCAACGGGTCGTACAAATCCGTCGTATTTAGCGACTTATCTCTGAAGTTGGCAACGGTGTCAACACTGAGAAAGTTCCCTCGCTGTGCTAAACGGGCACGGCTGGTGTCTTATGGGCTAACCCCATTGGCTAACACCACCCCCTGCCACCTTCTTCCCGGCTTATGGTGCAAAGGTTACTCGCTGAGACTTCACCAACCCTCTGCACGCGTTTCAACTTGGTTAGGCCAGCTCTTGGGTGGCGCCGACCGCTGCCTCGCCGAGGATACGAAACAGCTGGCGATGCAGTGAGGAGGTTGGGGCGGTTCATATCTAGTCTGTGGTTGGGGCGGTCGTCACGTCAGCTTGACCGATTGAAAGATTCGAATCTCATTGTCTGTAAACTATCAATGTATTAATTTAACAATACTTGGGCTAGGGGCTAGGTATGCATTTCTTCTGAGGGTAGTGCCATGGCACGGCGGCTCTCCCCCTTGAGCCGCCGCTGCTTTTAGCAAGTAGAAAATACGTATAAAGGATGGAATTTGTGTACGAAACAAATGAAACCGCGTTTGCGCAACTGGTCTGTAGCTAGACAGGGCCTTTGGACTCTGAAGTAGGCAACAATTGTATGGAGAGTGATTCTCAAAACTAAGCGAATAAAAGGACAGTACACGTATTTTACAAGGGCCCTCATCTGCTTACAATTTTGAAAATTACTTTCAGTAATTCGTGCCTTTTTGGACAGGAGATGAATTAAACTTTTTGGTGTAGAAACAGACAGAGCGCCTACCACGTTTGAAAGAAGAGCATAGGCAGACATTAAAGTAATTTTCAAGAATGTAAGAACGACAGTCGACATGGACATTGAGCAACGTGTGACTGAGAAATACAATCGGAACAAAGGACAAGATTCTTCAAGAAACAGTAATTTTATAAAACTTCCTATCATTAACTAAGTTCATCCTTTTATCCTCTTTTGTTTCTTCTACTTTTGTATTGTTCTTGTATCGCTTTTCTGCCACTTGTAGATAATCGCGACTATGAACATTAATGATGATCATATTAAATCTATGAAGGGATGGTTACCAAAGAAAACGCTCATGCCCAGGTGTCTACTCGAACTTGAAATGTTTGGTAGAGAGTTTATGAGTGGATCACTCAACGACTTCGGCTTCGAGGATACTGTTTCAGTTGCAACATGCAGTATAATTACGTTTCTACTACTCTCAATTGACCCAAGCATGTGGTATGTGTCCTTCATTTTACTTAAAAAGCCCCCTTGATACATGAGATACTGCAAATAATTTCAGGCATGCCGTCGAATTCACATTGCCTGGCACTTTTTTTAAACTAAGTAATGAAGTGACGTGTATATTCATATTACGACTAGCTCGAACTAAAAACTCTTGTGGAATACTGTGTATATGTTGTCCTTGTTGAAGTGAGGAACTTCATATTTTGCTAAGAAAATATGTATGAAAAAATATGTTTGTAGCTACTAGAAGAATTCAAATTATTATGATGGAATTTCAACTTGCGTATACTCTTCATATAACGTGGTATATAGTTATCGCAGACGAGGTCTTGTTTCGCAGTCAATTTATTTTTAGTTGAGGAACTCGAGAGTAAGTTGCAAATATTTAATGACCCACGTTGTGGTGTGCTGTTCGATTAAGCAGAATTGGAGTGAGAGAAATCATTCAACACGTCAATTTGTAACTGTGAATGCAAGTTTTCTTTGATTTAGCGGGAAATCAGTCTGCTATTGTTGTAAGTAATAAATGGAAACATATACATTTTCTGCTCGAGTAGGAATCCACAGGCGTTATCCAATCAATCAGTTTCTGTGTTTGAAACTTCTGTCTAGGAAAGCTACATAAAATTTGCTTTTAATAACAGCAGCTTCAAAATAACCTATCCATTCTTGTCATGCCAAGTAATGTTTGATTTTGATTTGTTATATTTAACTTTGGTTTTCTGCCACTTTTGGCTAATCGCGAAGACGAGGATGGGTGATGAAATTACAAAATTGACGAAAGGACATCACAAAGAAAAATGAAAATGATGCATAGGCTGGGATACGAACTCGGGACCTGTGGCGTCGTATTGCGATGTGCTAACCGCTCCGCCACGGAGGTCTGCAAAGTTGTATTTGACCATTGTACATTGTTAATGAAATAAAAACATTACATATACAGTGGCTCACATTAGTAACCGAAACGTAGCATTTTGTTTCATTTCTTCACAATATTTCACAATTAACAACATGTACATAAATATAATCCATTGTGAAATATTTATACGCATTTATTAAAGCTATATTCCCTGTTACGTTTTTCTTTTTTTTTTTAATTTTGGGTGTTTCAGCACTTAGGCTATTTTGCACCCGCCACGTTATACTGGGTCCAGCCCCTTACCACAACAAATAACATAACTGTAAGGTCGCATAACTGAAATATGAAAATATTCTGACTTAGGTTAAAAGCTGAGGCTGTAAAGGGGCACTCAGCACACATGACAAAAAGCAGGAGAACATACAGAATTATACTGGCCAGTCGCCAGAGACTTGTTAGTCAGCAAAAGGCAGCCCAGGGTGTACTACGTGGAACTGATTTTGACGATCGGGTGTATGTACTGCGTGGAAGGTCACCCCTTACACCCCTGTTACGTTTTCAAATCTGAAATTAGTTATTTATATTTGGGTGTGAAAAAAAAGATCACTTTAATATTCAGACAAATCTTGAAAGCCTTCTGTTACTGTTACATAGTTTTTTACCGGTCAACTACAATGCGGGGAAAGAACAATTCATGCTACTTCCTGACTACATCTGTTATGAGTAACTGCATTGATCCCTGACTGAAGTACGAGAAAAATGGGTAACAAAACAAAAAAACAACATTTGACGAACGACAGCTATTTATATTTGCCGTATCTAACCAAAGGGTGTCGGTACGTGCAAGGAAATTGAAAATGTTAAGTACATGTAAGCGTACCGTGGGTAACGCAATAAAACGTAATGAAAAGCAAAATGAGGTAAATTCCGTATCTCAGAAAATTCAACCAAGATAAATGGGAGAAAGAAATGAAGGAGCTTCGGTATGAAAAATCAAGACCCTTTCCTCACCCCCACCCCCTTCTCAAACCAAGGGCTCTGAAAGCAGCTGTGCAACTTGGAGCAGACATTGGGACTGCTTTACAGACGGGATAAAATGAAATGTACTTCCGTTTTCCTACCAACTCAGAAGCGAGTTGGAAACTCTTCATTGCTCCTGTATAGATAAGAAAGTGGGGGAGGGCAGTAGCAGACAAGGCCACCACGGAAACTTGTTTCCAGCAAGCTTTATGTTGGAGTCTTGGCAGTTTGTGGAAGGATTTTGTGTTCTGCCTTCCCCCCCTCCTCTCTCTCTTTGGATTGAAAAACAGGGTGCGACGATTATGCGATGAAATACGGTAATATATAACGATAAAGCTTTATTTGATTGAAGATGATGATAATAATAATAATAATAATAATAACCCGTGACGCAACGGTCCGTGAGGGCCACGTCCTACCTACCGACTGCCGGCTTCACTTCCACCTGCCGAGGTTGGAATTATGGGGTGACGCGTGGTTAACAAGACAAGTCTTCAGCTAATCTGTGGTCTTCAGTCTTTGCAGGTTTCCATGGCCGCGTCACGCTACTAATTTGTAGCTCCTCAATTTCCTCACGACGGTGGATGGCCACCAACCCCATACACAGGCCGAAATCTCAGAACCAGGGGTTCCGGGTTCGAATCCTGGCCTGGCCATGAATGTTTGATCTTTGCAAATTAGCCAAAAGTGGCACAAAAAGCGAAGTATAATAAAAGAAAATCAATCAATAAATTGTTTATTGTTGGTTGACGTGAATTGTTAATATGCCTAAACTATTAAAATACTCTAATATCAGGTTTTCTGTTGCAAATTATTATTTGAATTTTGAGGGCATCCATGACGAAGTGCTTTGCATACTGCTCTATGAAACCGGAGACCCTATGATCGATTGATTGATTGATTTGCTTTATTTTAATTCGCTTCTTGTGCCACTTTTGGCTAAACGCGACGATGAGGATGGTCGATGAAATGATGAAATTAATGAAGGGACACTCACAATGAACACCGAATGAACACAATGCCAAAGCCGGTGTTTAAGCAAGCTGTGCTAACCACTCTACCACGGAGGCCGGAATCCTTCTTAATGTATAGGAGAAATCGTTCTTTGACATCGAACTAAGAACAGTTAATATGCGTCACCTCGGAGTTATTATATTTTAAATTTCGAACAATCAATTGAGATTTATTCTTCACCATTATTTTGTCCACATCAAAACTTCCACACAATAAGATCAATTACACTAAGGACAACAGCATTAGAGTCTATGCTTTAAGGAATGATTAAGCACACAACGATGACGGAAAATAATTCACATGATTAAAGTGATGCATTACATCAGTGAAACATAAATTTTCGGTCATGAAGAAAGATTGAAAAACGCAGGGACACAATAATCGATGTGTTTATTTATTTTATTTCGCTTTTCTTCCACTTTTGGGTAATCACAAAGATAAGTATGAAAGGTGTGTTAAGATGAAATTTGTGAAAGGACAACTACAAACGTAAATGGATAGGACACAGTCCAAACCCCACAGACCATTATACTGACCTTATGTCATGACGCCAGATCCTCGTTAGTGTGCAAAATGCACTCCATGGTCACAATGACGTAAGCATTCGTAGAATTGATTTGTATATCATTCTTTCTTTTTTTCAGAAAAACGCGAGCTAAACTATTGCGCGTTCTGTGATATGTTCATTACTTCTCAGGAACACTCGCGGCCTTCAACCAGTTTTATCCTTAAACAAAATTGCGGGTTAGGATGTTAACAGATACTTCAAAGACAATATCCAAAAAATTACTTGTCACATACGCAGAATGTAAAACATTTTTATTTTCTCGTTTCTTCTACATCCTTGGGGAGTAAAGACGGCTGGAGCGTGGTGCTGGTCATATGACCTCCAAAATGTCCGAACTCGAGAATATGCGACACCCTACTGCCACAAACCCTTAAATGTGCCTTCATGGCACGGTTCTATTCGCACGACGAACTTTACCTTACCTTTACTACTACTAAGTACTCATGCCCGGAATTTTTGTATTTTTGATCCCTCATTATGTCTCCATTGCTAACCTGTTTCATTTCCAGTCATGACAGCAATTAGTCGATGCAATAAAAATACGTCAAACTTAAAATGAAACAGGTGTCGGCGCGCGCACACACACACACACACACACAAACACAAACTCAAGGAGAGAGAGAAAGGCGGGGTTGGGGTGGGGGAGGAACACAAAATCCTTCCACAAACTGCCAAGACTCCAACAAGACGCTTTGCCGGAAACAAGTTTGCGTGCTGGCCTTGTCTGCTATTGCCCTCCCCCACTTTCTTATCTATACAGGAGCAATGAAGAGTTTCCAACTCGCTTCTGAGTTGGTAGGAAAACGGAAGTACATTTCATTTGATCCCGTCTGCACATCCGAAATGGTAATCTGGCGGTTAAGAAAGCAACGATGAGTATGAGCGACGAAATGGTGAAACTGATGAAGGGACAATCACAAAGAACACTCCTGCACAGGTCGGGATTCGAAACCGGAACCCCTGGCGTCGTAGCGTGCTGTGCCACTCTACCACGTAATATTTTTTATGTACTCATTTTTAGCTACTTCCTTTGTTCCTTATTTTATTAAGTGTATCCGAATATTAATGTTGCTGCTATGTAAAGTCCAACGTTCATAATTTAATATCTGACTAAATTGTATTTTTTCAAAATTGTTCCACTTTGTATCACACATCTACGATACCGAAGATATTTTTTTAAAAAAAATTCTAACGTTCCTTCATTTAAAATGTGTCTGACATGCCTTAAAATGAAAACGTCTTATCTGGCCAAATATTCGAGAGTCTACCTATTTAGCGAAGCGTTTTTCTGTTGTTTGCGACGTGAACAACGTAACGTCTCGAAGGTAGTGAAGTATAAAGACATTTGTAGACATGTGAGCACTTTTGTTATCATATTCACTGATTGTAAATGTCAAATGATGGGGAATTGCAGAATTACGCCTGTTTATTTGATGGAATTCTAAGTGAAAAAGAAGAGAGGAAATGGAGATATTAATACTAACATTTATTGAACGTTTTATCCTGGATGCGAACCCGGCTTCTTAAAGGTAAGTGATCTCACTTTGTATTTGTTGAATATGTATTTAGTGTACACATTTGTGCCTAATAAAGAAGTCCAAGAAAAATGTATTTTTTAGCTAATACGTTTTAGAATTATTATTTTTTTAAGTATTTGTAGGTGTGTTTTACAACAAAAGAGCATTTCGGTATCAAAGCAGAGGGACACAAGAAAGAAAATGCAAGGGCATTAAATGAAAACTCCTTAACTTCATTAGGGGTAACATCTGAAATAAATAAATCAATAAATAAATCTAAGCGTACATATGGTGAGACATGAATCCATAGGGACAAAAGTATATTTTTGGTGAAATGGATTAGAATCACTGCGTGCACCCTAGAAAGTTTGATAAAACACCTCAAGTGTTTTTCTTAAGAGAAGTGTAATACTACCAAATAGGACCTCTGGCAAGAAATCGCTAATAGGCGGTGTGTGCCAAACAAAGAAGACGACGACAACCTATCTCCAGTTCTCAAGGGCATTTAGTGGAATGAGTGATTATAAAGTTTTATTTTGGATTTGTTCAGTAATATGGTGCAGGCGATAATCGTTCAGGTGTGTATATGTATATGATTAATTGAATTAGGTTATTTTACTTACCTTTTTGTCATTTTAGTATATATATATACTAAAGCAATATATATATATATATATATATATATATATATATATATATATATCTATATATATATATATATATATCTTGCTTTAACCCACGGAAATAACTATTTCTGCTTCTGCATTTTTCAGCAGTGTACAAATACGCCACAAGCTGCTTCTACATGGAGCCAATCAGATTCGCAGTGTTCGATTTAAGGGAGGGGTAGGAGGTTAGAACTACATTTTACAGCGGAGGTAGATGAAGAAATTGGGATCCTTAAAACTAGCGTGAATGGGAATCTCGGTCTTTTACGATTGGTTACAATGGAAGGAGAAGGTTCTTCGCTATCCAAGGGAAGAAAGAGAAAAAATCCCGTTCGCATGTTTTTCTCCTTTTATGACATACGACGAGAATCTCACTGTCTTATTCCGGGCTGCGGAAAGAAAGTTGCGGTAAGTGCAATCTTCGGGCAGGTTGAAATGTTTCAGTTCTCGCCGTAAATTCCGTTATTTAGGATTTCAGGATGGGACTTATCTTAACTTGTCGAATCTCATAGCCGTCCTAGACCGAAGCCACCTTGATCGTGTTATTACTATTTAAACATCATAAGTGTTTTCTATCTTATAAGTTACATTCTTCCTCTCAATTGTTCTGCCAGTGAGGGTCAACGTAGAGAACGTGGTCTCGAAAAAGGAAACTGAAAACAGCTCGTCTTAATGTCGGAGAGCCTTAGTTTAGAGTGCAATGGGGTTATACGTCGTATAGAGCGACCACAAGGGGAAAAAAAACGCCGAAAAGTGTACGCACAGATTTTCCTTCTTCCATTCAGCTCTGGCCATAAGAAAGCATGCTTTACTGTGCCCCTCTCCTCCACGCGAGAGTACGGTGCACGCGAGCCGCGAGTCTGCTCAGGTTTATATCCTTGTGGTCCCACAGTAGTTTCTGTTCATTTCTGCAGGAATTCAATCTTATCATAAAAAACTAACTAAACTTTTTGCTCTGATTGTCGTGGATTAAAAAAATGTTAGGATGCAGGCGAAAGGAAATGGAAAATAATTAACGTTTGTAAATTACACGTAGGATTGTGCACGAGTGCACTCTTGCTCACACATCACATTCTGCTATGAGCCAGCGTATTTAAAGGTGCTTGAAGACTATGAGCAGATCTTTTCATGTCTGCAGGTTTGCCTTGGGAAAATTCAAATGCCTAGTTTCAATACATTAATTAATTTAACTTTATTTGGGATTCTATGAAATTATTTGCATGGAGGTGCATATAGAAACGTTCATTTCATCATGTTAACGTTTGAAAGCAACTGATCGTCTGACCGTCGGCAATAGTTGCTTCGGCATTTCAAAACTCGGCTGCATATGCATGTGTGGGGGGTAGAGGAGTATTTTATTTCCTATTTCGGCAATTTTACGTAGCTTTCCTACCTCTTCAGTTATTTACTATGTTGAGGTTGAATAGATATTGGGACAAACTCAATGGTACGTCCATACCTTAGCCAGGGTTTCAAATAGCAGCTTAGCTGATCAGTCACGGAGCAGGCAACGACTTTATTCTTTACGGTGTTCTTCAAGCAGCAATTTTAGTATGGTGTCTTGATACTAATTTTTTCATGGCCATTATTTTGTTGGCCGTGACGATATAAGTTGTTATTGAACATGGTATCTAAAACTCAAAGTTTGCTGATTTACGTGAATGCTGAACTCTTACTCCAAATTGAAATGAATGCAATACTCCTTGACTACTAAAAAGTGATAGCGATACTTGAAGTGAAGGTCGGCTTCCCCGATGTCGCAGTGGTAGCGTCGTCGCCTTGTATTCCAGGGGTCCCGGGTTCGATACCCGGTGGAGGCACACAGTGGTTCGGATCCAATTTTATAAACTGTAGGTTCAGTTCCGATTAGCCTTACTGTGCATAAAGTCTGACTCTTAAACGTGACTCAGTCTTACAGATAAGAATTAGAAGTGGAAAAATGTCGATTTACTTCAAATACCCTTCAGAGGATTTTTTTTTTAACAAAACTGAAAACCGCATTTTTGTAGTTACGTTCGTCTGATTCCCGTAGGACGATAGGTGAAATACGTTTCCCGAGAAATATTTGAAAGGAGTTGTGTTAAGATGTCAAGCATGTAGCCCACAGCCATGCTGTATGATGAAAGCATAGAGGATAAGCCCCACACTTAATCTAGGTTCACAACAAAGATAGCGACTGAGAGGCCTAGCGTAATGAAAGGCAAGGAAAACTGTTAATCATTGGAAGAGACAATGAGTTTCATGTTTAGATCATTCTATCATATGTATAATTAATGAAATTGCTTATAAAAATAAAAAATGGTACAAAATGCTTCAAAGTAATTGAAAATATCGTCTCCAGGAAAAACCGAGAAAAGGAATACGCCCATTCAAACTGCAAACCTCGATTTGCATACTATATAGAAGGAATTTCCACCACATACTTGAAATTAGTTTGACAAAATCTAAAATACGAGGAATCCCTATTCTCGTGTTGCTATTTCCTGTCAAATAAGAGGCTGTTGCGGTCTACTTCCGCGCTATACATTGAAGAAACAACGCTTTATACTCCGAAGTAGATACCAATGGTTCATGGACGCCCGCATTTTTTTTCAGGGAAGGGCAAGCAAGGTAGTTTTTTCCAGGGGGGGAAACAAGGTGCATGTCCTACACCATAAGTGTTGTCTTTTAAAAAAAAACATTACTTTAATTTGAAGTTATGTTCATGCAATAATTAACATATATTATTGTAGCTGAAATGACATTATATGTGTGATATATATATATATATATAATTTTTGGTTGACTTTCATTTTCCAGGGGGGTCGTCCACCCCTTGCCCCTCTTTCGGACGTCCTTGCAAAGGTTCTATTTTTATTTCGCGTCTACCACTGTTAATCGCGATGATAAAGGATGCGATAGATGATGGAAGTGGTATAAAGACAATATCTTCTAGTCCAGGTTCTAATCAGACTTTAGACTTCGCATTGTATTACGCTAATTAATTTGCCACGGGATCGGCTACTTTGTGTTTGTCTGCTCATCAAATGATTAATTAGTTATTCAAACTCTATAGGTAGCAAAGCGATATAAAATAACGAAACGGAAAAAATCCACTTGACGTCTTGTAGTACTATCATCAACCTACAATTTCATGCTCACAAATCCACACAGGAAACTTCTTGTGGCATTAGTTTTGCGGAATGGCCTTGGGAAATAAAGATCGCCCATTTCCTTGTTCAGCTCTAGACAATTCAGGTGCCTTATCGAAGCTGCTCTTGAGCACGCAGGGTTTCTAACCTACTTCGCCGTAATTCAGTTGTTGTATCTTGATCAATATGCTGCATTGAACATTCCACTCAGAAATCCCATCCTATTCAACAGGGCGAGCTCACTACCATTCACGATTTTCGTCTGTATAAAGTTTGAAAAAGAAGAAATTTTCAGAAAACTCGTGTCTAATGTATTTCATTCTTTGATGTTTGTGTACAATTTGTAATACTATTAGTAATTGTAATACAGCGCGTCATTTTACTAGATATTCAACTAGTCTCTGTAGAAATAAGACAAAAAAGGAAGGAGGCTACTTAATGAAAAGGTGCAAACTGCTAATTTATAAATCTAAAGTCACGAAAAGAGTTCAGTCAAGGTCACGCCGCTCACCTAGTCTTGCCAGTAAGTAGACACATCCATATTTCGTTTTTGACGAAAACACGAAATGTGAAATGACATGCTGTAATGTTAATTTTTCATGTTTCTGAAAGGTGAGGTGCATTTTCCTACCCTGTTTCGTAACGAAATGATCTGCAAAGTAAGAAATACTCCTAAACACAAAATTAGTTTATTTACCGATGCGATACTTTCTGAAGTTTGAAATATCCTGAGTTAGGTAATTCACGGAGAAATGATTAATTCTGCTGTAAATATTTGAGAAGCATAAATTGACCCCTTTATACAGAATAGACTTAATACTCTCGTAACTACATAAATGCGTAGCGTTCCAACAGAACTGATATGCTACGAATGTACTATAAGGGATATACTTATTTTGTGTAATAAGTGAAGTTTTTTAATCAAATTTAGGATTATATTCAATTTGTCATTTTATACACCACTTTTGATCAGATTTTTCACCGCTATAACAACGAATTTTTATTTTATTTAGCGCATTTGAACCCGAAAATTGTACCGAAATTTTGTATTATTTACCAAAAATATATGCCTCTTCTACCAATAAGCAACAATTTCAGCTGACGCAATCAACCGCATACGTACAGTGCGATGCACTAATATTGCTCGGCAAATTGTCCGACTATTTTCGTTATTTTTCTCGTACATCCTATGTGTTTTAAGCGATGGATTTTTATGTATACTGGTGCAGAAGTTGTCAACAGCTTGTTTTGAGTTTTCTTTTAATTCTTGAAGCTCTTATTGGGTCAAATAAAATGCACTAACATGGTGATGGACAATTTGCACGGTAATACTCATGGATCCCACTGTACAACGCGCGAAGTGTCGACTGAGCAGCTAAGATGTGTGGCAACCCTGTAGGACCAGGGGTGTGGAGGAGACAAGGGGAAGCTCAGACTTTGACTGGACTGTTTTCGTGGAGAGAGCAATCGTGGGAAATTCCTACTATCCATTAGCTAGTATATCCATATAAAATTGCGGAGGATGGTTACATTCTAACATTCCAAGTAGGACCTTTATTCCATCACTTGAATTGTTTAGTAAAATTTATTATTTTAATTCGTATATGCAAAATTGGACTAAATTGATCAATTTGATGGAGTGGTAAGTTAAATTTTACGTTTGGTACATACATTATATTTCGTCAGAAACCAAATGCTTTATTGATGGCGTTGCGGGCCAAAACTGAACGTATGAAAATATTTCAGATCAAATTGTGACTTTACTGGAAAGACAAAATATCAGGTTCAGGAAAGATTTCCGTGGGTTGTAGTTTATAAAACACACACCTCTGAATGGGTGTCCAATATGTCCAGGATTGAATTGCAGTAATTGGTTAATATCAAGGAAATAGCGTTTATAACAGGGCGAAGCAATTAATGACCTAAAAATAAAATTTTAAAAATATATCATTTGTTATTAATTCCTTAACAGTTGATGAGTTAATTTTTGATAAATTTAATGGATAAGTGTAAAATGTTTAAATTTACTACAACTTGTTCGGAAAATGGAGTAATACACACTGTTAGCAGCAGTGAGATTAATGCAGAATTGGCAAATACGTGAGATTTAAAATCATTTTTTTTAAAAAATAATTTTATGTTGTATTGTTACAGAAGACAAAAGTTGCAATGGCTTTTCAGAATAAAGCTGAAGTAATATGATCAATAAACACTTGACGGAGATTCTAAAATAAAAATGATTGTCTGCTAGTAAAGACGTGTACAGTACGATACACAAGTATCGTGTGGGAAATTGACAAAGATTACTTTTGTTAATTTTTTTTCTTGCATCGTGCGTGTGTTTGAGAAATAAATGCTTGTGTAGAGATTCAGTTGCTTGTCTGGCGCTTTGTTCAAATTCGCAACTCTCATTGGGTAAAACAGAACAAACGCGATGGTGGATAATTTGCTTAGTAATTAATACTTATGCATCGAAATCAGCATGGAAAAGCTCCTCTATACTCTCATTGAAAGAACTGAAAGATACTGAAAGCAGTGTGTCCTAGGTTTACTTCAGTCAGCAAGAGGACATTATCACATGACAAAATTTGAAAAATAAGGGTAAAAGATATTCAATTAATAAAATGTCAAACTCTACAAAAAATCTTCAGAAAACTACTATAAATGTTCAAAATTACCTAGAATTGACAAAAGTTACTTATCATTACTTAAGCATTAAAAATTCAAAGCAAATTTGCCTGAACAAATTGGCTTTACTGAACAAAGTTTTTACGCACATTGTTCTTGCATTGGAGCAATCTTTGCATCCTTTTTTTAAAATTCAAAATCAAATTACTTGTTCTATTATTATAGTAAAAAGAGCAAAAGTGTGCCCATTCATCATATCACTCATCCCCAACTTCGCAATTAGACAAAATTGGCAGAAAAGCGAAGTAAAATATACTAAATCAACTCAAATGCATATCCCAATCATTGACTTTCAATTTTTCCCAAAATCTCAAAATCCATAAGCACAACTTTCTCCCTATAACCTGTAGAGTTTATCTAGAAGTTAGGCGAGCTTATACCGCAAATTAGTCTTGTTCTGTCACTTATCACCACGCCCCCCTCTATAGTTGCCTCCAGCTCGTTGTCCTGTAAATTCTCCACACGCATTGTAGTCTAGCTTTCCCCATGTTCAAGAATTTCGACGTATTTTATATTGGGGAAGGTCCACTATGTGTAGGGTATTCTATAGTATTTTAATCAGGCGTAAAAAGTGCTGGGATTCCAATTTGTGACTAATCTCCATACATTAAGCATATTGTTATATAATGACAGTTAGTGGTCTCCATATATTTACGTATATGGGTATATTGTACGAATACACAAACTCGCACATAGATTTTACTTTGATATTAATTCTTTCAGTATGAATAAAACTATTTTCTTTATAGGGAGATCATAGTGGTAACCTAGAGAAACATATCAAGCGGAGGCATCAAGATAAGCTGTCATTTCTGCAGAAGAAGAAAATGAGAAATGCTATCTCTAGTAATCCGAAAGCCAATATTCTCCTAAATGTAAAGATGACCGCAGACATCCTCAGGCAGTCTTGCATCCGACTCATCTCGGAGCACGGACGTCCTTTTTCACTGATGAATGACCAAGCATTTCAAGATATAGTGAATCCTCTTTTGGAAGCGATGCCAGCTTCTGACAGGTGCGTATTTTCATCAATGTCGTCAGATTGTCCTTTACATGTATTCCTTAGTATGTTCACATTGTATACGAATGAAATTATTTTCATTGTTAGTAACGGACAGTCTTAATCAGTGTTCGGAAAGTTACTCGAGTCAGTTGCTTGGTTCAAAAAGTAGGTTCGGTGCAGCTACTCAATTTAAAGAATAACTTACTTTTGCAGTTACTTTCTGTTGGATATTTTATTGCGAAAAATTGAACACACCCAATGATCATTAATTACAAGAAAATAAATATTTAAGAAATTTTATTTTGGATTTTATGTCTGTGGTATGTCATCGCATTGTAATATTATGACAACAATCAAGATTAAACCAAACACTGAAGTTTTAATGAGCAACTAGAAATGACGAATTGCAACAAAGCGTGGATGTCCTAAATTCAAAATGGAACGAAGCCCAGCTTTCTTGCCTTAGTAGGAGATTCCGAAAAAAAAAAGGAAACAAAAGCGTCCAGAAAAGAAATAGTTGGAAGCTAAACTACCCCTCTAAGAGAAAGGCCCTTAAATCAATTTGACGTATACAAACAAGACTAATTATTCAAATGCCAACAACTCTAAGCTGATTTTTCAAAGGATGACGCTTGGTCCGCGCATAGTCCATCGCAGCTATTTCTGGCTTTCAAGACAGAACCCACTCCTTAACTAGCTCAACTACTGTCCTCGCGTAGCTGGGCAGGACTGAAATTTTGGAGGGCTCCCACCAGGAATTTAACCCTGGACCGCTAGCGCCAAATGTTAAATCACTAATAATTTGGCTACGCGGGAGCCCATAGTTGAAACAGTGTTGCCAAATTTAACTTTTTCCCCCAACGCTACAAATTTTAAAGTTAAAAATTTGTCTTAAAGAATAGTAAAAGTAACGTCATAAAGTTACATCTATTGCAAAAATGAAACTCTGCTACGGTTACAGCTACCTTCTTTAGTTAGAATTCCTTAGAAATTCATTTCAGGTTACTTCAAATACATTGATTTTATTGATCCAGCCTCATGTAATGAAGGTAGAGAGTTCTGTATATCCTTACAATGTTTAGAAGGAATGCAATTACGTTAAGTTAGTTTTTCAAATAACTGTAAAACTAGTTACTCACTGACATAATCATGAGTAATTTCAACTGCAACAGTTACTCTTTGAATAAGTAAACTAAGTATAACTGTCTGGAAAAGTAATTTTCTGAAGACTGATATGTATGAGACACATTTTTTCATCAAATGATATTTAACACACTTTTGTACACTCAAACAAAACTAATTAATATAAAGTTTTCAAATATTATGTCAAATTTTCCTCAATTTTACAAAGTTGTTACATATACAGTGCGTTCGTTTTAAACTCTTATAACACAGGTTAGGTCGGAATATGTAATATAAATACTGTATAATTGTCTGCATGCTAGACGTTACGGGACGAAAATGCCGGCATCTGTCCCATATCACGTGCTAACTCTGCGCAGAGACAAAACAAACTCACTGTACTCCATATGCCTAGAGACAGGTTATGCTAACATTCTGTAGCTTTCCAGTGCTGGATGGAACTGAGCATGCAGTACAACTTATTTAGATATCCCCTATATACTATTGTTAATATATTTTAGAAAATAAAAAAAAATATAGGTGTCACATATATCCTTTTCACAGCCTTAGGTATATCTGAATGAAGCAAAAAGACCTATTGCCAAAGCCCAGTGCTGTGACCAGGGAGGGTGGTGTTATAACTTCCTCATTAGTTCAAACTTTACTAAAGAGCGTTGATTGCATCAAATAACACTGTTTATTGCATGCAAGCTGCGTTAGTTTCTAGACACACTGATAGAGGTTAACCTATTATGGTTTTAAATAACAATCTTTTTCACTTTCACCAAAAAAGTGTTCTGCTTTCTCATATTTGTAGCATTTGCCTAGTTGATGAAAGCTTGATAATATAATTAATTCATACTATTTGAAAAATATTTTTAAGAATTTTAATTCTATTTTGGGTTTGAAACAAATGTCTTGAAAATTTCAAAAATCAAGAAACAACTTATCAATTAAGGATTAAAGCAAATTTTATTCTCTGCAGGTTTATCGTGAACAAGGAAGGTGTACGGAACATGCTATTCAGTCAGGCCCAGCAGATCAGAGAAACAATACGCGGCGAAATGGAGGGAAAATTGATACATCTAAAAGTTGATTCTACTTCGAAAAATGGACGATCATTCTTTGGTGTCAACGTCCAGTTTGTTGTAAATGGGGCTCTCCAATTGCGTACTTTGTCAGTTCAAGAGTTATTTGTGTCTCAAACAGGTAGCAATTTGCGTTACGAATTGTTGAACATTCTGGATAAGTATAATGTGCCCGTGGAGAATATATATAGTTTAACTACAGACACTGGAGCAAACATGATTAAAGCCGGGAAACTTATTGGGGAAGATCAAGAAACAAAGATGTCTAATATTTCTCAAGACACTTACGAAGATGAAGATATTGAAATGGAATTGACGAGTAAAGATTATCGTCTCCAATCCGTTCGTTGCGCGTCGCATACTCTTCATTTAGTCGTGAATGATGCTCTCAATTCCATTCCTGAAGTTAAGGATATTATTGTGACATGTCAAGCAGCATGCCGTGTCTTACGATCGCCTACAGCACGGCGTCAATTGAATGCAGAATCACTGCCGGTACCATCCCTTGATGTCCCGACAAGATGGAACAGCACAAATGATATGCTCCAGTCACTTTTTACACTTAAAAAGTTCATAGGGGATTACTATCAAGAGCAAGTTAAAATAAAGCAAGAAGACTGGATATACATTGAGGCTATTTTGACGTCACTGGAACCAGCCAAAGTAGCCACAAAGAGGCTGCAAGAAGAACAGCTTCTACTTGGCGACTTCTACGGGATATGGCTGGAGTGTCGCCTTAAAACATCAACAATCAACACAGACCTTGCACGCCACATAGTAGAGGGCATGGACAAACGAGAAAAACAAGCATTATATGTCAATAACGAAGAGAGACTTCCATCATTATTTGAGTATCCAGGATTTCTTGCTTCTATTTACATGGATCCCAGGTACTTTTCTGTTTTAAGTGAAGAAAACATCCATGTGGCGAAGGTGTATCTCCAGAAGTTGTGGTTAAGACTTGAACACATGAAATCCTTATCAGTGTGTGGAGAGGTAAAGAAACAAGAAGATTCCAGCACTGAAGATGATGACAGTGACCATGTCACAAACTACTTAAAGAAACAAGATTTATTGCGGCGGAATACCATATCTGCACCAAAGTTTAATATTGCGTCATTATTGGACACTTACTTTGTTTCAACTCGAAGACTGAAAAGGACTGAAAATGTTTTAAATTTCTGGGAAATTAGAAAATCAAGTTGTCCCGAATTGTACATTTTGGCTTGTATTGTTCTCTCTACTCCTGCAACACAAGTTAGTGTCGAGAGACTCTTTTCATCTCTGAAATTCATACTAAACCCACTCAGGTGTAATATGGCAACCGAAATTATTGATGACATACTTGTTATTAGAAATAATTATATTTTCATGAAAAAAAATCTAACTAAATCTTCATTAAAAAGCAATCTCAGAAATAGCAGCACAGAATTGACTACAAACATTGTAGCAAACTTTGTGGAATCCAATGATACACCACAGAAAGATCTTGTACAACATGTTGAAAATGTGGGGAATATTACTGTCTAGATTAATAATGTATATAATTACTTGATTTTTTTTGTGATCTTATAGTTCATTATACATAAGTAGCTGTAACCAAAGAAAATCTTTTCAGAGGTTCCATAAGAAGTAATTTAATTAAAAGAACAATTTTGCTCGTACTTGTTTAATGTTTCCTAGTAATTAATACATTTAGTTTTGAGTAGCTGTCTTACCTGTTCACAAAATTGCACAGATATACTGATGTTATACAAGAGTATGAAATATATTTTTATTCATGTCAAATTTGTGGAATTCTGTTTAGTTTTAAATTGACACCTGAAGGAAATGACAGTGTATTTGCTTTGTTTTGAAAGATACAAAATTTCTCTAGTTTTTTAAGTAATAAGGTCTTTTTTTTCCTTGTTTTAGAATTTACCTTGGAATGATTAAGAGAATAATAAAGATATTCAACAAAATTTTAAAAACTGTTTCAATATATACTTTTCAGAACCTCCGTTCTATTCTTATGCTTATACAGTACGAATGCATACTTTAAATATATGTATATTTACATTTTTTTAAAAAAAATTGAGCTTCGATGTTGTAGGGAGTTGAATATATGGCAAATATTGTTATTCCTTGGTTGGTGAACAAATCCTAATTTTTTTTTATTGTATTAATTCCCATGATATCTATTTCTTTGTGAGAGATTAGTGTAAATTTTTAGATTTTTTATGATAAATTTGACAGCCATTTTAGAATGTACCTCAAAATGTAACATTTAGAGCAAATTACTCAGGAACACCACTCAATAACAGACGTTACTGTTAGCCTCCTAATATGTAACCTAAAATCAATTCTTGTTTTTCAAACACGCTACTTCCTAAGGTTAAGTTTAGTTCTCTTGTTATAAAATTCTCTTAATAAAATATCAAAAAATGGCAACATCATTGTCATTATCTTGTCTAAGTAATTATTGCATGGCATCTGATAAATTATCAAAAGACGCACGCAAATGCAAATTAATGTACATTAATTACCTTGATGGACGCACGTGTCTGCCTGTGTGTGTATCCAAATCAGCATGTTACTTTCTAATGTTCTGGACAATGAGTTTTTGAAGAATGGAAACCGAATAGTCAATCACTCTACTACCAAATCATCCCGTGTAACAGCATGGAATGTAAATGGAGATGACAAATAGCATCCACATATCTTTTGAACTTGACTCATTTTGTTAGAATCAGTCGTTCCACATGTCTTATCGAAACCTCAAAAATACTGAACCCACAATTGTAATATTAAAATGGGCTCCAATAACTATCAAAGTTTAATTTTTGCATGGCTGAGTTGGGGTCATGTAAATTCTTGTCCTCGCTAAAGTACAGTATGCGTACGTTGCACAAAACTATATAAAAACAAAGTAAATTTGTTACACACACATAAGTGCGCGCCCGCAATTGCATAGCTGAAAGTCTACTGAACACACACACACATCAACTTTCGAGCACTAACGATGACCATTGCCATAAGCACAATCTCTGGCGTGTGTCCAAACATGCACTTCTATGTTCACTATCTAGTAGTAGCAATTTATGGTAGAAATCAATGGTCACTAAAAGTGCATGTTACAACGTCTGCCCACACCTGGGAGTTAGGAATGGAAGACATCGCCATTATGTTATTAAGTGTCCTGTTCAAAATGTCCTTACTTTTATTTTTAAGAAATTTGCCAGAGAACGAAGCGCGATAGTTTTCAATTACATAGAAAATGATGCACCCCCTCAGAGGAGTAACCACAAATTCTTGTCTGCGGGGGGAGTACTTGGATAAACTATTAATAATAGTAGTAATAATGGCACTATTATTATACGTACACAATTTATATAGCCTATATTAATACATTACATAATGAATTCATTCGCCCCCACAACAAACAACAAAAAATATGCCTCTGAAATGTGTGCGCTTCTTCTCCCCCAAACAATTGTTCATACATTTAAGACTCAACTGTTTGTAATAGTCTGACGTACTTACTTCTTGTTACTTCTCCCTCTGGTAATTTACAATGCATTACAGAAAATAAATTGCTAGCGAAGCGATCAAGAAAACTTTTAGATCCAAATTTTTGCAAACTGAAAACAATATTGATTTAATATGGCGCAAAAAAATCATGGAGGCCCATGACATTCTCTTTTACATTTTTTTTTCTATTTACATCGTTCGGCGTCCAGGGCTGACTGCCGCCGTCCCCTATACATCGACCACAAGGAAAAAAACCTTGGGACGAAAAGTCCCCGCGCAGCTTTCCCTTCTTCCCTCCACCTCGGGCCATAAGGAAGCATGGTCCACTCTCCCCCTCCCCTACAAGCGGGAGTATGGTGTACAGGAGTCGTGGGTCTGCGCAGGTTGTTTTGCTCATGGTTCCACTATAGCTAAGGGTTTGAAATTGACAAGACTGTAAGAAAAGCAGATATTGCGAGCGAAACGAGCTAGACAATTTTATATAACTTTATTTACATTTGTATAAAGATATAAATCGAAAGGGGGCAATTGCCCTTCTGTGCCTCCTTGCAGATGCTCTTGACCGTCTGGAAGAAATAATGCACGAAAGACGTGAAAACTAAATCCGTCTTTAGTATCGTTTTGTCCTGCAACTCTTAGATTCTGCAACCTTTCTTTCCATAGTTCAATGTTTGCAACCTTACCCCTTAGAATTGATTTCCGTCCAAGGTTGAGGCCCAATCTCCCCCCCCCTGTGGTTGCGCCACTGCACCTTCTTTAGCCGTAGTTGTTTTGTGAACTTTCATTGGCTTAAAAATACTTCATTTTCTTCAAGAGCATAATATAGTTTAATAACCGGCGATAAAATTCCTCTCCCCTAAATTTCTGGATTAAAGTATAATAATATAGGGGCATGGAAATCTGAAAGGGGGGTGCGGATGGCCACCTCTCTCCTTTAGAAAACGAATGTCAGCTAAAAGTATATATTTCACACGTATAATTTGATTCCAGTCATAGTAATTTACATTAATTATTATAATGGGTATGCAGGAATGCGATAATTTCGAATTCAAGTGGTGTTTCTTGAGGGGGCAACACTATTATCGGGGTAATATGCCCCATGGAAAAATACCTCGCTTCTCCCTCCGTCGAAAATATCTGCAGACGTCCATGATTAGGGCGGGGCATTAACCCCCCCTTTGGACTTCGTGCGCACGCCTATGGCTACTCATTTCTACACTACATGGAAGGTTTATTCAATTTCGAGCCAAAAATGTAATTTTCAAATCAGGGTTTTTAAACGTCCACGAACCCATCAACTAATGGGTTCTATTGGGTTCCGCAACAATACCGGAACCTGTTCTATCACAGTGTAAATTCGGTCCAAGTTGCGTATTGTTTCATTTCAAATATGGAACTTAGACCGTCTTTAAATTGATCCGGAACGAAGGACCCTGTGCCGTATTTCAATTGATCCAGAAAAAAGGTTCCTGGAACTTATTTAAATACCTTAAACATAAAAAGGCTCTTTACGGTCCAGATCCATTTATGCTTGCTAATATTCCCTGCTGAACCTGAATTGAATTGATTTAAAATTCCTGATCCTTTAACAACCCTGGTGGAAATTCATTAATTTACAAACAACCATATTTTTAACGAAACATTAATCCCACACAATATACTGAGTTATTTTTCGCAATGTTCCAATGAATGGCAAGAGATTTGGGCTATTCCTTTTTCTTCCTTGATGTTTAATAGATTATATTTGTCACGCACCTATAACGTTACTAGCAAACATTTGTGAATTGTTCTTTCCTTGTAACGTTAACATCTACCATACTGAATTTATTTACGTTCCTTATGCAGATGGTATGTACCCAACTGCATTTTGTTCCGTTCCGCTACAGTGGTTTACATTTTGTTACATTCCTATGTAACGTTAATTAACCATATTGCCTTTCACTTCGTTCCGTTACGGAGGATTGCATTCATTACGTTCCTATGTACCGTTATTTACTACCATGTTGCATTTCGTTACGTTTTTTTGTAACGCTAGTATATACCACAATGCATTTCGTTACTACGTTCCTTGTATCCTTGTAACGGTAGTATATACCATATTGCATATTACGTTATGTTCCAATGTGCTCATTTCGTTCCGTTCCTTTATAACGTTAATATCTACCATAATACATTTTGTTACGTTCTCTGTAACGTCAGTCTGTAACATATTGCATTTCGTTACGTTCCATGGGTACCAGCAGCTGAACCATACTCTTCCTCCTACAAAATGGAACGTACCGTGTAACGCAAATTGGGTACGTTACGACTCCCTGGTGTGAACTGAGTGCGTACTGTAATTTTCTTTAAGATTTATTATTCTCTTGATTTCGCTTGATTTGCTTGGTTCGATCAGTCTGTCATTAGCTAGATAGATTACAATTGATTTCCTACATGTGGTAGTAGGATCGGCTTCTTTGGTGTACGCCAATGTTATTATTCTCCTTGTTCATTAATATCAGCGGAGCAGAGGAGGAAGTTTTTATAAAATATTTTGCAAATCGACAATAGTATTGATATTGTAGATCGGTACTTATACGTATTGAGTGATTTTGTCACATTATCGAATGCTGAATTACATATTGCACAATAACATCGTTCTTCTCGTGATTTGCTGGATAATTTCAGAGATATTTGAAATTTGTAAAACAGCTTGATTTTCAGTGAAAGTTGATCAAAACTTGGGATGCCAATATAATAAGCATCAATATATGCTCAAAAATGGGTGCTAGTATTTGACAGGGATGTTATAACACTTCTGGACGCGAGACTAAAGTGCACACCCATAGAGCCAGACCACGAGCCGCCACTACTTAGAAGTGTAACCTTTCTTGAACCTGAACTTCTTGAACAAATGCGTTCAAGGACACGTGGATTATTATTAATTGGAAAGTCGTAGACCATAATTGCTTCCTTTGGAACAATTTTGATAAAAAGAGAAAGAAATAGCGAGTAAATATTGCTTTCAAAACATTTTTGCATACTATATTTCCTGGTGTACAGGCTTTAAGAAAGTGGCAGTATCCGGAGGCTGTCTTGGGTAAGTGAGGAACATGGACCACGCGTATTGAAAGCGGAACGCGGAGTCATTGGAATCAGGTTATCAACGTGACAAACACTGCTTTTTACATCACGAAGACGTTGAGCAATTCTTGTTAGCACTCCAGCCCATGAAGCACTGTCCTGTCTTTGTTTGTTTTTTGCCCCTTCTTCGATAACCTTATGTAATTAAGGAGCTAGGGAAAAGGGCA
This sequence comes from Lepisma saccharinum, assembly GCF_977018435.1. Classification (NCBI taxonomy): domain Eukaryota; kingdom Metazoa; phylum Arthropoda; class Insecta; order Zygentoma; family Lepismatidae; genus Lepisma; species Lepisma saccharinum. Next base: position 24,644,829 of record NC_139248.1, read on the forward strand.
ATGAAAACCTGTGAGAAGATGAAGAGTATGGATGTGCAAATAGAAACGCGCGCATTATATTTCATATGCTTGTTATGAACTGTTATTATAGGAATCTTTACGTTGTGCAATCTCTTCTTTATGGGCAATTTCGACTTGAGTGCTTCATATCCGGAAATGAACGTTACCAGTTCACTGCAATGACTTCGAAACAAAGCAGGGAATGTTTATGTATTAGCCATTGACGGAATTAGTGGATAAAAGGGGGGGATAACAGTAGCACGTGCACTTTAAGACGATGACTAAACCCCGCGACAGGTTAACTTTGCAGCAGGTTTTATTCTACACGTAGACTATTTTATACACTTAGATGACGTAATCTATGTAAACAACATGGCGAAAGGTGATAACTTAGCAAAGGGCGCCGTGGAAGTAAGACAAAAATAATCTGCGTATCAGTTGCTGATGTGTGAGGAGAACTTTTCATACGCTCCCTTCCAAATTCGATCAATTTCTCACCTAGGAAGAAATAATTTAGGAAATAATCTAGTGTTTTGTGGGAAACAGACCACTCTTACCTCACGACTGCCATCTGTTGTTGTTTTTTGCATACTATTTATCTTCCACCATAGTTGATAATAGAATAGAAGATAAAATTTGTTGTAAATTGGATTCTTTTCATTTCGTTAGGAACCAATACAGTTGAAAATGTCACTTTCCTTTCATGAAACCCTTGAAAATTAATTCTAATGCACTTTAGATTCTCTACGTAGTCTATGTAAACTACGTGTAGACAACGCATGTAGACGTAAACTTATAGTCTACGGCACATCACTGGTATTAGTCCGCTCGAGAATGGCTCTCAGCTTCTCCCGTGCCAGTCTTACCTCAACCGCCAAGCTCTTCATATCCCAGACTGTGAGAAAATTGGCAGTTTTACACCTCAACTACATTCTGTCTGCACGTTTTGTTCTGTATATGCGAAACGTTGTTGCAAACTTAACCTCTCGCGGGGCTTAAGTATTATGGCTTGATTTTAGTTGTTTATCTTTGCTTTTCTCCCATTTTTGGCTAATCGCTAAGATAAATTGAATTGTTGTTTTAAGTCCGGTTAGGCACAGAAAGGCTAATCGAGACTGGGCCTATAGTTTAAAGTGGGATCCGAACCACTGTGCCCCGAAGCCAGGACCAACTGATTACAAGCCGACGACATTACCACCACGCCATCGGGGAGGTCTCGCGAAGGTAAGAATGAGCGGATGATATGCACGGGCGTGCGGAAGGGGGGCAAAGGGACCAGGCCTCCTCCCGTAAAATGGATATTACTTAAACTTATATATTACACACGTGCCGATATTTCATTTCATTCACAGTAATTTATGTTAATTATTGGAAGGCAGTTGCAGAAGCATGATAGCTTCAATTCGAAGAAGTGTTTCTTAGGGGGCAACATTATTATGAAGGAAAGAAAATATATCTCGTTTGCCTTCCCCTGAAAGAAAATATTATGCTTGTCCCTCCCAGGAAAAAGAAATCCTGCGGACGTTCATGGTGAAATTGGTGAAAGGACGGATATTCATAAAGAATACACAAACCAGGATTCGAACCCGGGACCCCTGGCGTTGTATCTATCTGTGAGACCAAATGTTATGAAATGTCTAATGGTAATGCCATAGTTAGATTCCAGTAAAATAAACTAGGGTCCCTCAACACCTGACCTCTGTGGCGGAGGGGTCTCAGGTTCGAATCACGTCAGGATATGGATGTTCTCTTATCACATCACTCATCCTCCTCGTCGCGATTTGCCAAAAGTAGCAGAAGAGCAACGCTAAATAACAAAATTATCCTGTTTTTCAGACTACCAAAGAATACGAAAAGAGAAAGTTTTGTACAAATAAGACAATCGGTAGTGGATCTGTTTGACGTTGAAATGTGCCGCCTCTGAAAATCGAATCCGAGACATCTTGATTCAATAATGTTAACATACAACAAAGCTAATATACACCAGCAATTACAGCAGCGACAATATAAATTTTAACCCCTCGCCTTCTGCATCACTGGGAAGTTTCATCAGATCAAACGTTGTTGTTTTATAAATTAGAGTTCACGGAAATTTCCATTACTTTTATAAAATAACGAGCACAGTCTGAGTTTTTGAATGTTTGTATATTTTCCGTACCACATATATAATTAAATCAGAATTATAAACATGCTATTACTAGCCAAATTTTAAAATCTGCAACGATATGGTGGAGACGGTTAAATATTAGAATGCATTGCATAGTTATTCATGCTGTTACCACTTGAGCCTTCTTTATTAATGCCACCCCAGCGCAAGAATTAATTACTTATAATAGAATCTTGTATTAATTAATAAATTAACTGTTTTAAGTGCATATTTCATAACTTATCTTATTTGGATTCAAGGCTTTCTGAGCCCGTACGTGAAAGGAAAATATTCCTGAGAAAATGGGCCTGACGCCTGAATTATTCTTAGTTTTGTTAACCCCTGTGTAAATGTATATGTATAAGGTGAGCAGTAGCCCATCTCAGCCCCCCACCTCTTTGTCCTTCCAAACATACAAGAGAATTTTTATAAAGCAGGAACCACTCACACACAAGAGAACAATAAGACAGAAATTCAGAAAGAATGTGGTAGAAAAATAAAGAGAGCAAGGCAAAAACAAAATGGTAGATAAGGAGTAGGAGGCAGAACGAAAATAAAATAGTGTAGGAGAAGAGAAAGAAAGAAAATGAGAAAACTAGAAAGAGTTAAGTAGACAGAAGAACGGGAAGAAAAGGAGAAATGTAAAATGGTTTAGAGGAGAAAAAACGAAAAACAGCGAACAAGAAGAAAAGGGACAATGGACGAAAGGCAAAAAGAAACAGCGGAAAAGGAGAGACAAAGAAATGGAAAACTAAATAGAGAATATAGAGAAAAACGTGAGTAAAGTGAAAAAACCAACGAGGCAATAAACATAAAAATTACGGAGAAAAGAAAAGACAGAGAAATTAGCAGAACAAAGCTCATGATGTAATGACATAGGATAGTAGTTACTTGTCCAATACTCTGAAGCATATCAAATAATTGTTTCTTGCTTATGTTATTAAGAGAGTCAAGATAATATTTAAATTTTCCATCGCATTTACAAGAATAAGAAATACATAGTTGCCAAATAATAGTTCAACTTTTCACAATAATAAAGGTAAGCTAGAAACTTATGAAACTGGATTGTACGATTTCGCTTTCTCATTTCCGTTGGAAGTGCATTGCGCATGGTATCATCTAGCGGCCAAATGCGGAAGCGTGTGGAATAGTGTGCAATACATAATAAAATGTGGTACCTTCTCTCCATCCATCAGCGTGGCAATACAAGTAGTATGTTTAATTTCCTTCTACAAAAATGAAGTTGCAGAAACAATATTTTTTTTTCATTAACCCTAAATATGATACTGAAAAAGCCCTTGCTGTAATTGAAATTCTCTTGCGAAACTATCTCCTGGCCATAACGTAACGTATGTGAATGTTTTCACGAGAATAGTACTAAGACCTATTTTCTTTTTTCCGAAAAAATAACAAAAACTGAAAGCAGAATTACACTAGACCTATACCCAAAATGTAAAATTGTCAATTGTAAGAGGCCTTTATGCTGTGGAGGTAATAGAAATGTGATTTATTTGTCAATAGATGGCACTGTTAAATTACTAGTTAAAGTGACGTCACCAGGTGGAAAATTGCATTTTGCTTTAATTTTAAATGTCATTGTTTAGAAGCTGCTTAATTGTTGAAAATTGTTACATGAACGCTATCTGCCCATTTTAAATCATTTTACAACTTGTATTGCGTTTGTGTGAAGTAACTCTTCTATATATTTAGGATAAAAGGATGAAATACATCTACCCGAAAATTGTTCGACGTAATTTCCACTTCGTATTTGTTGTCACATGTAGAAGGCGTATTGATATAAGCATCAGTTTGTTGTGTAAAATAATCCGAACTTGTTTATAGTTATATTCAAATGTTTTTCCATATTATCGTTTCATTTTTAGATGAATGAACTGTCAAGTCATGAGTGATTGCTAAGTAATGTTTGTTTTGTCTGCTATTGGGTATTTGAGACTTTCCTTTAGTTCGGAAAAGGGGATGGGGATTCTGATGATTAATGTCGTGAAAGAAACGTAGTAAGGGGGGAAATCTTCTGTTTGCCGTTGATACGTTCCTGTGTTAGTGTTTGGTTCAAGAAAAATGGATCTTTAAAGCACTAAGATTCTGAACGTAGTGAGTGTAGGCAACATTAATGATTGCAGCGAAGTTTTAGGATTGTTGCAAAAATGTCTATGAAGTATGAAGATGACAGGATCTACGTGTATGCAAGTTATAGTAAACCAACATACAAGCTGTGTTCAATCTATGTTTTATTTATAAGCTTTCTGGGGGAGAGACAACGATTCGTGATAATCGAATGCGATGCAGTTTATACCTCGAGATTATGTTGTATACATGTTAGTTGTAGTAGTGTTATCAGACGTCTGTTAACCACATCATATGTAATTATATTGCTCTTACGAGTCAAAGCGATGTTCAAACGAGAGTAAGTACTGACAAATAGATTGTTTAAATGCGTCAAATCTTCTTTGAATACACGTATAAAGGGATTCTTGAGCAAAATCTTATCTTGGTGCATCATTGCGTTCGTTGATATGAAAGCCGTGTTTATTCGTAGTAAAGACGGTCATTTGTTTGAATTATGATTGTGCTGTGGCTGTACCAAGAACACTTGATTTGTTCAAAATTCCTCAGCAAGGTAAATAATTTGAACGCTCACAGTTTCATAAAACTTTATTCATATGATCATAGTTAGGATTTTACCAAACACGATCTAAGTATATACCGATATCTTTTGAGAGAAACATTCATCGTTTGCTTTATTACGACGTAACCAGTATACAATCTTTACATGGTTATTTCTATTATTTAAATGTTTGAAAACTTTGGTAGCATGGAAGCACGAATTGATTCGTTCAGGTATTCATGAACATTTCGGTAGTTATTTGCCGTTGACAAAATTGCGTTATATGAAACAAGAATAAAAAAGAAATTAAGCCTCTACGCCGGTAATATCACTTTGTACACAGAGTAGTCTACAGTAACACTGCTTAGTGTACGAGTTTGTGAATGCACTATATTTATGTATTCTTAATGTAGTTAAATTGTTTGATTGTCATTGTGGAATTCTGAGGTTTGCATATTGACTGTTTTAGCCTATTTTATCTTTATTTTGAACACTTATTTAGTGAATACTTTTATGCATATTCTGTTTTTGACTACTTAACAAATAAGTTGGGGTCAACTTGTTCAATTCATCTGAAGACTTCAGCTTATCTGGGGGTACTGTGAGGCTATACTGTAAAACCTTACTAGAATTTTCTGTCTCAATTCGGTTTTGGTTCGATTTTTCAATTATGAATGATACTATTCCATTGTGATCGAGGTACGCAGGTCAATAACCGCTACAGAGAAGAAAGTAGTAGGGAGGCAGGGAGAGGGGAAGCAGTTTCGGAGGCGTAGTCAATTCAATTCAATCCTCAATACCTTATACAAAATGCATAGTTGGGTAAAATAAACTTTTAGTTACCTAGTTTCTCTTGTTTGCTCGGGAGGTGGCAGAATTCCAAACTCAGTTTACACTATTCCGATTAGGAACTCTTTCAAAATTCTATGCTCGATTCGCACTTATGTTAACTTCCCTTTTCGTCTAATGACGTTTCCACCTAATGTCTTATCAGCATAAGACAATCGAATACTTTAAAATAAATCAAATCAATCAATCAGTCATTGAAATATTAATGGTGAATTCCCCTTTCTTATTTGTATTTTTGGCTAATCGTTACTAAGATTAGATGATATGCGTGCCAGAAGTGAATGACCTGTTGGAAGCGTAGCACAGCAGATCTCCAGTCTCTTCAAATTTCTTTATCATCTTTCTTAACCCATGCGTCGTCATGGGCCCCTTTCGAAGTCCTTTCGCATGACGATAACTTCACAGTGCAGCTGCACTATTACTGCCGTTCTGATAAAACAACTTCACCAGCAATGCACGTTCTTTCTTATTTAATGGCATGGTGATCACTTCCGAACTTCTGTTCAGCACTCACGTTAAGTGATTTAGCTGAGTTATTAATTAGAAAGACATTTGTTAGTGGCTGGAAGTTGCAAGAAAATAATCTCTAGTTTATTGCAAGATTGCAAGGTAAAGGCTAATCCATAACCAATTGGAGCAGTTTACGTCATTATTACAACACATCATGGAAGTACAGCGCCACATTTCAACCTGGTGGCGGAAAATTGAACTATTTTTTTATGTCGCCATCCTCTTCCCCATGGACTGCATAGTGGATTCACCAACTTTCAGAGTTCTACGATGCCTCAAACAGGCTACAGAGGGCTCTGAGTTGGGTAACTTTAATTCTGGCCACCCGGTATATATTTAGTTATTGTAATCAAAATATGGAATTAGATATGAACTTACATTTGTGAAATTGGCAATTTTAGTTAAGCAAGCGGTTCACCTAACTGAATAAACTATTTCAAGTCTACATGACAGTAGCTGTAATGCAAAAATCTAAACACAAAAATGGATTACAAAGTTTCTTTTGAGTACTAATTCGTGAATCTCCTATTGGGCCTAATCACAAATTTATATTGACCGAAGCTGCGTTCAATATCACAGGGGATGTTTTTAAAATATGAAATAGATTTCACAGCGAAAGCTTGAGTTTGCATTGTCTATTCTTGACAAGACAGATTCATTGTCTATTGCTAAGGTTTAAAATAAACAATGTACAAAACGAACAAAATGCAGATGAACTCTAAACTTTTGGTATGTAACAAAAGAAAAGAAAATGTACTATCAACATGAAAATGGAATATTTGCTGGAAAACGATTGAAAATATATACATTGTATGTAAAAATAACTAAAATATGTAAAATATGTGCTAATATATGTAAAATAATAAAAACAGCATTTTTGGAGCTTACATGCCAATATTCGCAAAAATAATACAAAATAACATTGATTTTAGCATCGTGTAAATATATGTATTTACAAATAAATCTGTTCCCTGACATTAAAAATAATAATAATATTAACTATTGTAACTATTTTTATTTTGGAAAACATTGGTTTAATATTATTATTATTTATATTTCATTTCATTTTAAAAATAATAATCATAAGCATAATAATAATAATTTCATCATTGTTATTCTTTCTACTATTCAAGTTTTATCAATGGCTTAAACTACCCCTACAAAAATTCTGGCGACGCCTATGAGTGCGCAGTTAAGTGAAATGGAAACGAAAAGATGTAGAAGGCATCACCAATGGCGCAGTGGGAACTTCGTCGGTTTGTAATCAAGGGATCCCTGGTTCGATACCCGTTGGAGGCACATAGTGGTTAGGATCCAATGTTATCCTGCAAGTCCAGTCCCAATCTGTGCATAAAGCGGACATCAAACCCAAATCCAAACACACGAATCAAGAAAGAAAGCGAATCTTCGACAAGGTATGTAGATTACGTGTCAGTCCTCACGGCTGCAGATCTCGTGTATCATGTAGTGAGGTTAACAGCAAACAGCTTCATTGTTGGGTCGAGAGGAAGAGGGGGGCAGGGGTGTAGGAGAAAGTTCCTACGTGCTGCTAAACGTGCTTCTGATGGACTTCGCGAATGAGGAAACGGAGTGTCCCAATCGGCGCCCGCTGGTCACGTGTTAAGAGAGTCTTCCCAGATTTGCAAACGTCAAAGGGGGGATAAAATCAGGTCGCGACCTGCTGATTGCAGAGTGCAAGGAAGATAGATGATGAAGTGAACTTACGAGAACGTTGGGAAATACAGTGAGTGTAAAAAGTGTTTTGACACTGCAGTAGTTACGTTAATAATGGATTCTCTTGGCGTTCTGGATGAAGGTAGGTGAGCGGGATAAGAGTGTAATGGTTCTACCTCAAATTCTTTCTTTCTTGGCACAACAACGAAATAAAAATATCAAAACATAAATAATCCAGGAACAATTATAACAAAAATGCCACAAATTATGGGCACTGAAAGTCTTTGGACACTTGAAACATTAAAAAGGACCTCTGTGAAACACGATCAATAAACCTGGACTGCCATACACGTACCACTGACCCATTCAACCTCTGGCCTCACAGCTGTCAGTTCGGAAGCTCCGTCTCATTGAATACGATAGTGTAACTATCTCCCAGAAGGAGAGAGTTCGCCGTCTTTGAACGTCGGCAAGTTATCCGGCTTCACAATCAGTGCAAATCGTTAAGGGAAATATCACGCTTGTCCGGAATTCCTAAATCAACAGTGCACGTGATCATAGATCGCTTTGGCGAAAGAAAAACAGTAGAAAATAAGTCGAGGAGTGGACGACCAAGAGTGTTTTCTGTGCAAGACGAACGTTTTTTTTTTATATACTATCAAAAAAGACCCCAAAACTAATGCTCCTACGTTGGCTGCAAGCCTTCAAGACCGAGGTAAGCAAGTTTCCTCCAGTACAGTTCGTAATGTATGCCGACGAAGTGCCTACCATGGACGAGTGGCAAGGAAGAAATGTTGGGTTAGTGCAATAAACAGAAAGAACCGCCTCGAATTTGCCCTATATCTCTGCAATTACGTCACAGACTTCTGGAACAAGGTCATTTTTTTCGGACGGAAGCATATTCAAGTTATTTGGGTAGGATGGTAGGCATATGATATGGCGGCAAAGAAATACAGAATTGGAGCCGCGAAACTTAATCCAACTGTCAAACACGGTGGCGGTTCACTCTTAGTATTGGCTTGTATGAGTGCTGCTGGGGTTGGCAAGTTGCATTTCATAGAGGGGACGATGGATCAGTACATGTACATTGATATATTGAAGAATAATTTGAGCGCTAGTGCGGCTTGATTACTTGTTTCAACAGGACCACGATCCTAAGCATACCGCCCTTAATACAAAATTGTAGCTGTTATATAACACCCCCAAACAACTTCACACCCCCTAAATCCCCCAGATCTGAACCCCATACAAAATTTATGGAGTGTATTAGAGAAAATAATAAGAAAAAGAAACATATCCAGCAAATCCGACCTAAAATTAGTATTGCAGGAAGAATGGAACGCCACTTCACCTCAGATTACTGCAGATCTGGCTCCAGCTCCGGGCAGTGATTCGTGCCGCAGAAATCGAACAAAATATTAAATTATTTTATTTTTGCAGAAAATATGGACAAGAATGGCAAGTGTCCAAAGACTTTTTGTGTTCAAATTATGTGATATTTTCGTTATTATTGTTTATAGATGGTTTATTTTTTATATTTTGTATTTTCCTGTTGTATCAGATAAACAAGTATATGAGGTAGAATAATGTGGTTTTCATTCAATTCGCCTATCTGCACCCACAACCCTGAGCGGATTCCTTGTTTACGTACCATCAATGGTGTCCAAACACTTTTTACACTCACTGTATATGCGCGCAATGTAATATTGAATTGTCTGTGTGCGCCAGCATCTTGGCTATTTCTAGGGAGATGAACTGAAGCGTGTTGCGTCAGTGTGTTGCGTCAGTGACCGAGCGCGTTACTTGTTCGACTCACGAAGGTCCTGGGTTCTAAAAAATAAGCTAAGTACTCGTAGACATGGAATAGTTTCCGGATCAGTGTTGCCACAACGTGAGAGCAGAATTATCCCTTTCCATTTTCAAAGTTTCCCTTACTCACGTGTAAAATTTCCCTTTTCTATTTGCAAAATTTCCCTTTTCCATTTGCGAAATTTCCCTTTTACATTTGCAAAATTTCATTTAATCAAATTTTCCCCTACGTGTGAGAAAATTTAATTTCTTACCGCAAAACTGCAACATGGATTTTTTGTTATTATTATTATTACCTAAATCCAGTGGCGGCGATTGGGTTCCAAAACTAGGGGGGCAAGGTGCAAGAAGTGTAGGGGCAAGAATAGTTTACTTTTCCTTGGTACATAAGATTTTGCATAGTGCGGGAAAGAAGTGGCAAAAAGTGGTATGGAAAATGCCCCCTATTCGGCACCACTGCCAAACTCGTACAATATTGCCAACTCACACAAATAATAAAATTTACTGAATAAATGATTGACTTTGGATTTCAATGAACTAGCATACAGAAGACGCAGGAGTACCTTCAAATAATTACATCTCATTTCATTAAAGACCTGTCCGTATACACTGCTGACACTCCATTCTTCTTGCTTTAGATATGTTGTGAAGCGTTCTAGATTCCTCTTCTTTATATATCCATAACTTCGTTGATTTCACTGCACTTTCATGTTCGTTTGCATTAAAAAATATTTGCAGTTTTTCTGCTCAACTATCTTCTTGCACAAACCGGTTCAAGAAAGGAAAGTGCACAGTGGCGTGCCTTGCAATTTCTTAAGGGCAGGAGGAACGGTTTTGTGTCCAGCCAGACGCGAAGACCCTCATCTGCTCCTCCTCAACCGACCTTTCCAAGCAGCGAGCTGGGGAAAGAGGTATGTTTGCTGGATGGTTATAGGAGGGGAGAAAACTTAGCATTACGCTTATGGGAGTATTTTTTAATTTGTTCTCTCGGGAATACCAAACTTCCGATGGCGAAGAAAAACACATGAACGGAAAGATGACACGTTGAGGACTTGATTAGTCGTGGGAGGGGAGGGAAGTCGAATATTCCAATTTTATTAGCCGTAACTTGAAGTTGTTGAGTTTCTTTTCTCCATAAGGAATGCATGGGAATCTGAAAATTATTATCTATCATATTTTTCAAACACCGTGTCCATTGAAAAATCGCTCCCGCTTGCAACACGGGGAGAAGTTCACTTTCCTCTATAGTCGGGTTTCTCTTTAGTAGCGGTGCCCATTCCAACGATATTGAAATAAATGCCACAGTGGTCCAAGTGAATGGAAAACCTTGCCAAAATCCCAAAATTGAGATTGCGAAAGTAGGTTTGGTACTCTTATAATTCTAGAGTAAAAAGGTCCATTCTATTGAAAACCACCTGATGTTACACAATAAGTGTCACCCTCAGTTGGCTAGGGACCATTGAAGTGTGGGTATGGTGTGATTTTGTTAGTTTATTGCAGAAAGGATTTTTCCACATAGTTTTGCGGTTTGAAACTTTTTTTTTGTTAGTTTTGAGCTTTCATTATAAGGAGATACTTTCGTCATCCGGTATAATCAAGTATTAAATTGTTAATGTGCCGGAACTGAAGTTAGTGCCAGAAGCCACAGATTTCTTCTTTTTCGATACTTCTCGTTGAGCTACAGAACGACTCAAACAAGCACAAGTTAAGATTAAGCCATCTTATGTTAGAATAATATTTCTAGTTTCAGGATCCAAAAGTAGTTTTGCCCGTTCTTGCTCCTTTTCAAAAAAAGTCGTAAAATGTAATTGGATACATTAGATCTTCATTCTTCCTAAGTTGGGTTGGGATGGACATCTGGGCAATTTCAATGTAAGCAGAGGGCCAAGGAAGAGGCATTTCACGACACAGACATTTTCTTCACATCCCTTGTGCAGCTTAAGATACACAATGAATGCAAGAAAGTAGGAAAATTTGGTATTTGACAAAATATTTGATCTTCAACGACAAGATTTTGCTATCCGATCAGGCTACAATTAAAAAAGGAAACCACGGTGTTATATGCGCTTACTTAGCCCAGATCTACACAATAGTGGCATGCTTGTGTGTGTGTGTGGAGGGGGGGGGCAAGACTCCCAAAAATACGAAGATAATAGACTTTAGCAGGAACGAAAATCTGGACATATTCCGTATTAGCCTCTGCAGGTTACATTACACTTTGTGGAACTGCATGGAAATCAAATCATGGCAGGTGAGTTGAAAGGCAAATAAACAGTTCATGAAGAAAATAAAACAGAATATACACGCCGAGATGAAGGTGGAAATAGGCATCATTATAGATGCACCAAGGCAAGTGGAAAGTGGGACGTCCAACGACAAGAATACCGAGAAGAATATTTTTTTCCCCAGAACTCCAAGAATGTGGTGGATATAACGGAAATAGACAGAGACCTCCTCAAGAAATAATCCTGTAGTCACTATCTGATGGACTTGGCCTAGACGTGGTGAAATTTGAGATGGGGACCAAGCAGAAAATTAAGCTGCGCTTCTCGCTCTATCAACATGCCAGCTTCCATTCACAAGATACTTGTCCATGGTCCAGCGATTATTTCGGCTGTTCTTCTGCCAATAGGAGAAATGTCAGAAGAGACTCAAGATGCCAAAGCATATAAAGAAGCAGTATCCGTAACACCATACTCGGACAAATTCTCGGGGGGGGGGAGGAGGAGGATGTAATCCGTCGACTCCTTAAATCCAGTCACTTCCACAGAGCAGTCTGAGATAGACACTTCAAAACGATGTATTGGACTTCCTTAATCAGTCACTGGCTGATGTTGAAACCGATCGAGATGGAAATTGTAAATACGTTGAACAACGCGTAAGTCGTAGTTTACTGTATTGTGAGTGCAATTGGCATTAAAATATCATAATACTGACCAATATTGTGTTGGCTCCCTAAAATGATAGAATGTGTGAAAAAAATCTGCATTCTGAGGTCACAGACCAAAAGATTAATTTGGACCAGGTTTTCCATGCATCTGGACCACTCTGATGCGAAACTGTCTGTCACTCTTCGGCTTAAGGGGGGTATGTTTTCTTGATTTTTCTAGCAGCCAGTCATATGATAGGCTATCGTTTTCTGGAGTTGCCGATCCTTTTCTTAGAGGCAGACAAAGGAAAGAGGGAATATGCCTCCCCCCTCAACGCTCGTGCGGCACGCCACTGAGCATAGTGTGTGTGCTCCCCTGTGTTTTGCACCACGAGGGGGTGTGGAGTTAGGGCCACACACTTTCTTTATCACGGCCAAAGATGGGGGGGGTGATGTGATCAGCACCACGCCCCTGGTCGCCTTTGCCCCCCTCCCCTCCCCACACTTTCCCCCAGGTACCCACTTTATACGACCCTGGGTGGGCGCCGGAGCCGCTTGAACAGGTGGAAAAAATCCCGCCGGTGATCGAACCTGGGTCTCTATCATGGTAGTCAGAAGCCTTAACTACTGAGCTACCGCGGCTCGCCCACTGAGCATAAGTGGAAGAAAAAGTTCCAGGAAACTGCGGAAGAGTTCCAGCTCCAATTCCAGCGAGAGATTATTACCCCTGCCTTTATAGAAACTATGTTCCTTTTCTTCTCTTTTTATGTTAAGATGACTTTGCACTTTTCCCCTTTCATGTCCTTTCTGATTTGCCCTGTGTCTACCAGTGTTGAATTGGATAGCTTAACAAATGCGCTGTTCATTTGTCAGAAGCGGCAGGCGTTGTTCAATATTAAGATTAGCACAGCGGAATCCACTAGATGTCTCTGATGGTTAGCGTCAAAACAGTGTGAGAACTACTCAAAAAATATCTCACTTGCGTTGTCAGAAATATTTTCAAGTGAATTCTTCGGTGGTCAGTGCTGTTGATTTTTCCTCTCTCTCTCTCTCTCTCTGGTGCCTTTCTCCTCTTTTCTTCCATATTCTTCTCTTTATTCATGTTCTCTTTATCTGTTTCTTTCTATTTCTTATTATCTTCAGCCTTTTATTACCCTTTCTCTCTATGTTCTTCATAGTATTTTTCGTCGCTTTTCCTCTCCCTTTATCGTACCTCTTCTTTTCTCTTCACTTTGTCTTTATCCCTTTCTCTCTGTCTGTCTGCCTGTCTCTATCTTTGCTAGGCTTTCTCTATTCCTTTTCTATGTACCTGTTTCTCTCTATTTTTTCTTTATCTTCCATCTCTCTCTCTCTTTTTATCTATCTTTTCTAGTCTTTCTCGGCAGCTTCTCTCTCTATCCTACTTCTCCTTTCTCTCCCTCTTTATGTTCTATCTATTTCTCTTTTCTTTGTGTTTATCCCCTCTCTGTCTGTTTCTCTCTCTTTACTCTCTCCCTATGTCTCATAGTCTTTCTCTATCCCTTTTCTCTCTGCATCTCTGTATTTATCTTTATCTTCCATCTTTATATATATATATATATATATATATATATATATATATTCTCCCCCTCTATCCCACTCTCTCTTTATCTATATTTCTATTCTTCCTCGATGGCATTTTTCCCTTTTTCTCTTTATCTTACTTCCACCCTTCTCTCTCAATTTATATTCTCTCTATTTCTCAATCCTTTGTCTCTATCCCTCTCTCTAATTGTTTAATTCTCTTTCTCTTTATTATTCATTTCTATCCATTTTCTCTTTATCTATTTTTAATCATTTTCCCTTCTTTATATATATATATATATATATATATATATATATATATATATATATATATATACAGGGTGTCATTTTAATGGCGCCCACGGACCACACATTCGTATAGAGGACGTGAAAACAAGCAACTTTTCTCAGTAACACTTTTCTCGTTGGTGCGTCGTTTCGACGCACCTCTATCCTTTCTCGATGGCTCATCTATATTTTTATCTATATCTTTCCTCCTCCCTCTCTCTCTTTATTTCCACTCTATGTATTCTCTTATTTCTTTGTCTTTAACCCTTGCTCTCTCTCTCTCTCTCTCTACATATATTTTCTAGTCCTTCTCTATCCCTTTCCTATTTGTCTGTTTCATTCTCTTCTCTCCCACTCTCTTCTTTCTTTCTATCATTATCCGTTTCTTTCTTCCTTTCTTTCCCTCTCCCCACACACATGTGTGTGTGCGTGTGCGTCTTATATAAAAATACTACTTGCAGGGTGTATTGTTTGTTAAACATTTCTAATCTACGGGACAATATTTGAATGTGTAGGAGGGTGGGCTAAGACTCTGTTGCAGTAGTATAGCCCCCTCCCCCTTGTGGCGCCTCCCCTTTTTGAGATGAACACTACTGCATATAATCTAACGTATATTATATGCATATATATAAAGCGGAATTCCGTGGCGGAGTGGTTAGCACATTCCTCTACAATGACAGGGGTACTTTCTGACGTAGTTTTATCATATGACAGTTCGTCACTATTGGTTCCAAATATTTATTTGAAATAACGATCGTTAGTTAACGAGAACAATGAGGAGCTTAAGATTGAAATTCCATTCGTTGAAAATTAAACGCTGAATAGGCAAAACGAAAATAGGAAATTTGCGTCTCCTTGTTATCGATGTACTTACGAGAGTTCTCACTAGGTGGCAGAAGCGGTCGCAATTATTCTGTTGCCGATTTGTGCCGTGGAAGAAAATTTGCCTGAAGGGCTTCTAACGATTAGTAACGCGAAGAATGGAGTCTACCTGTTGTGGTGATTTATCCACACCCCTTCGACACCCTTTCACTCATTTATTTCCAAATATATGTAATATTTCGTGAACATTTCTCTCAAGATTAAATTTATGAACATTGTAGAACTCGTGAAAGGTAAAAACAATCTCAACTTGTCTAATCTCGCCACTTGAAAGGTTTATAAATAAGGTGCATGTAATCAATATGATCTATTTGATGTTTCCAAGTACGTAGTTACATGGTGAGTACAACAGATGACGTTACTATGTCATTCAGGCTCTCCGTGATTGAACCTGTTGACTGCACGAAATTTTCTACTTTCCCATTTTGAGTATATTGCAGATCATTTGCTTGTAGGTTAGGTTAGCAGTTACTCAGACGTTCGTAATGTCAACTATTTCAAACTCCAATTCATCTTCCCTCGAGGCAGTTAGTAGGACGTCCTGAGTTGGGAAGACATTTCACTAAAATATCCAACTGGTGCGTACGAACCTGTTCCTGAAATGGCATTGATTTCATTGGAATTTCCACAGTTCCTGTATTGAAAAGTTCTGAATCGGGAACAGATCTCGCATCCAGTGCCCCCTCCCCGAACACTTGGCGTCACCGCTGTTGGGAGGAGGGGTTGTAGCGCAAACTTAGCCCCTTACAGTTTATATTACAGTTGCTTGATAATTTCTGCTGACTCAATAAAAAAAATACTTTTTACTTTATGACACAATTAGCAACGAATTAAGGAGGTTTGTTCGAAACACTGACACGCGTAATTCACCGTTTGAGTCAATGATCCGCTTGTTGCTGTTTCTTTACAAAAACAGTAGTTTCTCGTTATGTACGGCGAAACAGAGAAATCTAAAGTACGTAACACGAATGCAACCAACAGTCAGCTAATATAATAGGTCCGCAAAAACAGATATCAACTAGAAAAGAGCTGTACCCAGTGGTTAACAATAGAATGCAACAATCATTGCTGCCAATCTTCATTGTTTGACGTCACCTTCTGACAGACATGCGTGGACATAACGATACATATTTTTCAGAATCCAATTCGTCTTGCTCACATAACAATAACGTGAAACAATAGAAGTATGATTCAAGTAAGATTGTATGTGCTTCTTCCTGCATACGCGTATCATAGTGATATAAGCATCTACCATAAGCGTTACCGCATCAAAGGGAAATATAAGAAAATATTTTATGTGATAGGTCTTTTTTTTTAGGAATTTTTAAGACGCCAGTTTTCGATCTCTTTTCGATTTGATGTGATAATGGATGTGTTAGTTTGGTAAAGGCTAGTTGCAAGAAGTTAGCATTTCAAATTACTTAACAAAGTGGAAATTACTTAAGAACTCATGGTGTTTATGAAATCATGTGTTCTATACGAGACGCCTCATAGGTAATCACATGATTATGTCTACATACAAAAATTAAAAACCCCGCAAGTCAATCCTCCAAACTTCCAGTTCGTTCTAACTTCACTACCAAATTAGTAATTGTTTGAATCCTGCCCCGGGCATGGTTTTTTTTTGTGAATGTCGGTACATCATCATCACTCATCCTCATCTTCGCGATTAATCAAAAGTGGCAGAAAACGAAGTAAAACAGACATTGTTGTGAAGTTTGGAGCCGGTACCTCTAACGACACGTGAAATATATTACTTTGCTCTCGTCAAGTTCTGTCGCCCTAGTGCACTGCTCGTTTTTAAAACGCCAATTGAGTGATCTGTGGTAACTCAGTTTTCTTTAAAATATGTTTCTAAAAATTACTGTATTGTTAATATCACATATGTAAAGGTTTTTCCAACTGATTTCTTACTAAAAAATAACGTAAAAAAATTTGGTATTTTGCTTAAATACAAGAAAATTGTAAATCATTGTAAAAGTTCTGTAACTATGAGAATGTATAAACAACTATAGTGTCATCTTGGAAAAATGTAAACAAATTCACTCTATAAAAGGAGAAAGCTCTGTAAACTGGGGGGGGACACTCTCCTGGTTGCTGAAAGGCTGTCGATTTAGGGGATCCCTTGGGAAATATCTTACCGTGCTCTTCGGGGTGGCTTTGGTGTACGAAAGGCGAATACTTCTAACCCAGATTCCGAAAGGGCGCTTCTCTTCATCACCAAAAAACCAGGGTTTTAAACTGCGGTAGGTGTAGGCCTACAAGTTATATCGGGTGAATTGTCTGTTTAAAATCTTTATGTACATCGTCGGTAGTTTGAATAAAGCTCTAAAGAAGAGATATTAATAATCATATATTCCAAAAATGTAGAGGTAAAACGAATCCTACACCACAGACCACGGAGACCCACTGATGCCCTTTGAGAGAAGTCCGATAAGAGGTTGTATATGGACTAACGTCAAGCTCCAAAAGCCTCCCCGATGGCGTAGTGGTAACGTCGCTGCCTTGTAATCAAGGTGTCCCGGATTCGATACCCGGTGGAGACAGATAGTGGTTCGGATTCCACTATAAACTGTAGGTCCAGTCCCGATTGTGCATGAAGTGGACTTAAAATAACAAATCAAGTAAGCAATCTCAAGCCCCGAAGACAGAAGGTGCGTGTCAAACAAAGTTCTTTCTATTACACCCTTTACTAACAAAGTTGAACATTTGAGCACGAAGAAAATATAAATGTACAATCGTACTTACTAAGAGTTAAGATGTACTCAAGCGTTGAAGCACTCGGATATCCACCTCACGTGCACTAGTTTCGGAATGGGCTGATCTTTTACTAAGACAGCCGCTTTCTACAGACAAGGATCGTCAACCTTCTTCCGTATCGGAGGAAATTTGGTTCCGGTTGGTCAGGGACAACTCTGTACTCCACATCCATTTAGAATTTCACCGGCACAACAAAGAGAGTAAAAAAAAAAACTTTCCTTTTCAAATCTCCCTCAACGAACTGGTCAATGAAAGTTGCTGCGTCAGCTTGAACTCTCACCTCGCTCTTTTAGTGACGTCACTGTTGAAAGTGAAATTTCACAGTGATGAATAAAGAAATTGTTATCTAACACCACTTCCCTTCTTTATGGTTGGTTTAATTTTTGTTATTAGCATCGCTTTTCTCAACTGAGGACGAGTCATGATAGGGGATATCATGATAAAAGGACACTATGCCCAGATAGGGATTCGAACGCAGGACCTCTGGCGTCGTAGCTTCGTAACACGGGAAGGCAATGATGAACGATTAATGAGTAAATGTTAATGTATAGACACGTGCAATAAAAATGGTGGAAACATATTTTCTTTGATTTAAAACACAGTTGGTCAAGCTTTGTGGTAGTCGCAAATAAAATAATGTAACCTTTACTACATCTGGTAATTTTCTAGATTACTTGGCAACTCTGAACAAATATGCACACGATTACTAAAAAGCTGGTTCTGGTGCAGAAACCTGTGCCTTGTCGCCTATTCCAAACATTCTTCTCTGTGTAAATCCTGAAATACTCTTTTGCTTGCAATATAATCTGTGTACAGGTCCGTAGCCTGAATGTTATTTCGTGCGGGGCTCATCCCTTATCAGCAGCAGCCATCTAAAGGCGAAACAGTTAGGGGATAGAAGCCCTGAAGATGAATTTCTCAGTACATTACAAATTATTACATAAGATGTTTAATCTTGCCAAGGAAGTAAAATATTATAACCACTGTACGCTATTTAAATTAGATATTTGTAGGATTTCGTGGGGAGGGGCTTCAGCTCCCCGAGCCCTCCCCCTGGCTAGTGTCTGCCTGTATGTTGCGGCAATAAGATAATTTGAACAGCAACTTTTCAATAGAAAGGTTGGTTATCCCCGTACATTTAGACAACCCACACAACGCATTGCAGTAAAGCGAGTATTTCGAAACGCGTTACGCTAACCATTTCACCACGGAGGCTGGATTGCATCCAGGGGTCCCGGGTTCGAATCCCGACCTAGGCATGGATGTTTGTGAGTGTCCATTGATCAATTTCATCATATCATCACTCATCCCCATCTTCGCAAATTAGCCAAAAGTGGCACAAAAATCGAAGTAAAATAAAGCAAATCAATCAATCAATCATCCTCTAAAAACTTAAACAAAGAAAAATAATGTGTACGTTTAAAGTGTCTTTATTTATAAATATAATCTTACAAATATTCAACAACTACATTTAAATCAATAATACAAATCACCACACTCATGTCTACAGTATAACATAGTGACCTATATACAGTGACGTCATTCTATACAAAAGGCAATGTCTTTCACGTGTTTATTATAATTAAAGCAAGTTGAAGTTATTTACAAGTTTTTAGACCATCAATCATATCACAATCTCGTTACAAGTTAGTCATGCGCTTAGTTGTCATTTCCACGAACTTATGAAAGCTTTTGTTGTGCAGTTAATGTAAGTCTACGCTTAACAATAGCAAGATGAGCTAAACTGAAGATGACATGGAGGTAATTACAAGAGACTGAAGAAACACAAGTACTACTATCTGTTGAACTTAGTTTGATTTAAGATTAGACACACTGTGTGCACAAATCCATCTGTTACAAACATACAGTTGTGTTTATCAAATTTCGTTTGTATGCAGGTCTCAACACAATCTTCCTCTTGTTGTGTAACTCTTCTGTATTCTCGAGATGTCGATATTACAAACGTGCATTTTTTTTACCAAAAGATATATTGACAATACATTTAAACAATAGAAACAGGCTTAGTAAACAATTAACTGGAGGTAACTAATTACTAATTACTGTTACATTAAATATTTAAAGCTTATATTTCTTTATCTACATTTTTCTTCTTACATACATAGTGAAAATAAATTTAAATTTAAAAATGAAACTAGCAATATAACTACAATTTTAAGCAATTTTTGTTAACAACGTATTTTTTTTAATTAATGATCTCTATGTCAATCATTTATTTAGCCTGTACATATTGTTTAACTTATAATTAAAAACAGAAATGTAAACGAAATTGTATAAGTGACAATAGATAATATAATTTCCTGAGGAAAGTGAATACACATATAGATTACTGTGTTTGGAACAAGAATAAAGATAACAAAATCAGTATTTGGCAACGTTGGCTAGAAATCACTTAAATGCGATGTGGGCCAAGAAAAGAATAAGAAGAAGTATAATTACTGTATCTGATGAAGCTTCAAAAACATAGAAAACTATTCCACTGTTTCATATAGAAATCACAGTTTACAGAATAAATGCTTGTAACATGGACAACAGCAAGACATTTTAAAATATTTATGTCTATCTTAATGCATTCTATGCTTCTAGTAGGGAAAGAACAGTTTGAACAAGCGCATGCAGTCTCAAGGGCCTTGTATTTTGTTATTGCTTTCAGATCATACCTTTTACAATTACACCTTATTAGTCAATATGAGCTCATTTAAGTACAACACTCATCACAACAAAACATTCATCATTATTGGGTCGTTTAGTCAACTGAAGAAAATCGTACGTCACTATTGGATTAAACACTCGATTACGTGGAATAAACTTGGAGGAAAAATACTGCATTGAAAGTTGTTTCGTACGCAGGTCATATCCTTAATTAGACCACTAGCACTGCGTAATGTATTATAATGGGACAAATTTGCATATGGTCTGAATTTGCTATACATGCCCCAGAATCGACCATTGCGTCCTGAAAATTTGGTGAGTTACGATACAAGCACACTTTTTTCGTCTGATATCATTTGGTTTAAGTGCACTTAGAAATTCGATGATGCAAGAGTTTATTTATTGTCAGTGCACATATTCACTACGGAAAGATCTTGTTTTGGGTTTTGAGCCCGTTGTTCATCTTCATCCATATTTGTTATCTATATTAATAATATACAGTATAACAAAGCATAGTTTGACATTTTACTTCCAGGACTAACTAAGTTAGAAGTTACAGTCTGCTGCATTTGCTGTTAAAGGTGGAAACACTTTCATAGGAAAAGAGAAATTAACAATTAATTTGTCATTTTTCAATTAATGATCTTGGTCTCCAAGTCAATATAGACTGAAGGACAAGAATTAAAAAAAAGATTGTAAGGATAAACTATGGTGGTGATTTAACTATTGAAATCTCTTCTTTTGTTAATGTGAGATCTTTCATTGTCATGGAAAAGGAACTAACATTATCTTCAGTAATAGGGAAACATGCAAGAAAAAGATATTCAGTAAACACGTGGCAAATTGTTCCTATGATACTGTCAGAGTAACTCTTGCAACCTTCTGTAAGTTGAAATCGATTCTCGAACTGCTTCGATAATGCCACGTGTCACCACTGCCAACAATTGTCATGGAATATACTTTATTCGCAGAGTATGAGCTTTGATGGCAGTTTCAATATTGCCTGTTCTTTTTTTTGTTTTTTTTTAAAGAAAAATCAATTGCTCTTTATTGATTTGAAGAACAATATATACTTTCATTAGGAGAAGTGAGAGAGAGTGAGAGAGAGCCAATGTGGACAAGTTGAAACATGCTCCAAAGGATTCATGAGTTGCAGGTAATGTGCTCAGTCCTGGAAGTTAATTGTCAAACCTTGTAAGTGAGAAAGGTGTCACAGACAGCTCATGCACATTAAGTACATTTATACACAATATCTACACTCGTCGTCAACTTGGAGGTGTAGATTTGAATCCCGGTTTACACCAGACTGGATTTACCGAATGTCCAGGTTATCAGAATAAGTTTTCAGAGAAGAGACCCACCTAATAACTTCCACTTAAGGAGTGCCCAAATGGGCACTCGTAGAGTGCATACACTTTGATAGAAGTCGCGCTTGCTTGCTCTTTGGGAAACTTGATCTCAGATCATAGTCTCAAGGTATTGAGAACTCTTACAGTCACGAGCTACCAACATTGATTCAGTCAATGCACAGTCTCATGCACATCACTCACTAAACATGTCGTCTGCGCTCACCGGATGTGTCCCATCCCCAGTCCTCTGGGCCCTTTTAAGGATCATTTCCGGGGTGACGGTCTTGAGGTCGTAGGCAAGTCCCAGCCATGCCCAGAAGTCGATGCACATGGTGGTCATGTTCATGCGGTAGTTTCCTAGTTCTGCCGCCTTGTAGTCCCATGGGAAGGCGTGGTGGTAGTTATGCCAGCCTTCTCCCCAGGAGAACATGGACACGAACATGTTCTCTGTTGGCTGTATGGATCTGCAAGTAAGAGTTGGGATGTTAACAGCCAGTCACGTTAGTTCTAGGCATGGTACTGAGGGTCGATCCTAGTTTCGAATGGTAAATCATTCTCTGTCTAGTGATGGAGTTCATGAATGTGTTCTGGCCCTCGTCTCTTAGAACTGAGACGATAGACTATATTCGATCTCGGCACCATACCTAGATAGTACTATAATATATTCTGGAATATACTCTTAACTATTTGGCACTTCAAATCCTGACGTATTTAAGAAGAAACAAAAAAAGCGGAAGAGCATGTAAGATTAGTCCTTGTTGATTTCTGTAAGTCTGTTTCTGCAACAAGGAGGTTTTCTTAGATTTCGAAGGAGTTAGTAGAATATAGAGACGTGGGGGTGCAAATTTGGAAAAAAAATATTGTTTTCTATCTACATGAATAATATTCATAACATAATACATGTGTCATAAAACTTTTAATATACAGACATATACAGTGCAGTTGCGATCTAAATACAACGTTTTTTAATAAATATTTTGGAGAGTTTTCATAAGACACGGAAACTTTTTTGGGGGGTGGGGGGCATGTTGAAGTTATCCAGATAGCGCGTAAACTTGTGACAAGCTCACGACAGCTTGCTTATAGGCTTATAATTGCCAAAGTAAGTTTGATATGGCAAATTCGATGTAAGTGGTATTCGGCAAATGACTGTTCGCAAGCACTTTTGCTTTGCAGAAAGGCTTCTGCCGAAAGATTACAGCTAGTTATGAGAAGCTTGATGCAGGCAAGTTTTCTGCAACTTCGAATTATGGTAACTAGATAGTTGGGTGGACAGCTTGCTGCAAGCTTCTTCATTTGGTATGGCAGGCTTGCTTCAGGTTTGCAGCAAATTTTCTGTGTTATCTGGGTACCTAGAGGCCCTCCTTAACAATGTCCCTCGTAGAATAATCTATCTCCACTATTTGATAAGTGTGCCATGCATCTAAGTGGTGTTACTTGGTTAGGCTACAATCAAGTAGCCTGTGCAACTTGCTCTAGGTTCAAATATCTCCTATAGATCTTTCTTCGACTATCAGGTCGAAAGTAATTTACGCAATGAAGAAAATTGCATGTTGCAAATTTGAACATTCAGATATTAACCCGGTAAATGACACAGAAGATTGCATAATAATGTTCCATTTCACTTGAGAAAAATCAACACAACCGTTATAACATAAATAGTGGCACGAAACTAATGCACATAATTAAAGTTAAAATGAGATAGAATGCCAAGGTAAATCCATCGTCAACTTTAGTCTTCTATTGGTCTGAAATTGTGACAAAAGTGTTGACAAGGATAAACATCCTGTAGTGATCAATATGACAGCAAGCCGTATTATGGATGTAATCCAATTTCCTTCTTTAAATGTGTAATAATGGTTATACATATTTAAATGTGGCTTTCTGGATACACATTGTGTGTTGGAATATAAATCAAGAATAACACCACAAAACCAAATCAAAATACAAACAATTTCGAATCGCTCTATGAACGAGGCGTTCAGCTTGAAAACGAGATACTTGTGCCATTCTTCCATGTATAATTCCTCTAACTTCTTACTCTACTTTCTTTTCTACAGTTGACTTGTGCAAAGTTTACGTTTAGAATATTTTCAAAATTCACTTACCTTGCTCATCATTAAACTAGGGCACGGTGGGGTCGCGAAACAGGGAATAACATCACACAGCGATATAAACTTTTAACATAATCTGCTTCTCGTGTTTGCAAAGCCGTTTACTATAATGCAAACTCTGCTGATAAAGCTTGTAAAACGAGATTACTGACCTCTTGCACGGAAGAACAGCACAAGTCCCTCGTTTCAAACTGCTAATGACTACTAAAAAGCCGAAATAGAATAGTAGCGACCAACAATACATTGATATATTGTTATTTTTTTCTTTAAAATAAACTGGGTCTTTCCAGCTATCATAATATCACTCTGTGCGGGGTAAAATAGGTAAAATGAGGAGGAATTTCTTCAGCCTTGAAATGATATTAACAGTGGCGGCGATTGGGTTCAAAAAAACTTGGGGGGCAAGAACAGTTTACTTTTCCACATAAGGTTTAGCATAGTTCGGGAGCAAAAGTGGCAACAAGGGAGGGGGGCAACTGCCCACCCTCGCCCCCTCTAATCGCCGCCACTGGACACCAGCAACTTAGTATAACGTTTGCTACTCGCCTTCAAACTTCCATTAGGGAAATGTCAGAGGTTTGATGGAAAACTTAGAACTTCACTAGCTCAAATTTACTTCTCCAGCATTTGATCATGAAAATTTTGCACCATCCTTTGAATATCTCACAAGTAACTAGGATTAAAAGTAGCTACTTTTTACACGCAATCTTAAAACTTTACTGATTATACACCACTTGAACTTACCACAAAGTATTTTGCCTGTTATAATTCAGACATCATTGATACGGTTTAAGCGAAGTTTCGAGCCTCAAACCCCGTCCTTCAGGTGGTATTGTATTTCTCCATAATATACATACAAAGCAGTGTCTTTTTTCCAGAATATGCACATAATACACACACACAAAAGAATTAAGTGAAAGATGTAGAATTTTAAATCTGAACGATCTGCACCAAAAAGGTGCTACCACATTTCTGAAATATTATAATGTCACTTGTCCTGGATGGGTTGACATAATTTCGTATTTCGATAATTCTTGTCCTCATATGAAAAAACTTTTTAAAGTATTCCGTCTGTTTGACTTGTATGTAAATGAACCCACACAGATACATTAAATTCTATGTTATCTTTGGAAAAAACTCGTTGGCGATTTAGTTGATTTGGCTGCAGTTTCAACATTACTTTCTTCACAACGACCAGGAAACTTTACAGAAATTCAACTGAAAACCTCTTTTGAGTTCTGATCAGAGGAAAGGAAAAATACTGCCATCATCAAGCACGTGTTTAGAGGAAACACTGGGGAGCCGGGCCCCCATAAAGACTTAGCAAGCACTAAAATTAAATAATGAAAATATACTTGTTTAGCATTTGTTGTATAATGGTGGGTTCATTTCCGCCGAACTTATACGGCTCAGATGGTGCCAAAAAAGATTTGCGCTCAATACTACTTACAATAATATGAACAGAATATTAATCAGGAACTTTATTTTTCAATAATTGAATCTAACATCCTTTTGTGTTATTAAAAAATATTCAATTCTTTATCTTTTTGTCATGAATATCCTTCCCAGGACAGTTGTTTTTGTACAAATTTGAGCGATCTTAACTACACGAAAGCTAAATAATGAATACGTGCACTTATATGTTAGTCATACCCCGTTTTTATTTATTCATGTAATAATGACAATGCAGTATTAATTAATTTACATATTATGGAAGGACCTATAAATTATATTTACGTATTAATTTAATCATTGATATTATTATTATCATATTGTTATCATTATTATTATTTCTGAGACATTCGATTCGGACACCCCTCCCCCCTCCCGCAAAATATATTTCTAGATACGTGCTGATCATTTTGTGATCATAAACAGAATTATTGGGCACTTTTGGAAGCAGTAGCTGATTCCAACAGGGACATAGCAATTCCAAAAGTAAAAGATTGACACTTTTGAAGCAGGTTTAATGTGTTTCTTTGTATATGATTCATTAAACATATAATGAAATAAATATATCCAGGGAATTTACAAGTAGTAGTCTTCCTTCTTGCATAGCAAAATTTCTTCAAATGTATTCAGCCAGCATTGTATAATAACAAATTTGACGATAACAGACTGACGCAATTGGCAACCTAAGAATCTAAATTTTCTGAATTAAAGTTAGTGGAATAGCACTTGGTAAGGTATTTTTTATTTTTACAAATTTGAGAGTTTAGAAACATGTATTATGTATTCACAATCTAAAGATGTTCTTTAACACAACGTATGGCGCAGTGGTAGCATCGTCGCTTTGTAATCAAGGGGTCCCGGGTTCGATACCCGGTGGAGGCACAAGTGGTTCGGAACCCACTTTAAACTGTAGGTCCAGTCTCGGATTAGCCTTACTGTGCATAAAGTGGACTTAAAACAACAAATCAAAAATAATGTACATCATATTGTTCCTCACTGATATATAATTTTGACCATTAAGGTTGACATTTTTCTGGGATTGTTCTGTAGTCTAATTTATACTGGAAAAAGATGGCAAACTTATGAACCCTTTATTTCCTTCTTTCTGTGGTCACGTGAAAGAACGCCCTGTCTGGGATGCTCAAAGAAGGGAAAGCAAAGAGCCCTGAGGACCACGTGTAAAGAAATAGAGTTGGCACGAAGACCTGTTCAACTTTTTTTAGTTCTTTTTTCTTAGGTGCAGGAGAAAGTTGGACACAACACACATGAATATTCACTGGAAAAAGTCGTTCAACTCCAAACGCACAAAAATGGCTTGCTACCATGCTTCACGTCATATAATGCCCTTGGCGTAGGAGGTGACAGACCCGCGAGTAACGCACTATCTCTTAAGGTGCGTATATATGTGCGAACCGAACCGCTGGTGATCCTCTTGTTCTCACTATTGGGACGTGGTTTTCAGCGCCGAGCGAACTGCTTGTGAACCGCACGTGGCGATCCACCTCCTGTCGGTTTTCTGACGAACTCAAAGGCGTTCGCGGGACGCGTGGTGCGTAGTTCGTTGCTTTTGGTCTGCTCGCGAACCTCCAGATTTTCTATTGGTTTTGTTGCAGTAATTATGGAGTGGTCAGAGGAAAATGCACTAAAGCTTATTGGTATTTATGAAACCAGATCTTTACTCTGGGATCCTAAACATAAGGACCATTTCGAAAAAAATTAAAAGAAGATGCCTGGAGGGAAATAGGAGCCGAGATGAATATTTGTGCGGACAAATGTGATTTCAAATCCATCATAAACTCCGTACCAGTGCGTTTCTTATACAGGCTGGTGTGCCACCAACGTCGTTGTTTCCTCTTCTTCCACAAACTAGCCATTGCTAAAACCTCACCACTCATCAACAAAATCGCATACTTTTCCTCACGCGAAGACATGACGACAAGATGAACACTGAACAAATGATTGCCTGTGGTTCGCGGTTTCTTCACAAGCAGTTCACAAACGGTTCTGTTCGAACATGTATACGCACCTTTAAATGTCTGTTGCTTTCTAACTTTGGACAGACAGACGGACTTACAGAGGTAGTTCTTATCACGCCTTGTTTCTTCGTAACAATCATCAATTTTGACTTTATGCACAGATAGTCTAATCGGGACTGAACCTACAGTTTAAAGTAAGATTCGAACCTCTGTATACCTCCACCGGGTATCGAAGTCGGAAACCCTTGTTTCCAAGACGACGACATTAGGTACTACTGCGCCACCGCGAAAGCCCTTGTCTTGAAGTGAAACTTTGCCCGTGTTATACTGTTACACACTGTGCAGGTGTGTGTGCAAGGGCGGCCGCAGGAAGGGGCCAGGGGGAACTTGCCCCTTTCCTGAGAATTCTGTATAGAGTTAATGTAATTCTAATGGTGAAATTGTAGTGGATATTTGATAACAAAAAAATGTTGTTTTCTGTGATTAGCAGGCCATAAGTTACAGCAACTATTATTATTATTTGAAAATGAGTTACATTTAAGCTTAGTCTATTTTACACTGACTATCTAACTATAAAAAAAACAGCTTTTTTTCAGTATACAGTTATGCAAATTGTATATAGGTACACAGAATATGGAAAATACAAATGTATCTAATTTTTTTAAAAAAATAAAAATAATAGCAATAATAATAGAAATATAACAATAATAATAATGAAAGTTTCCATGACTCTGCCCCCCTTGAGAAAAAATCCTGCGGCACCCTTGTGTGTGGGTATTCCTGATCCATCATCTTACTCAAGTGGTTGTGCTATTTCTCAATTTGTCCGTTTTTAAGAGGGGCCAGGCCTCCCCAATAGCATACTGGTAACGTCGTTGCCTTGTAATGAAGGGGTCCCGGGTTCGATACGCTATGGAGGCATTTTAAATTGTAGGTTTGGTCCCAATTATCCTAACTGTACATAGAATGGACGTAAAGCAAAATTGCAACTTCCAAACTTTAAGGGGGGTTTCCCCCCTTTTAAAAAACCTACCAATATTGCGTCCAAATATATATATACATATTTGTTTTATCTGTCTCCAATATATTTTATGGTGTGTACCTGAAGAGCAGAACGTGGCAAATATACAGAAGCCCAATTCCATATTCTGATACACATTTTCTGTCAAATTTAACATATTTGCCTATATTCCTAGTTACAGCTACAATTACGTTTTCTTGAACATGCTACAGATCATATAATGTATTGCACGGAAAAAATATCTTGCATAATTATTGCGGGGAGTGAAATCTACAACTAAAAACAGATAATAATTAAGCGGTGCCTGAAGGTACCTATCTACCTACCTTTGTCTTGATAGTTAAATTGCCCTGCATAAGAACCGAGTTTGCACCAGTTTCTTTATACATTATGGAACCCGCTCTACTTGTGAGTACTGCGGATTGTCTACCTCTGAGGATGTATATTGAGGGTACCCCACTTTTGACGTGCACTGTACCATATATAACGAAATATTTGGGAAAAGATTGTCACTTACTTGTCGTATGGCCTGTTCCCCCACATATGAGCGGCGCTGTTCACAAAGAAAGCGATGTTGAGCGTCAGAACATAGCGGAAGATGCCCGAAACCAGAAGTGCATCCAAAAAGTTCTCATCCCACAGGTAGACGGGCGTGAAGACAGGAACGATGAACCAGCAGAAAATGCCGATAGGTACGAAGAACCTGAAACAAATATATGACTTAATTACTCAACTTATGTTCCTGTGAAAGACTATGCTTTGCAATGCTGCAGGAACTTGGGAATACAGGGATAAATTGTATCACAAATCGTTTTGACGGTATACAGTGCGCCCTAAGTTCTTGATCCGTACTGTACAACCCTCAAATAAGATATTGCCGTCAAAAGAATGTCGTTTTTAGTAGCTAAACTCAATAAGTGTCTTTTTCTACATTATCTACCTGTACAAAGGGATTAAGACCACTTTGAACCTACTACAATACCTCACTTGGTTCTGGGCTCTTCGAAAATGTTATAACTAAGTAAATACTGTTTAAAATTACTGAAAATGATGGGATTATACCCTGTCCCACCTATCTCTGAAGTAGACGAACGAAAAGAAGTCTCTGCTCAAGTAGTGACGCTAGACGGGTCCGCCAATAAACACGTGAGAGGAACGGGATTGCGTGGAGGGGGAAGCGACTGCAGTTACCAGCCATCGCAGCAGCGCCCATTGCTTTGCTCTGCCCACTCGATTTCCTCCCTTTTTCTGACGTTATGCGCGGCCTTCCTTCAGAGATACCTTGGACAGAGTATAGGCCTAGAGCTTTATCTGTTCCAGAGATGTGTACACTATGCTACTGAGTTGCTACCAAAAGTGATGTAACACCCTAATTGGTTTAACACCAGGGTGCGAAATCCTGGGGGGACGGGGGTATTCCCCCACCAACAATCTTGGCCTAAAACATCCCCCCAACCAAAAATTTCCGGAGGAGATATTCTTGTAACAACAAACAAAAGATAAGCAAGTACTTTTAATTTCAAATATACTTCGCTAAGAATAATATCGAAAAGGCACACAAATTAGTGTGGTTGTGAGTATTGTTAATAATCTCTCTCAAGAGATCATTAACCAATCTACATCAATATGCACAATAAAAGTAAAAAAAGGGAGAAAATAATAACTATGATATCTAATTGATTTATATTAACATGTAGCAAAAACTAAATAAAAACTTTTTCATAATAAAACCACTTCAACTATTTCATAATTTATTAACATCTATAACCAATTAGTAAAGGAATTATTTTACTACTTTATAATATCTGATATATATTAAAGTAACAAATTAATTTCTTTATACGAATGTAATTAATAATAATAATAATAACATATTTTTAATTTAGTGAATTATTTTTACTTTTAATTACATTATAAAGATATATATATATATATATATCGTATAATTGATATATATGTTTGTGGGGGAGGGGGTTTGTATATTACGATCATTCTCCCCCCCCCCACCAGTCTTCAATGATCTCGCACCCTGTTTAACACAACAGCTAACCGAGTGTTCAGTCCTCCATGATGTACGAAGACACCAGAAATGGTGCTAAACAATGCCAATTTCGCATTAACACCTGTTGCCACCACTTTTGATAGCAACTCATGTGCAGTGGCGGCGATTGGGTGCCAAAACTGGAGGGCAAAGACAGCATATTTCCCTTCGTATATAAGATTTAGCATAGTGAGGGACAAAAGTGGCGAAAAGTGGGGGCAACTGCCCCCCTCGCACCCCTAATCGCCGCCACTGCTCATGTGTATATTTTTCAGAGTGTACGTATTTTTGAAACATGTAAAACACTATCTTGAAAAAACCACATAGTTTTTTTTGAAAAAAATGTTCATGATTATTAAAGGTCCAGCAATTGTAAAGAAATTTAATTCCGGTCCTGGAGAGGAAATCAGGAAGCGAAAATGGGTTCTGGACCGTAAGTAACCTTTTTATCTTTAAAGTATTTTAAATCGGTCCCGGGACCTTTTTTCACGATCAATTTAAATACGGTCCAATTCGGTATTGAAATGAAACAATACGCAACGTGGACCGAATTTTTTAAATTTGGCGAGAAAGAAAAGGGGTGGGGTATCGAAGCATCTGATTCGGCTTCTTTTGATTACAGGGTGATATCATTGATCGCTACGCTGACACTGATTCTGTAACTATGTGTTATGAAAAAAATTACTTAAACTTAAATTCAGATTAATTAATTAATTATATTAGGACTCATTGCTCATAATAAGGAAAGTTCTGCCAACCTTTACCTCATCCCTTGTTTGTTGAACGAAGGGGCAAGCCAACGCCTTCTCATACAATGCCTGCGCATGCCCTTTCATTACATACGACGTCATAAGTAGTAGGTCACGAAGCACAAAACGATATCGGCATCATTGCAGTCGCAACTGTGTGTTCTTTACACTTGCCCCCCTCCCCCCCCCCACACACACACGATAAAAATACTAAGATGAATTTTCTGATCTTAATATGATACATGACCTACGACCAATGATGTGCGTCTACGCCTAAACAACGATAGTCTACATTCTACACGTAGACTATTTTATAAACGTAGATTACGTAATCTATGTAAACAACATGGCGAAAGGTGATCACTTAGTAAAGGGCGCCGTGGAAGTAAAACAAAAATAATCTGCGTATCAGTTGCTGATGTGTGAGGAGAACTTTTCATACACTCCGTTCCAAATTCGAACAATTTCTCACCTAGGAAAAAAAAACTAACATAGCAAATATTCTAGTGTTTTATGGGAAAAAGACTAATTTTGCCTCACGACTGCCATCTGTTTTCTTTTTTTTTTGCATACTATTTATCTTCTTCCATAGTTGATGATAGAAGAGAAGAGAAATTTTGTTTTAAATAGGATTCTTTTCCGTTCGTTAGCAATCAAAATAGTTAAAAATGTCACTTTTCTTTAATGAAAGCCTTGAAAATTAATTTTAATGCACTTTAGATTGTCTACGTAGTCTATGTAAACTACAACCCAATATAATCTACGCGTAGATTACGTGTAGACAACGCGTGTAGACGTAAACTTACAGTGTACGGCACATCACTGCCTACGACTGATGACGTTGCATGTAGACTAAGGATCTTTGCGCAGGCCTTGTATGAAAGAAGGCGCTGGTCAAGCACGATTTCTATTAAGCTGATTCACAGTGCGATGCCTGATTTCGCAACACCAACGAACACACAATGACGATGGAGAAGAAAGTTATGAGCTCTATCGTATGGAACAGCAGTTGGTCAAGCTTTGAAAGCTTCTCTCTATGTGTGAAAATTAGCTACATTCAAAACTGAGATACGAGTATAACACTTTCGCTTCGTGGTTGTCCAATTTGAATGAACCTCTTCGTGTTATTTCGTCAGATAACCCTGGAGAGTGGTTACGCACTGCAGACTCGAAACAGATACATGACCTACCAGCGCAATTGAGATTATTGGTCTTGCTTTGTTTAGATCTCTCTCTCTCTCTCTCTCTCTCTCTCTCTCTCTCTCTCTCTCACACACACACACACACACACACAAATAGAGAGAGGCCCAAGTAAGGAAATTGATTTCTTGATTTTTGTTAGTTAGCGTCACTTTTCTGTCATTATTGGCTAATCGCGACGATGAGAATGAATAATGATGGAATTGACAAAAGGACACTCACAAGAACACCCATGCTAAGGTTGGGCTTAGATGCATTGGTGAAGTCAAACTAACAATTCATTCCTATCAATTCCTGGCAGTGCATCCTGGACTTCATTTTGCAGACTAACGAATCTCTGGCGTCTTGACCTACGACCAGTATAATCCTTGTAGGACTCTTGTGTGCTGTTTTCCTGTGTGTGCTCAGCTTCAGCTCTTAACCCGGGTAAGAATATTTTAGTCCCCTCGACATTACAGTAATGTTATATTAAAGGGTCTAACCAATTTGAACGTCAGAACTTTGAAAGAGTGTTGTGGCAACACTGACTCGAATGACAAGATGGAACTGTGACATCTGTGTGCAGTAGTCTGTGGCAAGTTATCATGGAGAGATACACAATGCAACAACGCATAGAAACTATTCGAATTTATTATCAAATTTCGTGTTCAGTTCGACAGACATTTCGTGCATTGAGAGGAATTTATGGTCAACATAATCCACCGACAGAACAAACAAAACTGTAGGATTTGGGCAGATGGAAATCCGAAAGTGATTCTGGACGTACCCCTTCATCCGAAGAAAGTGACTGTGTGGTGTGGTTTTTGGGCCAATGGCGTGATCGGGCCTTATTTTTTTTGAGGACCAGCATGGAAGTCACGTGACTGTCAATGGGGAGCGATACAGGAATATGGTGGCGCAGTTTCTGTGGCCTAAACTGGCAAATCTTGACATGAACAATGTGTTTTCCAACACGACGGTGCAACTTGCCACACAGCTCGCCAAACAATGTGATTATTGAAGGAAAAGTTCCCCGGACGAGTTCTGTCCAGAAAGGGTGATGTCAACTGGCCACCCAGATCATGTGATCTAACCCCCTTGGATTATTTTCTATGTGGTTATGTCAAATCTAATGTCTATGAGACTAAGCCACGCACAGTTCGTGACCTGAAACGGAACATTGAGGCTATACCGCTCAATATGTGTGCAGACGTGCTGGAAAATTGGACATTCAGAATCCATTCCACCCACCGAAGCAGAGGAGGACATTTGAACGATTATTGTTCAAGACAT
Organism: Lepisma saccharinum; assembly: GCF_977018435.1. Lineage (NCBI taxonomy): Eukaryota > Metazoa > Arthropoda > Insecta > Zygentoma > Lepismatidae > Lepisma > Lepisma saccharinum. The sequence goes on from NC_139248.1 coordinate 24,678,628, forward strand.
AATGCCATTGTTTGCTCTTGAACATAAAATAAAAATATGTCATTATCACTTGTGGTTTTCATTCTATTTAATTTTAAAGATCTGACGTTCAAATTGGTAGACCCTATAGTTATATTTTAGTTGTATTAAGGGGGCTGGACCCCGTATAATGTGAAGGGTACAAGATAGCCTAAGTGCTGACGCAGCCAAAATTTCAAATCCAATCAATCAATCGAGCCCATGAATTACTTCACTTTTAACTGTCAGATAGTGCAGTAAACTTTATATTGTACCTCCAATCATGATAATGACCTCCGTGGCGGAATGGTTAAATAGTACGTTAGGACGTCAAGGGTTCCGGTATCGAATCCCGACCTGGCATCAATTTCACCATATCATCACTAGAGCCCGGGTTTATAAGTGAAATGCATATTCCTTTCCAGACTTCTAATGGTAAGAAGAAAGGTTATACTTCGTATTACATACCTTGATGAGCTATTTAACTAAGGTTGAAAGTGCTTATAAATGCTTATTTCTGCAGGAAACGGTTATGCTTGCTTATTTTATGATTTTGGTTAAAAATAGCATAGCCCAAATCTGTCATATTTCAATCCTATTTCAATCACACGACGGCATCGGGATGACGAGATCAATGCTTGTAAATATCCGCACTGGAGAAACAGCATCCAAGAAAAGATACAGTACATCCATCATCATTTATTCCAAATTACCTGATATTATAACACAGTTGAAAGTTGGAAATAATACATTGCAACATTCGCTTTCTCTTATTGATGAAATTTCGGTAACGTTGTCTTCAGAAACTCACGGTTTTGGCAAACTTGTGTCCGACAAGCTCAGTCAGGAATTACTGAAAAATCCCGGTTACAAAACACCGTGTCAAATTTATAAAAATATTTCTGGTGAAGAAACAGACATTCAAGAGGAATTCACCGAAGAAGAACTGTGGTGTTTTTCACATGTGCCTGTGATGTCATGCTACGTGGAAAGAACATTTTCACTGTACAAATCATTCCTCACTCAAAGACACACCAGCTTCACACAAGAGAATCTCAGGATGACCTTCCTTACATACTGTAACAGCTTTGAATAAGGTAAGAGATCTAATAAACAAATATTTTTTCCAGATTTTCCTGTACTTGTTTATGCTTATCTTGGTGCTTATTTTTTTCATTTCTTGTGCTTATTAACTTACTTATTTTACTGTTTGATTGTGCTTATAAATCCGGGCTCACCACTCATCCTCATCTTCGCGATTAGTGACAGAAAGGCGAAGAAAAATAAACCAAATCAATCAACCAATCATAACTCCCAGTTGCGCACCCCCGGAAGGGTCCTCACCAACAACTCCCAAACCAGTAGGTTCGAAAGGTGTTCAGTTTCAATCCAGTGACTGATTGGCCCAGAAAAAGGAAAGCTTGCACGTGACATTTGTAGACTCAGACCTGATGAACTAATAGTAAGGATCAGAGAAGAAACCAGAGAGGAAAAATTTGCACAGAGTGAAACTGATGTATCAAGGAGTTCGTGTGCGTCGAATTCAGATCAGAGAATCTTAAATCACTCCAAGGAGCTCGGAGTTAGTATTCTGTGTGTTCTGGACTCGGTAAACTTCCCGTTCCCTATTAAAACGGAGCTAAAGATTTGAGCCTTCTTATTGGCGGGTTCTATTAGTCTCGCTAATTTATAAGCCGTGGTGGTCAGTATGACGTGTGGCTGCCTGTCGGGAGACTGGGGTTCGATTCCCGAACTGGGCGGGACTTTTTCCAGCCCTCTGAGGCTCGTAAGAAAGCTATTACGACATGTTTTATCACTAGGGAGTGGAAGTTGTTGACCTGAAAAACATAGGTATATGACCTATAGAATGTCCTAAAAGAATGGGAAAAAATGACGAAAAAAATGCAAAAAATGACCATTAAATTTGTTAGTTTCAGATTAAAAATTGAAATGGAAAGGAAATTAAACAAAATGCAATCTTGCTTTAAAAAAAAGGCACCAAATGAAAGCACATGCACATTAAATTAAAATATGCAACGAGGATTTCCAATGGAAAAATCTTATCTTAAATCTGAGTTTACCCCAGACGGACACCTGGTGCTTTCCCCCGACACTGTCACCAGTTCACTATTTCTTTTGCTCGTAAATTGCAATCCTGCGAGATATATATATATATATATATATATATATATATATATATATATATATAGGCATATGTTCACCTTGGTGAAAAGAATCAAGAATATTACCAAAATGAAAGAAGTGACAAAATATGACGAAACAATACACCGAATGTTGCGAAAAATGACGGGGAAATGCCGAAAATCGGGGGAAATGACCTAAAACCTGAAAATTGGCAAAAAATACAAAAAACATGAGTTTAAAATTACCTTTTTTGGGTTCTAGACAAAGTGTAATATTGTGTATATTTAATGGGCATCGTGTCCGAGATGTCAGAAAAAATATGACATTTCATCAAAGAAAAATATAATATACTGCTGGACAAAAAAAACCGGACACTTGCATTTTTTGTGATAACGCAATGGGTCGATAAAAGCTCTGGTACAAGGGCTAACTAAATGTTGCAGAAACTGAATTAAGTACGAATGCATAAACAAAGTCCGAGCCTATGAATGGTGCATATGGTACTACATGATCTGCCGAACATTCTGTAATATACCTGCGAGCTGTTATTGCAATTCAGATGTCAAATATTAAAGTGTCCGGTTTTCATTGTCCAGCAGTATAGAATGTGACCAATTTTATTTTTAGAAATAACAATACAAATTAAAATATGTATTGTGATGTTAAAATATAGGCGGTCCTCCTCGTTGGCATATCACCGGCTGAACATTACTTTGTCGTATGTCCATCTGCACTAGCTTTCAGGAGAGCCGATTAACGTGTGACTTACGTGGATTTGAAATACACTACAAGATTTGCACAAATATTTTATTATTGTTGATAAATGCACACTATCTGAGAATCAGATACGTCGCTTCGGAACGTGACGCATTAACATGTACGGAATACCATAACGTGATGAACGCATTTCAGACGTAAAATGGAGATACGACAAACCAGCATTCAGCCTGCGTCGTCGCCTTGTAATCAAGGGGTCCTTGTTGTCAAGGAATCGGTTGAGGCACATAGTGGTTCAGATCCCACTTCAAACTGTAAGTCCAGTCCCGATTAGCCAATGTGTGCATGAAGTGGACTTAAAAACAAAAATTTGAAAAATAGCATAGGTGCAGTCTCGATTAGCTTACCTGTGCATAAAGTAGACTTAAGACAAAACTTAAAACTCTTGTCATAAATATAGTCCCAAAATATTATCACGAAATAGGAGTTCAGGGAGTGGGGAGAAATATCCTCTTCCCTAAAGGTCTTACTCCTCGATGGCGTAGTTCTAACCCCGCCGGGACACATTGCATACAGTAGTTCGGATCCCATTTTAAGCCGTAGGTCGACTCCCGATTAGCATATCTGTGCATAAAGTAAGTTTTAACTCCATTTAAGGTGAAATTTAGCTTTTTTTATGCGCAATAGGTTTGGCAACATTTCCAGGATGGCCGTTGAAGACAAGGAGAAATGCGTTACTCTTATGGGAGTGTTATTTTATTTGTTCTCTTGGGAATATCAAACTTCCGATGGCATAGAAAAATGTATCAACGGAAAGAGGACAGATTGAAGATGTGATTGAGAAGCGGATTCCATTTGATTAGCAGTAACTTAAAGTTGAAGTTGTTGCGGTTTTACCCCCAAAAGAAATGCATGGGATTAATATTTTTTAAATGTCTAAAAAACGCTTCCACTTGCAACATGCGGAGAAATTCATACTCTTTTGCACACCTTGATTTTTTCTTCAGTAGCATTGTCCATTCCGACTATATTGAAATTAATGCACGACTGGTGGCAAACTGCAACACTTCGCCTAAAATATATTCAGCTGTGTTATCACTACCGTCCCTTCTAAGTGGTAAGAATTTGTATCAGCATTGGATTTGCCAATAGCAGAAACTTAGTTGTTTGCAGGGTTGCCAGGTGCAGCTATATTTACACTAAACACTAAATTTTCGTATGTTACCTACCTCCTGTTGAGTTCCACAATGGGGTTTGCCTTGAGGTCACTCATGTCCACCGTCTTTCCCTTCTCCTTGACTTCGGGGTGCTTTTCCATCATCAGCCACCCTATGTGCGAGAACCAGAAACCGCGCCTTGAATTGTGGGGGTCTGCGTCGGTCTCGCTGAACTTATGGTGCACCCTGTGGTCCCTCACCCACTCGTAGATGCTGTTCTGTAACAGAAGATGCACGTGGATTACATTACATAAGCGGAAGCAATATCAGTGTAAAATTTTAGCATATTCTTATGTGAGAATTCACATACTAAATTCACAAATTCAGAATCAAAAAGAAAACACCATCTCAATATATAGCGTAGTGGTAACGTCGTCGCCTTGTAATCAAGGGGTCTCGGGTCTGATACCGGGTGGAAGCAAAATAGTGGTTCGGATCCCACTTTAAACTGTAGGTCCGGTCCGATTATCCTTACTGTGTATAAAGTGGACTTAAAACACAAAATCAATCCATCAGTCAATCAAACTATCTTAATATTGCCTGATTCCCGGGGCGGAGAGATTAGCACAGCGCACTACGACAACCGAGATCCCGGGTTCGAATACCGGCCTGATTAATTTGTGAGTGTGCCTTCATCAGTTTCATCATATCATAACTCATTAGCATCTTCACGATTAGCCAAGGCTTCCCCGATGGCGCAGTGGTAGCGTTGTCGCCTTGTAATCAAGGTGTCCCGGGTTCGATACCCAGTGGAGGCACATAGTGGTTCGGATCGCACTTTAAACTGTAGGTCCGGTCCCGATTAGCCTTACTGTGCATAAAGTGGACTTAAAACAACAAATCAATTAAATCAATCAATCAACGATTAGCCAAATGTGGCAGAAATTCGAAGTAAAATCAAATCAATCAATCAATCAAATCATCATACAAGTCTATCCGGTGGCAATCGAAATGCATATGGGTTCGAATCCCGGTCTGAGTATTGTTGTGTTTACTGAATGTCTCTTTATCAAGTTCATCTAATCGTTACTCATTATCATCGTCGTGATTATCCAAAAGTGGTAGAAAGCGACGTAAAATAAGAAAAGAGTCACTGAAAGCGAGTAAATGACTGAAAGCAAGACGAGATTTCCCCCTGCTCGAAAGAAATAATCGACTAAATACAGAAAGTTGAAAATTGTCCCGGTGAAAGAGCAATGGAATAAATAATATATGACAAAATTATATGACAAATTTGGGCCTCCCTATTGGCGCAGTGGTAGCGTCGTCGCCTTGTAATCAAGAGGTCCCGGGCTCGATACCCGGTGGAGGCACATAGTGGTTCGGATCCCTCTTTGAACAGTAGGTCCAGTCCCGATTAGCCTTACTGTGCATAAAGTGGACTCAAAACATCAAATCAATCATATATGACATATTTATGACAAAAATTGTCCCAAACGGGCAGCAAAATTAAAACTATAGATTAGAACTAAGTGACACGGCCTGCCACAGCGCCTTTTTCATTGGATGACGCGTGGTCAGCTCATTGAATCACTTCGCCGATAACCGCAAACAACACTATAATCGAAACTCCATAATCCTAAATTACCCCAAACCACGTAAATCTTTCTCTCACACACACATACACATATTCTTATGTTAGAAAAGCGAGAAGAAGAGGTATGGGAAACCTACCTGTCCGGCCATGGAAAAGAAGAAGGTGAGTATTAGCTCTAGGGGCCACTTAGCCTTGTACGTCTTGTGGGCCCAAAGTCTATGTCCGCCCGCGGTCACTCCGACGCCAGAGGAAATGATCAGTGCCAGAGCTGAAATGAAAACAGGAAATTATAAGTGTTTCTAACAAATATTGAGATAATGTCATAAGGTTAGCACACATTTTTTAATATTGCAATGTGTAGTTTCTTGGAACACGATGTGAATTGTACGTATTTTAACGTTCACTCACATACAAAGAGAGAGAGTAGAGAAGGAACTGATAAAGGTATGAAAAAGAAATAAGGAGAGAGAGATACAGGAAGAGGGGATAGAGAGAGACAGATAAAGAGAAATAAGATAATGCTACAGAGGAGTATAGAAAGAGAGAGAAAGATGAAGTTACAGAGAGACAAGGGGAGAGAGAAGAGGAAAATACTCACAGAAAATACAGAAGAGGGGTTTAACTAGAGATAGAGAGAAAAGATATAAAGATAGATATATATATAGGGATAGACAGAGAGAGAGAGAGAGAGAGAGAGAGAGAGAGAGAGGAAGGTACAAGAAACAGGGAAAAATAGGAAAGATAGAAAATACTAGAGTGTGGGCGGTATAAGATACACGCGCGCGCGCACACACACACACCAGAGAGAAAGAGAGAGAGAGGGAGGAGAGAGAGAATAGAACAAAATATACAGAGAACGAGAGAGAGAAAGAGAGAGATGAAACCTAAGGGTAACGCACAGAGAAAGGAAAGCTAAAAAACACACACACACACAGAGAGAGAGAGAGAGAGAGAGAGAGATTGAAGGGAGAGTTAAAGACTCGGAGTTAGAGAAATAGAGAGAGAAGAGAGAAATAGAGAGATGATAGCTAAACATACACACTGAGATAGAAGAAAGCTAAAGATGCAGAGAGAGAGATAGAGAGAGAGAGAAAGAGAAAGAGAGTGAGAGAGAAATATAGAGAGATGAAAGCTAAAGATACACACAGAGATAGAAGAAAGCTAAAGATGCAGAGAGACAGAGAGAGAAGAAAGTTAAAGATGCAGAGAGAGAGAGAGAGAGAGAGAGAGAAGGAGAGAGAGAAAGAAAGAGAGAGAGAAATAGAGAAAGAAGAGAGAGAAAAAGAGAGATGGAAGCTAAAGCTACACACAGAGATAGAGGAAAACTATAGAAGCAGAGAGACAGAGAGAGAAGAAAGTTAAAGATGCAGAGAGAGAGAGAGAGAGAGAAATAGAGAGAGAAGAGAGAGAGATGAGAGCTAAAGATACACACAGAGATAGAAGAAAGCTAAAGATGCAGAGAGACAGAGAGAGAAGAAAGTTAAAGACAGAGAGAGAGAGAGAGAGAAAGAGAAATAGAGAGAGAAGAGAGAGAGATGAAAGCTAAAGATACACACAGAGATAAAAGAAAGCTAAAGATGCAGAGAGAGAGAGAGAGATAGAGAGAGAGAGAGAAATAGAGAGATGAAAGCTAAAGATGCAGAGACAGAGAGAGATAGAGAGAGGGAGGGAGGGAGAGAGAGGAGGGAGATTATGATCGGAATTAGAAAAGCGTGATAATGAGAGAGAGAGAGAGAGAGAGAGAGAAGTGAGATAAAGATACGCTCAAGCACAAACACGAAGAGGAAGATAGAGAGCAAGAGAGAAAAGGGTTATTAAAGATACAGAGAAAAAGGGATAAAAACACAGAATTGGAAAGAGAGAGAGAAAAGGGATAAAGCACAGAGAGATGGAAAGAGAGAGAGAGAGAGAGAGAGAGAGAGAGAGTGGAAGGACATAAATAGAAAGAGGGAGAGACAGAGTATAAGAGATATAGAGATAAGAAATATAAGAAAGTAAGAAATACGGAACGAAAACCAAGGAACTTTTAAATTTCCTATTGCACGCTTCATCCGTAAACAGTTTCATTTAAGTTTCGTTTGCACGCAAATTCATTTGTTAGGATGTTTTTCCTTGCACGCAAAATTACTTTGCAAGGGTCATACTTCCTGTTGACAACCATGGCTCCCCATTAATAACTGCGAACGTAATGATAAACGAGCATGGATTTTGAAGACTTGTAATTTTCTTAGTAATATGATGACGCAAGAGCCTGCGAATTACTCCATAGTTACTTACGTTACACATTCATACCTTGAGCATACACGATCATATGCTCAAGTACAAGAAAGATATTTGACATGTCAATATAAATATACCATACCCTAAGTTTTAACCCCGTACTCGAACATTCTACTGTTATTGTTGCAAATAAAGTACAACTCAGAATCTATTCTCCATTAATTTATCGAATATAAGACTGTCATCTTATTAATCATGCATGTGTCAGGCAGTGCTACAGAGCTTGTAAGTTAAAATACTATTAACAGTTGACTTTTGCAGACATGCACTGTATATGAAACGTCTTTAAATTCTTTAATATTTACATTTAAACTGTAAAACTGCTTTCTTTTAATTATTGCTTTATTTTCATTGTTGTCGATTTATTTATTTTTCGAGCTCCCTCTATGAACAAAATAAGCTAATTGCAACTGGACTGATATTTTTGTTACATAGCGTCACTTTTCTTCCAGTTTTGGCTAATCGCAAAGATGGGGATGAGTGGTGATATGATGAAATTGATGAAGAGACACTCAAAGAACACCGATAACCACTCCGCCGTGGAGATCGGCGATACTTCTTCAGCAATATTATGTTTTCACAATAACAATCAGAGACTATGTAACAATGGAAACATTGTTTAGAAAAAGACTCTTGGAAAACCGGACGTAGCTAGCTATACATTTATAGTTTACGTTCTATGACGTCGAACATAGAAATATCATTCTTCTGGGTTTTGGTCAATTGCGCCGCAGAGGGGAGCCAGGGGGTACTTGCTCCCGTTGATATCTGGCAAACCTTCACATAATTCAAATGGTGAAATAAATAGTGGGCTCCAGCCTGGACTCAACAACAACGCTAATGTGCTTTTCAATTCAATTTCAATTATATGATTTGTAAATTTATTATAATAAAAAAAAATAATAAAAGATAAATATGAGTTTTTATTACTGAAGGTCAAGATATGAAATCTTTCTCTGCCCCTCAGTGCTCGAAGTGGAAATTCGTAACTGGGGAGATGCTTTGCCCAGTTTGGGGAAAGATGAGGGAGATGCTTGTATGGGCCAACATAGAGAAATTGCAGTGGGTGGGAGGATGCCTATGCGAATTATCCTAGTCGGTGGATGTTTTATGAGAATTTTCTTAACTGGGGGATAGTATCCCCCATGTTCCCTTCATTTTGATCACTGCTGCACCCCCCCGAGATAAAATCCTGCGTGCGTTCTTGTTTGTGGTAACTCATGCAACCATTCATTCTATGGATTAAGTGGTATAATCTGAATTTCTGATATGGTTCCTGCTTTTTACGCTCAATTTTTCCAACATGACCTTTTCTTTCCTTTTGGCAATTCTGCTAAAATTCTCATTAACTGAATTTTACTTCTGTTAGCAACTACCATCTCTTCTAAATTGAAAATGGATGTTCCAGTGTAGGGTAGAGTGACCAGTTCGCCCCCCCCCCCCCGTCACTACTGATGTCTACAAATTAAGAATTTTGACTCATTCAAAGTGAAACTGTTCAAGATAATAGATATGACAAATTGTCCATACTCCAAAGATTGGTGGAAGCCATGGAAGACGTCATGGATCTGTAAATGCCCCAGACCGCGAGTAGATGAACGATGCCTATGTTGAAGACGTTGAGCCAGATGATTCTCTGCTTCGGATATTTCTTATCCTTCATTCCCTCCACTGCATCCCTGGCAACATCATCCTGCACCTTCTCAGCCAGTCTTGGCGTTATACACGTTGTATTATTTGGCGGCATGTCGGTAGCTGCAAAAAAGACACAAAAACATGAGGTTAAAGCATCATATTTTTTCGAAACTTTATATTTAAGCTCATATCTTTGATAACATTTTCCCTCTGAATAAATTGCTGCTGGCTAATCTAAATATTTAAGGAGTTGCAATTAAACAGCTAATTAAAATTATTACAACATAAATTGCTTTATTATACTTTAATTAATTCATTTAGGACTAATTACTGTGTATTAAAAGCACTAACAATGATCTACTTATTAGCTTCAAGTGGTTATCCGTATCCAACAAAAATTATATCACATTGTGCTGCCACCTATGAGTAGAAACTACAAACTTAATATTTTGTCTACTTGGATCATATCTAATGCCTGTGGGGCTCGAGCCCACCTAATAATTTGTCTGTTATTATATTTATTTTTTGAAATAAAGTACCCGAGCTTAGGAAAAGAAAATGTTTCATCATTATTCACCTAAAGAATTATCACAACTTAATTGTGTAATAAAAATATTTCATAAGAATTTGTTACTTTTCGAATATGATACTTTTCAGGATCTTATATCATTTATGCTATCCTTGGTCACATCGTTATTAGCATAATAAGGACTTATAATCAGGATGGGGGTCGATAGGACTAAATTCTCCAAATAGGCAGGCAAATAAGCACCGAAAAATACAAAATAGGGACTAAAATTGATAAACATCGACAGATTTTTCATTTCAGGCACTAAAAAAAAGAGTTCTAGGCACTTAGGCTTAAATAGACAAAAACAGCCACTATAGAATTAATGTATTCCTTTCAGAATGATCTGAGACGACTTTTCAACGTGAAAGCCTACACTTTCTGGACAAGGGACAGGTGATTGGGTGCCAGAACTGGGGGAGGGGGAGAGGGCATGACAGTTTACTTTGCATTGGTGGACAAGGCTTAGAGCATTAGGAGGCCATAGTACGGAAGCAAAGTTGGCAAAAAATGGGGAGCAACTGTCCCCCAATGCACCCCTAATCTACGCTACTCCATATATTGTTATATAATATTATACAACAAATCTTCGAGTTCAGCCCACCCAATGATTTTTAAAAGTTCTGAACAGATGAAGTTGATGAAAACACACACACACAATTAACCCAAAACCAGACATACTGGGAACTTACTCGTTGTAACGTTACAAGATACCGTTACACAAAAATAACATGTTGTTATTGCTTCACACAAAAAGTAATGCGTTACATTGTCATGGACGTCCGCAGGATTTTTTCCAGGGAGCGGCAAGGAAGGTATTTTTTCCAGGGCAGGCAAACAAGTCACATTTTCCCCGAAAAGAGTGTAGTTCCCTAAAAAAAAACATTGCTTAAATTTGAATTTATGGTGTTAATGCAATAATTAACACATATTATTGTGGCTAAAGTGAAATTATATGTGTGATATACATATTTTTTTTACTTTCATTTTCCAGGAGGGGCCACGGCCCCCCGCCCCCCCTTCCGGACGCTCATGTACATTGTCATAAAATGTGGATATTCCCAACTTCTCTCTTCATTGTCAATCAATATTAATGTTAACAGAGAGGTTAGATATTGTCCGGTAGATGGCACAAGTGTGCGACACATTTATATGTATTAGAAAGAGAGTTTAAGATCATAGTTTTATCTCGTTGTTACTACATAAAATAATATATATTTTGAAAATTTGTGGTCAGATAACAATTTAGCATAATTCATAAAGTATATCTAGCTCGAGCAATGCAACAAACTGAGACATGTTAGACTATAATTAGATAAATAACTATTTGTTGTCCATGAAGTTCCATCCGATCACCTATGTATGCTGTCAATTTCGTCACATCCATCAATTCCAATAAGCAAATAAAATTGCCAAGGGTAACGTCGTCTTCTATTAATCAAGGGGGCGCCGGGTTCGATACCCGGTGGAAGCACATACTGGTTCAGATCCCAGCTTAAACCGAAGACCCAGTCTCGATTAGCCTATCTGTGCATAAAGTTGACTTAAAAACTCCCACTGCTAGAAGTGACAGTAAAATTTACAATAATAAGCTATATGGCTAAAAATTAATGGTCTGCGTGTCAATTTACGAAAAGGGGAACACAACAGTATTTTTTTATTATTTAAATTTGAAATTTTTATCATGCAAAAGGATAGATAATGATCAGAAATTGCAGTTCAGTGTACCATAAATATATTATAAAAACCGAATCAATAAAATTGCATTAATTATGTTAATCATTTAATGACCGTTAATACTTTTAAAACGTTCATGGTCATTTTGTTATGGTAGTTGGGTGGTACCGAAAATTAATCATTTTATTGGTCATTTCTCCAATTGATTTTTAATAGTGCATTTCCTACAATAATCGTGGCGCACAAAAATGAAACGCAGAAGTGGCAAAGGATCATGGGCTTTTAAAATTCCTTTATATTGTGATAATATCAAAGTAAAAAATGTCAAGTCCTTGCTTATGTCATTAAAGAAGGTAGGAGTTTCTAGGGTTGAAATAACGTCTTCCATCATAACCCTATTTTCAATACTGTATTTTAACGGGAGTACAAGTCTGTATGGCAGACTGCAAAGGAAGCCGCGTGAGGTTATGTAACAGTGCTCGAACATAAACGAATAGTTCCTTGAAGAAACGAGAACATTTTGAATGCCAAGAATTGAAAGTCAAGTTAAGAAGTTTAATGAATATTTTTTTTAATCAAGTGAGTCTATATTTTAAAGTTTACAAGTTTTATTAATACATAGCATGCAATTAGTGGAAGTGAAGTGCCATGATAACAAAACTGTTAATAATAGTAATAATAATAATAATAATAATAATAACGTTGGCAAGGCTCACAGGATAGCTTAGAGGCCCGAATTTTATAAACCCTCCCTGCTCACAGTGGTTTTCCCTCAGTAATTACGGGCAAATGCTTTTATTACTTAAGCGAAAGGGCACGAACATTTCCCACCTCTTTCTTGTACCTAATCTTTGCTCGTTTTCTCATCTCCACATCGCGGTTAACCTACTGGAACAAATGTGAGGCATTCACCGAATCAAATCTGTTCCTCTGTGGTGCGAAAGTTAAGCACAAGTCGACCGCAACATTTTGCGTAATACTGTTAGCAAACAAGCGAGCAAAAAATACACTTAAAAAAAGCTATTCCCTTGGCGTCTGAAAGAGCCAATGTGCGAGAGAGCTGTGGCCCTCACAATGGAAGGAATGGAAAGGAACCGCTGACTAATTTGTGGGAGAAAGTCTTTTCATTAGACACCTTGCGTCACTTCCTCGGAGCCTACTGGCCGAAGTGGAATTTAATCACTTAACATGCTGAGAACCTAAGTGTTTGATCTTTTGCCGCTTTGCCAATAAGCGCCCTCCCCCACCTTTTCTTCTCACGGTAGTCTGCTTCGGCTGTAGCCCAGTGATGTGCCGTAGACTATACGTTTACGTCTACATGCGTTGTCTACACGTAATCTACGCGTAGATTACATTGGGTTGTAGTTTACATAGACTACGTAGACAATCTAAAGTGCATTAAAATTAATTTTAAAGGGTTTCATGAAAGGAAAGTCACATTTTCAACTATATTGCTTCCTAACGAAATGAAAAGAACCCTATTTACAACAAAATTTCTCGTCTCTTCTATTATCAACTATGGAAGAAGATAAATAGTATGCGAAAAACAACAACAGATGGCAGTCGTGAGCTAAGAGTGGTCTTTTCCCCATAAAACACTAGAATATTGTCTATATTAGGTTTCTTCTAGGTGAGAAATTGCTCGAATTTGGAAGAAAGAGCATGAAAAGTTATCCTTACACATCAGCACCTTATACGTAGTATAATTTTCTTTAATTCCACGGCGCCCTTTGCTAAGTTATCACCTTTCGCCATGTTCTTTACATAGATTACGTAACCTACGTGCATAAAATAGTCTACGTGTAGAATGTAGACTATCGTTGTTTACGCGTAGACGCACATCACTGCTGTAGCTCCGTGGAATATACGTAGACAGTGACATACTTAACAGATATCTTATTTACACAACATTCCAATTTGTACTAATACTTCATCTAGCACTTCTGACAGTTAAAAATACAAAGTAACCTTTTACGTTCATAGATGGCAGAGTGGATTCAAATTAATATTTTTCGTAGCAAAAATGGTGGAAAGACATAACTTTTACGAACTTTTAATCAAAATTTACATACGTTTATATAAATAAATGTAATAAACGTACAAATAAACTTTTTATATATATTTATAAAAAGTAATAAAATCTTCAATATTCTAGAAACATTTTTCTTAATTAACCCTGTAAGAAAAATTCACCCAGTTGCTCCAGTGAAGAACAGTGGTTTCTTTTTCTCTTGAAGCTTAAGGGCCCGGGACTGTATGTTATAACAAATTTTTCATTTGGCTTCGGATCTAATATTGGGGTGAGATCTTTACATATCTGATGAAAATCAGCCGAAATATACAAACTTGACAAAGCTTATTTTGACATATTTCACTAATTTTGCGTTTTTACAACATATTTCTTCAATTTTGTTGTAATATGACATATTTCTGTATAATTTCGTAATTCTATTGCACATAATCGGTTATTTCATATTATTTTCTTCGTAGCTTTAGCACAACGGATAGTTCATATTGTCGATGGCAGGACATGGAAATTACGGAGGAAGAAAGATGCCGTCTTTTCTTAGTACAGAACAATAATACCCCACTTTCTTTATCCCGCCGACAATTGATAGCCATGCAATCATTATTGAGGAAAAATGTTCTCTCTCATTGTTGCACGGGAAGTAAAGAAGTTTCGTTCTCATTTCTTTACCTTTTTCGCTTTTCACAAAAATCAGTCAAAAGTAAAAATAACATTAGGTACATTACAGCCCCTTCTCTACATACTCTGTCGGGAATGGGAGAAATTCGAGAGTACTGTTGTGCATATTTTTGGCTTTACTGGGAATATTTCTGCATTTTTCTGACATATTTGTAATTTTTCGACATATTTTCCAATTTATATGACATAATTACATACATATTTTACAGTTTTATAGGACGTAAAGTCCCGGCCCCTTATAACGAATAGAAATTGTACGGCAAATGAAAATACAATATCACTATGCATGCTTACAGCACCATCAATTTTGGGGATGGTGGGAATAAATTTGAAAATGTCCTCAGCTCGGAGGGCTGATGGGCTGAAAGAACTTCGCAGTGGCTCATATGAGACTGCACTTCCATATCGAAACACTAACTTAGACTTGAAATTATATGAGATCAGCAATTGGTCTATGTTAAAATGCAGCAAATTTGTGCAACCATGCACGAAGAAATATACTAGATAAAAAATAAAGTCGAATTTAGTTTTTTATTTGACTCTTCTTCGTATACAGGGTGTTTCCGGGCTGATGATACAAACTTTCAGGGATGATGGAGAATGGCACATGTATCAATTTGAGATAAGGAACGCCGGTCCGGAAACGACTGAGTCGAAAGTTATAAGCGAAAATCTGTGTATGAAGATGTAATACTTTTATTACCTGCACAAGTTTCACAAGCTGCTACATTCACAACAGTTGTTCAAAGTGGCGTCCCCCAGCTTCGCTGCAGGCATGACATCGTCGCACAAAGTTCTGGCGAGACACCTGTCGAGACTGAAGAGGATCTACTGGCAAGAATTCTCGCTGCCTGTGACATTGTTCGAACGACCCAGAGGTTGAGATTTTCGCGTATAACTTTCGACTAAGTCGTTTCCGGACCACGGTTCCTTATCTCAAAATGATACATGTGCCCTTCTCCATCGTCCCTGAAAGTTTGTATCATCAGCCCGGAAACACCCTGTATATATATATATATATATATATATATATATATATATATATATATGTGGTGTGGTGTGGTTTACAATCTTCAAAGCCGCGGGCCGGTAAATTCTCTTCTTTAAAATCTATGCCTACGTTATAGGAAATATATTTTTAATTTTTCACTGTATACATGTACGTGAAATTAAATATTAATAAATAAATTACTGCGAGTATAATGAAGCTCGCGGCCTGCCGGTTGAGAGACGCTTTTCCATGCAACCAACCTTGTATTGTAGTCATCTCACTAATGATGATATCACCACACTATTGCTGTTTCCAGTTTGGTTCTGCTTAGAGGAATATTTCGTTGAAGTGCATTCTTTACTTTATAGCATTTTTCCTTATTTACTTCCTCATCTGATTACACCCCTGAAAGTGATTAGCTTGTTTTTCTCTCAAAATTTGTTTCACATGGGAAGGTTGTAATGGTGAAACAAAATACGATGTTTGTTGTTAGTTCTAGGAATTGTGTAAGTGAAGTAATAATGTATTGTTCTGCCAACGGAAACAAATATATACAAGGACAAAGGGTGAACGATTGGCTTACGAAAGACAACACGTCATTATTGCCGTCAGTGGCGTGCCCACGGGGTGATGGGGTTGGTAGGGGCCCATTTTCACCCTACCTAACGTCGGTTGCAGTAAAAGATGGTAACATGTAAGACACTGTCCGCAAAGGAAAAGGGCGAGCAATACCCATTAATGAGATTGCACAATTGTAATCTTACAGCGAACACAGAAAGATTTTTTCATTTGCAGGCCCCGCCTTAGTATTGAACGCACCAGGCGACCTGGGGAGGGAAATTTAGAACGGGGTGCGAAATTTTCCTTCCTAAGATTCAGTAACCAGGGTCCAAAACCAAGGAACAAATACAGGTCCATAAAATTGTCTAAGTGGGTCGAAAACGAAATTGTGTCTTTATGTTGCATATGCTGAAACCTGTGTGACAATATGTCTATGTGTTATCCTGGGTTTGAATTACACATTCGTGTAATTAATTCAGCACCGTAGCTGGATATTTTGGCGCCCTAGGCAGGATCTTGATTTGCACCTTCCCCCCGGCCCCACAAACATTTTATGTGCGTCCTTCGACATTACCTTTTTATGCCATGGTTTGTGATATTTACATAATACAAATTTTGAACTGAGGAAACAGAAAAACTCATTAAAGATAATATAGATAATATTTAAAGATTCTTAGTTTGCGGTCCTGATTTAAAAAAATAGCATTAGGAATATTTTAGTTATATCTTAGTGTCTGAAGATTTTCTTTCAAAACGTATTATTACTACTACTACTTTGAGGAACAGAAAATTCCAGCAGTGTGCTACCAGAATATACGTCTACCAAGCGTAAATTTCTCCGTCACATATTCTGACTTGGTTGTATTTTCTTTTCAATAATAAAGTTTTGAATGGCGCCCTCTGTGCATGGCGACTAAGGCTTCAACCCCCTCCCGCTCCAGTCTACCCCTCGAGGCGGAGTTCTGGAGGGGCCACGGGGGACCTGGCCCCCCAATTTAATAAAGGCTAAAAAATAACACAAGATTAAGTTCAGTTACTACATTTTTGTTATGAAGCCATACCGCAAATCTTGACGTTTGGCATGATGGCATGTGCGGTAATTGCGCCGCAATAGCGGGACTTAGACGATTTGATTGATGTGTACAGTTTGAAGAAAGAAAAACGTAAAATGACTTTGTGTTGAGTCTACAGTTACTGCTGAGGCATCAAGAGAACTTTTCAATTTAATTTTTCTAAAATTTCTGAAGCTTACTATTGTACCGTAACTTTTTTAAAGTAATACGAGTATTGTATCAATAAAAAAATTAATGAAATGCAAAATGCAATAATCGTACTGTTTTGCTTTTTTTAAAACTGACAACCAATATATTAATTAATATTTGTTTACTTAAGCGAGGATATTTCACATTTTCAAATCTAAAAGGCCTAAATCTCAGTGTTTTTAAGTTGTTGTTTTTTATTATTTCCGGGGGAAGGCCTCCGGACCCTTTATAAACTAAGGGATTAACCCTCAGGTACATCATATTCTTCTCCCCCACCCCCAAAGCAAAAGCTCGAACTACGCCCATGCTACGGGTCTGAATTAATTACAGTAATTAGCTAATCCGTGAGTAAGTCGAGGTCTCATTTCACGTTTTCGGTCTCATCTTGAAGTCTCGAATGAACTTGTCTGGTTCTATGTTCTAGGCGACCATGTCCAAAACTCGCTTTTCATTACTATTTCAACGTAACGAAACATTAAGCTGCACAGGACAGGAAGTTGACAAAACTGTGGCCATAAAGTATTTTACTTCCAGTTGTCGTAAAAATAAAAACAAATAAAACCAAAGTCTTCTTCTCAGGAGTTACAAGTCAGTCGCGTGACAAGTGTGATTTACTTTCTAATTTTTCACACAAAATCCGGAAATCTTTCGGCTTCATTAGGAAAGGAGAAAGAGCCGGTCACGTGTAATCTGCAAATATTTGGTGCTTTGCTATGATTGTAAGGCGGTGGTGTGTTCAGAAATGTCGTAAGGAGATTTACTGCAAACCTCCCGCCCCCACCCACACCTTTATTCATACAAGGAGAGACTTGCTTTGGTTTAACCCAATTCGATATCGATTTAACCCAAAATCGTTAAAATTAATATTTATTTAGTCCAAATTACCCAATTCAGTAAGGACTAACCTATTCAAAAAGCTAAACCAAACGATTTTACTTAATTCAAATTCTCATCCAAACGTTTTTGGTTCATTTAAAAGCTCAACCAAATGTTTTTGTTAATACAATATCTCAACCAAACGTTCTGGTTAGTTGCAAAGCTCAACCAGAAGCGCTTTTGGTCAATTGCAAAGCTCAACAAACGTTCTTGGTTAATTCAAAAGCTCAACTAAGAATTTTTTGTTAACTCAGACGCTCAACCAACAATTTTGGTTAATTGGAAAGCTTTACCAAACATTTTTGGTTAACTCCAACAAATCAGTTTTTGTGCAGTTCTGCAATTTTGAATTAATCTACTGTAACCTCTGTTTTAATAATACGTTCTTGACAGTGGCGTATACCGAGTCCAAGGTCTGGACCATCTCACTATGTCACGTGCTCCTAGGCTATGAATAGAAATCAGGTTGCCAACTACTAAGAAATCTGGTTGCCAACTCATAGGAAATCTGGTTGCCAACTGATAGGAAATCTGGTTGCCAACTCATAGGAAATCTGGTTACCAACTCATAAGTAATCAGGTTGCCAACTCATAAGAAGTCAGGTTGCCAACTCATAGGAAATCTGGTTACCAACTCCAGAATCAGCATCATCATATCACTGATATGAATAATATTATTTACAATTTCTGATCGATTATTCTCCTGTACTTTATTCTCTACGCTGCAGGCTTCGCAGATAGGCTTGCTGGCCTAGAATATACGCTCCTGGTTCTTAAAAAGTTAAACTATTCAGATCTTCGTTCATGTCAAGCAGGGCCAAGCCTCTTAAGTGGCTTATCATCGGGTGACGCATGGTCATTGAATCGAGCCCCATCGTTGCTGTTATTTAGCTTTCTAGACCGGAGCACTCTACTTTTTCATCTCATGTAGCTCCACAATGGTCGTGACGATGATGAGTGAACACCGAAATTCTTGAACTCCCGCCGGGGAACGAACCCAAGACCGCTCTCACCAGAGTCGAGAGTGCTAGCCATCCTGTTATGCTTGGTGTTTTTCCAGAATGGTCATCCCGAGTCATGGTGAAAAGATACATTTTTTAATATGTGTGTGTGAACTAGGATTTTAGTATGCCTATAGCTAATACGTAATTATGCCGACACAAGTCAACAAACAACTAGAAATGCAAAGTCATCAAGAAATAACCTACAAAGGATTTGTTTCCTAGGAAGACGTTTTCATGTTTACCAAATTCCTTCAACTTGTATTTTAATGCTTTCTAATCGAGTTGCTGTTTCGACTTTTCGATTCCGATGAGTCATCATTTCATAAACGTACACCATACGCTGTTGAGCAAGACAAGGTCTCTCAATATGGGTTACGGAAGATGCAGTGTCATCATTCATACTTCACTTCGTGTCCACTCATCGTAGACTTCCCGTCTCGGAACACGCTTAGCCATACTTATTATCAAACAGATGCTCATTTGCATGCTATTATGTAACGCATTCTTGTAGGTTATTTGCCTTTTCATTCATCATTGCAATCGGCGCTTTTTCCGGCTAAACTAAACAAAACCTTTCTTTAGTAGTTTTGACGTTCTTTTTGGTCGGAGTCACAGGATTACCACGTCACGGTAGCTACCCAATCAACGTGCTCGGTAGGGTTATGAGTAGACCCCAGATTTCTATGTGATATCAAAGTACAAAATAGGCTATGTATATAAATATGTAACAATAATTGATAAAATATGTATCTAAATTCATATTATCAAAATAATATGTAGCTAAATAGTATGTAGTATCAAATAATATGTAATATTAATAACAATCGAGTATCCAAGGAATTTCAAGAATTCTTCTAGATATTCATTTTATTTTAACATATTCAACATAATTTTTAACGACATAACTTGTTCAAATTAATATTTGAATCACATTTATAAACTAAAAAAATCATACCAACGTGTACATATTTAAGAAACCAATTTTGTCAACTATTAATTACTTTTCACACAGCAAATGTAAGAGAGCTCTTTCCAACTTTAGAAACAAATTGTAAAAAGAAGCATTCACAGAAAACAATCGAATGAAAATACGTAGCTACTTTTTGTACAAGGGAACATATTGTGTAACTCACTACGCACAACCAGAACGGGGGGAGGGGGAGGGGGAGGGGAACAGCATCTTTCGATAAATAACAGTTCGCGTGGTTTTTTTTTCCCTTTTCAGCCTGTTTTTCGACTTGGCAGTCAATCTTAGGTAACCGTAAGCACTAGGCATCTATTGATTATAAAATATGACATCACAAGAGCTACAAATTTTCTTCATCATGTTTCAGAGATCGAAAACATAGAAAAAAAGAGAATCAAGATAGGAAAAAATTACCGAAATATATGTTGTTTTATGTAAAGTAAATTAGCAAATGTGTAAAAATATGTAACACAAAACTTATGAAAAATCAAGTCAGTTACATTTTCCTGTTCAAGGTATGTATCTCGAAGGGAATAGAATATGTAATTACATACAAATCCGGGCTTTAGTTATGAGACTCTCCTTTATGTTGCGGCTACAAAAGAGACCTCTCAGGACGTGATAGCGGAAGACTTTTAAAACAAAATTCTTACCTTTACTAAAGTTTATTTTTGTTCTATCATTAAGGAACACTCACAATTATTTAACACCACTATAATTACATGCACCATTACAATTCAAGGAACCTTTCTCTGTAAAATACTTACTTAAAATAGAATTTCTTACACATCGTAATCAACGTTCTGTCTCATCGTACACTGTTGTCATGGCAACCTCCTCAGCAACACATATATATCTGTATCAGACTGGATAGTTTTAGAAATGTCTAGAAACCACTTTTAATCACACATAAATACGAAAAAATATAAATTTGATAACACTTACAATATTAAAACAAACAAATAAAACATATTCATGTTAAACAGTGGGTTCCAAATCTAGGGGGGCAAGATGCATGGGGGGGGGCAAGGACAGTTTACGTTTCCATGGTATATAAGGTTTAGCATAGTACGGGGGCAAAAGTGGCAAATGCCCCTCTAATCGCCGCCACTGATGTTAACAATAAACAAGGCGTAGCCCTCATTTTGCTTTCTTTATGAATACAGGGCAAAGGGAGAGGGTATGACCTCTCCACCGCTGAATGGGGGGGGGGGTCGGCCACTGCTTATACCCCTTTCCCCCTCAGACATCCTGATCAGTGGCGTGCTCAATATTTTTTATTTATTTATTTAGTTTACTTTATTTCGCTTTTCTGCCACTTTTGGCTAATTACGAAGATTGGGATGAGTGATGATATGATGAAATTGATGAATGGACACTTAAAAACAGCCATGCCCAGGCCTGGATTCGAACCCAGGGCCCCTGGCGTCGTTGCCCGATGTGCTAATCAGTCCGCCGCGGGGGCCGGCATTCAAGATTTTGTAAAGAAGGATCTTACGTTTACTTTTTTATTGTAGTCAGTCCTAATTTTGCCATATTTTCTGTCTCTTACGTTATTTATTTTTAAGGAATACTGGGTAAAGGGGTAGAGTATAAACCCCGTCAACACCCCCCGTGGACACGCCACCGGAGTCACGTGCTATGAACCATGGGTTCAAATGCTGGACAGAGCAGGTCAAGGCTGAGGTATTGATGATCTTGCATTTTTTAAAAAAAATCCCAATATATTGCTCGATTACATGTTCATGGGTTTCATATCAAAACGATCCAAACAGGTGGGGTGTAAGGGGTGCTCCTTCCACGTAGTGCACCCTGGACTGCAGACTAACGAGGCTCTGGCGACTGGCCCATGGCCAGTATAATTCTGTGTCGTCCTGTATTTTGTCCTTGTTTGTGCTGAGCGCCCTTTTTAGCCTCAGCTTTTAACCAAGGTAAGCAAATTTTAGTTTTGAGACACGCTTCTATTTTTGTTATGATAAGGGACTGGACCCCGTATAGTGTGACGGGTGCAAAATAGCCTCAGTGCTGACGCACCCAAAAAAAATTAATTGAAATTCAAAATCCGAACAGGCAGCTTTGATAGGAAATGTTTTCATGATTTTTTATGATATTGCATTGTTATGGGGTTTCTTGTCATTTTAGCACATTTTAACAATTTTGTAAAAACATTATTTTCCTTTTTTATGTTTTCACTAGAGAAGGGGCATTTCTGAGTTTTTTTCTTTCCTAAAAAGCAGGCCACTTGTTTCCTGCCAGTTTGAAAGTTTCAGAACAACAACTTTGGTTCCAGGAAAACTGTTACATCCTTCTAGAATAAAGGGACCCAGTAATAGAAGTGACAAGTCATAGAATACTTCTGTGAATTATATGACAATATTGCATTTTACAAGAGTATTTTCTGGTATTTAATTAGGCATTAAAATCCCAACACTACTTATTACTTAAAAGAACTTAAGAATGTATACATGAATGTATACATCGGAAATTGTCGAGCTAAGTTTTATAAGTATAAGTGAGGCATGTGTGTGTGTGTGTGTGTGTGTATAAAAAATAGATCCATATTATATTTTTCAAATATTATGTTTTAGTGTGTTCAAGTAACTTCATTGTTGACAAATTTTTTAAGTTAGTGGGAATTTTAAATTCTCGCCTACATGCAAAAGATGAGATTACTGCTTGTTGTTTTTGATGCAAGCTTTGTATTTCTTAGAAATCTGTAATGATTACCGTAAAATATGTTAATTTTATTGGTGAATTCTTATTAGAAATTCAGTCTCAAATTATAGTTTTCTAATTTCTTTCAAAGCTTAAATATCTGCAATTAAAGGTTATTTGAAATATTCATCAACCTTTTAACCTTTAAGATATTTGTAACACAAAATGTATACTGTACTGTGTTGCCATCTACAAGTAAGAACTAAATTGAATCTTGAGATCTTTACAATGTGTTCATTATCATCAAGTCCACTTTGTTAGCACGTAGTAACGCACGTTCAAACTTCATGAAAGTTAACGATGTTCTGGTGCCTGGACCCAAAGCCGGTATGTTGGTTTGTTGACCTGTGTTATCTCTTTATGTGTGCCGAGTTGTCCTGTAGAGCGTCAGCAAGGAGATTGTAATCTTCAGTTAAGTAAGACAAAGAGTTCATCTTCCTGACATAGACTTTGTTTAATGCACGTTTTGTTTTTGTTTCAAGCCATGAGACATGTCGAGAGCCTCTCTGGTGGCACTGTGGCCTGGTAATCAAGATATTCTGGGTTCGATACACGGTTGAGGCACATAGTTCTTCGGAATCAGATCCCACTTTAAACTGCAAGACCACTCACTCACTGTGCACAAAACGAAACAAACGTGTTTCCGCAATTGCAGCTCCGACACATGGAGAAAGTAAACAGAGTCTGGAAATTTTGTTGCACAGAACTGTTATAAAAGAAAGTGGGTTCAATGCCACAAAGTGATGTGAGAGAGAGAACCTGTTTGATTGACCTTCGCGTACATTGCTTGCCTTCCACGCGACCTCCGTGCCCTCTGGTGAGAGTTGGGGCAACTAAGAGAAATGGCCAGCGTAGCATTTCGAGAGTAAAAGTGGTTGTGAGACCTTGGATCGTGATCTTTATGCGTAATGCTGTGGGAGCGACGGGGATGGTTCGAGCTCCTCAATAACAATGGAGAAAGTTCCCTATGGGGACAGCCGGAAATGCATTATCTGAGTTACAACCGTGAGAAAATGTCGCCAAGACGTAAGTGGAAAATGATCTCCTTAGCTCTTGTGATGGCTGAAGATTTATTCTTCTGTCTGTTGTAAGTAAGAATCAAGTAAAAGTAAATAAATGCGTGTGGCATGTGAGCAATCGTATTGGTTATTCAAATGGAATCTTGCGCATAAGAAAATAGTGCATGTGATAAGCCACATCACTCAACGTAGCGTGGTGATGGAATAACCGCGAAACGGATTAAGCACGAAACCAAACTTGAACACCGAAATAAGCTCGAAAGGAACAACATCGGAAAGGATAAAGCACGAAACCAAACTTGAACACCGAAATAAGCACGAAAGGAACAACAGCGAAAAGGATTAAGCTCGAAACCAAACTTGAACACCGAAATAAGCTCGAAAGGAACAACATTGAAAAGGATAAAGCACGAAACCAAACTTGAACACCGAAATAAGCTCGAAAGGAACAACATCGAAAAGGATAAAGCACGAAACCAAAATTGAACACCGAAATAAGCGCGAAAGGAACAACATCGAAAAGGATAAAGCACGAAACCAAACTTGAACACCGAAATAAGCTCGAAAGGAACAACATCGAAAAGGATAAAGCACGAAACCAAACTTGAACACCGAAATAAGCACGAAAGGAACAACAGCGAAAAGGATTAAGCTCGAAACCAAACTTGAACACCGAAATAAGCGCGAAAGAAACAACAGCGAAAAGGATTAAGCTCAAAACCAAAATTGAACACCGAAATAAGCGCGAAAGGAACAACAGCGAAAAGGATTAAGCTCGAAACCAAACTTGAACATCGAAATAATCGCGAAAGGAACAACAGCGAAAAGGATTAAGCTCGAAACCAAAATTGAACACCGAAATAAGCGCGAAAGGAACAACAGCGAAAAGGATTAAGCTCGAAACCAAACTTGAACACCGAAATAAGTGCGAAAGGAACAACATCGAAAAGGATTAAGCTCGAAACCAAAATTGAACACCGAAATAAGCGCGAAAGGAACAACAGCGAAAAGGATTAAGCTCGAAACCAAACTTGAACACCGAAATAAGCGCGAAGGGAACAACAGCGAAAAGGATTAAGCACGAAACCAAAATTGAACACCGGAATAAACACGAAAGGAACAACATCGAAAAGGATTAAGCGCGAAACCAAACTTGAACACCGGAATAAGTTGTTGACACATTTTGACACAAGAACCATTTGCGTCACGATTACTTCCATGCAAAGTTTGCTTATTGATTCTACTACTCTCACATTACTCATTATATATATCATCACAAACAAATAGTACAGCGGGATCCATGAGTATTACCGTGCAAATTGTCCATGACTATTTTCATAATTTTTTTCTTCCATCCAATGTGTTTCTAAGCGATGGATTTTTATGTACGCTGGTGCAGAAGTTGTGAACAGTTTGTTTTGAGTTTTCTTTTAATTCTTGAAACTCTTATTGGGTCATATAAAGTGCACGAACATGGTAATGGACAATTTACACTGTAATACTCATGGGTCCCACTGTACAAATCTATTTTTAAGCCGTTAGTATAAACATGATATAGCCTCTACTTAAATGGTCATATTGCGAACGAAGTGGCCAGGAAAATATTTATGAAATGAGGTTGGTATCTGTTTCACTGACAGTTATATCGATCTTACTGTCCCCTTTCGGTATCATAATTTTCATATTGAACGTTACTTTCGTAAGATGTGAATTTTTTGAGATACTTATATTTTCAATATAAATGCACCATCCTCCTTAGAGATTCTTACTTCAACGTACGAGACCATGGTTCGATTGCCGTGCTGGGTGATTTTAGGTGACAATTTTCCCAGCAAAATCTATAAACAGCATACATACAATAGATAAGTTACTCGGGTAAGTTTTTGGCGTCTTCTGTAAAGTCAAGTTTCGATAATATGGTCGAAACGTTCCAAATGTAAACGACTACAAACTCATCACAGATTTCAATCAACATTATTCTGTTTCGGTTGTCAAAAGCCAAATGACTGTTCACATTTCCTCTTTCATCCACTAATACATTAGGGTAGTCAAGCTGTATAAAGCAAATGACAAACGTAAGTTGAAACGCCAGTGCCACCTAGTGGCGATATTGCGAACTTCGTGTAATCAGTGGTTACAATACGCTTACGGGAACAGAAACTTGACATATTTTTGTAGAAACAACAAAAATGTCTTACATTTTACACATGGTTCCTTCCTTTAATACTGTTTCTGAGGTAGTAATCATAAAAGGCTGGAAGAAAAACACTCCGTAACGATGGTGTCTCCAGCATAAATTAACTGAATCGACTAGACTGTATGATCGTGACAGACGACAATCGATATGTATTTAAGCTACAATAATCGAATTCGGGTAGGCTCCCTACCATAGAGGATCTAACAAAACTAAGGCTCAAACTTTTAATAATATTTTCTGTTCTAAGAACATGCACAAGTTTCTAAGGAGGTCATTAATTATTGATGCTCGATTTCTAGTGAAGTATCTATAAGGGTAATTATAAAATTATTGTTATTGAAGTATGGATCACATAAATGATACATCATAACCAATAAATGAAATATGATGTCCCGTTGTCCAACTCGGTGTGATTTACAGTCTTTCTTGTCTCTTCTGATCAAATTTTGATGTTAGCCCGACGCTGAAGTTAAAGGAGTACCAGAAGTATTCATCAGAAGAATCGATCTTCTTCTTGAGAACAATTTAATTTTTCACCAGAGATTCATAAAACATATCTGACACACAACGCGAGATCGGAATTTTCAGTTTGTGTGAAAAAGCAGGAATTTAAATTCTTTTGCAGGTTTGTATTGAAACTACGCCTATTCATTGCTCTACAAATATCGCAAGACATGCAGTACAACTGTCTGCCTGAACATTTTCGACGACAACGGAACATTTTGACTGTTATGAAGTGCTTGAAACGGTAGAGCTGTTTTGCCATGGTGTAGACATGATGCTATTTAATAACTCCATTAACATTTTTTTAACCTGAAATGTCTCTCAAATTTGGATTTGATTTTCAAACTTTCTCGTAGACTTTTATAAAAAGGGACAAATAATGCTTTATAATAATATCGACGGGACAACCGGGACCCGTCTCTGAAACGGGACTGTTCCGACCAAAACGGAACGTATACAATCTTCTTTGGTTACACTCATGGCCATATATATAGCATAGGTGTCGGTAGAAAAGTTTGTCGGGGGGGAAGGGGGGTCAGGGCTTTGTTAAAGTTGAATAGCATAAATAATAATAATTTTAATATTGTTATTATACAATAATAATTATTATAGACTAATAGAAATAAATTTTATTCTAAATTTATTATTGTCATTACTATTGTTATTTCCCGAGAAGACTCTTTCTTCTTCTCAATCCACCAAACAACCATTTTTCATAATTTTTAATAATTTTATGCAGTTAGTGTACCCAAATGCAAAGTTTTTCTATTTAATTGCTAACATATCAACACAAATGTTAGCGGATTTTTTTTAAAAAATTTGAATTTGGATTTAAAATTTTGGGTGCGTCAGCACTTAGGCTATTTTGCACCCGTCACTTTATACGGGATCCAGCCCCTTACCAGTACTAAAATACAGGTAACATAATTGTAATGTCGTCTCGTAACTAAAATATTAAAATAATAAAATTTTCTGACCGGTTAAAAGCTGAGGCTGTTAAGAGGCACTCAGCACACACGGTAGCCGGACAATTGCGATGACGGACAATTGCGATGACGGACAATTGCAATCAACACAGTTAGAAGTGAAAGGACGGGTGAACAATTGTGATGACATTCTAAATCTTCTATCAAATTGAAGGATGACTTAACACCCCGTACAATACCTCTTACAAGAGAATTATGTGAAATATTTATATATTCGGCTGGGAATTTGGTTCAATTCAATCAAGTTTTTGAATATGGGCTAGAACCAACAGACACCTTTTGAAGTCACCCGTTGCCTCATATGTGCGAATACACTTTCCAACTCTCTCGTCGATTTTAATGTCACGCTTTTTCCTTTTCTGACCTTCTAGATTAAGTTCCATCCGCATGTACTCGATGTTGGTGTCTTCTGCTTGGTTCTTGAGGCATGCCAGAACTTCATGAATTTGTGGATGCGGTCTTCCAAGCCACCTATTTATTTTGTTGCTCCAACCTTCTACAGCATTATTAGTTCTGTGGCGCCTTTGGTCAGGTTAGGTTAGGTCCTGATCGTCGAAATTGTGTGTAAAATGTGTAAAATGACCTTCATCATCAAAATCATCGCAATTGTCCGCGATTTTGGCTTCATCGCAATTGTCCGCCATTACAATTGTCCTATACTCGCACACACAAGGACAAAACACAGGACAACACACAGAATTATACTGGTCGTAAGGCCAGTCGCCAGAGCCTCGTTCGTCTGCAGTTCAGGGTGTACTACGTGGAAGTGAGGTTGACAATTGGGTGTGCTACGTGGAAGAATCACCCCTTTTTACCCGAGGGAAAATTTTAGTCATGAAGTTTATGTTGTATGGTGTCTAATAAAAAGAACTTACCTTTATTGTTAATTCTACTTTATGCGCAGAAAGGCTAATCGGGACTACAGTGGGATCCGAACCACTATGTGCCTTCACCGGGTATCAAACCTTTGATGTCTTGATTACAAAGCGACGACGTTACCACTACGCCATCAGGGAGGCACTGTATTTTTTGGAATTTGGAGAACTGTGGAACTATTAATGTTTTTAATTAAATAGTAGAATGTGGAAATATAACCTTGTTTCTCTATTTTACACATTTTTTCAATCTAATTCAGATATTACTTTGGTTATTTTATTCGAATGATGAGTGTCACTGCATCAATTTTATCATATTGCCACTCATCATCATCGTCGCGATTAGCCAAAAGTGGCATAAATACAAAAGAAAGATAGGGAATTAATTAGTTCTCCCAAATTTACGCCTATTAGTTATTCTCCTTATACAGCCAACATTTGCCTCATAGATGTCTTTGAGCCTGGCTACTTTTAACTGGGATACCCGGTGCAATGGACTCTTTATAATTCGAACTTCAAGAAGACACGAAAAAAGTTCGAATTAACAAAAACAGGACGACATTAAAGACGATTTCAAGGGGAGCAAAATTCTGAATTATCTAAGTTCAAATTAAAGAGAACACAGTGTAATATATTTCTATGTCATGTTTACTACAAAAATTTAGTGGGCGAAATGTTAAAACTTTGTTCTCTTTCAGAAACTTTATTATTAATATTTTTAAAACTTTTAAAAATATTTTATGAATTTTAATGAATAAAATAACATTTTGTATTGTTTCATTTCTACACTGGAATCATTAATTATACCAGAGTATATGTTTTTAATGAGCTCCCGCGTAGACAAATAGATGTCGTTTTCGCATTTGGTGCAAGCGGTCACCATGGTGGAGTGGTGAGCACAGCGCTTTACGACTTTAGGGGTCCCGGGTTTGAATCCTGACCTGTACATCGGTGTGAGTGTCTCTTCATTAATTTCATCACTCATCCTCATCGCCGCGATTAGCCATAAGTGGCAGAAAAGCAACACTACGTAACACAAATGGAAGTTCCCAAAATTTCGGTGTTGACCCAGAATCGGAAGGACAATTGCGAGCTACTTGAAAAGAAGAAGCGAAAGCCAAAATGCAGCGGCGATGGGACTTGATGCGCTCACTACGCGTCGCCCAACAAAAAGGCAGGCCCTGTTTAAGTCTGTGATTTAAACAGAAAATGGAGTTGAAAACGTTTAACAAATTCCTAAAACAAGACGTATAATTATAACTTATCAATCTTGCATCAGAAACATTCTAAATATAATCAAGAATTGCTGAAAATAATGAGAATACGTGTCGAAATGGAGAAGAAAGACTGGAAAAGCATAATTTAAAATCATATTAAAATATATATGGCGTTTAAAACATTTAAGTAATTTGCATAGAAAAAGGAGGACGTATATTTTTAAAGGTTTTTTCCGTGTTTCTCTAATATAATTAAATAAATAGTAATAACTGGAATTAATGCGTATTCAATATCAAAGCGAAAGTAACAACTCACAGTTGGAAATTTCCCTTTCTCCGAAAGATCTTTTCCATTAGATGGCAACACTGAAGTATACCGACCGTAATCGTTCATCTGTCAATTTCACTCTTGCACAATATCCCAGGAGCATTTTTTCCCAGGTGGAAAAACCTGTAACACTTCCACTGTGTGAGGAGTCCTGCGAACACAATCGCTAAGCAGTGTGGCAGAAACTTCCCACCCCACCCACAGGAAATGGATCTGCCAACTCTGCTCCCCGCTCCCCGACCTCCCACAACCTCGAATCGATTTCTCCGCTTGCCGCCAGCGCAACATCGTATCCCATGAGGGGGAAGGGGGTGACGTTCCCTTTTATGTTTCGCGAAGGTAGTACACGATGCAGGAAGAAGATTCTACCATGTCCTGTTCGAGGAGCATAGCGATGTGGAGTTCATGCAGTACTTTCTATTCCATCACGATTTTATGAGTGGCTGCAACCAGTGCCGTCACCAAAAGGGGGACGTGGGGGTCTTGTCCTGCTTTTAAAAAAAAAATCCTTGATACGCCACTGCAACGCGAATGTGTTGAGTTTTGCTTAATCGGATTGGATTGATTTGGTGTTTTAAGTACACTTTATGCACAGTAAGGCTAATCGGGACTGGACCTACAGTTTAAAGTGCGATCCGAACCACTATGTGCCTCCATAGTTTTGTTTAAGGGTGTTGAAGGGGTGCGGGATGAAATTTAGAATTTAGGGGGTGCGATGTTGAAAATGAAATATGCATGCATGCTTTAGTCACTACAGTAAAACCTCGTTAATCCGAACTACGATAAGCCGGACTTTTTCTCAATCCGGACAGGCAAAAGGAAAAAAAGCAGAATGCAAGGTTTTAATGTGGCTAGAAGTCAACAAGAGAACTTCCCAATGAAAAGGCAGTCAACCACTGATGAATTTCTGTTTCCCGCAGACTTTGTACTGTACTATGCCCTTTAAATACACCAAAATAAACGTGTTTTGTTGCTATAAACGGAGTTTTAATGCACTTTCTACTGTTCTTTTTGGTTATTTCAGTTAATCCGGACTTTCGTTAAACCGGTCAATTTATCCTCCTCCCATTAGTCCGGATTAACGAGGTTTTACTGTACTTAAAAAATCAATCAACTTTTTGTGAGCTTAAAATGTGAACATTTACAAATGAAACTGAGGACTACTACTAACTTGCATGGCTTGACCCAAACAGCAACATGTTTTGTAATTTGAAATGAACAAAGATTGTTCAAGGTGCTTCAATGGCATATAATGTATGTATGTAACAGGTGGTTATAATTAAAGTGACGGTGTTCAGAGTGGTACAGCACGGGCTGTAATGAGAGTAGCAGTCTGAAACTTCGTAGATATGCTAATGAAGCAATGCGCTCGCGAATTATGCAAAAAAAAAAAAAAAGTTCCAATTTTCGCCACCAGGGTAAAAAATGGCGCTGTAAGCAGTCGAAACTTGGTATAGTTACAGGAAAAACACTATAAATCGCAGAAAACAATACTCTTTGTAATAAAATATCGCTACAATTTCACTATTCGAATTACATGAACGTTACTAAAGGAAAAAGCAACAAGCGTCGCCAACAGCAACCAGGGAGCTCACACAATGGTTAGGCAATGTCACCGACTTTGACGTCAGAGTTACGGAAAATTCCACGTTTTGACTGCTTACAGCGCCATTTTTTACCCTGGTGGCGAGAATTGGAACTATTATTTTTTTGCATAATTCGTGAGCGCATTGCTTCATTAGCATATCTACGAAGTTTCAGACTGCTACTCTCATTACAGCCCGTGCTGTACCAATCTGAACACCGTCACTTTAATTATAACCACCTGGTATATTGTAAGAAAGACAACAATAGCTGATTCTTGTAAAGACTGCCCCCAATACAGGAAACTAAATACAGCCTTTTTTGAAGATTAGAATGAATGGCTTGCCTATTGCAGACAAAAATAGCGGCCTCACTTCAGCTCTATGAAGCAATGTCCAGTTTGCCATAGGCCACGTGGGAAGCGTCTCTCTTTCCCTACGACAGTACGCCAATACCTAATACATACGCTCAATATAACGACGTGTTGTTAATAAGGTAAAGATAAAGTTTAACATGCGAATATAGCGCTGTTCCATGAATGCGCATTTAAGGATGCGAGGGTAGGGCCCCAACACATTCTTGATTTCGGTAATGTTGAAGGTTATGTGATCAGCACCACGCTCAGGCCGCCTTTACCCCACACGGTTGCCTCCAGGTACCCAGATTTGAGTCTGGGTGAGCTTTATGTGGGGACAAGGCTGGAAAATTCCGACCTTAGATCGGAATCGAACCCGGATCTCTCGCGTGGAAGCCAGACCCCATACCGACTATATCACCGCGGCTCTGTGGCACTAGAAGAGTTAGTAGTGTTTTAATAAGTTTTAAAAAGGGTGTGAGGACTGAGCGCGGAAGAAAATGAAGGGGTGCTTGCCCCCCCTCCCCCCTGGCGCCGCCTCTGCAATTGAGCATTACAGCTATCTCCAAGCCTCGACAAAACATAACCCCAGCTAACAATCGCTGGCCACAAGGTTCCTTGAGGAATACACTACTAGAGTTGATGAGCTGTATCTCTGCGGGTGACCTTGACAAATTCGCGCAGATACATGTCCGTAGATGCTACCTACTCGCCGTTGAGTGGTCGACAGCTCTTACAACGTTAGAGGAGAATGACACCCATTGGCTAAAGCAGCCGGTAGCTCCTCCCTTTGCTACGGCGCAGCCAGTCGCGGTCAAGGCTCACCCGCAAAGATACAACTCGTCAACTCTAGTAACATTTCGATAATTAATGGTTAATAATTACTTGCTTTTTACAATTATACACGCGATTTGTAACCGATGTCACTACTAATTGATGTTGAATTCATTAGGTGAAGAAAGTAGATTAGGTGAAGAAGAGAGTAAATTTTACCACTTTTGTTTAATCGCAGCGATGAGGATGAGTGATGATAAAACTGATAAAGGAGCATTCACGAACATCCATGCCCAGGCCGGGATTCGAACAAACCCGGGACCCCTGGCGTCGTAGTGCGCTGTGCTAACCACTCCATCACGGAGGTCGGTGTAACATTGTACAATTGAGAGGAAGTCATATAGAGAACAGGTTATAATAATAAAAACCTTCGCCAAAGGGGGTTTCCGGTGGAGAGATGCAGTCAAACGGGTTTGAAACCCGGCAGTTTATATGTTTATACAGCATATTTGTACAGGATGTATAATCTTAGTTCGACCGGTATTAGTCGATTAGGCCAAAAAAAAGAAAAAATAATAATTTTCTATTTCCTTCCAAGTTTGCGACACCCGTGTGTTAATTGGTAAATGATTATTCCGCTGTGTACATTACATAACATCACTAAAGCTGTTTACCGTACAGTATGACAAATGGCGCATGCTATGCGGAAGGCTTGCGGGGGTTGCAACTTCAGTTCCTATTATTGACGTCCCATGATAATTGTGCTTGGGCTGTGGCCCCACTCGGGTGGTCATACTTGCAAGAATTCTATCTGTCTCATCCATCTTCTGTTTTTAACTTGTTTCCTTTCTATCTCCCTCTGTTTATCTCTTTCTATCTCTGTCTCTTACTCACTTGTTTTGTCTTGTTCTCTCTCTCATTTTCAAGTTTATTTTCTTTCCCTCTTTTTTACCTTTTGTTCTTTATATTTTCTCCCTCCGTTTTTCATCCTTCCTGATTATCTATTTTTCTTTATTTTCCTTTCTGCCACATTTCCTTCTTTCTGTATTTCTCTATCACTTTTCATTCAGTTTCTCTATCATTTTTTCTTCCTTAATTTTGTTCATCTATGTTTCTTGCTCTCCCACCTCTGTTCCAATGTATTTATGGTTTAAATTTTATTCGTTCTTTCTTTCTTAAATTCTCTTTTATCTACATTTCTTCCAATTTCTTTTTACTCCATTCTCGCACTCTCTGTCTCTTTTATTCCCCTCTTTTCTATTTCTTCATTTTTTTAATATATTTTCTTCGCTCTAATTTCCTCTTTATATTCTATTTCTCTTTATTTTCTCTTTTAATTTTCTAGTTTTCTATCCCTTTCCTTTTCTATATTCATCTCTCTCTCTCTCTCCTTTTCTCTATATCCCTCTCTCTGTGTAATTACAACTCTACCATGAATAATCCTTAGGCAATTTTATTGGGTTTATTCTCACCGTTTCGTATGACTGCTTTCATTCCCATTGTTACGAGATCGAGACGAAAGTTTAAATCAGTATTAGGAAAGTTAATTTTAAAAGAACTGAGCCAGCCAGAGTTACTATTTTTTAAAAATATAAATGAAAATATAATATAATATAATATAATATAATATAAT
The DNA here is from genome assembly GCF_977018435.1 of Lepisma saccharinum. Classification (NCBI taxonomy): domain Eukaryota; kingdom Metazoa; phylum Arthropoda; class Insecta; order Zygentoma; family Lepismatidae; genus Lepisma; species Lepisma saccharinum. Next base: position 24,712,956 of record NC_139248.1, read on the forward strand.
ATAATATAAAATATAAATGAAGACTTGGGTTTCTGATACTTAATGTAGGTCTTCATGTAGCCCTGTTTATATTATTACAACAAATGAATGAAGGACAAAAAAATTAGCTCTACTTAATGACAATCTATTTTATTTTACTGTCTCTGATTATATATTCATGTACCTTAAGCACTTTCTCCAATTAAGCAATATAGTTCATTAACATTTCTTTATTAGCTTAGTAAATATAATATTCAATGCTTAAAGATAATTGCATTCCAAGCTCAACAAGGTTCGCTCACCAAATGACTTTTTTCTAGTTCAACTACTAACGGAGTGGCTGCAAAGAGATTATTACACGTGCGGTGTAGTCACGACGTACAGTCCTCCGAAAACTGATTACAGGGATTACATATTTGTTTGAAATACATAATATGTGATGACACAGGCAATTCCACGAATGTCCTTTCACTTTGACATCAAGAGAAGGTGCATAGTTGACAAATATAGCTGTTCCTTCGCGTTCCAAATAGCTATACTAATCGAATTTCCAATTGGCGGCTGGGAAACAACGAATCAGCGATCAGTTGAATTATCTTCGACTGACATCGGGCATTTTCGCGTCACAAGGCACCGAAAGTTCCTAGCGGGACGAAACAAATGAGCGTCGTATACGCAGCATGTTGCCAAACGTACTGTAAAACGGGCTGGGGGGAGTTGATCAGCGGCGTTGCTGGATAAAAGTTGTACAATAGTACACAAAGCACGGAAAATTAGTACACAAAACACCCAAACACTGTACAAAGAAGCTAATAAAAACAACTAACAAAAACAGACGTGGCAACGTTGTAACGGGAGAGCGATGTTACCCCTGCAACTTTTACTTCGCAACTGAGGTTGTTGACCTTCGACGAGCAACATGTCCTCGAAGGCGATTGGTGGACAGATGAAGCTATGTAGGTCAGCCGCCAGTTGGAGCCACGATCAGTATAGTTACAACTATAATTTCTCATAAAAAGTAACTGTTACATGCATCTGCGTTTCAATTATAACTAGTTACTTACAACACTAACATCCGTGTTAGCATAGCGGCAGAAGTCTTGGCTTCGAATCCCGGCAGGGTGTTCTTTGTCAGAGTCCACCTTATCGATTTCATCATATCATCACTCATCCTCATCTTCGCGATTAGCCAAAAGTGGCAGAAAGCAAAGTAAATAAACAGAATCAATCAAGCAAGTAAGCAAACATAGAGAAAAGTTTTATCGTTCACGAGACGATACGAGATTATGCCAAGTCTCGTTCCGTCATGGTCCCGTGCTCTTCGTATGCATTTACCAGTAGCACCAACTTTCGATAAACAATGGATGCACTGAAATCGGAGATTTGTTTTAAAATTTTATATAATAATATACTACGTCAAAAGAAAGCTCAGAAATATCCCTAAAATGAATTTTTTTCCCTTCCCCAGAAAATGTAGGCTTCTATATTTAAAGAACCCTTTCAGGACATTCATGAGAGTGTAACGGCCGCCATGTTAGGCAGATTTCAGTCGTATATTAGCATTTATCTTATTCGTATACTTTCAAGTTAAGAACTTGGATTAAATTATTTATACTTAATAGTGTTCATAATTCATGTATATATTTACGTTTTATCTTATGTTATAATATTATTCGCGTATTTTTGCAACATTTATTCAGAATCTATAGGCTAATAATTATCCCAATTAATATATGCAACGTTTTCATGGTTTTTCAAATCCAAAATGGCTAGGATTATTACTATCTTTCACGCAGATTTTGTTGTTTAAGCACAAGTTAAATACATTTCTTCCTAATATCGATTTTTGTTCAACAATGTACAAGATTGAAGTAATTTGTCTTAGTTATAAACTAAATCTTTATTTAATCATTTTTTATGTGCAAGGGCAAATATGAATTATTAGATAAAATCAGTTTAGTTATTTCTATATAGTATAATATTGTAATATTATAGCAAAGTATTTCTCCCTCGTTTTCAAGAAAATATCGTTTTCCTATTGGCTGTTTATATTAGGAGTGAGGGAACCACGCTATTTGTTTTTGGCGATGTAAAAACTTCCACATTGGCAATTTTTAGTGTCTGTCGATGTTCATCAATTTTAGGGTTCGTTTTGTATTTTATGTGTTCTTTTTTTTACCTGCCTATTTAGAGATGTTTTAGTGCCTGTCGAACCTCATCCTTATATTCTCAATAACAATGTGACCACGGATAGTGTAAATAATACTGGATACTGAAAAGTATCATATTAGAGATGTAACATATTATTATGAAATATTTTTATATCACTTAGTAACTAAGTTTTGAAAATTATTTAAATCTCGTATATCATGATGAAACATTCTTTTTTAAGCGGATGAATCTTGAACAACTGGAAAATTATTGTGTGGGCTCGAGCCCTACAGGCCCATGTAAGTTGACGCCACTAGTCTTTTTACCGCTCTTTCACGAGCTTACTTTCTTTCTTGCAACATATTTCTACTCTGTCAAACTCCTGAGCTTCGTGGATTAGCAGGACTCGTGCGTCAACTTATGCAAATTATGTTGGTTTAACTCGAGAAAGGTGAAACCAAACAAGGTGAAACCGGAATGTGAGTTTTGGAAACTGACAAAGGAGTTACGATTCGAGTTGATGCAAACAGTCCACAGGCAGAGCGTGCAAATACATACACGGTGATTCATAAGTCTGAAACATTTTAGAAATTCACTACAGAACGGGTAGTGGTAATGCTGATGCCGATAAACTACAAACGATTCAAGTTTTTATTGGAAACCACCCGAGCACATAGTTACCATAGTTTGCCGCTAGGAGGCAGTAGTACCAAATATGACGCTAAGTAAACGACAGAAGGCGTTTTTTTGTGTTGAAATACGCAAGAACCTTGTCCACTGTGGCGATTTCGAGCAAAATTTCGGAAAGAGCCCCCTCTCCCCGCTAATATCCAGGAACTTCGCAACCATATCACCACGACTATTGCACTGATCGGCCGTGAATGCTTACACGCGAGTGGGAAGAAATGCAGTATTGGTTAGATATTTGCCGCGGCAGCAAAGTTGGACACATAAAACATTTGTGAGGTCTGTACAAAGAACTTTTAGAATTTGTCGCTATATCAGAATTACGACTGTCTGTTGTATCGTTCATCTGTAATAAATTTCTCAAATGTTACACAGACTTACGAATCACCCTGTATTTGTGTTTTACTATGTCAATCTGGCATATAAAGTCAATAATCATTAACGCAGTTAATGGAAGTTTAATGCATAATTATTCTTTAATGTGGCATTAAATCGTGATTGGTTATTTGTGTGTTCAATTATTGTTGTTAAACACTCCGGCGTTCATAAGGAGGCTCAGGGTAAAGTGATATTCGTACAGCCTTCATTTCCATTCGTTGCTAGAATCCGATTACTTTCAGAACATCCCAACTAATCTAGCTAGCGAGTCTAGTAGGCGTGTAGTGCGTGAGCAAGAGCGTTAGCGATAGGTGCAGAGCTGAAATGACGTCAGCGGCTCACTTGTATATTGGTGCCTTGAGTAGTTGTGACTCGCTCCTAAGCTGCCAATACAGAACATCGTCTGTACTATATTTCTCCATTTATCATCTTCTTCATGCTTATTCTTCTCTTCCTTTCTATTCACTCTCCATTATGTTATTCCTTTTCTGCATATTGTTTTCTCACGCTTCCTTTCCCCTCACACACTCTCTTGTTCACTTTCCCTTTACCACACTTCCTCTCTTTCCGGTTTCCACTCTACTTGCCCGTCTCGAGGGTCTCGAGGATTTGATGTCTTTTCTTCTTACGCTGTATTTTTCATTGTTTTTGTGTTTGAATTATGCAACTTTTTAAAACTAGATGGCACTGTTTCCTCTTCTCATATATTTACCGGAAGCTTCTGAAAGAAAGTTCGACAATATCCAACCGGTTCTTGGGAAAACGAAACAAATAAAATACGGTATTGTTTGTTTGTTTCAATCGTTTGTCAAGTCTCGATAATATATATAAATTGTTGCACACATAACAGAGCCGAAGGAGGAAGTTGGAACTATTTCATTATTTATAATTTCCTCAAGTCACCTAATTGCCGTCAATGTTTGCCATGTATTTACTTTTGTTTATACTTGTTTTCCTTCCTCATTTCTCCTGGCATTTTTATGTCATCTATATTTCAAATTAACCTCTGTTTCTCCTCGACACACACACAACTAAATGCATGAAATCAATTTGATGCACTAAAGTGTTTTTTTTTTGCCTATTCCAAGAATCAGGTTAACGATTTGATGACTTTTGGTGCATCGTTTGTAAAGGTATCGCCAGAGTGCATCATATTATGATGCAAGTGACCTGCACTGCAATACATCAATAGATGCGTTTTTGATACACCTTTCCGCATCTTTAAACATTTGACCTGACCTACATACTGTATGCATTTTTTTTGCATCAGCTGATGCATTAGCTTTTCTGTGAGTATTTTCCTACCTTTTCTAATCTCTGTTTTAGACTGTATTTGTACAGCATAAGAAGCTACTGACAGTACCCATTATCTCGGGTAGAATGCTGTTAATTATTTTTTAAAAAATATAATGCGTAGATTAGGAGGGGAGCGGGGGCAAAGTCGTACATACTTTGACTCCTATAATTAAATAGCAAATTTTCAATGACATTTCTACCACCCCCGTAGATATAGGCAACACACATAACGCCTTGCCTGGAAGCGAGTATTTTCATATCTAGGTGTCCCATTTATATTGCCGTTGATTGTACAATAATTCTATTTTATTCATGTATCTTCAGAATAACTGTATCGGTGTTCCTTATTTTAAAAATGTACTGTAAAAATGGCAAATGACTCGTATATTTTTTACCTGAGAAGTTTGAAACTAAAAATCTAAGTTTACATAATTAATTCGTGAAAATAATATTGTCATTCTTAGTATAATTAGTTTGAATTGTTGTTTTTTTAAGTTCACTTTATGCACAGAATTGCTATATCGGAATTGGATCTACAGTTTAAAGTGGGATCCGAACCACTGTGCAATGTGCCTTCACCGTGAATCGAACTCGTGAAATAATAATAATTATTATTATTATTATATTTTAATATAATCAGTGAACTTTGATATGTATAGGAAATATTCATTAACACTTTTTCAAGGAAAAATATTGTAATTATTAACCAGTTTACCATTAGTGAATAACAACCGTAACCAATAGCTAGTATTAATATTAGAGGTATTTAAATGTTATTATCATCGGACTAATGAAAGTTGAGACCCTCCTATTACCTCTACAAATACGCCAGTGGGTACAGCTGAACACACGTTTCTAACAAATCAAACCTTATCGCTATGAATTCACGCTCTAAAAAGAGAGATTGAGAAAAGGAAAGGACATGTCTTAATATGAGTCAGGGGAGAAAGCTATCAAACTGATTTCCAATACACTGGAGGCAATTTCTGTTTCGGCGTGGTCGGCAAAGCATTTTACACATCTGGTTTTCCCCACTAGTAACAGATGTGCAAGAATTGCGTGATGTTAAGTATTGCAACTCTTGATCACTAGCGAAAGGATTTTGAGGTGCAAAGCTATGGTAGGGAAAGGAGGGGGGGAAGGTTCTGAAAATGTTTGAAAAAAGGTGCTGATAAAATGCCTTTATTCAATTCTCTCTTTTTCTGCGCCTTCTATATACGGATGATTTTTTTGTTGCAAAGTTGTATGTCTGTCCACTGCACACGCTCTACTAAGGGCTCTAAGACATTCATAATATACTCGTATGTTGAATATTAATCAAAATACTGAACGATTTGGAAGAAAGTAGTTCCGTAGATTGAAGCAGACTGGAACACGTCAGGAAACAAAACAAAGTGGAAGAAAAGTATCACGAATGCCTTCGGGAACGCTAGGATGTTTGGCCAGCACGTGGTCAACCCGGTTTCGTCGCTCTTGCTGGATATTATCTTCAGACATTTGAAGTTGTCCCAGAACAGAGACGGAAGTAGGAAATTAACAGTTTAGGTACCAACAGCCAGTACCTTCGAAGCCAAGGGCGTATCCAGGGGGTGGGTCCAGGGGGTCCGGACCCCCCCCCCTCAAATTCATTCATTTTTTTAAAAAATACTATGGTAGATTCAACATACTTTCCAATGAGACACTTGATGTGGCAGGTATAGAAAATTCTCTCTGTGTGCACGGTTTGTGGATTCTCAAAATAACATCACCTATTTTTTTCCCTTTAGTTTCACACTGGGTAGTGATATACCAGCTGAAAATCTGACTTCGGTTAAACGGAGCTGTCCGAGTGAACCATCCAAAGCAAATGATCTTGTAGCCGCAGTTGAAAAGGGGACTGTCTTAATTGTACTCTGTGAAAAGGTTTCCATTTTTACTGTACAGTTTTCAATGTATTTAGAGTCCTCATCACAATTTAGCCTCTGCTCTTTCTCACCCAAGAGACGTCACAAAACTGCTTCAGAGACTTCAGGAGATTTCAGATGAGTTCAGCCAAATATTTCAAACTGCTTCTGAAAAGTGTCAATGGACATTCAATTCTGAAATTACGATTCCAAGAATAACAAAACACCCCTCCCCCCAAGATAACGAGATCATCCTACCATTATAGACGGGGGATCCGCCATTGCCCTTAGGGGATAGGGGAATGAGGACTCCTGTTGGACCACCCAAATTTTTATTTCTGAATACGCCCCTGTCGAAGCCAGCAGTTATTATATGTTCTTGTAATTTTTGTTACATCAATTTGCTCTTCTCACTTTCAATGTTAACCACTATAATTAGTAGGGAACGGAAATTTAGGTATATAAATATTTATTTTCTGCGATAAGATAGAGACCCTCGTTTTTGCCAAAATTCTGATCATAGCCTTATATGTCAACACAGCAAATTTTATTTTACATAAAATCATATATTTTCCAGTTTTCCGTATGTAAATAAATATTTTGTGAATTTTCATTTTAAATAGTACATAAAATTGCTCGTTGACTCCAGCTTCCTCGAAGAAAAAAATGTTTATTCTCCGCACCTCTTTCATATCGAGAGTGCTACGTTTGTTTTGTCTTTGAACACGCTCGCTGGTAGACTCTGGCGCCTCGCCTACGATCCTATTGTGGGAAAATATTACCCCCACTGGATCTAACGCACAAGTGCTAATGTCTAAATGTACATGCATTTTTGGGAAAAACCAAGGTTTTCAAATTTTGTGCCAAATTGCACGTCTTTTGGAAGGGGAAATAGAGGAAGAGGAAGCTTTGGAAAACTTCAGCTTTCGTGACATTTCGTACTTCAAATATGCAAGAATTGTTTCTTGTGACGTGGAGCGATCTTTCTCACAATATAAGATGCTTTTTAGAGATAATCGTCACAGATTTACAGCGGAGAATTTGGAAAAAAACTATGGTGATTCACTGAAACTCTTCCAAAAAATAGCTCGCTAAGAGTTAAACATTTAGAAACGGATTTCAGATGTTTAAAATGCATGTAATATTTTGTTTTTGTTACCAAATGTTTTCTATTTTTGTCACATAATTTCCTGCTTTTATCACATATTTTCAACATTGATGACAAATAAAAAATAAATATTTCTGAGTTTTTTAGCACATAAAGTTCAGTTCCCTGATAATTAGGATGGAAGACGAATTTTAAAAAGAGGCAAAGATTGTTTGTCCATGTACCGTATTTCGTCGAATATAACCATTTTTTCAGGTTTTGGAAGTTGAAAATTCAATTGCGTCCTTGATCCGAATATATATACGAGGGTTGTTCCGAAAGTTCGTGGACTGAGATCACTATTAGGAATCCGAGTCAGTACGAATGTTGGTGTGAGTTTCCTTTTCGAAATAGCGCCCTTGAAACTCTATACACCTATTCCAGTGATGCACTAGCTTCTCAAACACACGTTGCAGATCATTTTCTGAGAGTCGGTGTAAGGTAGTGATTGTGACAGCTTTCACTTCCTGGTGCGTGCTAAACTTCCTTCCGCGTAACTCTTTTAAGTGTTGGAAACGCCAGAAATCGCAGTGTGCGAGGTCTGGGCTGTATGGAGGATGGTCTAGAGACTGCCCACCAATTTTCTCCAATGCTGCCATACCTTGCCCTGCCACATGTGGCTTAGCGTTATCCATTCTTCACTCAGTGAATGTCGCACCCATCTTGCACAAATATAAGACATTGTCAGGTGTTCCTTAACGATTTCGTGACATCTTGCTACACTAACATTCAGTTTAGCTGCCAATTCACGAATCGATAAACGTCTATCTTCTTTCAACAATGTCTCTGCTTTCGCAATGTTCTCATCGTTCACTGATGTTGATAGACTCCCACTTCTCGCCTTATCCTGCACATTGCGTTTACCTTCCTTAAAATGCTTCCAACTCTTGAATACGGTCGTCTGCCCATTGCTTCGTCACTGTAAGCTTCTTTGATCATCTCAAACCTTTCCTGGCCACTTTTGCGTAACTTCACACAAAATTAAATAGCGATCCTTTGTCTGGTAATTATCGGTATATTATTCTCATCCGCCATTGTGATACACTCTGCAGTTCGACTTTTATAGCGAGCAATCAAACAACAGCTGCGCGTTGGTTCACTCGTACATTAACAAAGCACACCACAGGCTATGTTCACGTGCAACAATCACAGACTCGGCTTACACAGAATCGGTGCAGTGTTGCCAATCACGAACTTTTGGAGCCTCCCTCGTAAATATACCACAGTATTAGGGTAATATTTAAAGGAGTACTTGCCAATTTCAATAAACAAGATATCTCCTCGATTTTTTGCCGAAATACGACTATTGATAAAAACCATCCTTGACGAAATTTACTCATGGCATTGTTAACGGCATGGGTAGAAAAAATATAGGGCGCCCGTTAGCCATGGCGCCTGAAAATGTTTACCTGGCGACTAAATTTTTATATCCAGTTCTATTTCTTTTTAATATTTATAGTTCGATTACGGAAATTTCGATTAATTTTTTTTAAATAACGAGTACGGTATGTGTTGGCGATATTAAAAATACTTCAATTTTCCGCCACCAGATTGAAATATGGCGCTGTACTTCCATGATGGGTTGTAATAATGACGTAAACTGCTCCAATTGGTTATGGATTTGCCTTTACCTTCCAATCTTGCAATAAACGATAGATTATTTTCTCGCAACTTCCAGCCACTAACAAATGTCTTTCTAATTAATAGCTCAGCTTTAACGTGAGTGCTGAACAAAAGTTCGGAAGTGATCACCATGCCATTAAATAAGAAAGAACGTGCATTGCTGGTGAAGTTGTTTTATCAGAACGGTAGTAATAGTGCAGCTGCACTGCGAGGCTATCGTCATGCGAAAGGACTTGGAAAGGGGGCCATGACGATGCATGGGTTAAGAAAGATGATGAAGAAATTTGAAGAGACTGGAGATCTGGGTGTTGCAGCAGGAGGAGGCCGCCGGCCGATTGCAGAAGAAGTTGTCACCGAAGTGGCTGTTGTAGTGGCGGATTTAAAGATTTGTACACCTGACTCATGTTTTTCAATATTCATTATTAGAGCGCCACATTTCAACCTGATGGCGGAAAATTGAACCATTTTTTTTCGCCATCCTCTTCCCCATGGTCTGCATAGTGAATTCACCAAATTTCAGAGTTCTACGATGCCTCAAACAGGCTACAGAGGGCTCTGAGTTGGGTAACTTTAATTCTGGCCACCCGGTATCATTAAATCAAAATATTAAACATGCGATTATAAATTTTTGCACTGTTGCTAGCCGAATTAAAAAATCTACAGCCATATGGTAGAGTCTGCCATATATTGGAATGTATTGCCTTGGTATTCATGTTGTTACCAGTTGAGCCTTATTTAGGAAGGCCACTCGGGTGCATTAACCCAAATTTGCATTAATTAATAAATAAAATGTTTTAAGATCACGTTTCGTAGCTTGTCTTAGATTTATGGCTTTCTTAGCTCCTTTTTGCCAAACAAAAAGCTGGCACCTGACTTATTTTTAGTTTTCTCTACCCCTGGTTAACGGTAGAGGAGAAGGTCTAAATATGGGCGAAGGTTTAAATATGGGTTTTGGAGGTATCAGCGCTGTCCTGCAGCCTGGCAGAAGCTATTGGAACTGATTATCTGTCAAGCACAAAGGTTGCGTCGACAATTCGCAAGAGAAAGTGGTGGTTAGTTTCGGCCTTGGACGCTATTATAGAATTGCGACCTCCGAAAACTTTTTGCAGGTATGTTTTAACTCGGCGTTTTCTGAATTATCATCTGCTTTGTATACGTTATGATATTAGCGGTACATAAAACAATTGTGGGCTTTTATAATGCCATGATATGTTTGTGAAATATGTATCACAGAGAGCGAAAATAAATTGAAGAAGAAAAATAGCGTCATGGTCTAAATATGGGCTATGACATGGGGTCTAATGTTAAGATCACATTTTCAACAAATATTTGGATGTTTTTCTTAATTTCGATTTTTCCAATTCCGCGTGATTTTCAAAACAACAGATTATTCGCAAATATGATTTTTATAATGTTTTAGGGATAAATGACTATTTTTTAAAAAAATTAATTGCTTTTAGTGATATTGACACTAGTAGACCGTATTTAGACCACAATTTTGAAATATATCATTTACCTTAGCATGCTATTACATTTAAGTATATATTTCATAGATATGCATTTTAAAGGCAGGTGCATGATATATTAATTTTTGTCCTCCGAAAATGACAACATAAAAAGGGGGGGCCCATATTTAGACCTTTTCCTCTAAATGTAACAATAACGTAAGAACATTGCAAATTTTAATTATACTATACGGTATTGTTCTAATAGACTACAGGTGTATACATCTATGCGCCTTAAATTCATAAACCACCCCCGTTATAATTATTCTTAAATTAATAATGTAATTATTTTTACTCAAAAGATTAGTTAAGTTTTGGTCTTTCAAGGGGTCCGCAAAAATGCTGCGCGACACTTTCAGGGAGTCGAATTATCCTGGATATTATGCAAAATGTTAGGTTTCCATTTATTTTGCACTAATATTGTGAGAAAAACTAAAATTTGTAATTACATAGCAAGTATTTTAATATTCTGATTCAATTTTGGAACATTTTGAAGGAAAACTCTGATAAATGGATGCCTGTAATTCTAATGGAATACTTACCCACTAATATTAATATTTTGATCAACTTTAAATTGTTACAATTTTCCTTAAGACATCAGATCATGGATGCAGCAAGAATTTTTTTGGGGAGGGGGGTTTAGGCCGCTGACATAAATAAATGAATGAATTAGTTATATTTTTTGGGTGCATCGACATGCATTACCATTTGCAGCTTTCAAAATATGCGAGGAAAACATTCTCTTATCTGAAACCCTTACCTTAATATTAATAGAGGAGTCTGAAAAGTCCCTTGAGAATGGTTAAAAGTGCAAGGTTGAAAAGGGACCTGCACAGGAGATACACAACACATTAAAAAGATGCGGATAGACTCAAAACTTCCTCAGAAACAGGTTAAGAGGCCCGCAGTAGAAATAATAATAATAATCACATAACAATAATTGTTATAACCGAGCAATAATAAACTTATATTATATTGCCAATTTATTAATATTATTATTCTTGGAGAGACTTTATCACTCCATACACCAGATGAGTGAACATTCAAAATTATTTTTATTTATTTTTCACTTTTTATACAGTTAATATTCTTAGTTATTCTACTTTGATATTAAGGTACTTTAGTATTATGCGGACTACCTAACCTAACCTTACCTACTTCCAGTTTTAAAATTGCTTCAAACAGTCCAGTACGAAATTCCGACAACTATAAACGCTGGAGAATGAGGTAGTCTGTATAATACTAAAGTACCGATATTAACTTCCGCAAAACTTGTTAGAGAAAAATCTTTGAAATTTTAGTTAAAGATTTCGTTGTTGAATCTCATTTACAGAGTTTCGAAAACTCATTTATACTTTGGATAAAGAGGTAGAATATTACAAAGCATAAAGTTCTGACCTTGTTCTTACGTTTTACGCTCAATTATTCGAGAAAAATATTTTATGTTATTTGGTTCTATTCTGCTAGAATAGTCATTAATAGGACTTCGTTTTTGTTATCGACAGTCAAAATAATGGATTTTTTAAAATTCGAAGTGACCGGTTCGCCACCCCCACCTGGTGAAGCAGTAGACACTGTTCAAGGTAAATAACAAGTACAATCCTTGGCATGTTTAATGCAGAAGATAACTTAAGACTCACGAGACCTGCCGTGTAGCCCAGGGCAAAAGACCACGTGACCGGTTTCCCGTTAACTGAGAAATTATATTCGTTACAGATAAGCATGAAATGTTCTGGGCGCGTTAGCATTAGCATATCATGCTTGCACCTTAGAAATGATCATTAACAAGTGTTTATCAATAATATCACTATTAAGAAAACAATAATCGGTGCTAAACCGAGCTAGAGTAAGATTCGCAGCACATATAAGAAGCAAAGCCTTGTTAGATTAAAATTGTTGCAGTATTGTTGAATGAAACTACAACGTGAAGAGCAGGTTGTTAGTATGTAGCGATTTTCTTTTGACTCGCGAAGTTATCTCAACCAAGAAAGAGGTTGAGAAAGTGTACATAAGTATTCTTTAACAAGTTCATCGTTTTTCTCCCCTTGCACAGACTTGGTTAATTCAACCAAGAAACAGGTTCAGAAAGTGTACATAAGTCAAATAGAACAAACAGATCTTATTCACGTTGAAGTTATTCTTAAACAAATGCTTCGTTTTTCTCCCCTTGCACATATATTTGTAGATACAGAAGGCACAATGTAGGCAAGAGAAAGATTGCTTTTATCACCGATAACCACAGCTTTGATTCAGGAGTGAATCAACATCAGTTCGAGAGTCGAAAAGAAGGTCGTTATTCACTAACACCTGCTGAAAACACGTTTCCATCGAAATTTGTCACTCACCGTTATTCGCTTCTGTTATCGGGAAACACAAGTTTGATACTCGGCAAGTTCCGACGAAGGTGAGGCCTTTTTATCATCTTAGAAAAGAAGGAAAAGGAGGCGTGCTTCCATGCTCGCTACTTTCCTTTCTCACACTGGGGGCGGGGGGAGAGATGCCGGTACCGAAAAGAGACTCAAGCCTACAGAGCATCGCTGTGGTGGAGAGAGTGAACGATCACATCTCAGCGGAGACGGAACGTGTTGGATGTTACCTGAGTGACATTTTTTTATTTTTCGCCACATATTACGCGGCTATGACAAACGGTACGTGCTTCTGTCATTCAGCAATGACATGCACATACTCTCCCCCCCCTCCTTTTTGTGCACACAGCTCGTGCAGTGTCAATGTCACACGAGCACGACGCCTCCGTAACCTCACTCCAGTTCCAGATAACACGTTTTCCAGCAGTGGACAAAGTTAAAAGTAGCTTTGGATTGCGACAGGTTTTCCAGAACAAGCTACGATAATTGCACAAGAGGAAAGTGGTCCTTTTTGCTAATCCACGTGCGATTTGGTCTTGAAGCGTGCTTAGTCGCTTCGGGCTGTCTTGACAACGACTTTTTTGTGTTCGCAAATATCACTCGTTTTGAGTGTATTCCAAATTCTGCAAAATTTGATTGGCTGATTTGCTGGCGTGTAATTGTACCACTAGGTTATCCGCGACGGGAAAGAAGGGTCAGTGGATCACAATGAGTAAGAAGGTAGGAGAAAAACGTCAGTGTTCTTCGTTATAGGTGTCGTAGGGGCATTGTCCTGTGGTGACAATAAAAACTATGAACATATCTCAATACAGATCCGTTCAGGATAATTTTCGTGTAATAGTTTTCTAGTGTTGTAAGGGTCTTTCGATAAAGAAGCTAACGGTTCGATACTCGGCCGAAGCGCATAGTGGTTCCCACTTTAAAAGTATAGTTCCAGTTCCGATTAGCTCACTTGTGCGTAAAGTGAACTTAAAACTCAAACTTTCCCTAACGTCGTAGCACTACTTTCAATTACAAATATCCTCAAAACAGCGCATGCAATCTCTTTTGCGCTTTAATGAGATCTTATGTTACAGAATATGAATTATCAGGACGGTTCCTCAAAACAGTACATATTTTAGAAAAATATCGGGGAAGATAATTCAGAAAAAAATCTTCAACTGTTTAGAATCGTGCCAATATTGAAAACTAATTATACGTGTTACGAATCCTTCTCAAAAGCTTTTACGTATCTTTTAGCGTGGACTTTCTGTATGTAAATTGGCATTATCGTAGCGCGGTCAGTCACCATTCCACTGTTACAAAAAATTACCATGATCAAACAACGGTGGCTGAAAAGTGACATCAAATAAAGCAATAACAAACGCAAATCTCTTGTAAATCCCAGGAAACAATGCGATATACAAGTTCTGGTGAGTGATTCTAAACAATTCTGAGAGATTTTGCAACATAGGAAATGCATCTTATACAAACTCAATGTAGGCCTATGTAACATGTCACATTTCTTAGCTGAAGATATCTTCTTGTCGACCACTCTTGCCTGAAGTCTGACCTAAATCCCTACTTGAACGCTGCCTCTCATGTAATAATAACAGTAATAATACATCTTCTTGTAAAGAATGATAAGTAGCATAAGAATAATTTAATAATTATTTTATGAATAATATCATATCATAATAATAATTATTATTATTGCCTTAGAAAGTGAAAGGATAGCGTAATAATACACAGAGATTTGACAGCTATTTGTCGTTAAGAGTGTAAAAATTTATTAAAAAAGTTGTTTTGAGAAGAAAACTAATGTCAAAATAAATAAAGTGCAATATTTTTTAGATAACAAAAAGGTTGTTTTTTCCATCCAAAAAAAATATTTGACTTGAATTTTGATATTTAGCATCGCTTTTCTACCACTTTTTGCTACTGGCGACGATGAGGATGAGTAATGATGATATGATGAAATTGATGAAGGGACAATCAGAAAGAACACCCATGCCCAGGCTTGGATTTGAACCTGGGACCCTTGCCGTCGTAGCCATGGAGGTAGGCTAATAAAAAAATGTAACCCCTGATTATTATTTTTTGCATATTATTATTATTGTATTTTAATTTTCAGACACTGTCAGTACAACACTCTTTCATCCCAACCGAATCCCTATTTTCACGGTGGGAATTTCAACTTCGCTGGTGCTTCCAATTATGCAACTAACCTGATCTTGTTTTGACATACTTAAAAATATAAACATTACTGAAATTATATTCTAAAAAAAGTACCATAAAATCGTGTTTAAATATTTCAATAAAAATAATAGTTAATATGCAAAAATTCGTTTGTCAGAGAATAATATCATGAAGTGAAAATATTATTTCATGTGAAACAATGTAAATTCACTACACCGTCAAAATTCAATGGAAAGTAAGCAAACAGAATTATGATATAGACTATTATTGGATATGATTGCAACTTTGATAGAGAAAATAATAGTTTAATATTGAACACACTCAGTTTTGTAATTAAATACAATGAACGTCGCACCAGTGGAACATCGGAAATGAAAAGAAGCATTAGTTTAGAAATGTTCATTAACATCGCATAATCTTGGTTTTATCCTCCCAACACGTTCTCTTCATTCCTCTTAAGTCATAACATGAAATATATAAATTATTTGGCGTGCGCAGGATATTCGAAAGATGGGGTTACGTGTACTTTTTAGTAGCGAGTCTTCATTTTGCCATCTTTTCCTTCCTTTGACGTTCTGTTTTTTAGGAATACTGGGCTAAATGGCAGTTATGACCCCCTACAACCGCTCCCTTGGGAACGCCACTGTTATTTGTTTATTAATTGTAATAATGTTTGTATTGTGATCGTACAGGACACTTGCGCTTCAGAGTAAGGATTGTTACAAACCTCTGAAAAATTTTGGTTGCAGGCCCCGATTATATTGTACACACCAGGACCCGAACTTATACCTACGTCTGGCAATGTTTATGTTATGAAACTACACTTTTCGGATCTCGAAAGTGCATTCTAAACGACAAAATGTTCGAGTATCTCCTTTCAACTAAGGTAAACGAGGAACGATTAATAGAGGCAATATATTGATTGAATCCGAAATTGTGGGTGCGTCAGCACTTATGCTATTGCACACGTCATATTATACGGGGTCCAGCCCCTTACCATAACTAATATAACATTACTGTAATGTCGAGGGACTAAAACATTCTTACCTGGGTTAAGATCTGAGGCTGTAAAGGAACACGCAGCACACATAAGGACAAAACACAGGACAACACATACACACAGCGCTACAGAAGATTATACTAGTCGTAGGTCCAAACACCAGAGCCTCGTTAGTCTGCAAAATGCAGTCCAGGTTGATACGCACCCACTTATTGTATCATTTTAAGTGTTTAATATGTTAAGTATCTATGATGACATAATTTGTTTTGTTCAATTGGGTAGTCTGTTGTGGTTATGGACTAACCTTAAAACATTTGATTGTGGGTTGTTAGGAGAGAGATATTATGAATGTTGCGGGATAATGGAAGTGATTTTGGAAATGTGAATGTGTTAATTTGTGTAGTCAAGAACTATTATGATCTTAATACAATTTTGTTTGTAATAAGGAGTTTAATTGAGAGTGCAAGTGTTATATATTAACATTAACTGACATCTAAATATATTTTTGGTGTTCGAGAGTTAGTAAGGTTTACGTAAGCATATCCTTATCTGATTTCCCACAACCTGAGGGCTTCATAGTAGGCTGATAAGTCTCAGGCTCGCCGTTGAGGAATAAACGTAAGTTGATCCATTGAGAATAAACCGGGGAACGTAACAAGGTGCACTACGTGGAAGTAAGGTTAACGTTTGGGCGTACTACGTGGGAGGTTCACCCCTTACACCCCAGAGGAAATAGATGAATGAAGAAGCAAGAAGAATGTTTACACTGGAACGCATAAACCTTCACGGTTCAAAGGAAATGTGACGTTCCTTGCGTTAGACTCTGTAAGTAATGGCGCAAAGCTACTTGCGTGGAATTTGCAATTAGACGGACGTGGGTACGAAGTGCCTGGTTTGGTTGCTTCGGTCAAGGACTGGTCTTCTGCCTAACGCGAGTTACATCACAAACTGGCCTGCAAGGAAAACCGCTCATGACCTTCCATGAAGTTCAACCACGGCTTTCAATGCCAGAATTCAAGAAGAGCGATTTGGTCAGTGAAACGAGTTAAAATGACTTAATCTTGTTATATAATATGCAATGTTCAGAAAGGAAGTTCGTTCTATTCCTATTAAACGATTTAAAAGAGATGAAAGCATTATATTTGTTTAATAGATCTTACTGAAGTCAGACACGCACGTTATAATCAGCGTTCAATTTGGCTCGGGGCCAAGATAGCGCGTGACTGCAGACGGCGAGGCATGGCGCAGATTCCGGCATTTTAGGTCCATAACGTCCCTCTTTTTTTTTTTACCCATATATCTTTAGCATGCAGAAAATTATATTTACATAGCATTAACCTGTGTTATAAGAGTTGCTCAAAGTAGTGACCAATTGCATTAACACATTCCCGGCATCTTTTGACAAAATTTTGATTGACAGTAAAAGTTCCT
This sequence comes from Lepisma saccharinum, assembly GCF_977018435.1. Taxonomy (NCBI): domain Eukaryota; kingdom Metazoa; phylum Arthropoda; class Insecta; order Zygentoma; family Lepismatidae; genus Lepisma; species Lepisma saccharinum. The sequence continues at coordinate 24,730,580 of NC_139248.1, forward strand.
CTTCCGTAATTATTGTAAGTTCTGTTTCTCTTAATGTTGGAACACGTTGCCTAACTGTTTCTCTACCTGTAGCTGCAACACCAGGTAATTTCTGTGAAAATTGCCCACAAACGTCTCGATATGATTCGGTTTTCACGTAAGTGTCATTGCTACGTTTGGCACGAAGGATTAGCGAAAAGAGACCCGAATGAAGTTGCAACAAACTTAAGGAAGTTTCTGCTGACGAAAGATGAACAAGGTGTAAAACAGGTAGCGTTCTTCCCCGATGCATGTGCATCTCAGAACAAAAACAGTATCCTGCCTTCTATGTTCGTTTATTTTTTAAACAATGAAGCCCAAAACATCAACACCATGCATGTTTTCTTCTTCGAAACGAGTCACGGACAAAGTGAAGGTGATGATGCTATTCACAGTAACAATTGAAAACTCACTTCGACGGAGTGAAGATATCTTCATCCCTGCCCAACTCATCCCGGTAATCAGGATGGCAAGAAAGAAACAACCATATGCTGTTCATGAGTTGCATACTAAAGACATTTTAGATTGGAAACAATATTCGCAATACCTGCGTATCCTAAAAGTTAGAACAACAAATGAGGGTCAACCCGTGGACTGGACAAAAGTCATGCAAATTCAAGTGCGCACGGGTTGTCCCAATATATTTATAAAAACATCGCATAACCTAAACACACACTCAAGTATATCACTTCCTAATCCACGCAGTGCTAAAGAGGACAATTTACCACCAAGGGCTTTTACTTCAAAGCCAAAACTGCCTATGAAAAAATACCAGGACTTGCTATCATTATGTCGAGGAGTAATACCAGTAATTTCTCATCTTGATTATAAAGACTTCTATGTCAGATTACCTCATTAATTGCACAACCATTTTGCGTCTATTAACTTTGTATTTGATAACAGACTAGTGTTGGTCAATGTATTACTATTTTGTTCCTTACATTTTATTTCCTGAATTTTATTATTCTTGAAATTTATTTGCGGGTACGTCTAGTGTTGTGTGAATTTCTCTGTTTCTCACTGTTACGTATTAAACTGTTATGGTGTATGTTATCATTAGTGTATTAAGGATTGGCCTAATATTTAACTCTGTATAAATATCCAATAAATAAGTTGAAAGTTTTAGCCTTGAACTGTAGATTTCGCAGTTTTAGTGAAAATTACAATGACGAATCAAGATAAAAATATTTCAATTTTTTGTTTTTTTTTGTTTTCACGAACTGACGAATAGATTCAATGAAATCCTTTGTTCATTTATTGTTCATTAAAATTCTTTCTACGGTGTACTTTCTCATGTGAACCACCTTCTCACACAGCATTTATTGTTATCTCCAAATATAGTTTAGCTCGAATATTTCTTTCAATGATTCGCAAGTACTTGGCTACTTTCAACTTCCTTGTTCTCAAAATCAATATTTTGCACATTCGCCGGTTCGTGAGAACATCGACGATATATTTAAAAGATAAACTTTGGGAGACAAATGATACTCTGCCACTCTTGAGGTATTTTAATGGACAGAAAAGGGCCTCCCAGATAGCGTAGTGGTAACGTCGACACCTTGTAATCTAAGTATCCCGCGTTCGATGATCGGTGGAGGCACAGAGCGGCTCGTATCCCACTTTAAACTGTAGGTCTAGTCCCGATCGTCCTTCCTGTGCATAAAGTGAACTGCAAAAGAAACTCAATGTCCATCATTGTCTCTCACCTCCACGAAATCAGCGTGTGTGGTTACTGGCATGTCGAAGTAACGATTATACGTATATTTCCGCATTCATGATTTTTAAGTTGACTTAGATATTTTTCGTGTCGTATTTGTGCCTCTAGGTTATCCTCGTAGCTGGAAGTAAAAAGGATAATTACAAGAACAAAATATCCGTGCTTTACCAAAAAAACAAGTTGCTCTCCGCTTTCTCATCCTATTATTGCATGGCTTACTTTCCCCACGCTCTTGTGCTGTAACATCGTATAAACCTACATACATTTTGAACTACATTTCATGCAAAGATGTTTTTCTCCGTTGTGCTTATAGTGCACCTATAGTGCACTATAATCTATATGTTATGCCATTTATGGAGATTCGAAATGGATCCGAATGCGGTGAACTGTCCCCCCCCTCCCGCCCGCAACTTTCAGTTGTGCGCCCCTTTCGTTTTTGTTTTTTTGTTTTTAAATTTTTTTTATTATTTTTTAAAAAAGCTTTCCTTTCTAAAATATTAATTCACGCCTACATTTATATTAGACATATACAAATATGAAAATGCATACATGTTAAGGTTAAGACAATAGACAAACTGTAGAATGACGCTACTCTGTTACTACAAAAGTTACGATAATGTTAAATGCCCATTACCAGTCCTCTGCGTTTTTTGATCGATCACTTTCGATACTGAACAGCACCAGTCGACTCAATCTCACTCTTGCCATTGTGCTCTTCAATTTATCAATTTTAGCTTCGAAACCGACCTCAGTTGATGAAGACGTTCACAGGTATGGTCAAATACAGCATATATGTAAACAGTTCATACGTCAGAAATGCTACTAACCAGAATTTTGTTTTATGTCAACAGGAACTCTGAAACTTCGCTGATGTTCGACATGTTTTTTCTTTTTATTATTTCAGTTTTGACACTACATTCCGAAAACAATGTCTGTAGCTACAGTGCAAGATACGTTTTCTTCATATTTCTCCCAGAAAATAACAGTGTTCCGTTAGGGTTGTGGGGCTTAGAAAAGTGAAGCTTTCTTTGATTTGTTTCATACTCTGAAATCTATTGTTTACTTGATTTACTACAACTTCTAAAAGACGGTAGAAAATCATATTTTCTTGCCTCTCGTCTACCCTTCGGTGACGTAATCGATGACTTGAGCTATTCAGCTAATGAATGTTTTCCTCTAAATCTAGTGATTAACATTTTCTGTTTGCAGTTGTAAGGATAGAAATTAAATATGTTTGGTTGAAAATATATTTTAAAGCCGAAAGGAAAACTTTTGCGAACTATATGATTTTCTTAATTTAGCATTCTTACTGACCCCCCCCCCCCTGCACAGTGAGGTGGTATTTACGCCACTGAATCGAACACGGAATAAAGGTTGATTGCTTGCTTGATTTAATAATTTTGATATTGTGGACACAGTCTTTTTGTGCCCCTCACACGATACGAGGATAAATTCCTTAACTAAATCAAAATTGGGGACAGGCCTCTAACAAGAAAATAAAGGATGTCTATTAAAAACTTCCTCACTCAATTTTTAAAACTCATTAATTCTATTTATTGACTGATATAGTAAATTTTGCTTCTCTTTTCCGCCAATTTTGATTAATCGCGAAGATGAGGATGAATAGTGAGATGAAAGAGATAATCACAAACACATATGGACAACACTCAACAAAGTCCCTTAGATCATTGTTTCTCAACCTATGGGGCGCGACCCGCTACTGGGTCCCGAGGGGGTGCTTGATGGCTCTCAAAGTCGGGCTCGAAAATTTAATTACTGTGTCTTTAAAACCTTTTATTTTTTAATTAATAAGATATGTTGTTAAAGTACTCGATGTACTTCGATGTTCTTAAAGTACTCGATGTTAGCAAAATTATGATTGTAAATTTGGTGCCCGCCCCTACAAGCAATTTTGCTGGCTTCTATGCTAATGGGTTCCATGAAGTATAATATCCTTCAAGGTGGGTCCCGGACTGAAAAAGGTTGTCTTATAGGATTATACTGGCCATAGGTCCAGACACCAATGCCTCGTTAGTCTGCAACATACAGTCTACCCTTCGGTGACGTAATCGATAACTTAGGGTGAATCGGGTCAAAAATCAAACAATGTAAATATTTCCTACGGTTTATTCAAATTTAAAATAATTATGAATCTAATAAAGCAATCCTTTAACTATAATTTCGAGTAATTAATAGTTTGTTAACTTCTCTTATTTTTTTTCCCGAAGCTTTTAAACTTCAACTCTGCATGACCTTATTCACTCTTAAGAGTTCAGGTGAATCGGGTCACATGTAAGGGTTTAGATTGTAGGACCTTATATTTTGCTCGCACATTTTCCACAAATAAACTTTATTCTCCCTTGTGCAGTCATACATTTCCCATCATAACCATCTTTAGATTTTCTTGCCACTGTACCAAATTAACCAATTTCACAGAAACAGGTTCGTTGTATTAGTACTTCACATTACAGAACATACAGACAGTAACGTTTTCTTCATCACTGACGATTTCCGACTCTGAATATGATGATGATGAGAGCGTGCGAGCGACTTGACAGATTGGAATGCAACCTTTCTCACATCACTGGGGTCGATGCAAAAACCACACGAATATAATTTTAGTAACTGCGATAAGAGCCCATTCTTCTGCTCCACGGTAAAACTACTTTGCCCTCTTTTTCTTATGGATTTGTCCTGGCCACTCTGTATTCTTCTTTGGAGATACAAATAAGGAACACCAAACAATTCTGCGGCATGTCGTTGGTTCCTACCTTCCCTAAATGCCTTAATCGCTTTCTGCATGTCCTTCTCATTCCACGAAGTTGAAGATTTCCTCTTAAATTTCTCCATCTGTAGGAGACAAATTAATTTAGAAGCCTCATATCTTGTGTTGTCACGGTATCTAGTGACATGTAAAACGCAGTTCGATAAAAATTATTTTTTTGTTTATTGATTCATTTTATGCACCAACTTGAAAGTGTGAGGTTGTTTATTTTGTGAATAAACTTGTATCCGAGCCGGACGTCGGGAGTTGAGAGATGGGGTTTTTCTTGAGTGACAGCGGAACTGTCTTTTCGGCTTAGGACATGACATATTTGCACCAGCGCGAAGATAAGGAAAGATTGTTTTCGCCGCTACCGAGCTTGAGTCGCAGCAGGCGTTCGAACCCATGTTCACGGATGACCAGGAAAGCCAGCTGGAGCTCAAGTCCTGCAAGGATCGACGACGCGCACTTGACCGCGTTTCAAGACAATGGAGAGAGGTCATTTCCACTCCCTCAGAAAGAGAAGCCAAGCCACTTGAGCGTCATTCCCAACGGACGAATTTGAATCTCTCTTAAATACGCGGTGCTACCATCCCAGACACAGTTTTTACCCGGATTTCACAGAGAGAGCATCTCCGCGCTACACTCTCGCGTGATCATTGTTTTGTGTCCGTGGACTTTGTTTCCTTACGTATCGTGAGCGAATTGCAGATAGAGTTACCAGTGTGCGCCTTATTTTGGTGAAGATTACGCGGTGATTTGTTTTTGCCAAACGTGGACTACATAAGGATGGAGGGCTAGAGAAGATAGAGAAGGGGGGACGTCGCTTCCCCTGACGCCCGCAACGATGCATCGCCATCTTCCGATGAAGCCAGTCAGCCAACGCCAAAGACGACATCAAAGCCAAACACTGCCCAAAGCCCGAAGGACGTCTTCAGAACGACGCCGACCGAAGCCCGCCACCAGAGAGAGAGATTGAAGGACGACTCCAGAACGACGCTGATCGAAGCCAGAGGGAGAGATTGAAGGACGACTCCAGAACGACGCTTCCAGAACGACGCCGAATTGATGCCCGACATTGGAGAGATTCCTGACCGGCGCGTGACCGCGTACACCCGACGCTAGTGACAAGAGGAACGCCCGAAGTACTGAGGAGGTGCAAGTACACCATATCGTCGCAATTATTCTTCGTCGCGATCGACCTCGGAGGACGATTTCGCCACAAAGGAACCGTGTGCAAGTCCCGCGTCCAGGAGAGATGAATGACCACGCCATGTAGCAGAGTCTGGTACAGTATACTTCAGAGGGTCTCATGTACATGTAAACGTGCGTCGTTAGTATCAACACCGTACAGTTAACGCCGAAGTCTCACTTATTCGCAAAGTTACTCAGGAAAAACCTAAACCTAACCCCGCGTCTGATAATTTTTGGTATTGTTATAAAAAAGAGTTATTTCATGTTCAGATGTGCTAATTTAATTGTCTGCATTCAGCGTTAGAAGCTCCATTTCATTTCTTTAATATTTAGTATAAATTGTCAAAGTGTGCTCCATTTTTTGGTGTAACCGACCGCCCCGTCGCGCCATTTAATTTGTCAATAGTTGACTGATGAGTCCTTTTTAATTGTGGAAAGCGTAGTTGTTTTTATTGCAAGGTCGTGTGCGTGAAATAGTATTATTTGTTGCATAGTGGTTTTTAAGGTAATTTTTGCTCGCGCCGACGATTGATTAGTGTATTCCGGCAGCTGGAGCCAATTAAGTTTTTGCATCACTATGTAATTGAGTAGTTGTTCTCATGGGACGAGAGAGGCTTGTGTGTAATGCCCCGTCCGAGAAACTTGTATAAAGTCGAGCTTACGACTCGATACACACGTTCATTCGAACGAAAGGTTTAACCACGCCGACCCATTGTCTTAGTTAACCGCTTTCCGAGGGCTGGCACTTAAGTTAATTTAAAAGAGCACAGGAGCTGGCAGACAAATGCCCTAAATTCACATAAAGGTTTAAAAATTAAAAGGAATGATATGTTAATGAGATCCATGATTTGTATCCATACTTCACATGTAAAAATGCCTCATGTGTGTGAAAGAGAGATAGCGTGAATGTTGTGAGAGTGAGGAGGTTTTGTAAACAGTTGTTGATTGCAATATTTTATTTGTTGTTACAATATATATTCACTTTTTTACCGTTCGTCAGTGTTGTTATTTGACGTTTTTCAGGTACCAGATACTATGCTATTAGTGTTTTATGATTGTTCGAATCTACGTATCAAAGGTAAACAAAACAGTGTAACATTTCAAGGTATTAATCTCCGCCTCGCAATACTATGACAATAAACGACCGTCTCAGTACCGAACTTGAAAACCTGGACCGAGAGTCACGACCGGTCTCCCGTACACATAACGACGTTTGGCCCCGTGCCGGGGTATGATTGACACGTCGTTTCGGGGATCGTGAGTGCACTCGTTACAGTGTTGACCCTATTCACCCGATTTTCGTGACCCAAAAGTGCAACAATTTTCTGTTCATCAGTTGGATACACTGTATCAACGACAAAGATGGCGGTAAAACTTATAATCTCTTCTGCGACAACTAAATACTATGTTTTCCGGATGCTGAAATCTGAAGCTGTAGAAAGGAAGGAAGAACTGCTAATAAACCATTATCTCTTTGCGTTGAAAACAACGCAAACATTTTAATGCCTCGCACTTGCTTCGTGGCAGTTGTTAATTGTTTATTGTTAAAATATTAAAATCGGGAATCCTAGATCAAGAGAAAGAAGACAAGACAAAGTGCTTTTTATTCAAGAAAATAATAAATGGGTAAAAATGTCCAACCAAGTTACCGTGAATTTTTGCGTAAATATTTCACATGAGAAATATGACAATAATCTTTACTTTTTCGGGGCCCCTTAGGAATAGGACCCGCCAGCCTGTATGCTATGCCCCTGATTTGACGTATTATACCGTTAAACTAGAATGTAAAACCAGATGTAAACAGAATGTTTTATTTTTAATGCCTACAAAATTTAGCCTTTTCCATCTCTTGTCTTCCTCACTTTTAATACATTTTTCGTATCAACCCCATGGTACGCGAGGGCCCTTATGAACGACGCTCCGGGCATTCGCACACTACGCCACTGAATCCTCTATGTTCTAACCAGAGACGCCAAAACCTTATTTCTGATTATACGTATAAGCGTGACTATTTGTTTGAAAATGAGTTGGTTTTGTGCAAAATCATGTAGCAATTTTAGCTAAGTAATTACTTGATTACTCTTATTTGATATCATTATGTAGGTATTAAATAAACACATACCTACAATAAACATGTACTTTAACAGCAACACTTGAAGTATTTTAAAGAAAAAAGTTATCATATTTCGTAATGAAATCCGTAAATATATAATATGTTCAAGGGTTGTATTGGTGGGGGTGGAAAATAGGTATACCAGGGTGGAAAGTTAGGGGCGACAGGATGAAAAGTAGATGGCGCCAGATATCCATCTCGTCCGGGTGAAAATTTTATCTTGAGCTGCCTCTGGTTCTAAATTATTAAGAGAAGATTTTTGTGGATTTTCAATGGCTTATGTACGAGGGTCACTATTTATATTTTGAGCCTTGGCAACACTGATTGAAGTTAGGCGCGATTTGACGTTTGCACGGAATCGTCTGGCATTATTGACCATAACGTACTTCAAATGTTTTGTCAATAGCTTGATTTGTGTTGTTTATGTTGCCTTGGAGATTGCGCGACAACAATAAAATGAAATTAACTCGTGAACATTTTCGTGCGATGATTTGTTTACGATTTTCGACGTGGATTATCAAGACAAGAGTGCATCGATCAACTTACTTCCACATTTGGCGATGAAGCCCCATCCTTTGCCACTGTAAAACGCTGGTATAACGAATTTAATCGTGTCCGCCATTCGCTCACCGACGAGATTCGCGAAGGTCGTCCAAAATCAGTTGTTGTTCAAGAAAACATTGATGCTGTGCAAAACCTAATATTGCAAGATCGTCATGTGACATACTGTGAGATTGAGGCAACCATAGGCATTAGTTCCACCAGCATATATAAAATATTACATGATCATTTAGCTGTGAGAAAGGTATGTTCTCGTTGGATCCCACACAATTTGACAAAAACTGAAAAAGACGCTCGCGTCAATTGGTGCAAACAAATGCTCAATAAATACAATCGTGGTGCTTCAAAAGACGTATATAAGATTGTAACAGGTGACGAATCATGGATATATGCATATGAGCCGGAACGTAAACAGCAGTCGACTGTATGGGTGTTTCAAGATGAACCCAATCCAACAAAAGTTGTTCGCGCTCGCAGCACATCGAAACAAATGGTCGCCTGTTTTTTCGGGAAAACTGCCCATGTGGCAGCTGTGCCTTTAAAGGAACGTAGAACGGTCAACTCTGAATGGTACACAACAATTTGTTTGCCAGAGGTCTTCGGTCAAATACGGAAAACAAACAAACGCCGTCGGATCATTCTTCATCAAGACAATGCCAGCTGTCACACATCTCGTCTAACAACCGACTTTATGAACAGTCAAAAAATCGAATTGATGGGTCATCCGCCGTACAGTCCTGATTTGGCACCCAATGACTTCTTCTTGTTTCCGAATGTCAAGAATAAATTGCGTGGACAACGATTTTCGTCGGCGGAAGACGCTGTTGATGCGTTCAAATACCATATTATGGAGGTGTCTCAAGAAGATTGGAAAAACTGCTTTGACAAATGGTTCGAACGAATGCAAAAGTGTATTGACCATAAAGGAGAATACTTCGAAAAATAATAAAGCAGTTTTCAATGCCAAATTCCTGTTTTTTCATTGTTAGGCTCAAAATATAAATAGTGACCCTCGTATACGTAAAATTTATGCTAATATATGAAACATTTTAGAGATCACTTCAATTAAAAACACTGATATTGCACATTACCAAGGCAATACAAAGAGTGCTATAATGATTAAATATTATTACTGCCTTCGGCTATATATTAATACAGTAAAATCTCGTTAATCCGGACCCCGATAAGCAGGACTTCTCTTAATCCGGACAGGCAAAAGGCAAGAAAAAAAAGCAGAATGCAAGGTTTTAAATGTGGCTATAAGTCAACAATGGCATTCGTCATATTGCTCCGTAACCGCTAAGAATACGTACATCCAACGTTCATGGGAGAACTTCCCAAAGGAAAGGCAGTCAACCACTGATGAAATTCTGTTTCCCGCAGGCTTTCGGGAAGAAGCCGCATTGGCACAGGAATACCCTCGGCATATTCTCGTAATACTCTGGTCACTATAATACGTGGCCGTACAAACGCGACACTTTTCCATAACAAGACGCCAATTCTAATAGCCTTACAATTTGCCTTCCGCCTGCCAAACTCTCAGAACGGACTCCCCTTGCTTTAAGCCAACACACAAATTTTTGAAGTCGAACGACATTCAGCAACAAGTTTGTAAAAAACAGCCCATAATAAACTTGTTTTGTTGCTATAAACGGAGTTTTAATGCACTTTCTACTGTTCTTTTAGGTTATTTCAGTTAATCCAGACTTTCGTTAAACCGGTCAACTTATCCCTCCCATTAGTCGGGATTAACGAGGTTTTACTGTATCTCACTGTGATGCTTTTGGCAGTAGGGAATATGTTTTGTTTACGTAAAATTATGTTTTGCAACAGTAAGAAAAAAACAGAGACCTTCGGACAATTTTCTTTGGATCTGCGCACTTTGATTGGCTTACGGAAAACATTTCATGGAGCCACGAATGTACTACACTATTGCAGCGACATATACAGGGTGATTATAAAGTTTCGATCCATTTTTGTGAAAACGACTGATTTCTTCTTTTACTTCTTTGTTATGTGAAAGATGCTGACTACTGAAGAGATAATGGCAGTAGTGTGTGGACGATTGTGGTGTGTGGTACTCCAATGGGAACGAAACGCCCCCAAAGTCAATGTGCTGTTGGAGATCACCAAGTCCAAGGTATACAGCCCGTTTTTCTTCGCAAGACACACAGTGACAGGCAATGCGTATCTCGATATGCTGCAATTCCGACAACCACAATTGAAGCAGGATGGCATGTTGGAAATCGTGTTTTTCCAACAGGATGGAGCTCCACTTCACTTCGCAAAGACTGTTCGTGCGTACTTGGATGCTACGTTTCCAAGTAGGTGGATTGGTAGGGAATCACAGCACAAATGCACACCACGATCTCCGGATCTCACACCTCTTGATTTTTTTTACATGGGGTTACAACACGTCACAGGGGTGAGTATCACCTCTCTTCAACACCTACGTCAACGTATCCAGCACGCTGTGCTAAACATGACACCGACAATAGTCTCAAAGGTGATGTTGAAACGGTGCGTCGTTGGGATTCATGTGTAGGCATGCAGGGCGCTCATGTTCATGTGACACTTTCACGGATTTTCTTCTGTACACCACTTATCATGACCGATATTTTTTCTTTCAATGTTGATTATGTGTTACCTTGTACTCGGGAGATCATTCAATACATTTGTTCTAATCTCAAGCCTCAAAAAATGGATCGAGACTTTATAATCACCCTGTGTAAGCAAATCCTGAAAACTTTGACCTCCTGTAATTAAAACTATCAGCCCGCAGAGAAGAACAAATTGATATGGTTTCTTATGGTTAATGCTAATGTATACACATATTCATGGAGATATATGCCAGTGTGTGATATTCAATACATTATTGGATAAACTGACATGAAATGACTCATTGTCAGTGGCGTAGGCGGAGGAGGGGCTGCTGAGGGTAACATTTTTTTAATAAAAGCAGTGAAGAACTCGAGAAAAACCAGAGTGGTAAATGCAAGTTCCCCTGAAAATGACCCCCATTTGCCATTCTCGAGAGTGAAAAGTTCTAAAAATATGAATTATCTTATTGTGTTTACAGCCTCGATAGAAAGCAGCTACTATCCATTTTTACAATTCCAGCCCCGCCAAAAGAAACTGCGTACGCCAGTGCTCAATTGTTTACATAATTACATGATTAATGCAAAATGTTTACTAAAGCAGTGGAAGAGCTTGGAGCAGGGTTGTTAAAGGTCCAGGAATTTTAATAAATTCAATTCCGGTCCAGAAGAGAAAATCAGCAAGCGTAAATGGGTTCTGGACCATAAAGAACCTTTTTATCGTAAAGTATTCCAATTCAGTCCAGGAACCTTTTTTCCCGGATCAGTTTAAATAGGGTCCAAGTTCCCTATTGAAATGAAACAATACGAAACTTGGACCGAATTAAAATTGTTCGAGAAAGAAAGGTTCCCATCCTGTTACGGAACCCAATAGAACCCATTAGAATTTGTGGGTTCCTCAACCCTTAACAACCATGGCTCGGGGTCTTGCTTGCAGTGTATTGAAGGCAAGGAGTTTGTTGAAATTGGGTTTTTTCCATCAGAGTGAGTGAACCTCAGCGAGGGGATGTGAGTGAGTCATTGGTAAAGAAATGGAAAACTCGTAAAGAGTAGCAAGTATTTGCTGGCTGTGAAAGTCTAAGGGAAGACGGAAGTTGTACTGCTGAGAAAACATTCCAGCGACGTTTCAAACAGCTTGTGCACACACTCTACGGAAACTAAAGGTTACGAAACTGTCCATGTGGGAACTCGCTGAGTGGCCATGGAGGGTCGCTACTTGCGTATCTGTTTATTTATTTATGTAACAAAGGAATCCCAATACATCATCAGTCATTTTGCATTGGAATTTACTAACAAGTGCAAATAACATCAAGAAAAGTTATGTAAGGTACAGTGTTCGGAAGTTAAAAGTTGTTTCAATGATTTGGTTTATTTTACTTCGCTTTTCTGCCACTTTTGGACGAGTGATGATATGACCAAATTGATGAATGAACACTCAAAAGGAACACCCGTGCGCAGGCCGGGATTCGAACCCGGAACCCCTGGTGTTGTGGCGCGCTCTGTTAATTACAGTTACAGTTACTTGGTTCAACATGTGACACAGTTACAATAACAGTTACTGATTTTAAAAAGTAACTCGGTGCAGTTACAGGCTACGATGTGGGGGTTGGGGTGTAACGATGTAATCGTATCACCTCCACTGTGGCTGATATCGGGAATGTGTGAATCTCTAGTAAGTTTCTTATGCAAACAACTGCCGACCTCCGTGACGGGGTTGTTAGCACTACGACGCCGTTTCCCGGTTCGAATCCCGGCCTGCCATAGGTGTTCCTTGTGAGCGTCCCTTCGTCAATTTTATCTAAGGTGACTAGATTTTTAAACAACAAAACGGGATATTTTCATATTTTCCTGAAGGAAAAATGGGACGGCAAAACGTACTATACTCCGTACCAGCTAACTGTAGACCAGGCGAACGAGAACAAGTCCCTGCGCAAGTAGTGACGCGAGACGGCTCCACCAATGAACAGTGAGAGAAACTGGATTGCGTAATGGGCGACGGGAGTTACCCGATTTTCTCCTTCGCTATGCAGCGTTGCAAACTATTGAAAAGGATAATGCACATGGCAAAGGGACCGTATTTTTGTCTCCAGGTCCGTACGATTGGTTTAAGAATTTTTTAAGTTAAACATTAGGGATAAAACTGCAAGAGCAAATTTTGACAAGCCGTGCATTCAGCGTACGGTCTAAGGTCTAGACCGTGCGTCCGTACATGCACGGTTGGCAACGCTGCGCTTTTACCACTCGATTTCCTCCTCCTCCTCTGCCGATATGCGCGGCCCTGCTCTACAGTTAGCTTGGACAGGGTTTACACATTTTAATATAAAAACTGTTTCGCCACAAATACTTATATTTGAAAACTAATCAACTAAATAAATACTGTGTAAATAACTCGTATAATATAGTGATACGCACTGGACTCTAACTTTAGAATTAGAAGTCACTTATTGATATTTTGCCGATGAATGGATCTTCTTCAGTGCATTCTTCTTTTCAAATAACATTCTGTAAAAGTTTTCACATGTGCGTTTAAAGTCCACCTTATTAATCAACATAGCTTTCAATGTTTGTACTGAAAGAGCGTTCATGTTCACGAACTATTCATGTACGAAAACACTCGTTCAGTGGGAACATTAGTTCCAGGTAAACAGAGAATAGATACCAATACTTTAAGAAAATTGGAATATGCCACATTGTTGACATTGAAATGTCAAATAATTTCTACCCAATCGCTATATGGTGTACGCTTTTAGAAAGAATAAGAGTTCAGCCAATACGCAGCCAGTGCTATTGCGCTGTTGCCAAACTAACTGCTAGCCGAAAGGAAATACAGAGAATTCGCTGTGTCTAAAATTCAACTTTTTTTTTTGTAATGCATACACAGTGTACGGATGTGAGTACGGTGAAATAATATAGTGAATATTTCTACACAGGATTATAATATCATATCACTGCAGCATATAAGAACTCAAACTGACTCAGACTCGCAATGTTGGAGAACGCCCACGACAATGAAGGGTCATTGTGTATATTGAGACGAATTTAACACACATTGTTTTCACAACAACTCAGCTGTCAACACGGTGGCAACGAAAAAAACAGATGGAAAATGAAAGGGTCAATATGTGTGTGTGGAGAAGTGTTATTTCCCAGTGTTTCTTCGAGAAACGATAACTCCGGCTGTAGGCGACGGAAATTTATGAAGCTTGGACAGTCAGGTTCAAAATGTCTTGACCCATCTTATCATGAACCAAACAGTGGCGAGTTTTATGAAAACTTCTTGCGCGCAAGGAAAATACAGGACACGGCGTTTAACTTGGGCGCCACAGTTTCCTAACTGTACAACGTTGCACTCCTACCATTGGCTGGTCACGATGGACGGGCTCTGCGTGGCCCCGCCCGATATCGCTTCTAAAACCGTACGCTGTATAAGTGATGTTTTTTCCAGCTTCCGTTTTCCAATATTTCTGGCGTTACGTAGTAATTTTATGACTGTAAGTCATTGTTACAAAAAAGGGACATTTTGGCCTCCCGTTTTAAGGTTTAAGAAAATCGGGACAAAGACTCAAAACAACAGACTATCCTGGCTAATATGGAACGTCTGGTCACCTTAATTTCATCCTATCAACACTCATCCTCATCTTCGCGATTAGCCAAAAGTGAAAGAAAAGCGAAGTAAAATAAACTAAATCAATTAATCAATCAATCCGAACCAAGTGTCTCACATGTAATAATAATAATATTTATTTAAGTGATGAGCACGATTTAACAACCAGGTACATCACTATGTCAAAATTGGTTATACAAAATTACATAATTGAATAGATAATTATAAAATGATACAGTGGATCCTACAATCTTATACATCAACATAAATTCAAATTGTAGGTTTCAACAAGATCAGCTACAAAACCTCTGGCCTTATTTGGACATGTAAGTATTGAGATATCCCTCTGGGAATATCTGGGAATTTTATAAGATATATTATTCAAAAAATATTCACTGTCAATTTGGAAAGTTAAGATTTTCTGTACAAAATTCATTCTTTTCATTTTTCTTCTAAGGTAAACAAATTCAACTGTGTTAACCATTCCGAGTAATGTTGGTCATAGTATTTTCTTTTAAACTTTGTGCATAATAACCTGATAAATAGTTTTTGAACTGATTCAACTTTTTGAAGTGACTGGTGGCTATAATAATAACACTGGGGAACAGTGAAATTGCGGCACAGTGTTTGAGAGCTAATTTAGGGCAATTTCATGCTGCTGAATAATAATATAATAATATATTTCCTGAATTGGCTCTAATTTATGAAATAAATGCAACTAAACGAAAATGGCGGAAACATAAGACATATATATAAATGAACTTCCAACAACAATTTAATATTTCTTTTTGTGATTACAATCATTATTATAAAAATAAATGTATATAGGCCTATGATCAAAATAATTAAGAAAATATGTACACAATGAAGTAACAAACTATGTGAAACGTTTTCTATACGATTTCCTGCTGTATTGCTTTTGAGGACAATCCTTCTGTAAGCTCCAACAGTAGTCGGCCATCACGTGGCGATCCCACCGTCCCTGGTACCTTTCTTCCATTATCCTTATATCCTGATGGAACCTTTCTCCCCGTACTTCACTAAAATCACCAACGTTCTCAGGGAATCTGTCAATGTGGCTATGTAGAAAATGTATCTTCACACTCATATTAGCTCCCAATTTCTCAAAATTTTTCAACATATTTCCAACTATATCGGGGTACACTTCTGCTCTGTGATTCCCCAAAAAGTTTTTGTCGACGGACACAAAGCTCAGTCAAGCCTCAGATTCGATGTAAGACATGTAAGTTGTAAAATTGGCATCATTTATGAGTGTACGAATTTGTGGTGGTCCGTCAAAGATTCCTGCCTTCAATTTTTCAATACTTAGTCCTGGAAAAGTGTGGCATATATATTTGAAACAATCACCACTTGTATCTAAGGCCTTGACAAACTGTTTTATCAACCCAAGTTTAATATGCAGTAGTAGTACAGTGGGCCCGGTTCTACGCCCGAAAATGAGGCTCGGTGAGGCTCGCAGTGTTGCCAACCCCTTATTCGAAAAAATCACCAAGGTTTTTATCTTGGTCTAACCTAATTTAAAGCAAAAAGCTGGCAATACTGCGAATCTCACCGAGCCTCATTTTCTTGCAGTGTTGCCAGCTCGAGCGAGGCGTAGCCTTTTATGGTGTATGTTAACGGTTTGCTCTCGTAAGGCATGAGCCTTATTTTCTCGCAGTGTTGCTAGCTCACCCCAAGAATATTTCACCATGTGATATTTTACAGGCGAAGCTAACCTACAAATGGGAGTTGGCAACACTGGCAACATCAATTGCGGTTTAGTGTTGCTAACTCACCTCAAGAATATTTTACCATGTGATATTTTACAGGCGAAGCTAACTTACAGAGTAGTAGGATCAAGCCGGTTGACCAACCGAAAATGGCGCTCGGTGGCGCTCGCAGTGTTACCAACTCCTCACTTGAAAAAATCACCAAGGTTTTTGTTTTTGGGTCTAACCTAACCTCAAGCAAGGAGCTGGCAACACTGCTTGAGGCTTTTCTCGCAGTGTGGCCAACTCACCCCAAGAAAATTTCACCATGTGATATTTTACAAGCGAAGCTAACCTACAAATGGGAGTTGCCAACACTGATTAGTGGAGGTGCACGGGTTGAGTGCCATCAATTGGCGATCAGTGTTGCCAACTCACCCCAAGAATATTTCACCACATATTATTTTACAGGCGAAGCTAACCTACAAATGGGAATTGGCAACTCTGGCAACATCAATTGCGATTCAATATTGCCAACTCACCTCAAAAATATTTCACCATGTGATATTTTACAGGCGAAGCTAACCTACAAATAGAAGTTGACAACACTGGTAACATCAATTGCGATTCAATGTTGCCAACTCACCTGAAGAATATTTCACCATGTGATATTTTGCAGGCGAAGCTAACCTACAAATAGAAGTTGACAACACTGGTAACATCAATTGCGGTTCAATGTTGCCAACTTACCTGAAGAATATTTTATCATGTGATATTTTACAGGCGAAGCTAACCTACACTGACTAATAGAAGTGGCCGGGGTTGCGTCCGAATCAGCAGCAGATGTCACCTAGAGCGCTGTTCCATCCGGGACTCAGCCAATCTCTGTTGTCTGAATTTGCGGTAGACGTGGAGTCGGAGGGAGGCGCGACAGATGCACGCTTGAACTCGCTGTGACGCTGCGCTTGGCAGCCATATTCTAACTTTCATTTTGTACAGACAATATTTACTGATTAGAGGATGTAAAACTCAGTTATATTTTAATATTTTATCGATAATGAATGCAGAAAACGTAAATGATGAAATAGCGTGTTATATTTTTTAATGTGAGTAGTTAGGTGGAAATCATTGTCATGTTTGTTTGCGCCCCAGAGCGCGGTGGGTGAAGTTCGGGCTGACACCTGGCGGGAAAAGTGACAGGCGTACTACAAGGGGACATGCAGATTCGGACGACTTGGACGCGACTTCGAGTGCACGCGAGAGCAACGGGGGAGAACGGGATGGAGCGCTTGCCAATCCGGACACGGCTTTTGTAAACCTCTCTCGGGAACGATGTGCCACACACGCGCGCGCGCGCCTATCGGTAGATTACGTTTCGCGTATTTATTCGTTGTGCTGGCACAGCGTGATGAGTAAATAATGCATTTTCTCATTTTTGAAGTACGAATGCACTTTATCGTAATCTTCCAAGTCCCGGGGACACTAATGTTTGTATATCGTGACTTTTGTAAACCTCTCTCGGGAACGATGTGCCACACACACACACACGTGCACGCGCTGGCGCCTCTTATTATTTGTGCAAGAAAAAAGATGTTAAACATGTTAAAACTGCTCTGTGACCCTCTCGTTCTTCACGTCGTGGACGAAGGACTTCTCGGCGACCAGGATCACACTGCATACGGTGTCCTCGGGCAACGGACTGTTGAACTCGCAGACGATCTTGATGTTGGTTCGATCGTTGACCACCACCTGCTTCCTCTTAGATGTGTTGATGACGAACATCGGCCTGCGGGTTTTGAATTCACTGGGGGTGTAGTACATGTCCATGCTTCCCTCGGTCACGCGTTTGAAAGCCGTGTAAGCTTCGTAAAGTTTGAGATAATCGTCTTTGGTCATGTCGAGGTTGTAATTCTCGCGCGGGAACACTTCGTTGCGTCCATTTTTGAGATAAATGTTTTTGATCTTGCAGTCGTCGAATTTGCTGGAATCTTTTTCCTGGTTGTTATCGCGCCCGGTTTGAAAGAACACTACGACGAAATCTGGCATGTCGAACTGTATGTTGTTGAACTGCGTCGTCACGTCGAATTCCATGTGACTTCCCGATGCCATCTTCTGCACGCACTGGTAACCGTGAAAATGAATCGGCACCTGCGGACTCTTCAAGATCTCCGCTTTGTACTTGAGGGCGTAGTTTGTTTCGTATTCCACGATCGGCATTCTCAACTCCATGCTCCGGATGACGCACTTGGCCGCTTCGGGTAATGTGTTGGCTATCGGCGTGCCGTCAGCGTTCAAGTTGGTGTATCGCATCAGTGCGTTGTTGTCGTTGGCTGCTCTTCGAAACGTGACGCGCAATCCCCCCTTCCACATGATCTCCTTGTAGTCCGAGAAGAATCCCGGTAGCAGACGCATGGGAAAGAGTACCGTGTGACTTCTAGTCGATATTTTGGTCCCCGCTTCGAATCCTCCCGCCTGGTAGTATGCTGCGTCAGTTTTGGATAATTTCAATGTTCCCACTGCCGTCGACGTGATGCCTGGATAATCTATTCTGTCTATGACGGTGTTGTGTTTCCTCACCTCCACCTGCGAGAACAGGTGAGGCACGAAGTTGTCCACGAGTATCAAATTTGCTGTTGCGGGAAACGCGTCTCCGCTTTCCTTCTTCACCACGTCGAATTGAAGATAGAGGTCCGCTCTGTGAGGATGAACAAACCCGTCGCCTACGTCCACGTCGTATTCGATCTCCCTGTTCGCTTCGTTGAGATTGGCGAACGTGCGACGGTTGGGAGGGAAAGATTGCAATTCGTAACTTTCGATTTGCTCCATTTTTACTATGCGTGTTATTTATTATACGTTGATCTCCACGATGGCAGTGGTTGTTGCACCTGCGAAATCCACCACGTCTCCTTTCTCGTTTGTCACCACCAACTCTATGTCGTCTATGCGGTTGCGGCATACTGGAAAATAGATCGGCGAAGAGGGTGTGTAGATGATCGGTTCCATGAATTCGGAACTAGGTTTGAATGTGGCTATGATTCCTGTCTGCTTGTGACTTCCCAGTAATCCGTCCGAAGATTTAGTGATCATGCCTTCCGCCACGTTGCAGTGAACGTTTAGAGTTTCTATGGCTAGAAATTTAGGAATGTTGGTTGCCGTATGTTTGATGCCAGCTTCGAGTTTGGTGTCGTTCTCGAAACCTAAAAGTTCTCCCATGGTGCCCAGGTTTATGGTCTCCGTCGCCGATAGGATTTCCACTCTGTGCGTGACCGAATTTTGAGAAAGGTACGTGCCTTTGGGTAATTGAGCTTGCAAAGTGGAAAGATTGTATTGGCCTGGCGTGACGATGATGTGTTCGTTTCCGACGCTAATTTTGTTGTTGTGCTGCGTGACGTTAGGTATGAGGTACATGCTGTAGAATGCACGCAGAGCTACGGATTTAGGATAGACGATGTCGTCGTGCAGCGTGAGTTTCAAGATCGAAGATTCGCTCGTGAGATGGAACACGCCCATCGTGTTTAAGATTCCACAATACTTTCTGAAAATGTTCCACCGACGGGTTATTTATTTTAGACATGTATGCGAGAACGGAAAGACATAGGTGGCCACAGTTAACATCGGTGAAACCCTGGATGCGTTTGTCATTGTAGTAGAGGTTGGCAACACTGAGATACTTCACCAACCTGGCAGGTGGTGTGCCACCAAACGAATCGAAAACAAATGCTTTGTCATCGTCAATTTTGAGGTAGCATATCCAATGTGTACCAGGATTTTTGTAACTGTCCAGGTTGACCACGCCATACTCTTTTTTCTTCACAGCAGAGGGTAGAGAATCGGACATGAAAACACCCCTGAAGTTTTTTATTCCCAACGGTTCGATCAGAGATTCAATATCGAAGTTGGACAGGGCTTCTTCTTTTTTTTATATTTCTTCAAAGCATCGAGGTTGCTTTTTCGCTTTTTGGTCACACCTTTCCCCTTCTTCTCCATAGCCAGGTTGTGACGTTTCTGTTCTTCCAATTCTGCCTTGTTTTTCTTCGAGTCGATGACGGTTTTCGCGATGGCGGCGCTACCGCCGGCCAAACTTCCAACGGCCCCCAATGCTGCCAGGATGGCTGGGATGCTGAATATGAAACCTCCGATTTTTTGCTGTTTTCGCGAACGCTGCAAGCGTTTCAATTGAGGTGTGCTGAGAAGTAATTTCATTCCGTGTCCTTTCGTCAAGCAAGAACGTTTCTTCTCGCGTTGTTTCTTGGTGAGTAACCCATCGAGGGCACCTAGATTTCTCAGATTGGAGTATGGTATCTGGTACACGACACCCTTGGGCTTCATGATGATGCTCTATATGCTATCTTCACGGTATGTTATTTATATATATGTTCTGAGATTTTTTTTGTTTTGTGTAATTTTTTTTCGGTATGTTATTTATATATAAATGTTCTGAGATTTTTTTTGTGTAATTTTTTTTTTCAAGGATATACTTCGCGCAGAGCCCTTACACAAATTCTATTACGTGCTTTGTTTTCTTACCAAGAAGTTCCTTTGTACCCTTGTACACGATTTGAGTTTTGTTCTCGATTAAAATAGCTAGCTTCTCGTCGGATAACATGTTAGCGTATCGATCTGGTAAAAATAGACTGTATTGTGCGTTGAGCAACAGACGCGCCTTGGGGCCATACTGGGTAGAAACAATTGAACCGGAAGTTATCGTGTAAGGTTTGTCCACTTCTAATTCCTGAATTTTTACATATTCGACTGATGAATTTAGCATTTGTTTTAATGCTTGGGCGTCTAGTGATTGTTTACTCATTTTATAAATGGCAAACACAATTGGAGTTTTTTTTTTTTTACGTAGTGTTATTTATATACCGAAGAAATTTTTTTCACGGTAGAGAAATTCTTTTATTTCTACACACCCCATCCAAGTTTTTGTTTCGTGTTCATGGCGATGGTGGTGCCCAGTGCTGCAACTCTTTCTCCCAGCGAAGCGTCTCTGCTAACGAATCTTTCGAAAGCTGCGTGCTCTAACTTTCTGTCTGCTTCGTGACGTGCATCCAGATCGGAGCGAGTGGTGTTGTAAGCGATGTCGTGATCTTTGCATGCGGCGTCCAACAGATTCACACCCTTGTCTCCTCTCTCCAATCTTTTCTCGAGTTTGGTACCTGGTCCGCAGTACTGGTAGCCAGGTAAATGCATCTCGAAAGGTAACTTGTTGATGATGTCGTTCACGAGACCCTTTCCTTCGGCCACGTTCCAGAATCTCGGAGGCAGCGTGTTGATGATTTTAATGAGGTACCCTATGCCCTTGTCGTCGTTTACGATGAAGTTGGAAAGTTTTGTGCTGATCATGTCCACGATGCCAACCTTCTCGTTGTAGAAATTACGATTGCCTGCATTCTCCTCTCCTGCAATAACCAACAATCGGTCTATGAGCTTGCGCACGTCGTCCACCCACACAAACTCTTTGGGCAGGGTGTTGTAGAGTTTGACGCCGCTGCCTGTTTTCACCTGGTTCCATATCGGCTTGATGAGATTCCTGTATTTTTCGCCGCTGCTCGATTTCACCCTATTCTGCGTAGCGTCGTTGTTCTGGTACAAGGCGTCCGTCATGATCAGAATTTCCTTGTAACTCTGGTAATCTTCGTCGGTGTAATCTTTCGGCTGCTTTTTGGCAACAAGTTCCCACAGTCCCACCGTACCCGGATACCTGTTCCAGCTATTCTTATCGCCTAAATTGACTTTAATGTCGTTGCCTTCGAAGGTAACTTTCGATTTTCCAATCTTCCAAACCACACCGCCGCCTTCATTGGTTTCCATGGTGGGATACAATCCGAACACTTCATCCTTGTCGAATTTCGCCGTGCTCAGGTAGTCTCGTGCCAAAGGTCCCAACTCGATCTTATCCAAAGACGACGACGTGCTGCTTATGGCTCGACGTCCTGGCGGTACGTCCTTCAGTTCGAACGGCGTTGAAGGAATGCTCGAAATAGGCGTGGGTACGGTGTAACTTTTAGCTGCAAGTGGTACGAGTTCGTTGATCAAATTTTTATTTTGTTCTGTGACGCCTTTAATTTCTTTACCTAGATCGCTGATGGCATCGATCACAGGTTGATCTTGACGTTTCTTCTCTTCGTAGAATCCGCGATTCTCGGATTTCCAACCTTTGAAGCGTTTTGCGAGGTAGTTTCGCAACTTGAGATTTTCGTCTTCGATTTTTCGTTTCGCCATAACGTTATTTATACACGTTGTTGCTCACAACGTTGCAACGTTTAGAAAGTTGTTGATTTTGTTTCTGTATTTTCCATCGTTGGGTTTCCTCGTCATGTCGATCGTCGCGAATCCGAAATCGTCACTGTTCCAACAGTGGGAGCAGCAGCGTTCCGAAAATTGATTGTAGTTCATGTCTCCGCCTACGTAGTCATCGTACGCGTGCTTGAGGTTGGTGTGATCTTGACGAAACAAACATATGAAATTAGCGTTGTCGCGTACTAACTGTTTTGGAATTTTGGAAAACGTTTGAGCTAGGAAGAAGCAATCTATTCCTTTGTGACGACCTTGCGTGAAAAAATTGCGAATTTCATTTTGATTTTCCAGGATGACATCGTCGAACACAACAACTGAATTTTCACGACAATCGTCGAGGGGTTTTATTTCCGAAGAGAATGTTGCAATGTCCAGACCATCGTACAGTTTCATCAGTTGCTGGTATTTCGCTTGTTCGAGACTTTTCGAAAATACGTAGAGGTGCCTGTTCTTCCAATCTAACCAATTCGGTGCGAGGAGAAAATTGTCCACGAGCAGTGTTGTTTTCCCACACTCTGAAGGACCTACGATCAGACAGCGGATGCTGTCGGGAAGCAACTCACCGTTCTTTTTTTTCGTTTGACTTTCCGAATCCGGTAGACGCTTCACCACGTTCCACGTACTCACAAGATCACTTCGTTCGCGTCGATCCAACTTTTTTCCGGAAGTCCCAGCCATTTGACAAACAGTTTGTCGCCTTTCCTACGCAATACTTTCTCGATGAGGTACGTGTCGGGATGTTTTGTTTTAGAGAGTTCCTCTTCGTAAAATCTTCCTTTCAAAATCTCGTCGCTACTATCTTTTATTATATACGTGTGTCGGTTTCCGGGTAAAACTCGAACCACCGTAAAAAGTTCCGTGCTCCAATTTTTTGTGAACCCCTTCTCGAAGGTGCGTTTGAATTTGCTGATCCTCACCTGGTCTCCAATTTTGAATTTTGATTTCTTGGTAGTCGTGGGAGTGTACTTTGGACAGTAAACTGTAGAAATTAAACGCTGCTCGTCGGATTTCGTAACGTCAGCTGGTTTTATGCCTATCGTTCTGTGTACCGTATTATTATAGTCGTTAACGAGTTCCGGCAGTATGTCGACCCATTTGTAATTTCCTCGAAGTGTGAATCGTTTCCACATGTGTGTTTTCAAGGTTCGATTAAATCTTTCCACGATGCTGGCTTTGATGTGACTGAAGGTTGAATAATGTTGAATGTCATGTTTTTGAATAAATTTTTGGAATACGGCATTGTAAAATTCCTTCCCGTTGTCTGTTTGCAAAAAGCGTGGTCGTCTGCCGCTTTCGCGAAAAATTGTCTTAAATGCTTCCGTTACGCACGTTCCCGTTTTGGCTTTCAAAGGTAGAGCCCATGCGAATTTCGAAAACGTGTCTATGACGGTGAGGAGGTACTTGTTGCCCTTGTTCAATTTATGCACATTTTTTAGATTGCCGCTACTCATCTCCACGAGGTCACTTTGCCAGAGGTCATCGATGCCCTTGGTCACCACCGCCAAACGTTCGTAGTTGCGACGTGCAGGTTTATGCAATTCTTCGACGATGGCTTGCCTAGACATTTTTAGAGATTACGTTTGAAGAGAAGCACCAGCGTGATGGGATTCAAAGAAGGTGGCACCTCGCTCGTGTTTTGAATGATCAGCTTATCGCCGGCACTCACGTCAAAAACGGTGAGATCTTCGTCTTCGTGTATTTCATATATGTTGCGCGTTTCGTTCCAACGTGCCAGAGGAATGTTTCCTGCTTTCTGGACACCACGATTCGATATCAAGGTCATGGTGGGAACGCTAGCTTTTCTGCCGTGAGACCAGTACGAAAATTCGTTTATCTGAATCGTGCCATCGAGAAGAAACTTGTAGTACGGATGATAAGGATGCAACATGTACAGTTTGTTACCTTCAACGAACGTGGAGATTCTCTGTTGATTGGGTACGCTGTTGATTTCGATGGCTTGCAGAGAATGCAGTTTAGCGAATTTAGTATCGACGCTAACGAGGTTGCTGTGAAGCTGTCCCAGTGTATTTTGTACGGGCAACAAATGTTCGACGATGGTATCCGTTACTGTAGAAAATGACGGTTTGATTTTCACTTCCACGTTCAACTGCTTGAAGTTTTCGTTGAGTTCTTGTAATTTGGCACCGAAAGAGGCCAGCGTCGATTCCTGCGTGGATTCCAGCACTCCAACTTGATCTCTGATGTTGACGACGATATTCTGAAGGTTCTCGACTTGATTCAATTTCGAGCTCTTCTCGGTAAGATCGTTCACGATGCTTCGCATCTCGGTAAACTGTGTGTGAAGGTCGGCGACGCTCTGCGAAGTGGGCAGCGTCGACACCAGCGAAGTAAGTTCGTCTCGAATCTGTTCCACGTTCGCCGTTTCCGTTTCCAGTCGTTTCAGCATACGTGATATGCTCCTTTTCAAAGCGTGTAATTCTTTGGAGGTGGGGAGATTGGCCACCCTACTCTCGAGATCGCTCAATGAATTTTTGATGTCGCTCGAATCGGATAGTGCCGTCACCGCCGTTTTCAATTTTTCCAAATCTTCGCTCGAAGGTACGCTCGTCCGTAACGATTCCAAGTCACCCTGTATGTTGTCCAGTACGTGATGAAAATGAGCAAGGTTCGTTTCGACGTTCAAATTTTCTAAATATTCGATCTTCTGCTGAACCGTGCTCAACGTGTCTTGTATGCTCGTCAACGCACTTGCTTCAGCGTGAATATTTTTAATTTCTTCGTTGATCAACTCCAGAGATGCCTGAAGCGTAGCGATGGTGGTTTGAATGTGTTCGAAATCTTGATAAGCCTCCAATTGAATTTTTATGTTCGCGACGCTTTTGCTGATGACTTGCAGTTCGTCTGACGATGGTAGGTTCGTCATGGTATCTTCCAAAGTCTGTAACTTGGATTTAATTTCTTCCAACGTGCCGGCGAATTCTTCTTGTAATTTGGAAACGACGACGTGCAAGCGTTCTACATCAATATCCTTCACGACGGTTTGAAGTTCAGAGAAATTCTTTTCGATTGCCGAAGTTCGTTCTTCGATTTCGAGTTTCAATTTTTCCAAATCTTCATTTTTTGATTGAAATTGCTGCAATTTGGCCAAATCATTTTGAAGCTTATCCACGCTCAACTGTATATTTTGAACGTTGTCGTAAGAAGGTACGTCGACATAATTTTTTATGAGCGTTTTTAGTTCGGAATCGATTTTCAGAATGGGGTCGAGACATTGCGTTTGGAGCGTAGCGATCTCCGACTCTAAACTTTTGTTTAAGGTCTCCTGCAAAGCGATTAAATCGCTCCTCAACTTTTTAATTCGGACGTCCAACATGAGAATCTCTTCTGCGTGGTCTACACGCTTAGTGTTGCCGAAAATATCGTTAGGCATTTTGGTTAACGGTTATTTATAATAGGATAGACGATTCGTAATTCTACGAAGAGAGGAATGAGTTTGTCGTAATCTCCGAGGAGTTCGACGTACAGGTAATCTCCTGCGGAAACATCGTACGTAATGTTAGAAAGCATCTTGTCGTGCTTGATTCGAAAAATGTTCTTGCCGGTAGATATTTTGATTTCGCCTACGTTTTCCGGATTCACGGCGATTTGAAGTTTTCCATCGATCGGAATTTCGTAGAAATGTAAATTGTTGTTGAAGACGTAAAACATCTTGCCCACATCGTCATCCAATTTCGTCCAAATGCTGTTAAGGTGAACAATCAGTAGACCGTTGAGTTTAGTTAACATGGAAGGTAGAAATTCATGATCTGTCGTCGCGCGGTGTACAGTCTCCATGTTGGTTTGTTTTCGGAAACCAAAAAGATTCATATTATGCTGGTTATTTAAAATACGGTCAAAGTTTTTTTGTAATAACAGTCAGTGTTGTTTTTTTTTGTTTTCTTTTTTTTGTTTTGTTTTATGAATCTTCTGTTGAAGATGGACATATGTTGCAGGTTTTGCTTTCTGCTAAGCGATAGTGCCCCCACGGCAGTGTGTGGATTCCACATTGGAGAACACACCTCTTGTCGTCGTTGGGATCCAGGGCAATCTTCCTCACTTTGTTGGTGGTCAACACCTGGTCGACGCTCTGGATGCGCTGTTCTGCTCTTAGAACCGACGACCTGGTCTTGAGGCAATCCACGAAGTCCTCGAATGTGAGATGCTGCCGAACCACCTGTCTGCCGACACCCTTGGCCTTCTTGGTAACGCCACCCTCGGCTTTGATGGTATAGGCCTTGGTGCGAAGACCTGCAAACTCGAGAATCACATCTCCGTCCTTCTCGTCTTTGAGTTTGCCGGGCACTTTTTTGTTGCGGGCTAGGATGTCGTACTGGTTCGGCTGGGGATAGCCCGAGGTGTCGAAGAGCTCTTCAAGAGCTGGAACTGAGGCTATATCCCCGTATGCGTCGGCTGTGCGAACGTGGTACACCAAGCTGTCTGTGTCTGTGTAGAGAAGCGAGATGTTGTGGCCGTAGTGTGGACGTAATATGTCGTAGTACGTCTCGAACATGTGGAGCTTGCTCAGATCCAGAACAGTGGCTCCAACGTAGATGGGCTTGGTGAGTTTCACCACACCTTGCCTCATGTGAATCAGAGCCAGCTGCTCGTTGTAGATTGTTCGAGACTTGAACAATGGACTTGCAACAAGCTGACGACATCGCTCTTTCCTCGTCACCAATTTTATGTCCACGCGATTCCGTACATTCTCCATGGTCTTGCCAAACACCGCAT
Organism: Lepisma saccharinum; assembly: GCF_977018435.1. NCBI lineage: Eukaryota > Metazoa > Arthropoda > Insecta > Zygentoma > Lepismatidae > Lepisma > Lepisma saccharinum. The sequence goes on from NC_139248.1 coordinate 24,757,888, forward strand.
TATTCATGAGCTTGAAGAAATCCTTATCAAGCTCGGACGTGGCTGCGGTGCGGTGTTCGGTGTTGACTTCGATATATGGACGCAACCACGGAGAATGCTCGAACTTGAGGATACGGTGAACTACGTGGACTGTGACCCCTTGCTGCATCAACCACCGGAGATTCTGGTAGTGAAGGACGTAATTCTTTTTGGGTTCGAAATCCATGACGAGCTTCTTCTGGTTGGAATCGGGTGGACACTTGAACTCGGGTGCAGGGGGAAGATCGCAGAACGAATCCTGCAGCTTCTCGGAGAACTCAAGGTCCACCTCGGCGAAGAACCCATGTTTCGAATCGTCGAAACCTTTAATGTTGAAGTTGGAAGGGTCAGCCCACTCGAACCCTCTAAAGGGGAGTGGCTGCATCATGGAGTGCCCATACAAGTTATTCACGTCCGTGTGCATGATGTAGCTGGACGGTTGGGTGGAGTCGTAGCCAGTAGCCATGTGATGGTTGTTGGCGTGCGAGTGTCGCTGCGACACCTGGACCATTCCACCCCGCACGGCACGTTCCACAAACAGCATCATGTCCACGTCCGAAAGAAGCTCCAGCTCAATTTTCGTCACCAGAAACATGGCTGACCATGCCAGTCCGGGGAGACTATAGAAGTAGGCGGGATCCAGGTGGTAGATGGTCTTCGCAGTTGCACGAAACGCCTGGATCACGTCGGCGAGGAGCGTCACATCAAGTCTGAGGTAGGCGTCGTGGTAGTCTCCGAGATTTTGGCAATCCAGCTCACACCACATGGACTGAGCATGGTTATAGTCATCCTCAGAGATGCCCGAGCCTTGCAGTTTGCTATAGAAGTTTGCTCGAGGAGGAAGCGACGTCTCCGCAAACTTGGTAGGGTCTGTGATGTATTCGTAGGGGTAGACCCCCTTACGCCTGAAGAGACCGGCGTCCAAGTTCGGAAAATTCGCAGAGGTGATAAGCATTTTCTCGTCGCTAAGCTTCCCCGCAAGAGCATCGAGGCTGGCTGGGAGAAACCTCAGGGAGTCGAGGAAGCGAAGTTCGACGGTAGAGTCGGATTCTGGGATTGGCACTCGTTTGCTCACACTGATGTAACGCTCCTCGTTCTGCGCCAGGACGTTGATTCGCTCGTTGTCGTACCCAAGATGCTTGATCAGGTGGTGAAAATCGTACCCCGAGCCGTTGTGAAAAAACACAGGGATGAAGCGCGGGTCCCGGGCCAAGCGGTTGCAATCGTTGCACCAAGAACCAACGTACCTACCGTTAAAGTGATCGTGGTGTCGGACTTTACAGTTGTTGGCGGTGTACTCCTTGACGCAGACAGGGCAAGCAATGGCCTCGTCGTGTCTACGTTGATCGTCGGGGGTCAGTGGGAGCATAGACTTGGGGGTCAACAGCACCTTCCCTATCTCGATAGCCTCGACAACCATCCTCTCGAGGAAGTGTTTGGCAGCGTCGGGACCACGGTACACGTAGGGCTCGGGGGCGATGTGTTGGTCTCGTCGCACGACAACGTATGCGAAACTGGATGCCTCGTGGAGTTGGTAAGGGGTGGTGGAAGAAACTTCAGGATCGGGATCGCAAGTGGACAGGGGTTTGAGGAAGGCCTCGAAATCCGCGATGATGATGGCGGGGTGCTCTACCATGGCACCGTGCATGTGGAAACGTTCCACGGTGCCAGGTTCGGGCAAGTCTGCCAGCCCAGGTTCGTTGGCATTGCAGTAGAGCTTGTGGTTAGCAAGCTTCTCGGCAGCGATGTTGCGGCCTCTGATGCGCTGGTAATCCTGCCATTCTCGATTACGAAATTTAGACAAGCACCTGGGACAAACTTCTATGTGGTGTTCGTCTTTGCTCAGCTGGCTCGAAACAAGTCTAGAGAGAGAACGGATGAGGGTGTAGTGATGGTGAGTTTCATTCTTGATGAGCAGAAGGTGAATTTCCTGCGCACCGTCGTCGTCTACGTCGCTCACCCGAATGGGGTACACCACATTTTCGTCGATGAGGCCATAAACGTTGATGGCCAACCGAGGGTTGTGTGTACGGGCCTCAAACTTGCGAATGTCCGAAAGCGCCACCGGATAGTCAATCCCAGCAATGGCATCTTCCAGCTCAGGCTCGTAGGGTAGGTAGTGGTTAACTCGGTATGGATGGTTTTTCCAGTCGACAGGGTGCAATGCTGCAAGCACAGACCAGAGAAAGCACTTGGCGTCACTGTTTTGAATGTTCAGGACGGCCTTTTTATCCTCAATCGCTTCTGGTAAGCGGACGTAGCTGGAGGCGGAGAGAGGCACAAACTTGGAAAGTTTGACGCGCAGCTCGTGAGGCTCACCACACAGCGAACCCCCCGAGCCCTTAGCTTCATGTTCTTCTTGCTTTGCCAGCAGCTCCTCGACAAACTTGTTGTAGATGTCCTCGAGGTTGTCGACATCCGCCAAATGCAGCGTCTTCGCCTTGGTGTTGTGGCAGAAGCTGTAAATTTCATCAGACGGCTTCTTGTACCAGCAACAAAGCGATGCGTAGAATTTAGTGGAGGAGTGCGTAGCCAGTGCATTACTAAAAATAGAAACTATTTCTGCTTGCTTCTCCTCTAAAAAGCTACGCACGTCGCATGAGCCATCCGACAATTGAATGTAATCTCCTAATATTCCCCCAAAAGCAGACCGGTCTGCTTTTATCGCAGGCTTGACGCGTTTAGCAGGTGGTGCATTGATGGAGGCTGCTTCTGCCTTCCTCTTGGTTGAGCTGGTCGACGGTTGAGCCCCAGATGTATTTTTGCTTAGACAAGTAAGCTTATGCTTCTTGACATACGCAATTGTAATGTATTTATTGCATCCGGAACACAATTCGGTGGCAGCCAAATGCTTGCTTGGCACGCAGGTGCGACAATGTCTTGCAAAATTTTTGCTTGATATGGCTGTTTTGCACACAGGGCAACTTTTCATGGAGCGCATTTTTTTTTGGGTATGTTTATTTATATGTGATCGGTTGGTGATAGAGCGTTGTCTTCTTCAAATATGTGCTTTAATCAACCCTATAAAAAAATTGAAAAAATATATAAGAAAAATATGATTGTAGATAGAAAAAAAATAAATATTGTATGCATGTGTAATTCTATTTAGCTTATTTTTGCTAGACACAAATCTTCTTCAGATTTTATTGCCCACTAATATATTTTTTCTACCAATTTAATAGAAGTGTGAAACTATGAAAATGTTCTGAGACAATCTTCTCTAGAATATTCTTCCCCAAAGCTAATGTTAACAACCTGTTGTAATCTAAGCATCGTGTGTATTGCATCCGGCGAAGCCACGCTAACGCCCAAGCAGCTCGCTATTATGTACCTGCACGCTCCGGATATGCTGATGATCTTCCATCCCAGCTCGCTGTTGTGTGCCTGCATGCTCCGGTTATCTCGCTTGCTTTGAAACAAAATATAAATAAAACAAATTGTATACACCCAAGCGACCCGCTATTTATGTATTTGCACGCTCCAGATGTTGCGGGGTAGGTGTATTGACGAGGCTCACCGTTGTGTAATTTTCGTCGTCCCAAGGCTTACGTATTGTTGATAGCACACGCAGAGAGGAGAGGGAGCAAAATTGTAGTTTTTCTAGATGTGTTTGCGCCATAATACAGAAATAATAAGAGGCGCCAGCGCGTGCACGTGTGTGTGTGTGTGGCACATCGTTCCCGAGAGAGGTTTACAAAAGTCACGATATACAAACATTAGTGTCCCCGGGACTTGGAAGATTACGATAAAGTGCATTCATACTTCAAAAATGAGAAAATGCATTATTTACTCATCACGCTGTGCCAGCACAACGAATAAATACGCGAAACGTAATCTACCGATAGGCGCGCGCGCGCGTGTGTGGCACATCGTTCCCGAGAGAGGTTTACAAAAGCCGTGTCCGGATTGGCAAGCGCTCCATCCCGTTCTCCCCCGTTGCTCTCGCGTGCACTCGAAGTCGCGTCCAAGTCGTCCGAATCTGCATGTCCCCTTGTAGTACGCCTGTCACTTTTCCCGCCAGGTGTCAGCCCGAACTTCACCCACCGCACTCTGGGGCGCAAACAAACATGACAATGATTTCCACCTAACTACTCACATTAAAAAATATAACACGCTATTTCATCATTTACGTTTTCTGCATTCATTATCGATAAAATATTAAAATATAACTGAGTTTTACATCCTCTAATCAGTAAATATTGTCTGTACAAAATGAAAGTTAGAATATGGCTGCCAAGCGCAGCGTCACAGCGAGTTCAAGCGTGCATCTGTCGCGCCTCCCTCCGACTCCACGTCTACCGCAAATTCAGACAACAGAGATTGGCTGAGTCCCGGATGGAACAGCGCTCTAGGTGACATCTGCTGCTGATTCGGACGCAACCCCGGCCACTTCTATTAGTCAGTGTAGGTTAGCTTCGCCTGTAAAATATCACATGATGAAATATTCTTCAGGTAAGTTGGCAACATTGAACCGCAATTGATGTTACCAGTGTTGTCAACTTCTATTTGTAGGTTAGCTTCGCCTGCAAAATATCACATGGTGAAATATTCTTCAGGTGAGTTGGCAACATTGAATCGCAATTGATGTTACCAGTGTTGTCAACTTCTATTTGTAGGTTAGCTTCGCCTGTAAAATATCACATGGTGAAATATTTTTGAGGTGAGTTGGCAATATTGAATCGCAATTGATGTTGCCAGAGTTGCCAATTCCCATTTGTAGGTTAGCTTCGCCTGTAAAATAATATGTGGTGAAATATTCTTGGGGTGAGTTGGCAACACTGATCGCCAATTGATGGCACTCAACCCGTGCACCTCCACTAATCAGTGTTGGCAACTCCTATTTGTAGGTTAGCTTCGCTTGTAAAATATCACATGGTGAAATTTTCTTGGGGTGAGTTGGCCACACTGCGAGAAAAGCCTCAAGCAGTGTTGCCAGCTCCTTGCTTGAGGTTAGGTTAGACCCAAAAACAAAAACCTTGGTGATTTTTTCAAGTGAGGAGTTGGTAACACTGCGAGCGCCACCGAGCGCCATTTTCGGTTGGTCAACCGGCTTGATCCTACTACTCTGTAAGTTAGCTTCGCCTGTAAAATATCACATGGTAAAATATTCTTGAGGTGAGTTAGCAACACTAAACCGCAATTGATGTTGCCAGTGTTGCCAACTCCCATTTGTAGGTTAGCTTCGCCTGTAAAATATCACATGGTGAAATATTCTTGGGGTGAGCTAGCAACACTGCGAGAAAATAAGGCTCATGCCTTACGAGAGCAAACCGTTAACATACACCATAAAAGGCTACGCCTCGCTCGAGCTGGCAACACTGCAAGAAAATGAGGCTCGGTGAGATTCGCAGTATTGCCAGCTTTTTGCTTTAAATTAGGTTAGACCGAGATAAAAACCTTGGTGATTTTTTCGAATAAGGGGTTGGCAACACTGCGAGCCTCACCGAGCCTCATTTTCGGGCGTAGAACCGGGCCACTTATACTACTTGCAGTGGAGGAAGGATGATTTTGTCCCTATCTATCAGCGGTTCATGAATGATATTAGCTTTTCCCACTAATATTTTCCCTTGGGGGCCAAACTTTTATCGTCCAATGCTTTTCTCTAGCACGACTATCCCACAAACATAGGAAACAGGGATACTTTGTGTGCCCACTTTGTTGTCCTAGTAAAAAAATCACCATCTTCAAATCCACACACACGAGCCACTTATGTTCAGCATATTCAATTTTTTTCTAAAACCATTTTTATGTTTTGGTATTCTTCCTTAAGGTTTGTTGAGTGTGTGATATATTGCCTAGCAATGCTTCATAAGTTGCCTAGCAACAATTTACAAATAAATAAATAAGTTTATTATGGGAATTTCAGCCCATTATCAAATTTTGATATTACCGAGAAAAGCGTAGAGTAATTTTACCTCCTATATTTTCCATGGTGTGTTTATTTTTATAACTGGAGTCAATTCAACTGAACCAATCATACAATTGTCAATAACAGCTGTTTTGTGTGCTGAAACTGTTATTAAACTTTATGCCGCAAAATAAAATATTTTTTTTGTTCCCCAGTGTAATCTGTGTATTAATAACATTATTATTAAATTCGTCAATTAATAATAATAATAATTGTAATGTTACATGAACGGGTAAATTGATGATAAGAATAAAGATATAACAGCATGTATTAATTATCTAGTTTATGTCTAGTTAAGATGACTAAACTTTGTATAAAAGCAGCTGTCCTCACAAAGAAATTAATGCCAAAAATGTTTAAAATGTATTATTTGTTGAGTACCAAAAGTGTTGTTACGTTATTATGTTAATCAACTTTATATTATACAAGTATTTTGCTTATTTAATTTTGATCTTGGTGAAGTATTTCGGGGGAGCCCTGTTTCCAAGCCGGAGGTCCCTAGTGGAAATGAGACAGACGCCTAACAGACTGAAGAAAATCGTTCATGCTTATCTAAACCACATCTCAAAAACAAGAGTAGAAGTAAATATGAAATTAAGTGAACTGAAGAAGCAACGAAAACGAACATGATACTTTTGCCACGCGCTTGTCTTCCCCAGAGGACTTAAGCCAATCCCGTCCATCGATTATTCGGTAACTATTAGGACTACAAAGTTAAACTTTGATGACATCAAGTACCTTAATGAGACAAATTATTACCAACATGAAGCTTCAGTGATAATAGGTATACACGTAATGGAGAAGTAAGTAGGCGAAAGAGCCTGAAGAAATGTACCGCAAAGATCGTCAAAAACATATTAACGAATTTGCAGCACGGTTTGCCATTTATGAAGAGTCAAACATGCCAACAGCGTAATGCTGTTGCATAATCCCTGGCAACAATAGCATGGAAATCCTTTCCGTCATCCAGCGTTTAAATAGGTGCAAAATTGCGGACGGCAGATGACCCCCTTAGGGTGAACGAAAGAAATAAAAAAGCATCCAAAAGACGATGACGGTTTTAACTCCCCAGGTTCGCGCTTTCACTTTCGTTCAAAACCCATCCGCCGAAAGAAGAGATGGACCTTTTGCAACATTTTTGCAGGGACGTGGCATAAGTGCAGTTTCTTCCTTCATGGATACACCATGTGCAAGGAAGGGAAGAAACAGCGAACGCCTTCTCAAATATCGCCTCTGAGATAAAGCCGCGGAGAAAGTTGTGAGGTGTACGTTTAGCACATCGGCAACAAAATGACAAAATATACTGCGAGATACGAAAGTAGGTCCGTAGAGGCGAGAGGGCAGGAACAAACAGGAAGGGCGCATTGTATAACACATCCGGATATGTCTCTTCCATAGGCACGTATCCAGGGATAGGGATAGAAGTGTCTGAAGCAAGTTTCTCAGAAATAATAATAATAATATAAATGTTTAAATTATGTGACGGTCCTGTGAATCCGCACAATATAATTATATGTTTATTGAAATTATTAATTTCATATTATAAAAAATCACTTTATATTAACGTTTAAAAATATGTATAATTATTACTTTGTACAACGTTAATTATGTTTTATGTTATTTATTGCACTATACGCTGTATAAACGAGATATTTGGAATTCTAATGTTGCTATAGCAACAAGAATCAATAGTCATTATGTGGTAATGTGTGTGACTAAAAATGGAAATATAGGTAATAGTGAACTGCATATTGCTCAGTTATTTCACTAATAGAATAGACCCATAGAAGTTGTATCTTCACCTTCGCGTTTTAGTTTCAAATATATATGAACGAAATGTAATCGTGCAAATGATTGACTTGTGAATGTCACAGTATAATTGGTGGTCCAGTATTGGGGAACGTTATCAGCACGATCTTGAGTGATGTGTTTTGCGTAAGTGTTAACTTACACCATTGTTCTCGTGAATCTAGTTTGTACATAAATTTATATTATGTACGCATCAAGTAATCCTTATAATCTGAGATCCAAAACAAGTCTTACAACTAGATCTATCAATTGTGGTGATGAACCTGATGAATCACAAAATGAGAATGGTGCCATGAATATGGTGAAGTGCTGCAAAGACCCCGATAAGGAAAGGTTGGTAGCTTGTGAAAATTGTGGCCATTGGTATCATTTACAATGTTTGGGTTTGTCCGATAAGCATTGGGAGTTATACCAGTTAAATGAAAATTATTTCTGTACAGATTGTGATCCATCTTATGATCCGTTCAGTATTGAAGCTTTTGTGCAATGGAAAAGAAGTCAAGAAAATGTTCAAGAAATTGACATTCGTCCTTCTGTGTTGGCAGAGACGTCAACGGGGCAAAGTAATGTTCCTTTTCAAATGTTGGATCTGCTGGCAGAGTTAAGAAAAATGAGCGAGTCACAACAGATGGAATTTACAAAAATTAGGGAAACTCAAGATTCTATGAGGCAAACTCAAGAGTCTCAACAGCTTGAGTTTACAAAAATGAGGCAAACTCAAGAGTCTCAACAGCTTGAGTTTACAAAAATGAGGCAAACTCAAGAGTCTCAACAGCTTGAGTTTACAAAAATGAGGCAAACTCAAGAATCTCAACAGCTTGAGTTTACAAAAATGAGGCAAACTCAAGAGTCTAATCAGCTTGAGTTTACAAAAATCAGGGAATCTCAACAGGAAATTCAAAATTCACAGCAACTACTCAAGCTTGACTTCCACGAATTGAGTACATCGTTACGAAGGGAATTAGCTGAAGTTGCCGAGTCCTGCAAATTAGCAACACGTTCATTACATCAGGAAATGGAAAGAGAAGTGCAAGGACTAACAGAGAAAATCGAGGAAGTCAACACTACTTGTACAGAGAATTCTGATAAACTTGCTGGATTGACTGATCAAATTACAGAATGCCAGAACAATGTTTCAGGGTTGTCTCGGCAAGTTCAAAGACTTGAAGTCGTTGTGAGCAAGGACGAAGTAACTAAGCGCGTGGAAGCATGTGAGGAAAATATTGCTAAGTTGACATCTAATATTTCGACTAATGTTGAATCAAGTAATCCTGTACAAGTTTACAGTTCTCATGTGAATAGTAACTGTCAACCTGGTATTCCTGCACGGAACCTAACCTCTCCTAAATCATCTGATTCTTCAGCGTGTGATGTTTCTGATGAACACAATCGCATTGCTTCACAAAGACACAAACGTTCTAGAAATAATCGAGTGAGAACTAGTAATACTAACAAGTTATGTCAATCAACCCGTTCCTTATATTCTGATGGTTCTGGTCAGGAAAGAAAGAGGCAAGTAAACCAAAAGTCAGCAAATCCGCAGAATCATCGATGTGATTATCCTGACAATTGTATGCGTTCGCTTACTCAAGAACCTCGACGGTTGGTAAGATTGAATGAACTTACTGTTCTTCCTAAATATTCTGGAGATCCTGAAAAATCAAGTCCACGTAAGTTTATTAAAACTTTAACGTCCTACTTAGACTTACTGCAAGTTCCTGACATGCAAAGGCTTGAATGTATTACTAATTGTTTTCAAGGACCTGCAGAAGGGTGGTATAATACTCATGTCGATTCGTTTACATCGTACAAACAGTTTGTTGACGAATTTCTGAATCACTACACGTCTTATTCGTTAACTCAGGCTCAATTATCTGAACTTAGAAGTCGTAAATATGATCCTAAATCGACGAGTAGTATGGAAGTTTTTGCTATTCGTACGCATTCAGCATATTATAATTTAGTTGATCGTCCGAATGATGCAGAAGTTATTGATATTTTAATCAATCAGTTGCCCACATCTATTGCACAAACAATATTAGCTGCTAGATTAGTTAAAATGGATGATGTAATTGCGCTACTAAAAAGGTTGGATTTAGTGAATTCAAGATCAAACAAGAGTTTTAATGTTCATGATAATGTACGTGAAAAAAATTTCCGACATGATGGGAATAATTCTAAAAGTTTTACCGACAATAATAGTGTAAGGGCAAAACTGAGAGTTCAGAGTGTTGCTAAAAGTTCATCGTTTGTGAACGATGATGAACCTAATGGAAATCAAGGTTCAAGACGTAGCGTAAGACCTAATGATACTGTTCATTTTGTTTCTTCTAGCGATGAAAATAAAAGAAACAAGATTCCACGTACAGATGTTCCGTTTGTTGCTGAAAACCAACAATCAAACTCCAGCCAGAAGACGATGATATTTAATAGAAATAATAATTTTGGGAAACCTAACCTAACTAACAGACCATATAATCGTTACAGACGTAATGGTGCAGGAACTCAAAATTTCCGGCAAAATAGAAATCCACAAAGCTCACGATACTTCAACAATAATGGTAGATTTATGAGCAACAGTTTTAATGCCAGAAACGAGCAAGAACAACAGCAATTTACACTGCGTCCTCACTCTCAGTTCTCTAACAATAATTTCCACTCATTCCAACCATGCAGTGTATGTGCCAATTGCGGATATTCGTCTTCTCAGTTGTCAACGGGAAACAGTTGCAATGCAACTGCAGTGGCGAATACTCCATTAAATGAAAATGCTCCATCTTTCGATCCAAGAGAAACTTCTTGTAAACAGTTCATTTCTTCTGTCCCTGAAGCAACATTAAACGAACGTCGCGGGTGAACGTGGACCAGTTTGCTCGCACTAACATAATGGAGGGTCCGTCTAAATCATATCGTAGTGATAATATAGGCACAACTTGTCAGTATGCTGTATTAAGTAATTCCGTTTTACCTGAAGTTGATCATTGTTATCCACTTTCAATATTTTTTCAATTAGATTGGTACGAAGATGAACCTACTTGGATTTTAAATGATACTGGTATACCTACTCCCATTACTGATCAACCTTTGATCACAGGAACAGTTTGCGGTATTACGATACATTGTGTCATCGACAGTGGAAGCCAGTGTAATTTAGTCAGTTATGAATTATGGTGCAGTATAAAATCAATTATTCCGAGTGCCAAACTGGATACAGTGGATCAACTTAAGTTATTGCCGTTTGCAGGACATCAGAAGTTTCGTGTTGCTGGTCGGAAGATTATAAGTATTTCAATTAACTCGGAAGTTTTTACTTTGGAGATGTTCGTATTGAAGCAACTGCATGCTGAATTAATTCTCGGAATACCATTTTTAAGGCAATACAAAGCTGTACTCGATTTTAGAAGAAACGAAATTAGTTTGATGGCGTCTACTGGTTCCGAATTGGTTCAGCCATTTAACTCTAGCAAAATCACAACTGATAGGGATCGCTGCCAGATGCAGGAAGTTACTATAGTCAAACAAGCAGAAAATTTACTTGTCGTTTCTCTAGATCAGATCACAACGAAGGTGCGGTCGTGTGAATCACTCAACACGGAGCAGCAGTCTCAGCTTGAGAATCTAATAATAGAATATCATAGTTTGTTTTCTGATCGACCCCGATCTGCATTCGTAGAACCTTATCAAATTGAACTAGACACAAAGGAACCAATCAAGGCACCTATATATCCTGTACCGTTCGCCAAAAGAGCAGCGTTGGAAAGGGAACTAGAGAAATGGAAGGCCTGGGGAATAATTAAAGAGATGTCTTCGCCTTATTTAAACCCAGTACATATCGTCCCAAAATCTAATGGTGAGTGGCGTCCAGTGGTGGATTTTCGTCGCCTAAACCAACATGTAATTTCACCACTTACCCATGTTGAACCTATAAACGAGCTACTTCAACATTTTAAGGGTGCAATATATTTTTCTTCGATTGATCTCTCCTGTGGATATTTTCAAATACCACTTACGCCCGACTCATATAAGTACACAGCTTTTTCGTATCGAGGACGACAGCACGTGTTTTGTTACTTGCCATTTGGTATAAAATCAGCTGTTTCTGTTTTTGTTGAGAGAATGAATAAGGTGTTTGGACCAGAGACTCATTCATTTCTGATGATATATGTGGATGACATTTTAATATTTAGCCCAACAATAGAGAAACATTTTGAACATCTTGATTATGTTCTACAGACATTGCAGATGACGAACATGTCCATAAAATTTGCCAAATGCAAATTTTTCCAAACGGAAATTAAGTTTTTGGGTCATGTGGTGTCTGGTTCCGAGATGAAGGTCGATCATGATAAAGACTCAGCTATTCTACAGTTTCCTGTTCCTCAAAACAAAAAGTCACTTCGCAAATTTTTAGGACTGGCAAATTGGAGGAATCGTTTTATACAGGGATTTTCAGATATCGCTAGTCCATTATATCATATTTTACGCAAGAATGTGCCATTTTATTGGACACCTCAGTGTCAAGAAGCTTTCTTGTTATTAAAGAATGCTCTAATTTCAGCACCAGCATTGAGTCAACCAGACTTTGAGTTGAGGTTTTGTGTTTCTGTTGATGCAAGCCAGAAAGGATTAGGTTGTGTACTTTGGCAAGTTGATAATGATGAAATTCGTGTCATACAATACGGCAGTCGTTCTCTTAGAGGAGCAGAGATTACATATAGTACACACGAATTGGAATGTTTAGCTATATTATTTGCTCTGGAGAAATTTGCTATATATCTTAAAGGAACTGATTTCAACTTATATTCAGATCATAAGTCGTTGTCTTGGCTTAAAACTGCACAATCACTTAATTCTCGTCTTACTAGATGGGCTCTCAAACTGCAGTGTTTTGATTTCACGTTATATCATGTCCCAGGAGTTTCGAATAATATTGCTGATACGTTGAGCAGATTTCCGCCTTGTACTACTTATTCTGCACTTGATGATAAATTATATATCAATCAAGTAATTATGGAAGATTCACAAGATGATACTTCTTCTATTTGGTTAAAAGCTCAACGAACAGATGAAAAATGCAATAATATAATTTCTCACCTGGAAGATAATACAACGGATAAAGACTTTACAAAGTATCTTCTTTACAACAAAATTATTTTTTATAAACCCAATTCAGATGAAATTTGTAAACTTGTAGTGCCACGTGAGCTTATACCTTTGGTATTGCACAAAATGCATGATTTAAATGGACATTTTGGTTATCAGAAGGTTTTAACAGCTTGTAGAAGAGCATATTTTTGGCCGTACATGAGAAAATCAATTAGAAATTACCTGAAAGATTGCTTAGAATGTGCACGAACAAAGATTGTAGGTCGGCCGTTGCGGAGAGATGAATATCACGTCGTTTCTCACAAACCACACGATTTCCTCTCTATTGATTTAATCGGAAAATTACCAAGGTCACGTACATATGAATATCTCCTCACAATTGTAGACGTTATGTCAAAGTTTGTTATGATTTATCCGTTAAGAAAAGCGACTGCCAGGGAAATTATCAATCGTTTTGAAGAACAATATTTTAAACATTACCCTGTATGCAATGTATTATTATCAGATTGTGGAAGCCAATTTACATCAAATGAGTGGAAAGCCTACATGGATTCAAGGAAAATTAAGCATATTACTACCACTACATACAATCCGAAATCTAATCCTATTGAGAGGTACAATAAGGAGATTGTTAGATTACTGCGATTATTCTGCAATGATAATCACACCGGTTGGTATCCAAAAATAAATTCTATTATTCAGTTATTAAATCATTCATGCTCTTCAGTTACCGGATTATCTCCTAGTGAACTTTTCTTACATGAATATATGAAGGACTCAATATTTGAAGAAATCGGCTGGCCAGAACAAATTAAATCTTTGCCATGGAAACGCAAATTGTTTTTAGCAGAAATCAAGACTAGACAATCTAGAAGAAGTAGAAAGATTAAGAATGCATTGAACTCGATCAAACTTCAAACAGGAGATTTGGTTATGATAAAAAATAGGCAAGTTAGTTCTAAAATTAACAGCCAGATTCATAAATTGTTCAACTTGTATATTGGGCCATTCCTTGTCAAGGAAATTAAGGACAATAATGCAATTCTTTACACAATGAACCAGCAATATTATGACAAGGTGAACTTTTCAAATCTTCGAGTGTTTAACTGTTCGGAAGAAAAGAGGAATCAACTCTTGTCTGAAAATTAAATTTATGAGAGTAGATACTGGAAAAAGGAAACCATTCTGTGTATTATTTTGTACAATTGAATGTTGTATTATGTTCTGATTTGTTATTACCTGTTAGGCACAAATCTGTTTATGTGCACGTTGTTGTCGAATGTCAGATAATATTGTCCATTTGTAACTTTGTTGTAGTTATGTTGATACACATCTGACTGATTTATAAATGAAAACTCCTCGTCGTTGTTTCGTAGTTTTCATTTTCCCGGAGGAGGGGAATGTTGTGACGGTCCTGTGAATCCGCACAATATAATTATATGTTTATTGAAATTATTAATTTCATATTATAAAAAATCACTTTATATTAACGTTTAAAAATATGTATAATTATTACTTTGTACAACGTTAATTATGTTTTATGTTATTTATTGCACTATACGCTGTATAAACGAGATATTTGGAATTCTAATGTTGCTATAGCAACAAGAATCAATAGTCATTATGTGGTAATGTGTGTGACTAAAAATGGAAATATAGGTAATAGTGAACTGCATATTGCTCAGTTATTTCACTAATAGAATAGACCCATAGAAGTTATATCTTCACCTTCGCGTTTTAGTTTCAAATATATATGAACGAAATGTAATCGTGCAAATGATTGACTTGTGAATGTCACAATTAATACGTTAAATTATAAATTAATAAATTGGATTAATATATTATTCATAATGATATCTAAATCAAATGGTATTGTTTCTTGAACTGCTAAAAAGGCTGTATAAGAATAGAGAAATGACAGTATGTATTTGTTATGTACATGGCGTTGATGAAAAATTATAATATTTTCTCGGCCTTGAAGACAATGCTAAACGTGATAGTAGTCCGCCTCCCGTACGTTAAAACCACAAAATATTGTATTTTTTTCATTATCTTTCATCATCTTCGCAATTAGCCAAAAGTGGTAGAAACGCGAAGTAAAGTAAATCATACCAATCAATCAATTTGCATTTTTCTGTCTTTTTTAGCTTTTATGTAATTTTTCAGTATATTTTGCCGCTTTATTGCAATGTTTAAAATCATTTGTGAAGTTTATTTTTCCTCTTCTGTTGTTTCGTGCATGTGCAAGCATAACTTACATATTTAAATTTCTCATCAAGTACACCATTAACATAAAATATTGTCAGTGCAAGCTTCAAATACTTTGAACTTCCCTTGCTGCGGTTTTAGTCACGACATAAATTATAATCTGATGAATGCTAATCAAAGCTATATTTTCAGATGCTGGCCGTCTACCGTATCGTGCCAAATCCACTCTGAAAAGGAGAATTACGTATACAGAAAAACCGGTGTATTTATGAACCTTGAAGTAAGAATAAAAACTATATTAACATTTAATTATTTTTTTCTTATGCTTTGGTAGTTTAGACTATTTTCGCCCTATCCCATTTCGTCTAATTGCGTTTTCACCTCCACCAATACAATTTCAAATGATTTATGTGACACGAACTTTCTAAGGCAAAACGGGACATCCCATTTCGCCTTGCACACAAGAAAATTTCTCACCTGGGAATATTATCGACATGAAGGGTCATTATTATTACATAACCTAACCTAACCTAACCTAAAATTTGTTCGTAAAAATAATCGTTCGTACACAAACCTGTACACGTTTGGAACAGGTGTCAGTGGCTCCTCTAGCACACGTTTCTTCAGCTTATCAAAAAGTGTTTTACCTGCGATCGTTCCTGGAGTAGAATCGTGTTCGTGTGTTCCAGATGTAGATAGTACTTCTTGCCCCGACAGGAACACCACAAGTTCTTGGCTCCCGTTATGAATTACTCTTCGAGTCGATAATATTCCCAGGTTGGATTTTTTTTGGCCTGCCCTCGTGAGGGTCACTGTCCGGAGGATGGACACCTCTCGTGACGGAAGAAAGCGGTTTAATACCAATATGTGGCCACCTCCTGTCTGTTGGGTAAAGCATTCTGTTTCCCAATTCTTGAAGAAAGAACGACTTGTATTGTAAAACCGAAAGTAGACACGCGAATTATGATTAAAAAAAATAGTGAAAAAAAGATAGATGGTTTCTTCACTCCTGTCGACTCCATCATACACAAGCTAATAACGTCTGCACAGGAATGTATGTAGCGTTCTCAACATCCGCACGTGTGAGGACAATGAGTGGATATCGTTCCCTCCACGACGCATAGTTTATCTGGTTTTTATGGTCACCAGCTAGATAATTACGTTTAACTTAATTCGTAATTGATCCAGCAAAAAAAATGTTGTAATTGAACCAAAGGTAGCAATAGTTAAGCTTCAAGGACAATTTACAAACCTCTAATGAGAGATATATTTCTGAAAATAAATTAAATATTCCCAATAACTAATCAACAGCGTATACCAAATGGATATTTTGTAAAATTGCTTGTAACATTTTTGTTAAAAGAATATTTACAAAACCGTTACATTGGGCCACCTTGGGACCCAGAGGTGACCCACGACTTATAGTTAGGGACGTGAAGTTTTTGTATTATTTTCCCCTAAATTTCGATGTTATTTTTTACTGCAATTCGGTGTGATTTTTCGCAGTTTAGGGCAAACTTCGGTGTTATTAATTTAAAATCTGTGTTATTTTTACTTGCATTTTTACTGTTCCTTCTAGACTTAAGATTTTCACATTGTTTAAGTTCTGGAAAATTAAGACAAATTTTAGTTTTAATGCAAAAAAAGAAATGGCTTACTTTGTGAGAAATTACCAGATTTCTTCCATTTGGAGAACTATTTAATCTCATCAGCCACTAAATATGAAATGTTTATTGAATGATAACACCCAAACCATTGAACACGATCAGACACATCATATTTCCCTAACAATGCGAAAAAATCCCTCTGCGATCTCAAACTATCGTTTGGTGTACACACACATATACGCCTCCTAACACCTGCAACAAAACAGGTGATGTTTCCTGAAAATTTTCCCGTTCCTACAAACCTTCCCTTCTGGGAAGATCCCCAGCGAATTCTATTTCAGAACGAGGTTAAACACTTGTCAGTCATGTCTGCGCGAAACTACAATGAATGAAGGGCGACAATCTCTTTTGCATTGAACTTTCATCAGGTAGATTAGAAATGACAGATCAAATAGCGCTTCAGTTAGTTATTCTTTTAACCAAACAAGTGTTATCCCCAGTTTATATTGCATATTTCGCGGCGTTTTTCGCGTTAAAGTGCTAAATTAGGAGTTATTCTGAAAAATGGCATAATTCGCGTTATATCGCGATTCCAAAACACTGTAAACTTGCCTCCCTTGCCTACCCAAATACATTTTAAACGCTTTATTTTGATTCCCTCAACTTTTCGGTGTTAACGTTAAAACGAAATCTTCACGTCCCTACTTATAGTTGCTTAGAAAGTGTTGCTTGTGTTCAATAAAACATATTTATTCACGTTTCTACAATTTATTAGAGAAAAATGTTGGTCTGAAACTTTTGATTGTTGATATGCATTACATACAATAACGGTGAATAGCCTTGTGTTCAAGAAAACATATTTATTAACGTTTCTACAATTTATTAGAGAAAAATGTTGGTCTCAAACTTTTGATTGTTGATATGCATTACATACAATAACGGTGAATAGCCTTGTGTTCAAGAAAACATATTTATTAACGTTTCTACAATTTATTAGAGAAAAATGTTGGTCTTAAACTTTTGATTGTTGATATGCATTACATACAATAACGGTGAATAGCCTTGTGTTCAAGAAAACATATTTATTCACGTTTCTTCAATTTATTAAAGAAAAATGTTGGTCTCATACTTTTGATTGTTGATATGCATTACATACAATAACGGTGAATAACCTTGTGTTCAAGAAAACATATTTATTCACGTTTCTTCAATTTATTAGAGAAAAATGTTGGTCTCAAACTTTTGATTGTTGATATGCATTACATAAAATAACAATTAATAGCCTACCCCCGTGGCAAAGTGGTTATAATAACCTCCTACGACCTCAGAAGTCTCGGGTTCGAATCCCGTCCTGGGTATGGGTGTTCTTTGTGAGTGTCCCTTCATCGATTTCATCATATCATCATTCATTCTCATCTTCGCGGTTAGCCAATGTGCCAGAAAAGCAAAGAAGAATGAAAAATCAGCCATCATGAGCCACCTTAGGAAATCTCATCTTGACCACGTTTTTAAACAAAAATAGGTAGATGTCGTTGCTGTGACGCAAAGAACATTTTTCCAATGTAAAATATATGAACATTCGTTAATTTCAAGGATGTACAAAAACACATTTCTTTCTTACAACGACGACTAAACTGCTCCCTCCACAACACGATAACTTACATAAAATGTCTGCTGTAACCCCGAGGCAGCTGGTTTTCTGCATATTGCACCTGAGGGGGGCTGCTTGATTGATTGATTGATTTAGTTTATTTTACTTCGCGTTTTGTGCCTCTTGGAGGCTAGTTTGCGAAGATGGGGATAAATGATGAAATGATGAAATTGATGAATGGGCATTCACAAACAACCAAGCCCGAACGGGATTCAAACCCGGGACCCTTGGCGTCGCAGCGAGATGTGCTAACCACTCGCCCACAGGGTCCGGCCTGATAGGGACTGCGTACCGTAAGGTAGTGTCATTTGTTAGCTGTTTAAAATACTAATATAATTTTCTTAAAGTGGGCCAACCAGTGCCGGATCTACAAATTTTTGGTCCCCCCGCAAAATATTACCAGCCCCTTCTACCTACCTACCTTTACACACACACACACACTATATATATATAGTATATTATACATACATACACATATATAATGTATGTGTGTGTGTGTGTGTGTGTGTGTGTGTAATTCTTGATCTCATGTAACAGACAGTCATATATAAAGGACTAGAGGGTGATTCAAAAGCCCTATAAAAAGTAAAGGAGTTAGGCTGGGTACAATTGGTCATGATAGAAATAGGTTAGGCTTAGGTGGATCCACATTGGTGTGTTCCAAGCGGACGTCCGCCATATTGAATTCAACTCAAAATTTTAATTGGAAGGGAGTGATGTGATATATATATATGACACTGTTTTCTCACACATGGAAACTACATTTGTTACAATCATGCAGTCGTAACATTTTCCTGATTAAATATATGTTGATGAAACCTTGACCAATGCATTTCTCTTGAAAATCTAGCCTGATTTGATTCTATAGTCTGACTGCCCCGCGGGAAACCAGGGGATATTTCCCGGCTTTGTGCCCGCATAAAGCGGCTCTACCCAACCTCAAATCAAATGGTATCGGAGGGGGGTAAATGCGGCGCAGCGTGGTGCTGATCACATCACCTCCAATATGGCCAACATCGAAAATAAGATGGGGTCCACATACCCTAAATGAGCCTTCATGGCACGGTGCTATATGCACTGGGAACTTGAACTTTACCTTTACCTGTATATATTGTATTCGTTTCTGTACCCCTGTGTAACTAAGTTTATTTTTTTTACATACACATATACGAATCCTCTACTATGTCAATGGCTGAGGATCCCCTAAGGGCTTAATTGTCTCCGCCCCCCGCACTACGGGGTTTTACGCCTTGTAGATCCGGCAGTTGGGACACCTTACGAACAAGGGCTACCTGTGGTTCAAACGTATCTATCTGCAGCTGTTATTATTCGTAGAGTGTTGTTCTGCATACTTTGGAGTCGATTTAGAATAAGCTGTAGCGCTATGTTGCCACACAACACAAGCATGAGTCAGCACTATATCTTATCAAGACATTGAACAATGTAATTAGGTTTTCAACTGCTAGTGGTACGTTTTTCCAGAGTGGATACAATTTCCCTATTCTTGCGTTTCCTTTGTTTGCGGTATTTATCAGTTGTTCCTTAAAGGTTAAACCTTCCCCAAAAGTATACCGAGATATTTAGCTTTGCTCTCCTGGTGAATATTGGGCCTTCCCAGTCTTAATTTATTGGTCTGCGTTTTCTTTTCTTTGTAAAGAAAGCAGAGACGCCTCAGTAATTTGGGGTATTTTTAAGTATGTCTAAACAATCAACTAAGTCAAGAACTAGTTGCTTATTGGAAGCACTAACGTCTTATAACCTCGTATAAATACACAAGCAATTGTTTTTATCTGGTGCGGTGCACCACTGAAGTGGTCTCGGGTGGACCGACTCTGGTTCAGGCACCACACCCTCGTTAGCTTGCATGAGTAGTTTCCTGGCTGTAGTGCATGGAAGAGTTAGGGGTTTAGAATCCTTGGTTTATTTCTGGCCTGTGTATTGTAATTCATTATAACAACAAGTTTCCCAGACTAAGCGTTAAAATTATATCCCCTTTTACTTGTAAACTTATAATTTTCTTCCCACTCACAGCTACAAAAGCTTCATTATCTTGCCATGGTTCGAACATAAATATATTAAAGTTCCTTATAATATTGCATTGTACTCTGAAGTAACTGCAAGACTTGCTGAAGTGCAACCGTGTCAATGCACCTTGAAGGAACTGCACATGAACATTTTCCGCAATCAAAAAGTTGCTGATTCGAAGAAAATTCTTAGCGAAATGGCACTCTGCAGCAGCAAGGTGGCGAAACAACTGTTTCTTTTATTGTTGGGAAATTGTCGATATCTTCACGTTCACTCTTGCGAAACGAATTCTTTGGTGAATTTGGCAAATTGGCGATTAGCTAACTTTCTTTCCCCGTGTAATTGCTCACTGAAAAGGATTACGAGCTTCGAGCAAAACAAATGTTTCGACAGATTAAAACATTAAAGTGCGTGTAAAGAACAAAGGGAAAAAAAGGCATGCTCTCCCCTTGAATTCCCATTCTCACTCGTACGCTTCAGTTTATCTAAGTTCCTGTTTGAATTATCCAAGAGATCTATGAGCCAAGCTCCGTGGGTAAGTGGTTAGGGTA
Organism: Lepisma saccharinum; assembly: GCF_977018435.1. Taxonomy (NCBI): domain Eukaryota; kingdom Metazoa; phylum Arthropoda; class Insecta; order Zygentoma; family Lepismatidae; genus Lepisma; species Lepisma saccharinum. The sequence continues at coordinate 24,778,771 of NC_139248.1, forward strand.
TCTCCAGCGATCCATTCTGCATTCACTGCAAGAGCGAAGTGAATGTGAACAAAACCACGTGACTTCCGAGAAGTGGTTCCTTTCGTGTTTTGTCCATAAATATATTTATTGCTTTGGTTTATTTTACCTACATTATATAACGGCCCCTCTCCCCTTCAACACATGTGTAATTATCCTCTATGCTTATACACTACAAGACTACACAGTGTTATAAACAGCCGTAGTACAAAGACAATACGTTCCATCCTCCAGGACAATGATCGCTCATTTTCTGTAAGAGTGATTTTATAACATCCACATTACTTTGTACATTTCTTGCTTATTTCTTACGTCATCGGTAAATTACACACTTCATGTTCATAGGCAACGTAACAATGCAGAAAGTATATACGGGAGAAGAAAATGCTCAGATTTCAGGATTAGTTGAATTTTGGTAAGAAAAATGTTAAGACTGAATTTATTTATTTGTTTTCTTGCCGTAAGCAGTGCCATCTCTCCGTAAAAATGTGAAATACTTGTCATTCTTTTTCTTTCAAGATTTCCAATAAAAACCTTTTTCAATTTTCGATTTTGTTGGATTTAATTATGAGCGGATCGAACAAGTTCGTCGACCCCGATGGAAATCGGTATTGTTCTTTGGAAATTACAAAAAAAAGGCCAAATTGTTATTTTTTTTATTGTTATTAACATAAATATAAATTTCCTTTAACTTAGTTAATATTCGAACAGAACAACCAAAGTAAAAATGGATTTAGATCGAAAAACTTGAGTGCAAAATACAAGAACCAGGTTATTTTATCATGTTCTACCAGTGTTGTAAACAGACGTAGCACAAAAATCCTCCAGAACAATAGTCGCTTATTTTTGGTAAGAGTGATTTTATAAACATCCACATTACTTAACACATTTGTAATCTAAAAAAATAATGGTTCTGTAGTTTCAAGAATTCTAAAAACTATAGTATTATGTGACAGTACTTATATGAGTGACTTTTAAAGTATTTTCTTAAACAACATGTGGGAAAGTTAATAATATAATACAAAAACTAAGAATTTCAGTACACTAACTTTATGAAGTGTAAAAAAATAATAATAATAGAAAACGTTTAGGCTGGATGTTCATTCTTCTGTTGGATCGAGTACCAAAGTCTTCCCATTTATACGATAATAACAAAAAAAAATGGGGTGCAAGGGGTGGCCATTCCACGTAGTACACCCAATTGTCAACCTCACTTCCACGTAGTACACACTGGACTGCATTTTGCAGACGAACGAGGCTCTGGCGACTGGCCCTATGGCCAGTATAATTCTGTGTTTTGTCCTTATGTGTGCTGAGTGCCCCTTCACAGCCTCAGATTTTAACCCAAGTAAGAATACTTTAGTCCTCCGACATTACAGCTATGTTTTTGTACATAGTTATATTTTATTTATGGTAAGGGCCAATTCAATCAATAAATAATAAAAAAAATGCTTTATTTTATTAGTTTATAATAGTTATAATTAGAGACCGGATTTTACAGGAACATTTTTTTCCTCTTAAAAGGAGAAAATGGACTGTATAGTTTTTTGTACTCCATTGAAAATACTATTTTAAATGAAAGCGCAATATATTCATATAAAAATGGATAAATTTCGTATTAATGTATCCCTTTTAATACTATACGAATGGCATACATTGTGCTTTCATTTAAAGTAATATTTTTAGTAGAGTGTAAAAATAAACTATAGTCCTTTTTCATTTCCTTTTTTTGGAAGGTAAAGCTCAGCGAATTATCATACCATCCGTTTCGATTAAATCTTCCTTGCAACAGCTTACCGCATTCCATAGCTTGCTGCCACTTGTACAGCCAACAACAAAAGAAATGGTAAGCAAATTGTCCATCACTACTTTCATTTTTTTTATTCTGAATCATGTGTTGTTTTAAAGAATGGAATTCTGTTGATGTGAAGCACATATTGTACTCCACAGATTGAATGAAAACGGTGATGGACAATTCGCCTACCATTTATTTTGTCGTTGGGTGTACCTGGCTTCGACATTTCACTGCCACTCAATACTGTCGTCACTGTCACACAATTAAGTTAAAACTATACTAAAAAAACTTTACAATAAAAGTCTAAATCTAGCAGATAAGTGCACTTTCCTTTGCCATCGTATCTGTCCATTTACACTGCAGAAGCTTTCGCAATACGACAGGCATTGCTTTATGTACAAAAGAAGAAGTTGAATTCAGTATACTTGCAACCGATTCAGCCTCTGTGCTAAATTCTTTACAGTGTGCATCATGGTCATGTCATACTGAATGGTATATTGTTAACATAATAATACTCACACTGAAATTAACGCGATTGGGATATTATATCAACTTTATTTGGACACCTGGTCATTCTTTAATAGAAGGGAATGATATCGTAGATACTTTGGCAAAATATGCAGCGAATCAAACAATCCAACGGCCGCTTTCAATAAAGATTCCGTCCGTAGTTTTGGAATCACACACTATAAAAATACTATTTACTGACTGGCAAAGCTTGTGGACAAATACTGGCACTCAATGCGGTAAGGCGTACTATTCTATACAAGAAAGAATTCCAAAGGAATGTTGGTTTAAACAGATTCAACTCTCCCGGAGTTCCCTCACAACTATAATGCGCTGCAGGTTAAATCACACCATCGCCGCAGCTCAACTTTACAACAAGAATTTAGTGACTTCAGCAGTTTGTGCAATGAATATACTGCAACTCCGAACCACATTATATTTCAGTGTAAACTTTATAAAACTTGCAGAGAACCATTTTTACAGGAATTGTACAGGAGTGGACATCAAGCGCCACTGACACTGCCTTGTTTACTGACTTCACCTTCATCCTCGGTAATCTATATTCTTACAAAATATCTTAATAAGTCGAATATAATGCTGTAAAAGTGTAATGAAATTTGGTAACTATTTATTATAAAAGGAATAATTGTGAGTAAATATTATGTGCATACACGTATATGTTACCAATTGATAAATTGTTAACTGGTGCATGGATTTTGTCCACAACCAATAAATATTTTATATATAAGAAAAAAAAAGTACACTTTCAACCCAACAGGCGTAAGCCCAGATCGCATTGTTTCAACAATCGCTGCAACGTACTCCCAACACTCATGGAGGGAAGGTAATGTAGAAGGCGCTTGTTCTTTCTTTCCTCTAAACTGTACCAAATACACAATTGTTCAATGTTTTGTTGAAGGTGCTTGTTCTTTCTTTCCTCTAAACTGTACCAAATACACAATTGTTCAATGTTTTGTTGAAGGTGCTTGTTCTTTCTTTCCTCTAAACTGTACCAAATACACAATTGTTCAATGTTTTGTTGAAGGTGCTTGTTCTTTCTTTCCTCTAAACTGTACCAAATACACAATTGTTCAATGTTTTGTTGAAGGTGCTTGTTCTTTCTTTCCTCTAAACTCTACCAAATAGACAATTGTTGAATGTTTTATTCAGGTAAAAAACAAAAATATTTGATATCTTGTCAATAAAGGGACCAAAGATGTTTTAAAAAAGGGAAGAAAAGGGAATGTGGGCTGATAAAGGGGAAAGAGGGAAGTCAAAACCATATAATCTTATTGGTGGCAACACTGTTGTTAATTATTCCATGATCCGTGTTGAAAAATAAAAAGGACTTCCCTTTAAAATCCGGTCTCTAGTTATAATGTATAATAGCAATTATAACCATGGTAATAATAATTATTGTTATTATTCTTTCATATAATCAACGGCCTGCCTGACCCCCTAAAAAAATCTGGCGATATTCATGGTCTCGAATTATATGGACCATTGCATTCCGAATTCTTAGTACGTTTAAATTTCCACGGGGATTAAAGAGTGCGGAAACATTGCCTCTGAATCAGACGCACGGTTATATAATGTACTTGACTAAATCAAATATATTTATTATTATTCAACAAGACTTTTGTTGTTTTTCGTGTACTGGAAGTGCTTCTCTCTTGCACTGAAAAAGCGGAGAAGTCGTATGTCGTTGAACGAGGCACAAGCATCAGCGATGACTTAATATTTGTTTACAGAGAGATGTTGAAGCGCCAAAGCGAGCAAGCTTTCTAATTAATTCCACGTTCGTCATCAAGGTTTGCTGGGAATTGTGAAGAAATAATTTCAATTGCCTCTTAAAGTTGCACGGTGTTATGTCACAGGACTCATGTTCGAATGTTGATCGTGGTGACTCATCAGGATTAACCACCTCGGTTGTCGTGCGTGTTTAGTGCTCTATTTACTAATGAGCCCGCCATATTTGTAAAAGAACGTTCTTGTGGCACATATAGACTGCAGAGCGAGCAGAGCTATTGTAGCGCTGTAAGAGGGGTAGAAAAGAGGGAATGAGCGAGGCAGGGGTCTTAGTTATAAAATGAAGCATTTTTGGGGCATCCTGTAATCTGTTCACCAGAGACAACTAATGCACTTTATTGTATTGCAACGTGCCACCACTCGTAACCCCAGGGTATGGAGATCCGAATTGGCAACACACCGCTCCTTGCTCCGGCTGGTCAGTTGGGAGCTCCTGATTTCACCCAGGGATCGGGATTAAGACGATCCACCCTTCCTCCAGGAAGGGTACCACCGAATTGCGACACGTGACAGTAAATAAAATTCCAAATACTTTATAATTAAAATGTCCAAAATCTTTAATCACGAATCGCGTGCGTACATACTGATTCGCACAAGTTAAAAGTTATAATTTGTTGGGTCATGCACGCTCGCAGGCAGTGATAAGCAATTTATTTAACACGAGAGTCCGCGCACCGCTTTCACAGTTAATAGCAAGACCTCAACTGCTACCTCAAGCGCGAGGCGCAGCATAACAGATTGTTCTAACTTACAATACAAACTCATAACATAAAATAACACAAGAAAAACTAATAATTTATATAACGCATCAATGTTAATTAGCGATAGTAAGCTTTGATTGTGGTTGGCAACAATTAAAAATGCCAACGTGGAAGTTTTTACATTGCCAAGAACACGAAGCGTGGTTCCCCCACTCCTAACATAAACAGCCAATAACAAAACGATATTTTATTGAAAACGAGGGAGAAATACTTTGCTATAATATTACAATATTAAACTATATAGAAATAACTAAACTGATTTTATCAAATAAATCATATTTGCCCTTGCACATAAAAATGATTAAATAAAGATTTAGTTTATAACGAAGACAAATTACTTCAATCTTGTACATTGTTGAACAAAAATCGACAATAAGAAGAGATGTATTTAACTTGTGCTTAAACAACAAAATTTGCTTGAAAGATAGTAATAATCCTAGCCATTTTGGATTTGAAAAACAATGAAAACGTTGCATATATTATTTGGATAATTATTAGCCTATAAATTCTGAATATATGTTGCAAAAATACGCAAATAATATTATAACATAAAATAAAACGTAAATATATACATGAATTATGAAAACAATTAAGTATATATAATTTAATCCAAGTTCTTAACTTGAAAGTATACGAATAAGATAAATGCCAATATACAACTGAAATCTGCCTAACATGGCGTTCGTTATAGCATTTTTAGTATATTATATTGCTTTTTCTTGACTGGATATCAGCGATCCTTCATGACTGACCCTATACTCTATCCCAGGAATCTGTAAAGCACGCGAAGGAAAACAAGACCTTCGGGCAATGACGAATGAACGCGTGAGAGGGAAAGTGGATGCATGGACGGGTTACCAGCTGTTTGCTATGCTCCGCCTACTCGTTTTCTCTCCTTCTCTACCGTTATGCACGGTCTTGCTCCACAGATTCCCGAGATAGACTATACATGAATTTGATCCATTCATTTTAATCGTCGCGAATAGGCTAAACAGCCAAAAAAAAGTACATTTTGCTTTTATATTTCTCTAGGTTTATTCCAGCCCATGTCAATTGTCACTTCGGTGTGAAAGCTGTAGACGCAGCAGAGGCGTCTCGTGAACGCATGCGGTGCATGCTGCGCATGCGTCAATTGTGGGGAAAAGGACAGCTTGCTCTGCGACGACATTAATGAGCATTTCTACATTCTACTTTCTTCATATAGGAGAAGTATTTATTTTACACGTTCAACTAAGCTTATACATACATTTCTTAGATCTGAAGTGACGCATGCGTCAATTTACTCCTGTCCCTGTAATAGAGTCCCGTAAAAATTTTAGTTATGATTTGTCTAACCAATGGAACCTAGTAGAATACATGTGGGAGAGTCAAAAAAACTTGGGTAGACATCACCATATTCTGGACCGGGTGTTTTAGACGCCATTTTCCAAAATGGCTGACAGCGACAATATTTTGCTTCTATTTCCGCTCCTGAAACCGTTAAAGTCGTAATTTTGGTGTCTAAATATATGTTTTGAAGGGTGAGGAATCGAATAAAATGGTTCCTGAAGTTGTCTGATTATTATTTATTTCAGAAAATCTCTTTTCTTTTTCTATTTGTTTGTCCAGATCCAACACAACTGCCAGTCAAATCAAGGATATCTCAGAGTAATCTTATTCAACGAAGTCACTACATACGAAATGAATTACCATGTCAAAGGGTCTACATTACAAGAGACCAGACAGGAAACCATGTTTTCATGAAAGTTTCAAAGTTAAGGAAGACCTGTTATGTAATGAGAGCACTGAAAAGATACATGCTGAAATTGAATTTGCAATCCCTTTAATTAAACATGGGATTCCTGAAGATACAACTGATGATCTAATTGTTCCAACATGGGCTGGATGTCGTGCTTTGGTATCAACAGCTACACCACCTCTCATGCATGTGGGATTTCTTCCATTCATCCCCAGGCCAGTTACAGAACATGCTACAGTTTTCTTATCATTGAAAAGTTTGCACAATGTTTGCTCACAGTTAAAACAATCAGCCTTACCAGTATTTTCAGATGAGGGTGTATTCCATATCATTTCTGATATTATGATGAGTAGCCCTTCTGAGTTTCCTGACATCATACCAATGATTGGAAACTTCCATTGCGCAAAGGTCATCCGGCTCATTATTGGAAAATATCTGTGTGGCAGTGGTGCAAAGGATGCACTTATTGAGTGCAAAGTGTTTGGTGTTAAAACTGCTAATCAGTAATGAATGGGAGTCATTATGTCAGATCGCTCAAGGGATGACTGATTCTTGAAGAAGCTATATTGAAGATGAAATGGTCAGCATTTCGGAAATGTAACCCCAAAGAAAAATATGCTATTACCATTCAACAAGCCCAGAAATTGAAAATAAGTATTTCAACTAAGAATGTGAAAACAAGCCCAACAGAGTTTAATGAACTTTTAGCAACCTTAGCAGTTTTATACAATGACTTTCAGAAATGTTTAAATGATTGTGCCACTAAGTTCGAAATGTGCCGATACTAGGATACATTCCTTTACCTTGTAAACTTGTTGAAATTTCTCATAGCGTCTGACAGAGATGGCGATTGGAATAGCCACCTTCAAGCTATTCAGAACCTTCAACCTATATTCTGTGAATTTGACAGTATTAACTATTTAAGGAATGCATCATGGTATCTGGAAAAAAAATGCGATGGTTAGAGGATCAGCATCCTGAAGTGTATCAGAAATTTCAAACAAGCCATTTTGTAGTGAGGCAAACCAATCGATCATTTAGTGCTGTGTCACCGGTCATGAAATTGGAGCAAACTATCCAACGATCTCGAAAGAGTTCTGAAGGAATAATTGGACAAACAATGCAACAAATGTGTGTCACTGAATGGGAGTTGGTATATCACGAGGTACTAGGAATAAACAACTGTTTCCGAGAAATACCTGGTGCTGATGATACCAGTTACAATGAAGTAACTCTTCGTCATGAATTATCAGGAAACTTGAGTTCCAAGATGTTAATGTTTGTGAATGCTGTATTTGAATTTATGAACAGTAGAGGCAATCCATATGAAACATCCAACCAGACCCAACTTCATAATTTTATCAGTAAACAATGAGTACCTAGAGAGGATGCTATCCGCCTGAGGAAAGTGAGAGAGCATGGAGAAGAGAGTTATGAACTATTCAGAAGTGAACGTTTCGTTAAGAAAACTACAAAACGTTCTGGTGTCATCACGAAGGTAAGACTCCCAACAATGATGGGTGAAACCGTAGTGCCTGCTCCGAAATCGAAGACAACACTTGCTTCCCAAAAGAATAATATTGCTGCAGCTGATAGAAGTATACACATAGCTAAAGCACGAGGAGAAACAATGAAAGATATTTTGAAATATGATCTGCTGCCAAATAATATGTTATTAGATGATAATGGCTACATAACTAAACCTGTAAAGTATCTACTGTTTCACATTGGAGAAAAAACTAGATCCAACTGATTACTGTTTTCAAGAACGTGAAGTCATGAATACTGCTGTCGTAGTTGATTTTATGTCACAAGTTTGCCAACTCAGAACTAAGTGTATGGGAACTTTTAAAAGTATATTTTATAAAGTCTGGACTAATGCAACTCAATACCATGGAACTAAAAGAGTGGATTTTGTATTTGACAGTTACATGGAGCAGTCACTAAACGAAGGTGAAAGAGAAAGACGGAGACCTGCTGATCCAATTGAAATGAAGACAATCGAATAGGACACACTAATTCCTATACAGATGGACAGATTCTGGTCTTGAAGTAAAAACAAACAGCTGCTTCAATTGTCCGCTGCTACCGGTTTTATTGAACATGCAAAAACGACTAACTTCCAGTGATAAGTGGAACCATCACAGGAGACAATGATACCAGAGATGCCTTCATAGTTATGAACAAGGAACTTCGAACTTGCTCTGACCTTCAGACCTTTGTAGAAGAAGCAGATTCCAGAATGATGCTGTAGAGTCAGGTATAACATACCTCATAGTATTATCTAATGACACTGATGTAGTTGTTCTCGTCCTTCGATATCTATTTGAACTATTCACGAAAGGATTGGAAGAAATGTGGATTAAAGTGGGAGTGGGTGATAAATTGCGTTATGTGCCTCTACACACGCTGGGGAGAAAACTGAGAGCTAGGCTTTGCATCACTTTAATTAAGGCACACATCGTTACAGGTAGTGATGTTACAAGCAAGATAGGAACAAAGCCATCTTCACTGAAAGCATCACCAGAAAAATTACTAATTGGATTTGCAGAAGAAAATAGTCTGTCTGAAGAAGCACTTGATAAAGCAGAGGAATATCTTGTTCAAGTTTAACATCCATCCTCAAAGTATAAGACATTTGATGAGCTTCGTTATTCATTACACAAACAGAAGCACATATCTGAGCTACCACCCTCATCTTTCTCAATAAGAAATGGAAATTTGAGAAGTTTCTTTTTGTTCTAAAGAAATGCTTAAAACTTTCACGAAGATATACTTTCCTGATGGAACCCTGCAACCAACCGATTATGGATGGTGAAAAGATGCAAATGGCGTACTAAAGCCTGATATTTGCCTTCATGAAATGCCTTCTGAGCTACTAATACAGTGTACTTGTAAAACAAGTGCTACTAGTAGATGGAAATGTCGTATGAAATATTTACCATGCACTGAGTATTGCAAATGCGGCGAAGAATGTAAAAGATAGTGTAGGAGAAAAATAAGAAATTATCATATTATTATGCAGTTTGTTGCAATAACTTGTAAACAACATTTAAGTTCAGAGTTTTCATAATTGTCATGTGTGCTTTATTGGAATATCATTTTTTTGATGTGTGCTTTATTTTATTATATATATTTTTTCAAATCTATTATGTTGTATAAATGTAACTTTCCAAATAATTGTAGTCAGTTTTTGTTCATATTATCCTATATAGATGCAAAAAACAGATTTTCTGAAATAAATAACAACGAGACAACTTCAGGGACCATTTTATTCGATTCCTCACCCTTCAAAACATATATTTAGACACCAAAATTACGACTTTAACGGTTTCAGGAGCGGAAATAGAAGCAAAATATTGTCGCTGTCGGCCATTTTGGAAAATGGCGTCTAAAACACCCGGTCCAGAATATGGTGATGTCTACCCAAGTTTTTCTGACTCTCCTACATGTATTCTACTAGGTTCCATTGGTTAGACAAATCATAACTAAAATTTTTACGGGACTCTATTACAGGGACTGGATTAATTGTGGGAAATGAATTATTACTTTTTTCACTTCAGATCCAAGAAATGTAATATAAGCTTATGTGAGCGCTCTCGTGTAAAATAAATACTTATCCTATACGAAGAAATTAGAATGTAGAAATGTTCATTAATGTCGTCGCAGAGCAAGCTGTCCTTTTTCCCAGAATTGACGCATGCTCAGCATGCACCGCATGCGTTCACGACACGCCTCTGAGACGCAGACATAAATTACAGCATGTCACTGTCCCAGGCACGTCTTAAAACAACAATAAAAAGTTTAACTGAAGATTAAAATTTGACGTTCCAATTAAATTTAACCGTTTCCTCCATGAGACATGTAAAACGAAGAGCCCATATTCAGTTAATAGCGTATATCGGTGAGAAGTTGGCACCCAAAACGCGGTACTGCTTTGTGAACCAGCGTGGAAAGTTGCTGCGAAGCTGGGGGTGAAAGTTCAAATCATGTTTGCTGATTTCAAATTGTTGCGTGCATAATGCACCTACCCGGACGAGCCGGAAGTGAAACCTATTTTTGCAAACCCATGCGCTGATCTGGCGAATGTTCCATGCTTAGAAATTATCAGATAGTTTGCAGTGACGTCACATTGGTCACGTGTACTTTCTTCTGTTTTCACCTTCACGAGTTTGATTTATTATTGGGTGATTACACATTAAGGAAAAAACCGGCACCCTTCCCCTCCCCCCCTCCATCCCTCTGCCCACACTGTGTGAATGTTACCGTGCAACTGAACAGTGCCTGGACAATGAAGGTGCCATATGCCGATTTCTTTACTGATGAAGATTTGATTTGTTTCAGTCATTATTTTGCACTGGGGCATGAAATTCAACCGTACCTGCAGAGCAGGTGGTCATAGATGTTACATTGCTTGTTGGCGTAGCCAGACATGGGCTCAGGAGGCGGGGGATATCCCTAAAGTTTGCGAAATATTTTTTTTTTCAGGAATAAAAGTAGCGGTTCTTGTTTGATTTTATTTATTTATTTATTATTAAACACAACAGGCGGATGCCCAATTACAGTGTTCTACATTTCTTGCTTTGAGTTTGTAAATTTACAGTTTGATAAGAAATATTATTGTGCAGAAATGTAAATAAACATAAAACATGTCAACACTAAATTATATGTGTATACAACAGTTAACAAACCGAGTTATAATAATAAATGTTAATTGAAGTGAGTGGAATAAAATATCTAACTATTACCTACAAAAATAGCCTACATGAATACAATATTTCAATTATTAAGTACAATGCACAACGTATTTATTTTTACACTCAGTATTTCAGATCTTTACTACCATGTACAATCTATATATATATATATATATATATATATATATATATATATATATATATATATATATATATATATATATATATATATATATATATATATATATATATATTTCTATCGGCTGATAAACGAATTTGCAATATTGTTTATTCAAAAATTTCCTTACACTTACTCTAATATCCACAGACATCAAGAAACAGGTAGAATTTCACAGACATATATCTTCAGAGCAGATTAATTAAAGACTTATTGGTAATATAGGGTTATTTACCATAGATGTCGAGTAACGGACTTGCTATAGGGAGAGCATGGGGTTAGGACAGGGCCTGGAAAGCAATTATGCCTATATGTCTATCGTTACACAATAAACAAAGCTCCAACTACTTTATTATTTTGATTTTTTATTATTTGGTTTAGTTAAGTTCGTTTTTCTGCCGCTTCTGGCTAATCGTAAAGATGAGGATGAGTAGCTAATGATATAATGAAATTTGTAATGCCCTGGACATTACACTGTAATTCTTTCTTATTTAGTTAAAATATTGTGTTTGTTCGTTTTTGTTCATCTTGCAAATATTTATGATGTCACAGGCAACTACAGTGGTTCCGGCCAAAGAATGGACTTGGAAATTCTATTTTTGTATTTTCTGTCGAAAGTCATGGAGGGTCACGTGAACCGCTGAACCAATCGGCCTTGTCCAGTTGCCGTGGTGAGGGGGAATTCTCGTGGTATTCTGCGTTGCCAAATTTTACGTTTTGGGTCGTTTTCGAAACAGGTGGCGCCCTCAACAAGGCCAAGCACGGAGAAGCCTAATGGTTGCCGCCGCGTAGCAAGCGAATGGGTCTTCGATTACCTGCCTCTCCCTGAAATGTGAGCGAAGGCGGCATGATGCCAGGAAGAGGTGTCGTGTACGACTGGACAAAAATCAGGCGTGTAGCAGCCTGTAGCAACACCGCTTTCCCACCCTTGAACTGGAGGCGGAAAGTCTGGTTTTCCTCAAGTCCATTCTTTGGCCGGGCGGACTTTAGTATCAGATTGACAAATAGACTAACCTGCATGTGCCAACCTGGCAACATGTATCAAACTGAGAGATTTATCAACCAGCAAAAAATGCCACAACAAACAAGGGATACAGAAGTAAAAAATGTTGAGAATAATTGCAATGTGTTGTTTTAAGTTTATAAATTCCAGTGAAGTACGATTAACAAGAATAAACCTTTCATTTTACCACAACATGTGATTACTAAAGTATTTTGCCAACAACGTGAGGAGCGAAGGGTAACTTCCTGAGCAGACTCAAAGGTACGTAACAAGTTGATGAAGGGATGCTCACATTGAATTCCCAGGCCGGGATTCGAACCCTGGATCCCTGGCGTCGTAGTGCGCTGTGCTAACAACTCTGCCACGGAGGTCGGCTCTAATTACGGTAAATATGCGATATCGCCCGAACGGATTTCTTCAAGTTTACAGGAAAAACTACTTACTGAAATCAGTTTCTGTAGCATTGTCGAAGTTCTTCGAGGTATTTTCTTTCGCGGAAACTGAAAACTTCACCATAGAATGCTGTAGAACAAGAAATAATCACTTTTTATGTAAGGAACTTGCATTTTCTGTAAAGCGACAACATTATGCCGTTGTTTCCATTATGTACCTGCAGATGGCGTGAGCGTCGGAAGTCACGCGGTCTCGCCAGTGTATCCAAACGTGCCTTTTTTTTACGAGAATTTTTTTATTCTTATTTTTTTAACTATGCTTACTTAACCTAACCCAACCTAACCTAACCTTGCCGGAAATGGTCCGTGGGGCTATCGTGAATGGTTTTTAGGGCTATACGTAAATGGTTTTTGGGGCTATCCGTCAATGGTTCGTGGGGCTATCGTGAATAATTTTTGGGGCTATCCGTCAATGGTTTGTGATGACATAATGAACACGAAAGTAAGTATTTTTCGGTTAAGAATGTTGAAACACTGCATACCCACTCCAAATCGACAAAACACAAGCACGACGCGCGATGATCCATGACGAGTGCACGCCATATTGTCTGTTACCCAAGCGGAACAAGGAATACAAATAATGACTCATAATATGAAAAATTGACACTATTTTATTGAAAAAGGCATAACTTCACTTCAAAGAATCTTCCGCAATGCAGAATAGGTAAGTATCAATGCTAAAATTAACGAAATATACGAGTGAGAGGTGTTCGGGCGATATCGCATAATTACCCTAATTACTCGTAGTATAAAAAGGACACACTGAAGCCTCCCAGAGTGAAAAATTACGAATTGCATCCACTATCTAGGATGTTAATAAATGTGGGTTTGAACCGCTTGATTCAAGTACATTTTTCGGATGAAGTGGTTGGTATTCTAAAATTAAAGCAGAGATCACGTTTCACACGTGCAGATTTTTTTTTTCTTATTCTCAGAAGGTCAACAGCTATATTGTCCACTAAGGTGCTGAGCTAGTAACCCTACGTCTCGTTTCAAGACGATGTAATACTTTCTAGACGCGCCAACGCACCAATAAAACCTGATTTTCTTTTCCAATATCTAGTGAACAGTTACGAAATTATTACCAACAGTCTCAATATTGACCAATGAGACAAATTAACAAATTCCGAATAACAGAGACAATCTTAAAAACGGGAAGCAACATCTAGAAAGGTGTTTCCTGAACCTCAGTGGCGTGCTAATGAATGTCGCAAGAAGGGATATGATCCTAATCGGGGGGGGGGGGGGGTTGCACGCAATGACTTCCTCGTGTACTTCTCTACATATCATTTTTTGGTGTTATCGAATTTGCGAAATATGAAAGAGGAACATAAATTGAGAGTATTTGAAAATAAGATCTTTAGGAAATTATTTGGAGCTAAAAGGGATGAGGAGACAGATGAGTGGAGAAGGTTACATAATTTAGAACTACATCATTTGTATATATTTCCAGATATTATTAGAATAATTAAATCAAGAAGACTTAGGTGGGCAGGCCACGTGGCACGAATGAGAGAGGAAAGATGAGTTTACAGGATTCTTGTTGGGAAACCTGATGGTAAGAGACCTGTAGGAAGGCCAAGACAAAGATGGAGGGATAACGTTGAGATGGACCTAAAGTAAATTGGTAGGGATGGAAAAGAGTATATAGATCTTGCTCAGGATAGGGACAGATGGAAGGCTTGTGTTGCTGCAGCTATGAACCTTCGGGTTTAAGAAGGCTAGAGAGTTAGTTACTTCAAGGTTCCTTCTAAAAGAAAGTGACTGTTGATTCCCTTTAAAGACTTGAACATTGAAAGACTCCTTCTCACACACAGAACCAAAAACGTGTAAATTGACAGATTGACTCTAATAACACATTAACTGGTGTCGCTTTCGACAAAACTTCGAAACATATATGAAAGCAGCAGGACATAACACGAAATCTAGTGAGGTAAAAATTGCTATATTACTTAATGTAATAGGTGAGGAAGCTGTTGTCGGGAGAATTCAAGAGTAATTATGAACACGTTTTGCTGGCGTATGAAAACTACGCAAATCCGAGAAAAAATACTGTGGTGGAAAGGTATGTTTTCAACTCTCGTGTGCAAGGTCAAGGAGAGTACTTCGATAATTTTGTAACTGATCTTAAAGAACTGGTAAAGTCATGTAATTTTGGTGACCAAACAGATAGCGCTGTGCGAGATCGCATAGTGTTAGGTGTTAATGACAGAAACCTACAAGAAAGGATGTTACGAGAGGGAGACTTATCACTCAAAAAAACCGTGGAAATGGGTCGGGCAGCAGAAAGAAGTAAGCAACAAGCAACCACGATTCAGAATAAGAATCCAGGTATGAATGCTGTTATGGTCGTGAAAGCCCATAAGGAAGTAGAAGCTCGTCCAGTTAAGAGGTAAGGTGAATCTTAAAAAGTCGTACCAGAATAAGAGCAACAGGAATAATAAAAATGAAGAGGAAGTATATCAGTGCAAGAAGTGTGGTTATAAGCATAAAAGAAGCATCATGCCCAGCGTTCGGTAAACGTTGTAATAAATATAGTGGGTATAATCATTTTGCAGTTGGATGTAAAGTGAAATAAGTAAAACATATGGAATTGCAAGATGACACGTCAGATACTGGTGGTGAGGTGCTAAGTGTTACATCTGTGTTTGCAGCAAGTAGGAGTGCAAGTACCCACAATAAAGAAGAAAGTCGAAAGGAGTGGTTAGAAAAAAAAGGTAGAAAATGAGGAAATTCAATTCAAACTAGATACAGGTACTGAAGTTAATGTAATGCCACTAAGGGTATTAAATAAAGTCAATAGTAAAGACAAGCTAAGGCCAACAAGGCTGGTCATAGAAAGCTATGGAGGTGCAAAAATTCGTCCATTAGGTATGGCAAAGTCAAGCTGTGCGTTACAATCGTCTGAAACAGAGTTAGAATTTGTAATAATTAAGGATGAGTTCAGGCAATGTAAGCCAATATTAGGTGTAAATTCAGCCTAAATCTAGTAAAAAGGGCGCTGGTTAATCCAGTATCCGAAAGTGACAAAATTGAGTTCATTAAAAATAATAAAGATGTTTTTGAAGGCGTAGGTAAATGCTCAGGTAAATTAAGAATAGAAATAGATGAAAATGTAAAACCAGTCGCTAAGCCTCCACGAAGAGTACCTGATGCATTGAGACCTAAATAAAAACAAAGCTTAGAAATGTTAGAAAGACAAGGTATAATACTAGAATCTTCAGGCTTAGGTTAGTAATATAGTAATTATTGAACAACCAAATGGCTCACTAAGGTTGTGCTTATATCCCCAGGATTTGAATAAGGCCATTAAAAGAAACTTTGCGTTAATACCAACTGTGGAAGGGTTAAGTGCAAGGCTAAGTAACAAATCAGTTTATTCTGTACTTGACTTAAAAGATGGATTTTACCATGTAGAGTTAGATTAATATTCAAGTAAATTGTGTACCTTTAATACTCCTTTTGGGTGCTACAGGTTTACTAGATTGGCATTTGGTTTGTCAATAGCACCAGAAGTCTTTCAGAAAATCAATGGAAAGAATTTTGGTGATATTTCAGGTGTAAGTATATACTTTGATGATTTATTAATTGCAGCAGAAAGTGAATCTGAGCATGATAGAATATTGCAATAAGTGTTTGAAAGAGCTAGAAAAGTGAATATAAAATTCAATCCAGTAAAAGTACAGTACAAGGTCAGTGAAGTGAAGTTTTTGGGTCATGTGTTTTGAAAAGAAGGTATAAAAGAAGACCAAGAACAAGTCAAAGCCATTATGAGCATTGATGAACCCAGAAGTAAGAAAGAATTAATTACAAATAATTCTAGGTATGGTAAATTTGAGTAAGTTTATATCAGATATGTCTACTGTAACCGCTCCATTAAGAGAACTTCTTAAAGATAAAGTTCATTGGCAATGGTTACCCCATCATACTGTAGTCAAGCATTACAGAGGTTAAAAGACAAAGTGTCTACAACTCCAGTGTTAGCTATGTTTGATGACAAAAAAAGAATTGTCATTCAGTGCGATGCCTCTAGTGAAGCGCTAGATTGTTGCTTAATGCAAGAAGGTAGACCAGTAGCGTATGCTTCTCGTAGTCTAACAGAAACTGAAAAGTTGATATGAACCTCACGGCTAATATCCATGTGCCGTTAATTATTCTTGGATATTTAATATTAGTTGGTTCTTATTATTTGATTATTAATATTTCACATTTCATAATTTTTGATAAATAGAAAGATTATTACTAGACTTATATAATCCACTAATATTTCCATTATTGTAACAAAAGTGTAAACGCAGCCTAATGTAATAATCTATATGTTAATTTTCTGACCGAATCTTTAATATTGGATATGTAAATCTGTGTTCTTTCACAGCAGAAAAATGTTTATGATTTAGATTGACATAGATTTCGTTTAACAACAATGGGAAGATCGAATCTGTTCTTTTAAGTTTAATGTATTCAATAAGGTTCAAGTTGCAACGGGGAATGATTAGAGTTTAGTCTTTATTAACAGAGGCGAATCGTTCCCCTTATACAATTTTATTTGTTTATGCTGCAACGTGGAAATTAGTTCAACTTTGATATTGAGATTGTGAATATAGACATTGATGAGTATTTAGTTTTTGGAAATGTCGCAAGTCGCGCTGTGCAAATTACGTAATGCTTAACAAGTGAGCATCGATTGGAAAGGTATATAAGTAAATGCGGAGCTTAGTTTGCACGCATTCCATCAGCGTCGGCTCTACGATATAAACATCTGATGACAATTGGGAATAAATATACCTGTATTTCGCCAAGCACAATTTATACTCCGAAATTTATAATGTTATGGGACGACAGGTTAGGATCGGCCGAAATCCTTTGAGGTTAATGACGCCTGCCTATTGGACATGTATTTGTCACTGTTGACCCATATATTCTCATTCTTACGGATAAATGATAGAATTTCAGATCTTCGAACTTTATTTTGGCCTTCTTCAAAATTTATTCAACGTAGACTTATTTTGGGCAAGGAAGCAAAACTAGACATGTAATGCAATAAGTCTCGTTTTTCAATGGACATGTCATCATTGGCGTGTATCTTGATGCAAGCTCCGCCTATTAACGTTTCTCGATCCCAAGTACTCAGTGGAGCCCGTAGATTCGATTCTGCTTAAATCCTGCCCGTATTAACTTCGATACTCGTGACACATTTTGGTCGCAATACTGTAGGAAGGGGCACGTACGAAAGTTTTTGTCTGCTACTGAATGGTAGGCCGTAAGCTTCGTCTACGGTTGCAAAAACGACAGGGTTCTCTTCCCTGGTACGGCTTCCTCCTAGCGACACACATACACACGTAACTATTCCCTGCACATATACATATTTGGATTTTCCCCATGGAGACATGCAGCAAATTAGAATCCTGGATTCATCGAATATAATACTAACGAACAGGGGATTCTGTATTTCTTTTAAATTTAAGGATATTCATGGACTGTAAATTGTAACTTGAGTGTAATGTAAGCTTTCGTATGTATTGGAAATAAACCATCTCCTGGATAAAAATGAATGAAAAGAAAGGTCAAAGTAACCTCCCAGAAGATGCAGTTGCCAATCTTAAAATTTGAGAAGAGTCGTTCATTGTATTTTATGATTCACCAACAACACCCTTAAGTTCTCAATGCTTTATTCGCCAAGCCCGTACCTGAGAGGGGTCAGAGTATCCCATTTAGCCGTCTGAGTTTTAGCCGAGGTGAAATTAGAACATAAGGTATTTGGAAGATTGAGGCAGGCTAGGATTACCATAACTTGCAGCTCTCTGTGTGTGTGTTACTGAAAGGTTATCTGTAGTGGAGAGTGAAATAACACACAGTTATAGTTATATGAACATACATATATATATATGTTACGCAGATGAATTGCGTCTTACATTAAGCTAAGGTCAACCCTCATGCGTGAATAAGCGCGCGTAACGGCCATAGTAAGTCTCGCAGGTAGGTAAGACGAGCAGAGCCGCGCTCGCTGTGAAAGAGGTTGAGTTGACAGTAGCGTCGAGACGTTCGTCGCGTCCAGTTTAGCAGCTGCCGTGCGACCGATCAGTGGTTGTACGTTTTTCTTCGCCTGTGCCTCATTTGTCTACAGTATATTTGGATATACAACTTTACATCCGACTACAACTTCACGTCGTCCCTTGGCAAGTAGTGGCACCTGCCATTGCGTACGACGTATTGTCTCGTTCGTGACAGTTGGCACCCTAAACGTGGGGCCCGAGTGAGAAAAGATTGGTGATTCTCGATTGAGAAAAAGATTGGTGAAGGCTAGATTGAGAAAAAGATTGGTGAAAGCTAGATTGAGACGGAAGGAAGATAAACATTTTAATTGAATCCAGAAGAAGGGAAGAAAAGGATGGCGTATCAGCGTAAGCTACATGAAATAAATTCAAGAAAATACGTGGCAGAGAGAATTCGAAAAGACAGAACAAGATATGTATAGAGAAATACAAACAGAGGAACTAATTTCAGAAGTTGTTTCCGAGCAGATCCAACCTTTGGAGGATTCGCTGCGTGAACACGTGACAAAGGAAATTGCCGACTTGAAGAAATACCTGAAAGAAGAGATGTCTTTGCAGTTTTCCCTGTTGAGGAAATCGTTAACCGCAGAACTCTCTGGGACAAACGTAAAAGAAGTTGAGGAAATTGCTGGCACTAAAGACTTCAAGAATCCTATAGGAATTCAAGATGGTGGTCGAGATCCGTTGCTCTCTACGATGATGCAAGGCGCCGTGCATGTGCAGAGAGATGTAATGGATGTGGCGGTACAAACTGAAGAAGAAATCGAGGTGTGTAACCTTTGCGGTTGTCGCAAAGAATCCCGAATGGACTTAATTATAAAGACTATGAAAATGCAAGTGCCTGTAGAAGAAAAACCGGAATGTTCCCGAACAATATGTGAAGGTGATGGTTTAAGTGAGATTAGTCTGGACGATGAAATGTTGGTGGATCTAACCATATCGCCAAGACTTTATGACGAACTTAGTGCCCTTGGTGAAGAGTCAGTTTGGAATGAAATGGAAGAAATCAGTGAGGTAGACTCGAAAGGAAATTTTCCTTTAGTGTGTGAAATCGATCAAGGTTCTAATCAGAATCTTAAGGAGAAGATTTCCGAGCAAATCGCTGGAAAACAACTGAAGTTTGATGAACTTGTTAGCCGTATGGTTGCAGAACTTAAGTATGTGGGCAGCCGTAGCAAATTAAAGAAAAGGCTGATGAAACATGTTTGTGTCAATAAGGGCATTGTTTGCATGAAAGTTCCTTGAAATTTAAAGGAAATATTATGACTAACACTCCAGGTGTTTGGTGTATATAATATGTTTGTAATACCCATAGATATTTAATGGTTTTAGTGGATGTCTGTACCTGTAAATATTCCTTTGTATTAATATTGCGTATTATTTAGTATTTTTGTGAAAAAAGGGTAATTCGTATAGTGCATATTCTCTGTAAATCGTTCTTCTCCTTCATTTATATATGTATGTATATATATTTCGTCCAAGAAACGATTTTCAAAGTGGGGGCCATATGATATGAACCTCACGGCTAATATCCATGTGCCGTTAATTATTCTTGGATATTTAATATTAGTTGGTTCTTATTATTTGATTATTAATATTTCACATTTCATAATTTTTGATAAATAGAAAGATTATTACTAGACTTATATAATCCACTAATATTTCCATTATTGTAACAAAAGTGTAAACGCAGCCTAATGTAATAATCTATATGTTAATTTTCTGACCGAATCTTTAATATTGGATATGTAAATCTGTGTTCTTTCACAGCAGAAAAATGTTTATGATTTAGATTGACATAGATTTCGTTTAACAACAATGGGAAGATCGAATCTGTTCTTTTAAGTTTAATGTATTCAATAAGGTTCAAGTTGCAACGGGGAATGATTAGAGTTTAGTCTTTATTAACAGAGGCGAATCGTTCCCCTTATACAATTTTATTTGTTTATGCTGCAACGTGGAAATTAGTTCAACTTTGATATTGAGATTGTGAATATAGACATTGATGAGTATTTAGTTTTTGGAAATGTCGCAAGTCGCGCTGTGCAAATTACGTAATGCTTAACAAGTGAGCATCGATTGGAAAGGTATATAAGTAAATGCGGAGCTTAGTTTGCACGCATTCCATCAGCGTCGGCTCTACGATATAAACATCTGATGACAATTGGGAATAAATATACCTGTATTTCGCCAAGCACAATTTATACTCCGAAATTTATAATGTTATGGGACGACAGGTTAGGATCGGCCGAAATCCTTTGAGGTTAATGACGCCTGCCTATTGGACATGTATTTGTCACTGTTGACCCATATATTCTCATTCTTACGGATAAATGATAGAATTTCAGATCTTCGAACTTTATTTTGGCCTTCTTCAAAATTTATTCAACGTAGACTTATTTTGGGCAAGGAAGCAAAACTAGACATGTAATGCAATAAGTCTCGTTTTTCAATGGACATGTCATCATTGGCGTGTATCTTGATGCAAGCTCCGCCTATTAACGTTTCTCGATCCCAAGTACTCAGTGGAGCCCGTAGATTCGATTCTGCTTAAATCCTGCCCGTATTAACTTCGATACTCGTGACACATTTTGGTCGCAATACTGTAGGAAGGGGCACGTACGAAAGTTTTTGTCTGCTACTGAATGGTAGGCCGTAAGCTTCGTCTACGGTTGCAAAAACGACAGGGTTCTCTTCCCTGGTACGGCTTCCTCCTAGCGACACACATACACACGTAACTATTCCCTGCACATATACATATTTGGATTTTCCCCATGGAGACATGCAGCAAATTAGAATCCTGGATTCATCGAATATAATACTAACGAACAGGGGATTCTGTATTTCTTTTAAATTTAAGGATATTCATGGACTGTAAATTGTAACTTGAGTGTAATGTAAGCTTTCGTATGTATTGGAAATAAACCATCTCCTGGATAAAAATGAATGAAAAGAAAGGTCAAAGTAACCTCCCAGAAGATGCAGTTGCCAATCTTAAAATTTGAGAAGAGTCGTTCATTGTATTTTATGATTCACCAACAACACCCTTAAGTTCTCAATGCTTTATTCGCCAAGCCCGTACCTGAGAGGGGTCAGAGTATCCCATTTAGCCGTCTGAGTTTTAGCCGAGGTGAAATTAGAACATAAGGTATTTGGAAGATTGAGGCAGGCTAGGATTACCATAACTTGCAGCTCTCTGTGTGTGTGTTACTGAAAGGTTATCTGTAGTGGAGAGTGAAATAACACACAGTTATAGTTATATGAACATACATATATATATATGTTACGCAGATGAATTGCGTCTTACATTAAGCTAAGGTCAACCCTCATGCGTGAATAAGCGCGCGTAACGGCCATAGTAAGTCTCGCAGGTAGGTAAGACGAGCAGAGCCGCGCTCGCTGTGAAAGAGGTTGAGTTGACAGTAGCGTCGAGACGTTCGTCGCGTCCAGTTTAGCAGCTGCCGTGCGACCGATCAGTGGTTGTACGTTTTTCTTCGCCTGTGCCTCATTTGTCTACAGTATATTTGGATATACAACTTTACGTCCGACTGGAAGTCACGTCGTCCTTCGCAAGTAGTGGCAGCTGCCATTGCATTGCGTGCGTGACAAAGTCATATGCTCAAATACGTAGAAGAAGAAATGTTAGCAATTGTATTTGCAGTAGAAAAGTTTCATTATTATATTTATGGTAATCAAACTGAAATTCATACATACATAAGGAAGGGATGCAGAGACAGGAAGTACTTTGACCCCCAGGTTGCTCTTGCAGCGTGTGCCTCTTCGCTAAATTCCATAGCACGATGGAGGAAAGCGATGAAATTATAGTTCTCTCATCCCCTGCGACCACCGATCACGAGGAGGCAGCACTTTCTAGAATCCACGATCCAACGGTTTGAAAAATCAAAAGGAAAAGTTGAACATCAAAGGTTCTTGCTCCTAAGGTCAGAAGAAGTTCGTCTCCTTTCTTTTTGTTGCCATTACTGTCTCTCACTTACCATAATCCATGAAATGAAAAACACGACTAACTGCTTGAATATCACCTGCTTTGGTATATTGCTGTTTTCATAGTTATATTAATATACGTACGTAATAAATACATTATTGTGTGCCAAGATGAATAGTGTATTTAGCAGGCTTTAGACGGAAGCATTTGCTTTAACATTTTTCCTAGCATGAAAGCCACGTAAATGCTTTCAGAAACTTTCAGAAATCTTTTAGCAGATGGTAAGCATTTCATGTAACTCTTCGGTTAGCTCTTACGATTACAATGTATATACAGCATGAAAGGCACGTCCAGTTACACCATCAATGCTGAGTGCACGGTGTTTACAATTGAAACAACTAAAATATGCTTCCATACGTGTACAGTAAACGTTGTAAAGTATGTATTTAAGCAGCGCCATTGTTTTATACCTAAAAACGTTTTACACGAAACGTTATTCCTCTCGGTTGAATAGTTATCGGCTTTTAAAAATGTGAAGTGATACATTGTTTACATCTCACCTGGCCGCCATTATAACTTCACTCGTGGCCTAGAGGTCGCTTCTGATTGGTTACGCTACGAAAAATGCTACGGACCGAGCCTATCCTTGAGAAATGTCATGAAATATGACATGGCATCTGAGAGCCATAAGATTTTTCATTTTACACGGTAGCATTTGGTCATGGCGTAAATGTTAAGAAAAATGTTAAGGAAAAAGCTTTCGTCTAAAGCGGGCCTTACAGCATTTCACTCAAGCACTCAAAAGGGGGTGTGTAGACATGGACGCCCGCAGGGAGAGGCAAGCAAGATATTTTTTCCATGGGGGTGTCTGGGAGGGTGGGGTGGGGTGAGAACTAGGAACATTTTCCCAAATAATAGTATTGTGCCCTTAAGAAACATTCCTTCAGTTTGAAGATATCATGTTTCTGTAACGTCCTTTGAATAATTACCATTTTGAACTTCCATTTTTTGTTTTATTTAAACTTTTATTATGTAACTTTCATTTCGTTTCATATCTTGACGATGCAATTTGATAATAATATTTTTGCATTCATTAAACATATTGTAAATATTTATAACAAATTTTCAGTACTAATCTAACACTGGAGTATTTACCTGAAGGTGATTGCAAGACTTTCTTACTTGGCTTGGTTAAAACAATGACCTGCAACATTGAAATTTGTTTCAAAACATTTCAATGATTAGTTTAAAAGGCACACGCGCCGTTATTTCATTTGCTAAGAAATAAAGCCAATAAAAATCTGAAACCCTTATGTGGCCTATCTACCTGAACCTACCCGAAATCTAACAGAATGGTGTGACTGTGTTTTATGTATTGTAGTCCAATTGTTGTGTGGGTGGCCAGAATGAATGTTACCCAACTAAGAGCCCTCTGTAGCCTGTGTGAGGTATCGTAGAACTCTGAAATTTGGTGAATCCACTATGCAAACCATGGGGAAGAGGATGGCGATAAAAATAGTTCAATTTTCCGCCACCAGGTTGAAATGTGGGCTGTACATCCATGATGGGTTGTACAAATAATCACGTTAAGTGATTTAGCTGAGTTATTAATTAGAAAAACATTTGTTAGTGGCTGGAAGATGCGAGAAAATAATATCTCATTTATTGCAAGATTGCAAGGTGAAGGCAAATCCATAACCAATTGGAGCAGTTTATGTCATTATTACAACCCATCATGGAAGTACAGCGCCACATTTCAACCTGGTGGCTGAAAATTGAACTTTTTTATCACCATCCTCTTCCCCATGGTCTGCATAGTGGATTCACCAAATTTCAGAGTTCTACGATGCCTCAAACAGGCTACAAAGGGTTCTGAGTTGGGCAACTTTAATTCTGGCCACCCGGTACATAACCAGCAAAATACTCAATCGCTTGTTATGAATGAGTCGATTTCTGACGTAGGCATATTGTCAAGTGATTCAGATCAAATTTTAAACTATAATGTAGGTCCAGTCCTGATTGACCTGCCTGAACTTAGTGTTCCCTTTATGACGAAGTTGCTTTCTCACCTCATTATTTGAGCAAATATAAATGTTTGTATTGCATTCCTAAGTTCTGGAAATCAATTAAACACACGAATCTCGTTGTAGTTTGTGAAATGTGTTGTAACATAAAGTTTAATTCTCAGTATTACTAATAATTGTAGGAAATAATAATAACGTATTATTATTCATTTAAAATACAAAAAATATTTAATTCACAAAATATGATTGTACTTATTAAGCACAACTTAATTTCGTTAATATTCTGTAATTAAAACTGTAATTATTCTATTGAATTATTTGTGCTTATGCTTCAAAGCTAATATTAAATGTAAAACACTATTTTCAGCTTTGATAAGTAATGAAAATTGCCGCAGAACAAAAACATGTGATTCCTGTGGAGTTCAGTGCCCCGATGACGATAGCGAAAACCGTTTTTCGCTATCGCCTAAACTTTTCTCTGGAATCGCAATTTTATCAGCACACGACTGCACGTTATTGTTGTCGCGGCGCTTATCGGCACAGCCTGTTACTAGGGCTTGACAGTGCATAGGGGAGAGGGTGGAGAGGGAAGGGGTAGATAAACACTTGTTTGAGGAATAGTGTAGTTGCAGTTATTTGCATCAGTCGGTTGCTATTAGGATCACCCAGTGTCTGTTCCTGCAGTGCGTCGTGCAAGACTCCTAACGTGAAGAATACTGTTTGTGTGTGTTCGTGTGTTTCTTGTGTTCAGCGATGTCTAGGAAGTGTGTTAATTCGCCAAATCTTTTCTGTTATATTGTGTGTGGCGAGTTTACGAGAAGTCCCAAAGACATACCATTTCCCCGCTCGTCAAAAGGCGTACGAGTTGTATTTTGAATCAAAGGTAGATGAGGGTAAGTGTAGGGCACCTCAGAACTGTTGCCCACGTTGCTCCCACTATTTAAGAGGCTGGTTGCATGGAACCCACCCATCTATGCCATTTGCCGTACCACAGTTGTAGAGAGAACCTAGAAACCACATAACAGATTATTTTTGTTTAACGAAAGTAAATGGAATCTCAAGTAAATCAAAACACACAGTTTCATATCCAAATTTGGAATTTACAATGCGCCCAGTTCCGTATTCTGATTCTCTCCCAGTCCCAAAACCACCAGCGGAATGGACACTGGAAGATGAAACAGATGATGGTAGTGACCAACCAATAGATCACAAAGATCTTGATTACACGCCATCTAAATCACAGCCCCAACCACAGCCATTGTCACAGGCAGAATTGAATGATCTTGTAAGAGATCTAAGTCTTTGAAAAAGGCAAGCAGAATTGCTTGGGTCTCGTCTTCAAGAAAAAACCTGCTACAACCAAACACTAGTATATATTTCCGTAAACGACAGCTTGGTCTTTCCACTTTTTTCTCGATGGCAGTGTGTCTGGTATATTGTAATGACATAAATGGGCTGCTTACAGAATTTGGAATGATTCACAATCCGGAAGAATGGCGCCTATTCATAGATTCCTCAAAAAGTAGTCTCAAAGCTGTTCTTTTGCATAACAGGAACGAGAAACTTTCGATACCAGTGGCCCATTCCATTCAGTTAAAAGAAACCTACGAGAAAATGAGACTACTTCTGAAGTATATTGGCTATTCAAACCACAAATGGAAAATCTGCGTTGATCTCAAAGTTCTGGGGTTGTGCTGGGAATGCAGACTGGTTACACAAAATATTGCTGTTTCTTGTGTTACTGGGACAGTAGGGTAAGGAAAGACCATTATGTAGTGAAACAGTGGCCTTCGAGAAAAAGCTTCAATCCGGGTGAAAAATGTATTGACAAAGACAGTGTGATGTTACCACCGCTCCATCTGAAATTGGGCTTCATGAAGAATTTTGTGAAAGCAATGGACAAAGATGGCAGGGGTTTTCAATTTTTGCTGTCCAAATTTCATGCGATTAGTAATGCAAAAATTAAAGAAGGTATTTTCATTGAGCCTCAAATTCGTGACTTGATGAAAGACATAACCTTTGAAGGGTTGCTGACAGATACTGAGATGGCAGCTTGGCTTGCCTTCAAAGATGTATGCAACAATTTCTTGGGTAACGTCGGAACACATGCTGGACTGTTACAAGGCTATGTGGTGCAACATGCCTTTGAAAATACATTTCCTGCATTCTCATTTAGATTTTTTCCCGCCTAATCTCGGACATGTGAGTGACGAACATGGTGAGCGATTTCACCAAGATATCGCTGCCATGGAAAGACGATATTAGGGAAGATGGTCACCAAACCCTTTGGCAGATTACTGCTGGACACTCCTACAAGAAGTTTCACCATCCACCCACAAACGGAAAGTTTCCAGAACATGTTTCTAACTTGTAAATACATTTCAACCTTTTTGCAGCTTTCTCGTACCTTTTTTTATGTTTTGTAATACAAACAATTAATTTTGTTCCCTGATCTGTATTTTATCCAGTTACAGGTTACTCCTGTATTGCACTGGAGGAGTTTCCAAGTGTCGCGAAAGTTGCTACTTTGTTTTTCATGAATTACAATATATTGCTAACTATATGAAATATAAGCTAAGTGGTACATGTGGCATATCTTCTCCAGAAAAATTGGTACGTGATGGAACATTTCTGATTTCATTTTTGTAATCAGAGTATTTGATTTAGTAAAGAACACTTTCTTTCATATCGCGGCAAGACAGAAAGTTCAAATTTGTTGCAGTGCGATAATCAGTGCTTTAAAAATTGGTTCATCTCTTAGGTTATTATATTCTTGAGGATCGAAAAGAGAGAGGGTGGTCTGACTTTATAATCACCCTGTACAATTAGGTTAAAACCGATCTATAACAAATGTGGAACGGATGAGGAACATGTCCTACATATACCGTTTCTGAGACGAAAACGAAGCTCATTCTCTTCAGTAGCAGGTTAGGGTACATGATTCCAGAATTTAAATCTCCCACATAGGCTGCTGTAATGCCAGTTTTTCAAAGTTTTTAACCTTTCGTTCTTCTCTCCTGTTATTTCCTCATCCTTCATTTTTCCACATCTCTTCATCCTTCGTGACCCTTCTCCAGTTTCGACTTTCTCCTCGGAAGCGGAGAAAGTACAATGACCTGCGGTTACGGCAACGTGACTTTTCTCAGTTACGCTCGATAAGATGTCATCTTTATATCATGCTTCCAACGTCTGTCGCTGAGCCCCAGTGCCTTGAGCTCTCAATTGACGTTGTTACCCCGAAAGGTTCGAGTCCCAATCATGGTAATGTGCTTGTTTCACAATGTGCTACATTCAATAATCATTATGCCATCGTCGTTGCGATTAATCTAAACACATAATAAATAAATAACACGACTGGTACCTTTGGAACCAACATCAACGGATGCCTGGTGATTTCTAGTTAGATACACCACACGCCATACAAGTAACATACTTATATGCTAACAAAAACCACCATTCTTGACTACATAATTAACAATCATATACATTGATAAACTACCCTGAATGTATGCGGGTGGAGGTTCCCCCTTTTTAAAAATAAGTATTCATTCATTCATTGTTTTCTGCCTGAGTTTTGTCTTTAAGTATACTTTATGCACAGAAAGGAGGTGATCTAGTCGGTATGGCATCTGACTGCCACGCGGGAGAGCCGGGTTCGATCTAAGGTCGGAATGTTTCCGGTCTTGTCCCCGCATACTCGGCTCTGGGACTCACCCAGCCCCAAATCAATGGGTACCTGGTGGTAACCCTGGGAGGTAAAGGCGCCCGGAGCGTGGTACTGATCACATCACCTCCAAGAAAACTGGCCGAGATCCAGAATGTGTGGTAACCTAGCCCACATCCCCTTAATGTGCCTACATTGTTTGTTATATGGACAGAAAGGCTAATAGGGAGGGATTCGAACCACTATGTGCCTCCAACTGGTATCGAACCCGGAACCCCTTGATTATATATATATATAAATAAATAATATATAAACAAATAAATAATATACATATATATAGAATGTATACATATATATGTATGTATATATATAATATATAATAAAGAATATATATATATATATATATATATATATATATATATATATATATATATATATATATATATAGAGAGAGAGAGAGAGAGAGAGAGAGAGAGAAGAGAGAGGAAAAGAAGATAACGTAAACTGAGAAGTCTGAATTGTAAATGCAGGAACTGGATCTTCCGGCGGCGTACTGGTAACGTCGTTGCATTGTAATCAAGGGGTCCGGGATTCGATACCCGATAGAGGCACATGGTGCTTTGCATCCCACTTTAAACCGTAAGTTCAGTCCCGATTAGAACATTTGTGCACAAAATAGACTTAAAGCAAAACTCACAATATTGTTCTGAGACACACTATGAACAAAGGAATTAACAATAACAAATTGATTAATAGGGCTCGAATAACTATGCATTTTGCATATTGCATGTGCAAATGCATATTTAATGATGTTTATTTCATATGCATATTTCATAAGGAGGTGCATATTTGTATGAAAATAAGTCGATATTGTGTTTATTTTTGTACCCACAACCAACATCGAGCATATAGTACTGTATTTATTTTTCTTCTCCTCGCTTCTCGTCTCTTTTCTTTATCTTTTCCTCTGTCTTCCTTCTTTCAACAAGTTCAAACAAGTTACAACTTCAAACAAGTTACAACTTCAAACAAGCATCAAAATTATAGAAGACGTTAAAGAGGCCCTCGCCCAGGTTGAAGACCCTGTGTATATGCAGAAATTGGATGCAGTGTTGGAAAAGAGCAGTGTGTATGCAACAATGGTGAAAGTTTGGAAAATTCTGCATACAAATGGACAACGTGTGGATGATTGTTGCCCTAAAATACAGTCCACTTGTGTCCTGCGAAGTGGGACGTGTGTTTTCTGAATATAAGACTATTGAAAACAGAAGGAGTTTCTCAAGTTTGAAAATGTGAGACATCATGTTGTTATCAAATGCAATCATGATCTTGATCTGTAATGTATTGTGTTTCATTTAACGCAGAACCATACAGCGTGTCCACAATGAGACTCCAACATTTTGAAAATCTATAACTTTTTCATTTCAGATTGTACAGCTGTGATTCCGGAAGAAAAAGAAGCAAAAACTCAAAAAGTTTATGTGGTAACATTTTAGTGCGCGGAATAGTCGTAGTGGCGCTGCAACAATCGATTGTTTGATTGTTTGTTTACGGTGGTGGTAAACCCAGAATCCAGGAACAGGTTGTAGAAAATGTGCGGAGATCATTCGAAAGGAGTCCACAGAAGTTAGTAAGACAAGCAGCGAGAGAACTTGGTATGAAACGGTCGACAGTTCACAAAGTTCTTCACTGCTTGTCTTACTGATTTCGTTTCTGCATACCACTACACAACCTGTGCACGCTCGTTTGGAATCTCCATTTTCAAAAAATCGATTGTTGCAGCGCCACTACGGCTATTCCGCGCACTAAAACGTTACCACATAAACTTTTTGAGTTTCTGCTTCTGCTTCTTCCGGAATCACAGCTGTACAATCTGAAATGAAAAAGTTATAGACTTTCAAAATGTTGGAGTCTCATTGTGGACACGCTGTATTAATTGAAAAAATCCGTGTAGCGAATGAGCATTCAGAATAATGCATGTAATCTTTCATAGTTTGTAATATACATCATTTATAAATTAAACGGCTTTTTAAAGTGCATATTTATGTGCATATTTTACAATTTTTTAGTGCATATTTGCATGCATAGTTTGCCTTTTTTTAGTGCATAACTATCCGAGTCCCATTGATTAAGAAGCATTACATCGTTACATGTGTGAAATTCCCACATAAAATGTAAGATGTAGTTGTGCGATTTGATTTAAAAATTCATAATGAACTAACACGACTTCATCGAATTATGAAGTACTTTCTGGTGTTTGCTAATAAATAAAAAAATAAGTATGATAACATAGGCTGAATGCATGAGAAGTGTTAACGAAATTGTGTTACGTATGTGAGTGAATGCTTTAAAAATGTAACAACGTTTGGCTTCATTTTTCTGTGAAGCATAGAGGCTACAGATGCTATTAAAACCCTAGTTTACCCGAGAAACTTACTTACCTGAGGGGCGGGAGGCGCACAGGGCCACACTTTTTAATCACTAAAATTCAAGAAACCATTTTCTTATTGAATCACTGATTCCTTTGTTGATTATATTTGTGCAGTCATATATTAATTATAATAATTACAAAAAATACATTTTTTAATAAAAATAATAACCAATTATTTCATTGTTTATTTTCGCGAGGCATCCGACGAGAAATGATCCTACTCCATGTTCATAACAAAATAAATGTTTGTGAATGCATATAATTTGCATATTTCACCATCAAATATCCCCTCCACCTAAATTTGTCAACTGTGAAGATTTTTATAAAATAATAAAAATTAATTACATTATTTTCTAGGGTATTCCCAATATTTCTGTATTACTTTTGTTCATGAAAACATAAATATAATGCAAATAGTAGTCGAAATGCACTTGGTGGGCCTATCAGACGCCATCTTTGAATGTGTGTCATTCGAAACACTCATGCCAGCGATAGTGTACAATTGGCTGTTAATGATGGTAATTTTTGTAATTATTATAATAATTAATAAACAACTGTACCTCCTTAAACAAAATAGCATTAATTAAAAAAATATTATGGTTTCTGTGAGTTTTAGTGAATGGTAAAATATATATGTGTGTGACAATCAACGCAAATAAATTAAAACGTTCCAGTACATTCCTTAAGCTGGTACGTGTGGAATGCCACGCAAGAACATATCCCCTCCATTATAATTTAAACAACTCCTATTTCCCCCATTCTCAGAGGCCGAAACTGGAGATCTAGGTTTTGTGCTAGGAGCAAGTTCTAGGTTTCCATTCACAGACAACAGGGGCAGCACTTACTCTAATTTTTGCAAATAGTTTTCTTGTTTTTTTCTTTCTGCCCGATCGACAAGTTTCTAGTGAATTCTGGGAAAGCTTGTGCAATGACAGTCGTTCGAGGTCGCTGAGGGAATGCGGGTCGCTTTAGACTGGAAAATGCGAATGATCAGATTACACGCAGTGTACATTATTCATGACACGTTCCGAGTACAGAGTGAGTAATTCATGTTAGCAACACACGAGAGAATCTTCCGTTTTGCTCTCTACTCAACGAATGCACCGTTCCAACAACTTTGTTTCAGTGTTGCCAGTTACAAAATTGAAATTATCAGTTTCAGTGGGGCTGGACACTCACTGGAATGGCTCACTGATAAGAGTTTCGAGTGAATGGCACACTGGGAGGAGTTTGGAGTGAATGACTTACTGACAATAGTTTGGAATGAATGGCGGCTCATTGGAAAGAGTTTGTCGTGAACGGCTCCCTGAGAAGAGTTTGGAGTGAATATCTCACTGAGAAGAGTTTGAAGTGAATATCTCACTGAGAAGAGTTTGGAGTGATCGGCTAACTGAGAAGAGTTTGGAGTGAACGGCTCACTGAGAAGATTTTGGAGTGAACGACATACTGGGAGGAGTTTTGAGTGATAGGCTCACCGAGAAGATTTTTGGAGTGAAAGGTACACTGGAGGGGTTTGAAGTGAATGTATCACTGAGAAGAGTTTGGAGTGAATGTCTCACTGAGAAGAGTTTGGAGCAGTGACGTGCACTGAGGATTGGATAGTCTAGCAGAGATAGATCAATCAATCTCACACGCTAATTATTTTCAAATCACAATATTTATTGTCTTGTTAAAGCCGCAGTTCATTTTCACGCGCTTCTCGTCCCTCGGTGAGATCCGCGCAGGCAAAGCTAGCCTAGCTCGCTCTTCCTCCGCCTCACCAAATCCAGGTAGGGTAGAAACGACCGGCCGAAGGGAAAGGGAAGATTTCTGCCTCTGCCTTCCTTGTCCCCTCACCCCCCACTGCAATGGTTGAAAGCCCGTGCTTTCAGGTCCCCTAGTCTATCTCCTATAGGACAGATAGGGGATTGGTTTCCCTTCGATATCTTTGAAAATCCTCTAAAAAAGTCAGGGGGAAATTATCTGCAGTACTTATGTTCTCTGTATTTACACCACAACTTTTTGCACGTCGTACAATATTTATGTATAATGTGGAATGTAGTTTTATTATTTATGTAATGGAAACGTATTATGTGCAGACAATAATGTTATGCTTTCATTTTTTTCCAAATATGGAATACCGGTATATAATGATTAAATAACAAATATTTGCTCAGGCTCCCTCTCGCTCTCGTTTTAGTAGTGTTTGATAGAAGCATGATAAGAGGAAGAAGAAGAATTTGTATTTTATAACATGTTATTGATTGGTTGTCATAGTAACTGTGTGTAAGATGTACGTGCATGGCTTCCAGGCATTAAAGTTATGTTGTTTAATTTGAACCTACGTATTTTGTATGTCTTGTACATGTATAGATAAGAAATCACACACACAACAAGGCTTACAGTGTTTTATTTAAATATACTAATCTCTTGGCCTCCAATAAAAAAAATGGGTAAGCTAAACAGTCATAAATACGGACGTATTTATGTGGGCAAGAGAACGCGCGATCTAATTGTTGTTGTTGTTGGTTTGGTTTATTTTACTTCGCTTTTCTGCCCGCGAAAATCAGAATGAGTGATGATGATATGATGAAATTTATAAGGGACCTCACAAAGAACAATTCAGGCCGGGATTCGAATCCGTGATGAGCGCGCATTCTTGTTCCTATGTCTTGTACTCTGCATTGAATAATGAAATAATTTGGAATGAAAAATGTATCTCAGAACTCAAAAAGCCAAATGAATATTATTGAAGAAAATCTTCTCTAATATGTTGATTTTTTGCCATTTCCCATCACTTTTTCTAGTTGTATAGATTTAATCGCAATAAGTAGCTAATGAGCTTAAAGTCATGAGGGACTCTAGACTCCTGATTTCACAGTGTCCTGCAGATGCACTGGAAGGGATTTTTTTTAAAGCGTTGCTCTTCCATCACTTTGCCTAACTTCTGCCATGACGATGAACGTTGATTAAATTAAACAGGTGAAGGGTGGATACATAGGAACTCTTATGCACAGGCCAGGGCTCGAGTCCGGATCCTTCAGTAACGAGACCATGGGATGGAGAAATTACTGAAATCGAGCAATGCAAAAAAATTGGAAAAACGTTAATCATATACAAAGATGATGTTTCAAAAATCCAATTGAAAATTACCACTGAGGAAAAATGTCGTTTGTTTTACCGATACCTATGTATTTCAACTCATCTTTGTTGTCGGTCGACCTCCATGGGTGAGAGCAAATGGTCCCGAATCGGTACCCGATGGAGGCACATATTGGTTCGGATCCCACTTTAAACTGTAGCTTCAGTTCCGATTAGCCTTTCTGTGCATAAAGTGGACTTAAAACACCAAATCCACAAACAAATCAACCAACCGTGGGAGAGTGGTTATCACAGCGCTCGACGACACCAGGAGTTCCGGGTTCGAACCCCGACCTTGGCATAGATGTTATTTGTCTTTGTCCCTTCATTAATTTTATCGTACAATCGTTGCAATTAAGGCAAAAAAAAGCGACGCTAAGTAACAAAAATCCAATCAAATCATTGATTGATTGCTTGACTTGGTTTTTTTACTCCGCATTTCCGCCACTTTTGGCTAATCGCGAAGATGATACGATAAAATTGATGAAGGGACACGCACACAAAGAACACCTATGGCCAAGCCGAGATTCGAACCCGGGATTTCTATCTTAGTAGTCAAATCAAATCATTTTTCATTCTCGAAAGGGGGTGGGAGTTTGTGTACTTTTTTTTAGTACTTGTTCATCATTTTGCAATCTTTTCCTGTTTTTGACGTTCTTTTTTTTTAGGAATACTTAACCCTAAAGGGGGGAAGGGTATGACCTACACCATCCCCCTTGGGCACGCCACTGATTGCTACCCCAAGTGTCGACGTCACCGCACGTCACTGGTTTGGAGTGAATAGCGCACAGAGAAGAGTTCGTAGTAAACGGCACACTGGGAGGAGTTTGGAGTGAACGGCCCCCTGAGAAAGTTTGCAGTGAATGACACACTGGGTGGACTTTGGAATGAATGATTCACTTAGAACAGTTTGGAATGAATGGCTCATTGAGAAGAGTTTGGCGTGAATGACACACTGGGAGGAGTTTGGAGTTAATAAGCACACTGGGAAGGGTTTGGATTGAATGTCTCACTGAAAAGAGTTTGGATTGAATGTCTCACTGATAAGAGTTTGGAGTGAAGGCTCACTGAGAAGAGTTTGGAGTGAATGGCTCACTAAGAAGAGTTTGGAGTAAATGACTCACTGATAAGAGTTTGGAGTGAATGGATCGCTGGAAAGAGTTTAGATTGAATAGCACACTGCGAGGAGTTTGAAATAAATGGCTCAGTGAGAAGGGTTTGAAGTGATTGCATCGCCTGAAAGAATTTGGAGTGAATGGCATACTCGAAGGAGTTTGGAATAAGTGGCTCACTGCGAACAGTTTGGAGTAAATGATACACTGGGAGGAGTTTGGAGTGAATGGCTTACTGAGAAGAGCTTGGAGTGAATGACTCACAGAGAAGAATTTGGAGTGTGACACACTGGATGGAGTTTCAAGTGAACGGCTCACTGAGAAGAGTTTGGAGTGAATGGCTCACTGAGAAGAGTTCGGAGTGAATGGAACACTAAGAAGAGTTTGGAGTGAATGACTCACTGAGAAGAGTTTGGAGCGAATGGTTTGCTGGTAAGTGTTTCGAGTGAGCAGCTCATTTGAAAGAGTTTGGAATGAACGGCTCACTTGGAAGAGTTTGGAGTGAATTGCTCACGGGAAGAGTTTGGAGTGAATGCTTCACTGGGAAGTGTTTGGAGTGAATGCTTCACTGAGAAGAGTTTGAAGTGAATAACACACGGGGAGGAGTTTATGGTGAACGGTTCACTGGTGAGGAATTCAGAATGATCCGTTCACTGAGAAGAAGTATTAAAGATATATTCATTTGGTATAGCTCAACATGACCTATAGTTTGAAAACAGTTCGATTCTACCAGAGAATCAGTGAGTTGGCAACCGTGCTGAGATTCGCGTGTAGTCGTAAATCTGATCAGACACAGTTATAGAACCAGTTCGTGAACAGAGCACGCGGAGGCAGTAATCGTTCGTTCGCAACTTTCGCCTAGAACTTCTCGGAATGAACGGTACCTGCTACAGGAACCCAACAGATGCCAAGAGAAAGCGAGTCTCTTCCATTGCTTCTGACGAATCATCGCCATCTGACACCCGAGTGTCGCTTACATAACACCAACGACTCATTCTCCAGTCAGACGTAAAGATTTATCTCACTGTTACGAGGATTGCACAATGCCCCACTCAGGTACTATGAATCAAAGCTGGGTTCCTGGAGGGCATAAGGTTTCATCGACGTCAGAGTATTGTTGGAGCCTCACAGAGGTCATCGAAATGTCGGAAGACAATGACTATCTTCTGGTTGAAGAATGCCACAGCGCACACAAATAAACAACCCACGCCTAGTACTTGTTCCAGAAGGGTCAAAGAACCAAAGAGAGTCATAGTGAAGGTTGTTCTGAAAATGATCCTCTTCTTTGAAGCACTTTTGTCAATATTCTTAAACTTGAACATTATTGACCAATGAGGGAGCGGTCTAGGATAGATCTAAGCTTCAAGGTTTCCGTGTTCCATTTTTTTCCAGCCACGTGTCATTGTTTTAGCTCACTCATTTCATTTCTCCATATTCAAGTACCCTGTACCTTCAGTCCTGAAGTTCAAGCCCAGGAAATGTGGTTTCATAGCAACACCAAGTGTGGAAGAAAAAAGGAAAAAAATCACGCTGTGTACTTGATATACACGTACAGTCGCTGCCAATATAAATGGGTCACCTACATCCTGATATACACGCTTCCTTGCAAGGTGTAATGTGTGTCGCATAATTCTACGGCGATGGTAGAAGTTGCCATTGGAAATTTGCTATTAAAATCCACTTATTTTCTTTTCTTCCTTTCTTTACACTGGGACTTTTACCACCAAGAGTTAGATTTAATAGCCATGCTTCCAATTGCATTACGATGTCTTGTAGCGTACTGAGGGACACTTATGTATAATCTTTCAAAATTTGTTTTACAATCTATTACACTTGATAAGATAATTACTATGCATTGATGACAGAACATGGCATTTTACATAGAAAAATAAACTTTCAGCAGCTCAAACATATTAAAATTTTAATAGTTATACACCATTGATATTAGGCTTGATGTTTATGATTATAATTGTAAAGGTTATTATCATTAGACAGTTTACAATTAATCAATAATAACTTTCATTTTAAACAATCTCATTATATATATCAATCTGCATCTAATATACTATAACAACTACATTATTAGTATTCATTATGCTTATTGTAGAAGTACATATATACTTCCATTTTCAACTTTTGAAAAAGTCTATCAAAATATTACTGAATTTTAACTTTTGAGACAACATACATTTAATGATAGCCAATTGCAGTATATTTTCCATAACAAGTGATTATCCATTGTAAATAACCCATAAATATTTTTTTAAAAAAATTCTACCAAGCAATATAACGCAATGATCAATTACCGGTAGATTATATAATTATTGCAAAACGTTTACTAAATCAATAGAAGGGGTTTGGATCGTTAATCCCTCTCCTTATATAGATCTTGTGGCAATATAATGGTTCTACATTCAAGGTTACATAACTTGAGTTTGTTACTTAACTTGCTGCATTCACAATAAACATAATACATTTTGTAATGATTACATATAAATCTAGAAAACGTTCGTTGCCTTTTCAATTAGCAAAGCATTTCTTTTATATACATGAAAACGAGAGGGGGAATTTATGGAATCAGCGCACGATTATTCCTCATCCCCCCCTCCTTTCCTTCTTGCGATTTTTATGCATTTTCTTTTTTATGCAAAATACTAGTATGACCTATCAAATTGTAACTAGAAATCACTTCTTGGCTCATTTGCCTTTTTCTATTTCTTCAGCTTCCAAATGAGGTCGGTACGAACTCTCGAGCTTCGCATGTTGAATTGAAACATCATACACAAGAACCAATATTTTGAAAATATACCAGATTTTTAAAATGTGAAAAATATTTCCTCATAGAAATTGCATGCTTTTGAAGATAGTATGAGGAAAGAAAAGCATGTTTTGTATTACTAAAATATAACTCTAGGATGATAATTGTCATGGATGTGATGGATATCCATATTTTCTGAATATCCAGATCCATATTTTCGAATTGCCTAATTCTTGGATATTTCTCGAATGGTGGAAATCTATGTGCAAGATATCCTCAATTTGGATATCTATATATCGTAGTATATTTTTATCTGGGTATCTGACATGTGGTTGGTTGATTTGGTTTATTTTACGGCACTTTTGCCTAAGCGTGAAGAAGATAATGATTGATAATACGATGAAATTCAAGGGACACTCACAAAGAGAAAGAACACAGATGGCCATGTCGGGATTCGGACTCAGGACCCCTATCGTCCCTGTGCTAGCCACTCCGCCGTGTAGCTCGGTGTGTGCGTGCATGTATGTAGAGTCGTGTAATTTGGGAAATTTTCGGAAGAAGCCCTGGGTCTCACGAGCCCATGCCAAGCTATGCCATTAGCCACTGAGGTTACATAAGCAGCTTAAGGTGCGTGGGTTCTTGGGTGAGCCGATTCCATTTACGTTGAGAAACAGCTGTCGCTTGCTTCTTTTGAAAATATCGTTGTCGCTTCTCCCAAAGCCCAACGTTATGTTGTGACGGGAGAACACGTGAGGGCAACGAACCGAGCCACGCCTGCACACGTGACAGCGCTGTCCTCTTACCTCTCGTCACGTGTGCGTCCGCCAATAGTCACCATCCGCTTCCGCGTATTTTGCAAAGCCCGATCAATACAGGGTTATTGCGACAGGAAAAATATTTAGAAAGAGAGGGACAGATAATTTGGCAGGCGTACCCAGAGGGGAAAAAATGTTCATTTAGACTAACCATAAAATAGTTTCTGCTAAACAAATATTTATTTGAGTAGGCCAGAAACAAACGTCCAGAGTCACCAAATAATTAGGTCAAATTTATCATATTAGTAAAAGCTGCCAAATTCTTTGAATGTGTTTGGTTAATTCAAACAAGTTAGTTTTTCTCTGTACAGACACAAGTTTATAAATAAACACTTCCAATTCACTTCAAAAGGAAAGTAAAGATAGAAACATAAAGAAAAAAGAAAACAGGAAAAGATAGAAACAGAGGGAGAGGAATGAGAAAACAGAATAAGAAAAAAAGAGAAACAGGAAGAGAGAAGCAGAGAGAGAACAGAAGAAAAGTAAAGAGAGAAACAGAGCGAGAAGAGAGCACAGAGGAAAAGAGAGAAAAACAGTAAGATAGAAAGGAGGAAAAGATAGAAACAGAGGGAGAGGAATGAGAAAACAGAGAATAAGAAAAGAGAGAAACAGGAAGAAGAGAGGAAAACAGGAAGAGAGAAGCAGAGAGAGAACAGAAGAAAAGTAAAGAGAGAAACAGCGAGAAGAGAGCACAGAGAAAAAGAGAAAAAGCAGTAAGAGAAAAAGGAAGGAGGAAAGAGATAAAAGAGAACACAGAAGAAAGGAAAGAGAAGATGGAAAAGAGAACATCAAAGAAAAGAAAGAAAGGATGAGGAAAAGAAAGATGGAAAAGAAAGAGAAAAACGGAGAGCAATAAAAGAGGTAAAATAGAGAGAGAGAGAAACAGAGGAAAGAGAAAAGAGAACAATGGGAAAGAAAAGAGAAACAGATGGAAAGGAGAACATCGAGATAAAGAAAGAGAAAGAATGGAGGAAAATAAAGATAGGAACAGATGGAAAGGAAGGAGAGAAACAGTAAGAAAGAAAAGATGGAAAATCGAGACAGAGAACAAAGAGAAGAACAAGAAGAATGGGAAGAGAAAACTGAGATCAAGAAAAGAGAGAAACAGAGGAAAGATAAAAGAGAGAACAGAGAAAAGAAAATAAAACAGAGGAAAGGAGAACATTAAGAAATAGAGAGAATAGAGGAACAGATGGAAGGGAAGAGAAAACAGAGAGCAACAAAATAGGGAAAATAAACAGAGAAACACAGAGGAAAGATATAACAGAGGAAAGAAATGAGAGAACTCATGAGAGCACAGCTCCCAACTCTTGTTAACTAAACTCCTGTATTTAAACCACATAACCATACGTGAATCTAATCTGCCACAGTATAATTAAGACAGAAATCAGAAAGATAAAACATTCACGTACCTTTTAAGGCTGCAAACGGGTTGATTTCGTAACGTGTTCCCAGATTCCGTTTCTCCCAGTTTGTCCCGAACGTTGTCCCTTTAATATTACGCCGCATCGACTCTGGAATTTTGCCAAGATACCGGGTTCCAGCGCAGCTCCGTTCCAGCCGCCTGGAGCCCGAAAGGGTAACAGATTTTTGGAGAAAGACTTCAAAAGTGACAAGGAAATATCCAGAAAAGCTACACTAACTTTCAAGACTCACTATTTTTATCCTGTATATCATTTTTTAAACCTTCGCATTTCTCAGGGCTTACCGAGTTCTTCGTCTGTACAGTGACACATACAAAACTACACTGACGGAGCTATTTAATGAAATCGACAACAGCAAATCGATAATATTGGAAATTCAGGGTTTTTTCCCCTGTACTGTCTTCCACTTGTCCGTATTCTGTCAAGATCAATACACTCTTGGAGTGCAAGGGTGACCCTTTCCGAGGGCACTCAAATTTCAACTTCCCTTCCGCGTAGTAGGCTAGCGAGTCTCTGGCGTCTGGGCTCAAGCCCAATATAATCCTCCATGGGGCTCGTGTTGTGATTGTCCTTTCATCCATTTCATCACATCATAATTCATTCACATCGTCGCGATTAGCCAAACGAGGCAGAAATGCGACGTTAAATGAACTAAATCAATCAATCAATACGCTCTTGACCTTCCCTATCATGGAAATTCCCCGTTCTTCCTTTCCCTCCCACTTCTCCACCCGTAACCCCATTCTTCTTCTTTTTTTCAATCTTCGAGATGTGCATGTGCATTTTGAAAAGTGACATGAATTGACGGGAAAGGAGCAGGAACGCAACCCAAGTTCGTGCTGGCTTATTCCGGGATCATTGGCCGTCAGCTGACATTGCAAACTGTAAGCATCACGCGATTTCAAATTGAGCCCTGACACCGTTTTTTGTGTGCAGTATTTGCCTGCATCGCCACAGAAATAGCACCTGACGAAGAGATCGTTCTGCTTTCAGGACACACTTAATTTGTATGGCTGTCAGGGAAGCGTAAAATGTCCAATTGTTGGTAGTCATCCGGCTGCCGTGCGAAGGTTCCTATGTTCGGAGCTGTTATCAATGGCTGTAAGTATATATATATATGTAAACATATTGCAATTGTGTTTGCTTTGCTCGCGCGGTGAACGTAAAAGAGAGAATGCGACACATGAATGAAATATTGAACACGCCACTTTTTGTTTTGATTTGTAACGCAAGAGTGCCCTAAGTGCTCCACCTGTTAGTTGCACCTTCGGAAGTATCGATTTAGTGTCCTAGGTTAGTGCGTTGTTGCGAAGCGTTGGAAAACTTTGGACGTGCACATCTCCAAGATTGAAAAAAGAAGAAGAATGGGGTTACAGGTGGAGAAGGGGGAAGCAGGCCAAGGCACTTATCTAGAAATATATTTCGGGGGGGTTGATTGATTGCTTTTGTTTATTTTCGTCGCTTTTCCTGCTACACGAACACGAGGATGAGTGACGATATGGTGAAATTCATGAAGGACACCCCTAAAGAACACCTATTCCCACGCGGCCGGAAATCGAACCCGGGGTCCTTGGCGACGTCGTGTACACTGCTTACCACTCCGCCACGTAAGTCATTAGCGTGGGTCAAGAGTTTGGCATGTGTCTTAAATTTCGATGAACGCGTGCGTCTCTCTGTGCCCCCAACCTCGACATCCATGCACCAACGAAAGGTAGAGATGACAATAATAAAGATGACTTATGCAGAGTTAGAACAGGTCTTTGATAAATTTTCCCAGTATGATATGAAAATTCTGTTAGGTGACTGTAATGCACAGATTGGCAAGGAAGAGACATTTAAACCCACGATTGGTAAAGAAAGTCTTCATGAATTAAGTAATGATAATAGTATAAGATTAATTACTTTTGCAACCTCAAACAATTTGATTGTGAAAAGTACCACTTTAAAACATAAAGATATCCATAAATATACCTGGTCTTCTCAAGATGGTAAAACTCATAATCAGATAGATCATATTCTCATTGATAAGAGAA
Source organism: Lepisma saccharinum (assembly GCF_977018435.1). Classification (NCBI taxonomy): domain Eukaryota; kingdom Metazoa; phylum Arthropoda; class Insecta; order Zygentoma; family Lepismatidae; genus Lepisma; species Lepisma saccharinum. Next base: position 24,821,106 of record NC_139248.1, read on the forward strand.
GGCATACTAGTATAGTTGACGTTCCTTCACATAGAGGTGCTGACTGTGCCAGTGACGATTATTCTGTAATTGCTAAATTAAGATAAATACCCTCGGTGATAAATCATAAGCAACAAAATCTAAAAGCTCTAAAATTTAATACAGGAAAATTTGCTGATGATAGAATTAAGAAAGATTACCAAATTAAACTGTCAAATAAATTCGATATTTTGCAGGATTTAAATGATGATGAAAATATAAATGAAACAGATGTAAATAAGAATTGGGAGTACATACGTAATGCAATAGAATCAGCAGCTGAAGAAAGTATAAAATACTATAAACCAAGGAAAAGTAAGCCATGGTTTGATAGTGAATGTCATAATCTAATAGAAATAAGAAATCAGGCTGGACTTAGGTAGTTAAATAACTCTGATGATACAAATTTAAGCAATTATAATAGAATAAAGCGAGAAGTTAACCGCACGTTTAGAAGTAAAGAAAGAGATGACTTGAAAAGCAAAATTAACGAAATTGAAACAAACAGCAAAGACAAACGTATCAGAGATTTAAATAAAGGTGTAAATGAATTTAGAAAGGGGTGGCAACCTAAAGTAAACTTGATAAAAGATAAAGACGGTGATTTTCTAGCTGACCCAAGCGATATTTTAAATAGATGGAAGAACTACTTTAATGAACTTTTAAATGTTCATGTAGGAGATAAATCAGACGTAAATGAAGTACACACAGCAGAACCTTTAGTTCCAGAACCTAACTTGACTGTAGTTAAAGATGGTATTAAAAGGCTAAAGAATAATAAAGCACCTGGCATTGATTTAATACCATCTGAATTAATTAAATATGGTGGGAATTCGTTAATATGTCAAATTCATAAATTAATTTGTTTAATATGGAATAAAGAAGAAATCCATCAACAGTGGAAAGAATCCATAATTGTTCCTGTGTTTAAAAAAGGTGATAAAATGAACTGCAATAATTACCGTGGAATTTCTCTACTCTCAACAACATATAAAATATTATCTAACATTCTTTTAGCAAGACTAACCCCATATGCTAATGAAACGTAACAGATCAAGAACAGATCAAATTTTTCACATCAGACAGACACTTGAGAAAAAGTGGGAATATAATCAAAGTGTCCATCAGCTATTCATTGATTTTAAGAAAGCATTTGATTCAATCAAAAGAGATCAATTATATAATATATTAATCGAGTTTGGAATACCTAAGAAGCTTGTTAGTATGATAAAAGTATGCACCAGTGAAACAGAAAATAAAATTCATGATGTGTTAAAACAAGATTCATTATCTCCATTGCTCTTTAATTTTGCCTTAGAATACGCAGTTAGAAAGGTAAAAGAAACTAACGAAGGACTAAAATTAAACGGTGTGATTCAGTTGTTAGCATATGCAGATGATGTAGACTTACTGGGGGATGATGTAAATACAATTAAGGATAATGCTAAAATATTTTTCAAAGAAACTAAAGAGATAGGTTTGGAAGTTAACAAAGAAAAAACTAAATATATGCTTACAGAACGAAACCAAGTGTTAGGTAATAATCAGAATCTAATTATTGATAACAACTCGTTTGAACCAGTTTCCAAATTCAAGTACTAACAAATGGAGGAAATAATAAGCAGGCTTAATTCAGGAAATGCATAAACTTTCGTCTTCTCATTTAATAGCTAAGAAACTAAAAGTTATATACAAAACAGTAATTTTGCCTGTAATATTATATGGATGCAAAACTTGGTCCCTTACATTGAAAGAGGGACATAAATTGAGAGTATTTGAAAATAAGATCCTTACGAAAATATTTTGGTCTAAAAGGGATGAGGATACAGGTGAGTGGAGAAGGTTACATAATTTAGAACTACATAATTTGTATTCATGTCCAGATATTATTAGAATAATTAAATCAAGAAGACTTAAGTGGGCAGGCCATGTGGCACGAATGGGAGAGGAAAGAAGGGTTTACAGGATTCTTGTTGGGAAATCTGATGGTAAGAGACCAGTAGGAAGACCAAGACGAAGATAGAGGGATACTATTGAGATGGGCCTAAAGGAAATCGGTAGGGATGGAAAAGAGTATATAGATCTTGCTCATAATAGGGACAAATGGAAGGCCTGTGTTGCTGCAGCCATGAACATTTGGGTTCAAGAAGGCTAGAGAGTTAGTTAGTTAGTTCAGTGTTATGTAATCTCCGCTCTGATTGGTTTGGTCTCTTTTACTTCGCTATTTTGGCTAATCGCAAAGATGAGGATGAGTGATAACATGATAAAGTTACACCCAGAACGAGGCTCAGCCGGGATACGAACCCAGGGCCCCAGGCGCCGTAGCACACTGTGCTAACCACTCCGCCACAGACGTCGGCTATTATTTTGTATGTCTACCAGTCAATCAAATACAGATATTATATATGTACCCCTGGTAGTTTGTGAGGTACTGACATGTGACAGGAACAGACAAAGCCGTGAAACAAGGGGACTTTTTTCCAGACTGCTGAACGGGAAAGTCGAACTGGACATCCGTCGGGAAGTGGTAGTTTGCATGAACGAAAAAATCATCGGCAAATTAGTTTTCTTAAAACCCTGAGAGAACGCGCTACACCACCGGCTGTGATGAAGAGATATAGCGTGTCGTCCCGAGGTCGTGTGTTCTGCTTGCAAGGTCCAAATAACTGTCATTATGGAAGCCCCAGGTCGTGAAGCTTTCTTGAGGATTTATTCACTTACGTCCTTCAACACTTTCCGTAAGTAAATGTATGTTGTGGAAGAGGTTATGCAAATTTGTTTCAGTCTTCGGACTGCGGAAGTTTATGCAACAGTATATATTTTTATTTTTTAAGCATTTTATTAAAAGGAACTGTACATGTCTTGGAACAGCCGCGGTGCTCGGTAGGTAGGGCGTCTGATCCGAAACATGTCCAAAAGCCATCCATAGAATGTCCAAAACATATACAGAAATGATCCACAGAATGTCCAAAAATAGTCCACAGAATGTCCACAAATGATCCACAGAATGTCCAAAACTTGTTCAAAAATCATCCGCAGAATGTCCAAAACGTCAAAAAATGGTCCACAGAATGTCCAAAAATGATCCACAGAATGTCCAGAACATGTTCAAAAATCATACGCAGAATGTCCAAAACATGTCCAAAAATAGTCCGCAGAATGTTCAAAAATGTTTCACAAAATGTACATAACATGTCCAAAAATGATCCACAGAATTTCCAAAACACGAACAAAAATGATCCACAGAATGTCCAAGACATATCCGGAAATGGTCCACAGAATGTCCAAAAAAGATGTCCTTCCTGGATATCATATGGTCGTCCCCTGGACGATACGGGGGGTATCCAATGGATGTATACTAGACATTCCAGGATATCCTCTAGATATCCAGAATTTCGGTACGAATATCCAGAAGATATTCATTAGATGTCTTTTGGATAATTGTGTGCTGTATGGGAAGGTTACCAGAGGGTGGTGCTGATCACATCACCTCCACAAATGGCCTAGATTGTAAATTACAGATGATTAATAAAAAGTAAAACTATGTAGTACTTATATTTTAAGAGGGGATCACGTTTTCTTTTCTCGTTTGGGAATAATTTTGGAAATTAAGAGACTAGGAAAGAAAATACAGAGATGAGGGGATCACGTTTTCTTTTCGCGGTTGGGAATGATTCTGGAAATAAAGAGACTAGGAAAGAAAATACAGAGATGAGGGGATCCCTGGGTCTGTCCTTTTCATTGCCAATAATGGCTTTCTTGTATATTAGGAATGGATGGTACTAAGATGACACAAGACTCAACACAGTCTCCTCTCACTCTGTCTCGTCTCGATATCTAGACTCTTACCTGTATCCGGAATCTAAAATATATAATACACTCGTATTATAAGCAACAACAATTTAATCAACATACATTCATAGGTTACAGTAGTTGGATTAATCGCAATTTTAATAAATCCATGTTCGTTATAGAACACTATCCTAGATCACCCTATTACTAGGAACTTGACGTTTTCGTTTTATTTTTTCTTTCAGAATCTGATATTTGTTGTTGCAATTCCCTGTAATTTTCTCGATTTAGTGTAAAAATTGGTCTTACAACACAATTATCATCTGTCAAGATTTGTCATGGCAAGTCAACAACAGCATGATGAGAGTCGGTTCATTGGTTCCTTCCACCTGTAAATTGGCACCGCTCATTTTAAGTACAATAAAGGAGAAACCTTATTATTTTGTTTTGGAAATAACATAAATAAAGCTCAGTTAGTATTTGAACAGAATAAGCAAAGTAAAAACTTCATCAGATCGGAAAAAACAAATTGTCAAAAATGAGAGTTCTACCACAGATAAAGATCTGTGGTTCTACGTTAGAGGTCACATAATATAAACTTTATGATTAGTTTTCAAACTAACTTCTAAACTTTTTTTTTAATAAAGTGCGTAAAAGTTCATAACAAAAGAGAATAACTATGCATTTCGGTACACTAAATGTATTAAATGTACAAAAATTATGAAGAACAGTTGTTCTTGATATGGACTTATCCACTGGATCGTGTAGAAGAGTCCCCCAAGGTTAATATAATAATGCTGATTTATGTATAATCATTTTAAAATATATCATGGTTATTGTGATTACAGTAACCTAAGTAAAGAAACGTAAACAATGTAACCTTGAATGTAAAAGAAATATATTCTGTCATCAATTTGTAGGAAATACCTTAGCATGTGTAATAGATTGTTAAAAAAACCTAGAAAATAATAAATAAAAGTGCCTCCGTATAACACCAGAAGACATCATAATGTAATTGCAAGTACAGTTATCAAATCTAACTCTTGGATGGACAAATTGTTGGAGCATGGGCGTATTTAAGGGGGGTTCAACGGGTCCAACCCCCCCCCCCCCTTAGGTCCAGTAAAATTACCAGATTACCTGTTCTATCAGCTTGTTCATAAAAATTTCTTCGCGCTTATTTTATTCTCCTAAATTAGAGACGTACCGTATAGGACGAGATACGGATGGGAAGGAAATTATGTAATTCCACACACCAGATGGGACTGCAGACCAAATGTCTGCAATTTCCTGGTACTTTCGGAATTTCTGCGATAAGAAACTGCATTGGGACTGTCAAATCAGTCCCTCGAGTCTTCTTAAAGGAATTTGGTTTCTAAATAGGCAGTGCAAGAAAATCAGGGAAACACCGTAACATTCTCAAGTTATTTGACACAAGATGGACAGAAAAGCATCAACACTACGTAACGTGACTTGTGGAATTGTATTCACTAATTGTAGTACATTTACAGACTTTACAATTTACTAGCAGAAGATAAATATTTTAGCAAGCTCTTCGGTTTCTTCACTGTGTAACCTGCGGGAACTTTGAAATAACCCCACTTGTAGCTACTAACCAAATTTTTTTCATGCAGTGCAAGATTATGTTGCGCGCCTCAAAAGGTGAACTGTTCAAGTGCTGTGAACATGACAGTATTCTAATAGAGATATTTAAAAAAAAAACTAAGAGAGATTTCTGAGAACTTTAATGAAATTTATTCCAAAGCAGAGAAACTAGTTAGAGACTACGATGAAGAAATAAAGAGACGTAGAACACTCAGCAGTCAAATCTAAAGGAAGAATGCACCAGCTGAGAGCACAAAAGATTATTACAAGGTAAACCTTCGTTGTCCATTTTTGGACCATTTTGTAGTATGGGGGTCACTATTTATATTTTGAGCCTAACAATGAAAAAACAGGAATTTGGCATTGAAAACTGCTTTATTGTTTTTCGAAGTATTCTCCTTTATGGTCAATACACTTTTGCATTCGTTCGAACCATTTGTCAAAGCAGTTTTTCCAATCTTCTTGAGACACCTCCATAATATGGTTTTTGAACGCATCAACGGCGTCTTCCGCCGACGGAAATCGTTGTCCACGCAATTTATTCTTGACATTCAGGAACAAGAAGTAGTCATTGGGTGCCAAATCAGGACTGTACGGCGGATGACCCATCAATTCGATTTTTTGACTGTTCATAAAGTCGGTTGTTAGACGAGATGTGTGACAGCTGGCATTGTCTTGATGAAGAATGATCCGACGGCGTTTGTTTGTTTTCCGTATTTGACCGAAGACCTCTGGCAAACAAATTGTTGTGTACCATTCAGAGTTGACCGTTCTACGTTCCTCTAAAGGCACAGTTGCCACATGACCAGTTTTCCCGAAAAAACAGGCGACCATTTGTTTCGATGTGCTTCGAGCGCGAACAACTTTTGTTGGATTGGGTTCATCTTGAAACACCCATACAGTCGACTGCTGTTTACGTTCCGGCTCATATGCATATATCCATGATTCGTCACCTGTTACAATCTTATATACGTCTTTTGAAGCACCACGATTGTATTTATTGAGCATTTGTTTGCACCAATTGACGCGAGCGTCTTTTTCAGTTTTTGTCAAATTGAGTGGGATCCAACGAGAACATACCTTTCTCACAGCTAAATGATCATGTAATATTTTATATATGCTGGTGGAACTAATGCCTATGGTTGCCTCAATCTCACAGTATGTCACATGACGATCTTGCAGTATTAGGTTTTGCACAGCATCAATGTTTTCTTGAACAACAACTGATTTTGGACGACCTTCGCGAATCTCGTCGGTGAGCGAATGGTGGCCACGATTAAATTCGTTATACCAGCGTTTCACAGTGGCAAAGGATGGGGCTTCATCGCCAAATATGGAAGTAAGTTGATCGATGCACTCTTGTCTTGATAATCCACGTCGAAAATCGTAAAAAATCATCGCACGAAAATGTGCACGAGTTAATTCCATTTTATTGTTGTCGCGCAATCTCCAAGGCAACATAAACAACACAAATGAAGCTATTGACAAAACATTTGAAGTACATTATGGTCAATAATGCCAGACGATTCCGTGCAAACGTCAAATCGCGCCTAACTTCAATCAGTGTTGCAAAGGCTCAAAATATAAATAGTGACCCTCGTAGAATTGAACTCACGTTTCTCTGAACACAGTCAACACATTGCAAAATTGCAGCAACGTATTCCAAAAATGTGAAATATCTATCCCTCATTCATTTGGAACAGTGGGTCAAAATGTTGGATGACCTGGTGGATAGATTGCATTTTGATAGCCTGTCCATTAATAGGCCTGCTATAAGTCCCGGATTTACCGGGACAATCCTGGAATGATATAATTTGTCCTGGTGTCCCTAATAGTTTCTTCGGGATGCACAAATGTCCTGGAATCGGTGGGAGAGAAGAAATGATTAAGACTATACTTTCCTCAACTTTATTTATATTTAAATGGGTAATATTAAAATGCTCATTTTACTAAACAATCTAACTACATTGAACTGCTCCCTTTCGATAATACAAGAGTTATCGAGTTACAAGAAGATGCTGCAAAGATATTTGACTTCACGATAGTGCGGCCGTCTGCTAGCAGTACTGAATTCCAGTTGCAAATCTCTTCCTTGCATAGTAAGCTGTTTACTGTAAACAGTCAGTGCTTGGGTGTCCGCACTGTTCAGTCCGCAGTTCTCAAATAAAGTTTCGACATTGTGAGATAGCAGGTTTGTTCATTGTGGCACCGAAAAGGAATTGCAAGATTAAAAATTTCGAAAGAATATGATAATGGATACGTACAGTTGGATCCATGAGTATTACCGTGTAAATTGTTCATGACTATTTTCATAATTTTTTTCTTCCATCCTATGTGTTTTTTAGAAATGGATGTTTATGCATGCTGGTGCAGGACATAGTGATGGACAATTTGCACGGTAATACTCATGGATGCGACTGTACATACACACAACTTTATCGGGTCCAGCAACCCCCCTCCCCCCCACACACACACTCCCCAACAAGCTTCTGGTCAGCAGTGCCCGGATTTTCATTTATGAAGTATAGCAATCGTAATCATATCAAAAGTTGAACCCCACCCCCTTACGTGAACTATATATACGCCCATGATTGGAGGTAAATGTCCCAGTGTAGAGAAATGAAATTCGACAATAATGTAGGCTAATTTAAGAACTATTATTTTTTAATTTTTTTATTCTTTTTCAATTTTGACCTATGTATTGAATGTATATTTTTATAAGCCTCTTTTATGTTGCTAACCCACTCTGTACAATAGTTTTATGCATGTATATTAAATACACAGTTTTGTATAAAGGTGTATAAGTCTGTTCACAACACTTAAGTAAATACATTTCAATTCAATTAAGTAATATAACAATTATAATTTTAGAATAAGATTGGTTTAGTTTTACTGTATAATAATAATCGTAAGCATGATAATAATCACTATTGTTATTATTTCTAATATTCAAGTTTCGTCATTTGACTAACGCAACCTTTTAAAGGCGCCTATGAAAAACACACTACAAACACAAAGACTAGGGACCATATTTTTATCAACTTTGTAGTCATCGTTACTGTACACAGCATTCAGTCTTACATTAAAACGACCTGGGGCACCCCGGCACCCTTCTATCTTCTGGGATGAAAGTTCCCAGAAGCATTGGCTGGTACATTCGCATGTACTGGTGTAATGTTCCCATTAGCCTAACTCCGAGAAAACTTCCTCATATGCAGCTACTGTTTCCCATGGACACACATGATTCTTTCGCAGGCAACTTTCTTAACTGTGATGTGTGAGCATTTGGCATAATGGTCATCGTAAAATCTCTCTTTAAATTTTGGCATTACGTTACTGAAACTACTTAGCGTATTATGTAAGCTTAGGAACGGATCATTTCAGTAATCTAAGATTGTATCTTTTCCTCGATAAGCTTCCTCTATGAACTCCAACTTCACGTTTTAATGTTTGAACATTTAGTTCCGACAATTTATTGCACTGCAGTAAGTGATATTAAGAATTTCTAAAAGTTCAATGATCCCTTACAGTTCAGTTGCTGTTGCTGTTGCAACTGAAATGCAAATCCTTTGTCTCCAAACTTTAAGTTTGGTTTAACTAAGCAAGTGAAAACTTGATGAAGAGACATTACAAAAGATTCAAGATTTAGATCGTAACGTAAACACACTGAATTAAGCTTTTTGCTGGAGGGAATGCCCACTCAGTGGCGTATTTGTGGTTTCATTTCGGGGAGCAGGGTTTTTTTTGGGTGTGCAAATTTTTATGTTTCCAGTTCAGGGGTGCCCCCAGGGGGGATTTATGACGCGCTTGCGTCATGGGAAATATTTGGGGGGACAAAATTGTATAATTTAGCTACCATAACTTCACACAAAAATGAGGTGATCCTTTCGTTTGATTGACTTGTTAATTATTTTTAGTTATGGTTATTTGATGTTCAGCATCTACTTCATGATTTAACAACATCCACAAGAACACTATTTCCTGTAGCAAACATGAAAGTGAGCCGTGTTTTTTTCTTTCTTTAGTCATTTAATTTCAACTGCAATGAAGGGTTTCGAATGTCATGCACCTCTTGATTGTTGGTTGTTGTAAACAATGCCTGGTGTTTTAATTGTTGTAGTTCCGAGTAGGCTCGTAACGTCCGACATGCGGTGTCATTTTTAGTGTTGAATTATTTCAGGCATGATTTGTTTCTTGTAAGTGTTCCTGAGCTACGACTTAAAGGATAATTGTAAAATACTGTCAGTTTTCGTTGTGTAAAGCATAAGCGCTTTCTGCCCCCCCACAAAAAAAACGCCGAGAATGACGCAAATGTATATTATCAAATATGGTTTATGCCAACCTTTGCCCCTCCCCATTTTTTTTAAAGTTACCGCCTCTGGTGTAAAGTTTACGAATTTCAAAAATTAATTTAAAGAAAAATCAAATTATCGACATTCAAACAAAAATCGATTACTGTGTGTTTATCCAAACTATATCTGGGGGGGGGGGGTTCTGATGAACAATTCTTTTGTAGGGGGATTTTGATGAACGACTTTGGGGGGGGGATGTGTCTACAGCCTTGGGGGGATGGGCACCCCTGCACCAGTTAGTAAACTAACTATTGCCATGCACCAGCTAACAATTTATCAATTGGTATTATATACATGTATGCACATAATATTTAATCACAATTATTCCTTTTATAATAAATAGTTACCAAATTTCATTACACTTTTACAGCATTATATTCGACTTATTAAGATATTTTGTAAGAATATAGTTTACCGAGGATGGAGGTGACGTCAGTAAACAAGGCAGTGTCAGTGGCGCTTGATGTCCACTCCTGTACAATTCCTGTAAACATGGTTCTCTGTAAGTTTCATAAAGTTTGCATTGAAATATGATGTGGTTCGGAGTTGCAGTATATTCATTGCACAAACTGGTGAAGTCACTAAATTCTTGTTGTAAAGGTGAGCTGCGGCGATAGTGTGATTTAACCTGCAGCGCATTATAGTTGTGAGGGAACTCCGGGAGAGTTGAATCTGTTTAAACCAACATTCCTTTGGAATTCTTTCTTGTATAGAATAGTAGGCCTTACCGCATTGAGTGCCAGTGTTTGTCCACAAGCTTTGCCAGTCAGTAATAGTATTTTTTAGTGTATGATTCCAAAACTACGGACGGAAACTTTATTGAAAGCGGCCGTTGGATTGTTTGATTCGCTACATATTTTGCCAAAGTATCTGCTATATTGTTCCCTTCTATTAAAGAATGTCCAAATAAAGTTGATATCATATCCCAATCTCGTTAATTTCAGTGTGAGTATTCTTATGTTAACAATGCACAATTCCGTATGACATGACCATGATGCAAACTGTAAAGAATTTAGCACAGAGTCTGAATCGGTTGCAATTAGAACTGAATTAAACTTCTTCTCTTGTACGTACAGTGGTTCGGCGATCAGTTTAACTGACAACAAATTGGACCTAATATACGAACCCTTGTAATTATCCTGATGTGAATAACACATACAAGAAGCTGTGTCCAGAAAAAAGGTCTAGATCCACCTCTGCATCTAAACCCTCACAGAACTATCCACCCCACACGCACACCTAGCGCCACTCGTGGCTCTTTCTGAAAACTTTCGTGTTGTAGGCAGTGATGTGCAGTAGACTATAAGTTTACGTCTACATGCGTTGTCTACACGTAATCTACGCGTAGATTACATTGAGTTGCAGTTTACATAGACTACGTAGACAATCTAAAGTGCATTAAAATTAATTTTCAAGGGTTTCATGAAAGGAAAGTGACATTTTCAACTATATTGGTTCCTAACGAAATTAAAGTAATACTATTTACAACAAAATTTCTCTTCTCTTCTATTATCAACTATGGAAGAAGATAAATAGTATGCAAAAACAACAACAGATGGCAGTCGTGAGGTAAGAGTGGTCTATTTCCCATAAAACACTAGAATATTTCCTATATTAGGTTTCTTCCTAGGTGAGAAATTGTTCGAATTTGGAAGAAATAGTATGAAAAGTTCTCCACACACATCAGCAACTGATACGCAGTATAATTTTCTTTGAATTCGACGGCGCCCTTTGCTAAGTTATCACCTTTCGCCATGTTGTTTAAATAGATTACGTAATCTACGTGTATAAAATAGTCTACGTGTAGAATGTAGACTATCGTTGTTTACGCGTAGACGCACATCACTGGTTGTAGGACTATCGCGATGTTGAGTGTAGATAAATCAGTGTTGCAAAGCAAGTATTGCTGAAGAGCTTTTTTACGATACTCGGAAGTTACTAAACAACTGTCATTCGAAAAGTGGGTGTTGAAAACGCGAAGGGATTGCATTATCAGTACAGTAGTATGTAAATGAGACCAGAATACAACAATAGTTAAAGTATTTTTTTCTATTCTCACGAAGTGAAAGTCTGTTACGTGTGTTTTTATAGTCGTCTCAAGCGAGGAGGGTGCTAATTCCAATACCGGAGTAAGCAAGAACCATCTCAAACAGATCTCTTCACATCGTCTCGCACCCACAGTAGCCAATGCTTATCTTCAGCCGTAAAACAAATTATGAAAATTTTCCGATTGTGTAAGACCTTCTTCCGTTTCCCAACTCCTGGTTCATTGTGTAACCAAAGGGCCAAGAACCTCTTACACAGACGTAAAAATAGTTCTATCTTAATGCGCTTAAACTAAACTACACTAAACATTAACAAATGCGTGTGTAATTTTTGTTTATATCCAGGGCCTTTGCGGGTTTGTCGAATCTTGAGTTATGTTAATAATACTACTTTATTTTCGTAATATTTTTTTTTAAAAGAATTGATTGATCGAGTTGGTGTTTTGAGTCCAATTTATGCACAGTAAGGCTAATCGGGACTGCACCTACAGTTTTAAAGTGAGATCCGAACCACTATGTGGCTCCACAAAAGTATCGAACCCGGAACATCTTGATTACAAGGCGACGACGCTACCACTGCGCCATCTGGAGGTCTAAAATGGCTTATTGATTGATTGATTTGGTTTATTATCTTTCACTTCGTTGTTTATTATCTTTCAAGTCGTATACAGCTATATATTTGTAAATTCTAAGAGTTACTGATCTACCCTGAAGAGAAAACCCCCGGCAAATTCGCTTTTGGTTTGATTGATAGATTTGTTTCAATTTTCTTCGCTTTTCTACCACTTTTGGCTAATCGTCACGATGGGAATGAATAGTGATAAGATGAAATTCACGAAGGGATAATCACAAACACAGGTGAGCAGGACACAAGAGAAGTTCCACAGAGGGCGCCAGAGCCTCGTTAGTCTGCAAAATACAGTCCAGGGTGTAATATAGTACATGGAAAAGAGGTTGATATTTCGGTTCTTAAGCCACACCCCCACACCCGAAAACCCCCGAACTAAAGTGGATAGTCATTTCTTTCCTGCTCTCGCTTCCCATTCGTCTGCGTAATGAAAAATTCAACCAATACAGTGGAGCCTTGATAATTCGAACCTCAACATCTCGAATTCGTTGATAAGTCGATTTTTTTTTATCCCCTTGAATTGTCCATAACACTCAATACCTCAACAACTCGAATAAAATCTTGATAAGACGAATTTTTGTACAGTTTATGATGCCGTTCGAGCTCAATAACTCGAAGGTAGAGTATGGAAAACCTCTATGAGTCGAAGTTCAATTCTATAACTCGAAGTTTTAGTCGCACGGACCTCAATAAGTCGAAGTGTAGGGTGCGTAACGTGTCACGTGATCATCAATCGTGTAGTCGGCACTTGAACTCCCCAACCCTGACGTGTATGTAACCATCATTGTTAATGTGTTTAGACCTCTATAACTCGAAGTCGGCGATTTTGGCCCTCAATAACTCGAACCTTGGTAAGTCGAAATCATTGATACCTCGATTTTTTTGATTTTTCCCCTCAAGTTCGAGTTATCAAGGTCCCACTGTATTATGAAATATCCACCGATTGGCATAGTTTATTTCAAGTTATAAAAAGCAGAAAGTTTGTTATTTTTATTGTTAATAACAGAAAAAAGTTCAGTTAGTTAGCATTCGAACAGAATAACGAAAGTAAATAATGTGCGAGATCGAAAAAAATTGAATGTAAAATGCAGGAACAATACCATTTAATTCAAAGAATAAATGGTTCTGCAGTTTTTGTTTTCAATTTAAACAATTAAATATTCGTGTAGGATGGTCACACAAGTAAACTTTATGACCAAAAATATTCCCCTAATTTTTAAAACCTTTTCTTGAACAAGGAATGCAAAAGCAAACTTCATGGAAATGTAGAAAGAAAATAATGAGAAAACAGTTGCGCTAAGACCCCGCGAGAGGTTAAGTTTGCAGCAGGTTTAATGCATTAATCCACTCGAGAACGACACTCAGCATCCCCGTGCCAGTCTCGCCCTAACCGCCGAGCTGTTCATATCACAGACAGTGAGAAAATCCGCAGTATCGCAGCGGAACAATATGCGAAAAGTTGCTGCAAAGTTAACCTGTCCCGGGGCTTAGATATTCACTCATCTGGTGGACCTAATACAACATCCTCCCCAAGGATAAAATACAGTCGCCGCAATGGAAATCTTTACATAAGTAAAAAATCTTGTCGGTTCGTGCCGACGTTTTTCTGGTGCTCCCAGAGCCGTTTAGGTGTTACCACGCCATGTGGTAGACTAGCGTCTGCTGCTTTTTTAAGGTCCTAAATAGCCTGTTTTGATTGAAACTTACGCGAATCACAGACATACCTTGTTGAAGCAAAGTCAAGGCACGAGTCTTCTCTTCCATTCATGGACGGCGACAAGGGTGGGCACGGGTGGGCAAGCGCCCACCCGATTGCCCACCCAATCAAATTCACTAAGTAAATACACTTGGGATATGAGAATGTTTCAATAAATAAGTGTATTCTGGTGTTCATTACATGTATATTTTACTCATGAATATTATCTATACTAGAAATGTTCACATATCATCATCCCATAAAAAGCTGTCTTAACTTTTTCATTAGAAAGCAAAAAGAATTACTAGAAAACTTGAAACAAAATAAACTGTCATCAATTTAATACTTCTATGATTAGAAGCAGCTAGTAGGCTTAGGAGGTGCAAAATTATGCAGGGTATGGTCAGGATTTAGGGTGACCTTGAGGGCTGCAGCTCTGGGCCTTCTCTGGGGAAAACTGCTTTGAAAAGTACTGCATATAGAAAAAAGGATGTACTTCGGATGTGATGAAAAAATGTAGAAATACGTATAACTAACCACCTCATGTAGCTTAGCGAAAAGTTATAACTGAAACTGGAGGGGATTGGGGTGGGGTCTTGGTGTTGTAAGCTCCGGGCCTTCACATATAGAAATCCCGGCCTGCGCATGATTAAAATAATCTCTAAATGAACCAATAAAAAACTATCTTAACGTTGCTTCCTCCAGCAACACAATAAATTATTTCGACTTTGTAATTACGTCTACATTGAAATTCCAGAAGTGTCTCTTTGCTGTTTATTACAATTTTTACATACATGTCATCTTCAAATATCTACGTTGTAATAGCCAATCAGTTACCAATAGCCAATTAAAAGAAGAAAGAGGTTGGTAGGAAAGCTTTGTTTTGAGTGCGTCAGAAAACTAATCAATCACGATGAGAATGGTTTAAACTTTAGAAGCATCAGAGGTTCAGCCGAAAAGGTCAACAGAATCTGTAGATGCAGATGAAGTAAAGAAAAAAGGTGTCACGAAGTATCCATTAGAAAATTTTGTTTCTTTGTTTTTAAATCCACTTTTATGCTCAGATAGGCTAATCGGGACTAAACCTACAGTTTAAAGTGGAGTCCGGACCAGTGCGCATTGTGCTCCCACCAGGGGAGGGGGTAATAGAAGCCAGAACCTCTTTATTATAAGGCGACAACGTTATGCCATTGGGGGAAAAATATACAGAAATAACTCACAGGGAAAGTGTTATATTATCACCATAAAAGATGCGTTCATTTAAGAGAGTGTATTGCCAGAAACGAACATTTGAAACTTTCGGAAACAACGTTATTGTTCACGGAGTTAGCTATCTTGATCCAAGAATGAAACAATGTGAAATTGAAACCACCACCTCAACTTTCGAAGGGTATGAACTAACGAAACTCCACTTTTGAAAGAGTAAGTTGTTGCTGATTCGACTGATTTGTTCTATGTGAAGTCACTTTTCTGCTGACTTGGCTAATGGCGACGATGAGGTTCCATGGTGATTAGGTGAAAGTGACGAAGGACGAAAACAAATACACGCAGACACTGAAAATACAACCCACCACAAATTATTATTTTGACTGTGGTTCCAGGTGCCAGAAATTCGTTCACCTGCAGGATTAAAGTTTCCAGGGTATGCTGGGCAGAATAGAGGTTGACATTTGAGCGCTTTCGAAAAGGTCGCGCCATACAACCCAAGTCATCTGTGAAAAAGAGATGAATTACCGGGTGTGGTGATCAATTTCGATGAATTCCTTGTGTCCAAAATCACATTCTACAAAATGTAAACTATTTGTTACCTCAGTGCATGTGTTCATCTAACCATACGTGTGTTACTTCTCCCGCATGAGTAACGAAGACTAACTTCAGAAAACGAATAGCAACTTAACAAATAATCTCTTCAATTCTTAACAGATTTTTCAATGTTACTTTATTACTTTTGGGCGATGTCTTGTCAAAATAGCCTTTCATAAGCCTTGGGATTCTTTATGCAGATTGAAGAAAGAATTGTTTTTCGTGTGTGTGTGTGTGTGGGTGTGTGTGTGTGTGTGTGTGTGTGTGTGTGTGTGTGTGTGTATGTGTGTTAATATTTTTGGCTTTGGTATTTATATAAAATTTCTTGGGGTTCAAATCAAAACTCTATACTTAATAAACCTATGACAGGTTGTAAAAAATTCTGTATATTAAATCAAATAGATTTGTAATTCAATTTATACAAATCTGCAATATTTTTGTGTTTAAAAAATATGAGCAGCACTGCAACAACACACCCTTTCTCTTCAACAACTCTCACAATACTGGCTGATATGCAATGCAAAATCTCTTTATATAGCCTAAACACGGACCGCATTGAAAACATCTGAAACAATAAGTCAATCAGAATATAACACATCATCACATTATGTCATAACCAACCAATCAGAAAACAACACATCCCTAATAATTTATTGCATAATATTAGGTAATACTTTGTTGCAAAACATGATGCAATATAAATAAACCACAAATAGGCCACAAGTAGACCGGAAGTAAATATGTGTGGGTGGGTGTAGGTGTGTGTGGGTGTGTATGAGGGTGGGTGTGGGTGGGTGTAGGTGTGTATGTGGGTGGGTGTGGTCAAGGTCAACGTCAACGTCAGGGTCAACGTCAACGTCAACGTCAGGGTCAACGTCAACGTCAACGTCAGGGTCAACGTCAACGTCAACGTCAACGTCAACGTCAACATCAGGGTCAAGGTCAAGGTCAAGGTCAGGGTCAAGATCAGGGTCAAAGTCAAGGTCAAGGTCAATATGTGTGTGTGGGGGGGTGTGTGTGTGTGTGTGTGTGTACATTCCCAATAAGACATTAATTTTAATCCAAATATCCAGTGGCGGCTATTAGGAGGAACATGGTGGGAAAGTCCCCTCGCCCTCGCCACATTTTGCCACTTGTTGCATCCGCACTATGGCCTCTTAATGCTAAGACTTTTCTACCAAAAAAGTAAACTGTCCTTGCCCCCAAGTCTTGGCACCCGATCGCCGTTACTCCAAACATACATTCGGATACATTTGTCAGTTGTAATAACTTTGTAAGCCAAGAAAAGTTATCATTAACCCCTAAGTTTCAGTCAAAAACTCATATGATGAAAATAAAATGATGAGGAACATGCATTTAAATTACGAGAAAGTAATTTAATTCTTCAGCATTGTCTACCATCATACTTTCTATTACTGTCGCCGGATAGCTATATAAAATTGAGTATGTGCCTTGTATTTTTTGCACTTGAAGGACAAAATGTGATGCAAACGATTCACATTTATTTCACTACATTGACATGAATGAAAGAATGTGATTAGAATGTATGACTGCGCACACACAAACACTTCCTTGAAATAGTGTGTCCATGGGAGACAAAGAAAATGGAACAAGATGCGAGAATAGATTAGAAAAGAAAGAGGAAAGACACCAAACATACACACGTTTGTGCGTGTGAGCCAGTTAAGAGAAATACTTGAAGAATGCAACGAGAGAAAGTGAAAGGGAGAAAGAGGTAACAAGCTGAGAAAGATATAAGAATTCATTAAAGAGTTAAAAAGAAAATATGAAAATTAAAGGGAATAGAAGTGTAGGGAAATCGGGAGTGTAAGAGAGGAGGGGATACATATTAATATATACATACATACATGTATATGTCCCTGCCCACCCTAATCTATCAATATACAGCTTCTGCCCACCCGGTGAAAAATTTCTGGCGCCGCCCCTGCTTCCATTGTCAACTTCTTCCTCCCCATTGTCTTCTTAGGCAGAAACAACGAAATGACGAAACTGCACACTTCTGTAACACAGGCCTGCATAGTCTGCCTTTTACCTACCCACTACCCGCTTGCCCGCGAGGACAGGTATACCTGCTCGCCTGCCCACGGCAACGAGTCGACTTGCGTCTTTACCCGGGTTCCTCTTCTTCAAGGCTCTCTGCGCTTACAAGGTACCTGGGCATTCAACAAGGCCCGGGCGCCTGCAAAACCTGCTGGAAGGAAACAGCCCTCCGGCAGCGTGTCGCTCCAGGTGTTTCATCACCACGTGGAAGGCTGCAGCCAGTGTTGCCTACTTACGTAGCTCCTAAATCCTACGAAGTCCTAGGAGGAGCTCTCTCCTCCAAGGAGAATTTATATACTTAGCGATTTCAGTTCAGCGTAAGCAGTTTTTATCTTATTGCCAGGAAATGCACGCAATATTACAGCTTCATTTATCTAAATGAATGATCGAGCAAACAAAAATCTCCTCACTGAAAACTAATTGTTTTTCATTGCATGGTGCCTTAACCAGGCACGCAGTGGCGCAACCGGAGGGGGCAGGGTGCATTGCTCACAACCTTGGACGGAAATTAAGTCTAGCGGAGGGGTCAGGGTGGGGGTCAAACATTAAAGTACAAGAAAAAACAGGCTGGCAGAATTAAAGAGTAGCAGGGGTAAAGGGTACTCAAGATGGAATTAATTTTCATATTTTTCTTACATTTTCCTTCCAGACGGCCAAGGGCACCTGCAGAGGGGTAATTGCAACCCCTTGATTTCAAATTTTATGA
Source organism: Lepisma saccharinum (assembly GCF_977018435.1). Taxonomy (NCBI): domain Eukaryota; kingdom Metazoa; phylum Arthropoda; class Insecta; order Zygentoma; family Lepismatidae; genus Lepisma; species Lepisma saccharinum. The sequence continues at coordinate 24,839,812 of NC_139248.1, forward strand.
AAGTAGAAATATATTATAAAATATTATACAGTCTCATCAAGTTCAATGCCGTAGCAAAGGGGTAGCGGGAGTCGGCCCTGAGCGCCGAACGATCTAAGTGAGAAAAGTTTTAAAACAGAGAATGCTATAGCGGCCCGTGATATTATTTGCTATTAATGTTGGTTTGTTACGAGTTGGATGAATTGATTATGTAATACGTCGCTCCATGTGAAAATAACATATTGTAGATGGAAATTTTACATGCCATATGTATGTACATTCGGAATGCATTTATCATGCACTTTCTTTCTTTCAAAAACAGTTTGTGTGCTTGTTTTCCATTATTAGCTAATGTGAAATTGACGTGTTGAAAAGAAATATATATAATCCCCTGTTTCAACACAAATGCGTGAGAACCGACTTCTACCCCCTTTTTGCATGATTTATGAGGATAATAATGCCTTTCATGCTACTTTATTACTATTATTGTTATTGATGGCACGTTTATCCAAGTACTTGCCCCCCCCAAACGAGGCTGGCTACGGCCCTGGTGTTCGCAGTAGAACAGTGTGCAGTGTGGTTGTTCGACTCGCGACCTCAGCGTCGAACGTGACATGTTTCAGTCCTGCCCTATATCACTATATATACGTATATTGGTTGTTTACGACATATACTTATGGATCCTGTGCCACGAAAAACCTATTTCAATGTGTGTGTGGGGGGGTAGCAACATTCGTAAATCTCATTTCATTGGTGATGTGGCTTACGATGCTTTGAGTTCCCTTTTTTAAGTAGTGAAAATCTATTGCAGTTGGCAACACTGCAGAACGGTGTGGGCCCGGTGCAGTTTCTACTCGAAGCAACTACGTCATGCAGAGGGAGGGGTCTGCAGTTGATTGAATGAACGCACTGAGACCTACTATATTCCTTTCCCGGATTCTCTGGAGTAAGAGAACGCGAACGCGTTCTGTGCGCATGTTGAAGGGTGTGCGCCTCGTCCAATGAACGCGCGGATGGGAGGGGCATCCACGGGAGGGGGCGACTCGACTGCTCATTCGCGGTCCAGTAGTTCTGTAGTAAACATGTCAGCTCGCAAGTCTAGGGGAACTCTGCATTCAGGAGAGTGCCTCATAGTGTTGAATGTGTTCGAGAACAACTTGTTTGAAAAGTTTAAAACACATGGCTTTGTTTTTTCACAAATGTTTAAAACAAAGTGTTTTAAACATGTTTTTCAGACTTGTTTAAAACACATTTTGGTACATGATGTTTCATAGTTTGTGGTTATTTGCATGTTTTTTGAAAATGTACGTTTTAATTTTTTTCTGTTCTTCGTAGCATCAAAAGACAAATAAATGTGCAATATTATTTGTTATTTTTGTAAAACAATATACTGGCCATTGTTAAGAATAAAAGATGAAATTGGCATCAGAAAGCGTTTTGCTTTACGGCCGTTACACCGCGCAGCACTTCATTGCTTTCATCAGGCACCCTTCCCCACCTAGTCTGGCTCCGCCCACAAGCTTTCCCCTCTGCGCGTCGCTACTCCAGAGAATCTGGAAAAGCAGTATAGGTATCTTACGACTGCGGGTACCCGGCGGGTTTTCAATACCTGCCAAGAACGATCTGGGCAGATGGTCAGGCAAGGTGCTCAAGCGAGGGTGTTGCGCAGGTTGCATGGCATTTCAGGAGCGATGTCTCGCGAACGGGTCTGCTCCAGGTCTTGTGCAGGCCTCTGAACACAGAGAAATTGTTTGCTCAGGATACCACAACCGCGACTCCTTTTTCACTGGTTTCCTTGTAAAGACTGTTAGCCAAAGCAAAACCACAACACTGTCGGTTGTTGTTCACTGAACAATCACAAGATTAAAGACCCCTCCAAATTTGTTTATTTTGGAGTATAACAATGGCACAGTTGGCTCGCGCAATAACCATGTAAAGGTTTCAATTGCCTTCAAATGTAAAGATATCCATTGCGGCGACTGTAATAGTAATAGAAAATAGGGCTGAGCCGATACCAGTACTATCACCGATTCCGTTACCGATGCTTGTAAATTGTAAAAAAAAAGTAACCCTATAGCGCTACAGCCCAATATTGGGCCAAGGCTTACCTACCAACTGCTGGCCTCCCTCCCACGCGGGCCACCAGGGGGGCGTGGAGATCTGCAGCCAGACTAGGGGGACGGGTGGTCGGCCCGACCAACCCCCAGCCGTTGTAGGACTTCGCTACCGGATTACGTTCACTCACTCGGAGCTCCCCAATTTCCTCACGATGGTGGGTTGCCACCGGTCCTATACGCAGGCCGAAAATTCCCGGAGACTGAACCCGGGATCGAACCTATGCCGTCCAAAGCAAGATGCCTTATACCGCACGGCCACGGAGGAGGACTTGTAAATTGTAATACTTAAAAAAAATTCAAAATATTGGTAAATATTAGTGTGTTAGTATTCCACTCTAATTTATTGATTGATTGATTTGGTGTTTTAAGTCCCATTATGCACAGTAAGGCTAATCGGGACTGGACCTACAGTTTAAAGTGAGATCCACTCTACATATATGCCGAAAAAGTATCAGCAGGTGTCGGTAAATAAATTCCAATGATACTTTCCAATACCACTGGTATCGGCCGATACCGATACATCGGTATTGCCTTAACCCTAATAGAAATAAAACTGGTATATTTTTATGAGTTTATAATCGTTATTATTGGACAATAACAATCATAACCATTATTGTTATTTATAATATTTAAGTTTTATCAATGGCCTGCCCCCTCCCTCTACAAAAAATTCTGGTGACGCCCATGGAAATAGCTTATGGATTTTATTATTTTGCAGCCCCTTGATGTTGATTAATGGAGTTAAGAACACGCATTGTTGTTCCTTCCTAATGATTGTCTTGCAAGTTCGTTCACGCTCAAGCGTTTCAACACATGCTATCTCCTTTCTTTGTTAACCCCAAGTGTCCAATAACCTGTGAAATTGCAGCTTAGGGAATCTTTGATCCGTTAACACTTGAGCGCCCGAGCGTAGACTCTTCACCAACAAACTTGTCGCCATGAGACACATTTGAAGGGAGTTGCCATGTGTCTTGTGCATCGTGTGAATTGTCGTTCGCTGCTTCCTTTGTTTGTTTGACGCTTCACGTGTTTACATGCCGAAAACTTTTCAGGCAGTTCCGCGATGAAATGGATGGATTCTCGACACGGTAAATTTCCTGAACGTGAACCAACGGATATAATCAATTCCCGCCATGTCAATATACCTTATCCCTGTTTTGGAGTAAGCATGTTCTAAACTTGGGTCTTCCTGGTCAACTTTGTCTTTAAGGATTCAGATCGTGTCTCAGGTATAGAATGGTAGGCTGGGAGGGTTCATGGTTATTGTTAATACGAGGGTGGGCTGAAAAGTTCTCGACCCTACCCCTTCGCACAATCACTGGCGTACGCAACATTTTCTTTATTTTTTGTAGGGGGTGGAATTGTGCTTCGTTCTAGGGGAGCGGGATACATAATAAATTATTTCGTATATTTGGAGCTTTTCACTTTATTTAAATTGTACTCGAGGACGTTAATCGGTGATCTTTGTAATGGGTTTTGCATTTAGGCTACATTTTTTCGAGTCCTTAACACATAGATTTTCATTTGAATCTTCTCAAAATTTCATGAGGGCTGTGGCCTAATCAGCTCCCCCTGCATACGTCTGTGCCCACAATATATATGGAATTTTGTCATTGTCGCTGTAAAGTGTGTCATTTCGTAGTGTAGTGTGACAATTTGTAGGATCATAACGCTAGTTTTACGTGTGTTTTAAACCTACGCCCGTGGCGGAGTGGTTAGTACAGCGCGCTACGGCGTCAGGGGTCTCGGGTTCGAATCCCGGTCTTTGTGAGCGTCCCTTCTTCAGTTTCATCATATCAGCGATTAGCTAAAACTTGCAGAAAAGGGGTCTCACCGTCATCGCCTTGTAATCAAGGGGTCACGGGTTCAATACTCGGTGGAGATCCCACTTTAAACTGTAGATCCAGTCCCGATTTTTTGTAATTTATTTATTGAAATGTTTCCAGTACAGCAGAAGCCATTTTAAACCAGAAAGAAACAACAGTAAAACAATAGATTAAGATTAAAAACATTAAAAAAGGATAACATAAAATAAACAAAAATAAACAAGCCAAAACAGTACCAAAGTAAACAGATCAGTTTCACAAAAGCATTGCTTATGTACAATTTTTTCTATGTTGGTGATAAAAGATGAATATGAACTGAATATATCTATTTGGTTTGAGATGATATTGAACTGATTCGGTAGCCTATGGAATAGTGAACGTATGAGTGAGAGCCTGGGAGTTGTAGTGTGTGACTTAAAACACCAATCAAACAATTAAAGTTACAGAAAAGGCAAGTAAAAAATACATATTCAATCAATTATTGTTAGCTTCCAGTATAATTACTAATTGCTATTAATTGCTTGTGCTTTCAAAGAACTCGTACAAATGCAAGACCACTCACCATGTTTGCATGAAACCTACGTTTGGCAACATCAGCTTGCAGACAACAGATCACTCAGTGGCGAAAACTGTACACCAGCATAACCTTCTGGCCCATATAACAGTTAGTGTAGAAGACCAGTTATCATTCAACCTTTTCCTCTTGCAGGTGCTTCTAAGATGCCTACAGCCGCTCTTCTCCTGTGCTTTGTCAGCTGGGGTCTTTCCAATGCAGAGAGTAGCGAACCAACCTTCTGCTCTGAACAAGAAGTTCAGAGCCAGGAGCAGGCCATTTGTGGCCAGACCAGCGCCAATGCTTCTGTGCTAGAGACCGACGTGGTGCTGGACGATGAAGCTATTGCCTTTCTCCTGGATTACGCCCTCTGGAGGCAATGGGAGAGCGTCGTTATCTTCTACGATGACCACAAAGGTAAAGTGACAAATTTTTACGAAATGTTGTTGTCGTTCAATTGCTGTTTTCAACTCTACCTTACGCACAGAGAGGCTAATCGGGACTGAACCTACAGTTTAGAGTCGGATCCGAACCACTATGTTCCTCCACGGGTATCGAACCCGGAACACCCTGATTACATGGCGAATACGTTACCTAGACTAATGTTTGTGTGTGTTTATTTTTAAAATGGCTTATTTGAGTTGGTGTTTTAAGTCCACCTTATGCACAGTAAGGCTAATTGGGACTGGAGCTACAGTTTAGAGTGGGATCCGAACCACTATGTACCTCCACCGGGTATCGAACCCGGGACCCCTTATTTACAAGGCGACGACGCTACCACTGCGCCATCGGGGAGGCCTAAATGGCTTATTGATCGATTCATTTGGTTTATTTTCTCTGTCACTTTTGGCTAATAGCGAAGATTAGGGTGAGTGATGATATGATGAAATTGATGAATGGACACTCACAAAGAACACCCATGTCCAGGCTGGGGGATTCGAACCCGAGACCTCTGCCGTCGTAGCGCGCTGTGCTAACCATTCCGCCGACGGTCGTTGAGATCGAACCTACGACAGACCCGTTACTACAAATCCGAGGTTCTAAGTAACTACTGCGAGAAATTTGTTCGCCTCAAGACGAAAGAAGAGTTGCTCTCATAACGTAATGTGCAAATAAGTATAATACTGGTGGCGATTGGGTGCCAGAACTGGCTTGGTAGACAAGGCTAAGCATTAACAGGGCATGTTGTGGGGGCAAAAGTGTGGGGTCAACTACCACCCTCTCTAATCGCCATCACTGAAGTATAGCTAAAAGCACCAGAAAATAGATAATGTCCAATATACATTGCATACTAATAAAGAACCATGTTTGTTAACATTCAAAACATTAATAGATTCGTTGGAATTATTCTGCTGCTACATTTGATACGATGGGCAGAGAGATACCATACATAGCGATGTTTATTGACACAATCACGGTATTTAATCTCGTAAACAAAAGTACTTGGATTGGATTGATTTGGTGTTTTAACTCCACTTTATACACAGTAAGGCTAATCTGGACTGGACCTACAGTTTAAAGTGAGATCCGAACCACAATGTGCCTCCACCGGGAATCGAACCCGGGACCCCTTAATTACAAGGCGACGACACTACCACTGCGCAAAAGTACGTGGGGAATGCAGTTCTGGATTCGAATAACTGGTGCGAGTAATAGAGGTACTGTTTCTTGCTAAGGGTACTATACGATTAATCTAATGACTCAATGAAACTTGTACTTGCAGGATTTGGACTGGCAGACAAGTTGGCCCTAGCAGACGCATTTAGTGAAGCCGGGATTTTCATGTCCTTTCACTCTTTCCAGCGACCGCAGTTTCCACTTTCCGTCGCAGTGCGGCGCCACTTTCTAGGAATTGTAATTTTGTGTTCGGGAGTTACTTTCGAAGACTTTCTGCATGAGGTATGTATTGCACTTATGTGGATAAATTATGGTTTAATACAGACATAATGCTTTTGTACATGCTGCTCTTCGATAATTAAACTGTACTTGATAAAATGCCGCGTCTTGATAAAGGACGGAGAAGCAATATAGTGAAATTACATCTACGTTCAAAAAGAGATTTGGTGTTCAATGTGTTCTTTTAAAGTTTGCAAGTTCGTAGTAACCAAAGGATCTATCATAACAGTAAAATTCTACGTACTCAAAAAGTGCAGCGAAGACGAGGCTTTTGTCACACTATGCCTGGAAACCCACAACAAAGAACTTATTGAATGATTTTTTTTTTGTTTTAAGTCCACTTTATACAACCCAGGACTTAAGGGGAGACATGCATACATAAAATTGCTTCACAAAAACACACATGAACAAAACTGCAAGGACAGCACGATCAGAGCGATGCGCTTGCAGGCGTTGATACTGCAATTCAGACGAGCGGCGAACGGAACATGCGCCGTTCTTCTCTGCGCATGCGCAACGATGGGCTGGGCAACATGCTTTATCTCTTCGTAATCTTAATCGAATATCGTGCCAATATATGAATTGCTATTCTTTCAATTTTGAAGAAACGTTTGTATATGGATAGGGAATGATGAGTGCAGTGATGCAAAGTCGATATCTTATTCGCTCACTGCACGTATACAACGCCTAAAACTACATAATTTTTCAAGGTATAAAACAACATAAATAATTTATTATTTTAATAGAAACTAAAGAAATATAAATGGAAAATTGCAAGAGACATCACTTTATGAAATGACAGCTTCCCACGAGGCTACTAACAATTACAATATTAACGTTTGCGTCTGTTTATGGATTTAGAGGCAAGATTTAATAGCATAGCTTTATCAGTAAACCCATGATGCACAAGACTTAGATAGAGCAAAATTATTTTAATTTTTAATAACAGCAGTAGCTATTCCCCTACAACGTTTTTAAAATCCCTCCTCCATTTCTTTAGTTTGTCTGCTCTGCTCAATTCCTTGTGGGAATAAAAGGATCCCGACAAGTACTGTAACAAGTATCGTGTGATGCGAAAACTAGCAGCTGAGCCAGTACCACCCAACTAGTCCATATCCAGCAGGATTTCTAGCCTCGTGTGAATCAGGCACAATATCCCATGGACGTCCAATGCGTGGATATGATTTGGACATTGTGGATATCCCTTGGAGATTTGTGCTATATGGGTTCACACACACAAGGAAGTGGAAGCATGCAAGATTACTGTAGCGTTGAAAGAGGGGTGGAAATGAAGTAGACATTTGTCATCAAATACGCAATAAAATATTTTACAGGCTTGCATTACTTGGCATTCTATCCTTAAAAAAAATAGTGATACGGGGAGAATCGAACCGGGGACCCTTTGTGTGGTGAGCAGGTATCATAGTTACCGGACCACACCGTCCTTCTTGATTTATCACTTATATGCTCCTACCCATGTGTTGAAACCATATTTCACTATTCTATCTGCTATTCATACAAGGGTTGATCAAATGAAAAAGTACAAAACGACACTGTCGGTGTAAATGAATACTTTATTCAAAGTATCCTCCATAGGCCTGAGCACATTGATCCCATTGATGAACGAGCCGAATGATTCCTTTTTCCCAGAATTCGTTTGGCCGTGACGCGACCCAGTCCTTCACAGCGTCCTTGAGTTCATCGTCCGAGGTGAAGAGCTTTCCTTTGAGATGCTTTTTCAGGGGACCAAACACATGGAAGTCGCAGGGGGATAAGTCCGGACTGTAGGGCGGATGGTCTAGCTGCTCCCACTTGAACCTGGCAAGTTCCGCGTGTGTGACCCTGAAGACGTGTGGACGTGCGTTATTATGGAGCAGAACCACACCCTCCGTGAGCAGCCCCGGTCGTTCGTCTTCCCCGTAAACGTTCACCATCCGGCGATGAATATCGGCCGGTTTAACACCTTCCGCTGTCAGAAAACGGATAACGCCTCGCTGCTCCTCAACAGTCGAATTTGCCAATGTTAACGCCATCCTGTCCGAACACGCACTGCCGCGTCACTTGGACGGCGCTCTGTATCGGAGCCTCTGCTCTGTCCTGCGCATGCGCGTTCCCCTGCATGCTCCGATGCCGCGTGGCGACTCCAATCGCACCCCTACATATCACGCTACGTTCTCCCATCGCGGCATCGGTATTATATAAACGATTCCGTTGTTACGACGTTTCGTACCTTTTCATTTGATCAACCCTTGTAGTATATTACAATTAAATTAGTGTTCCTCGAAGCTACGAAACATAATGATTTCTTGTTAACTCTACATATTGTAAACGAGGACATTTAGAATTCGGTCACATATAGGATGGCCAATGTCGTGTATTATTCAACAGTCTACCTAAGAAGACTCCGAGCTGAGCATGCGCAGTTCTACGATTGGCAAGCTTCGTGATCTCTGTCTGAACCCACAATTCACACAGTGAACGCGAAGGTTTTCTCAGCTGTATGACGTCATCATTGTTTGTTTTGCAGCGGGGTGCCCAAGAATTTGTAAAGGAAGTATATGCAGTGGCGTATCAAGGGGTGGGCGAAGTGGGGGACCGCCCGGGGCCTCGCGTCTCATGCGGTTAATAAAAAAATGTATTAAATAGAAGTGAGGGGGAAAAAAGATGGAACAGGCTAATTTTTGTAGGCAATCAAAATTAAAACATTCTGTTTTTAGTTGGCTTTAAATTCTAGTTAAACGTTATAATATGTCAAATCAGGGGCGTAACATATATAAAGGGGCCCGGAAAAATTAAAAATTATTGTCATATTTCTCATGTGTAACGTTTTCGCAAAAATTCACGAAATCTTGCGGGGACATTTTTACCCATTTATTCATTTCTAGAATAAAAAGTGATTTGTCTTGTCTTTTCTTCTATCTCTCGACCTTGCACTCCCGATCTTAATATGTTAAGAATAAAGCACTTCCAACTGCCACGAAGCAAGTGTGAGGCATTTAAATGCTTGGGTTGTTTGCAACTCAGGAAGGCAATGGATAATATAAGCAGTTCTTACTTCCTTGCTACAGCTTCATATTTCAGCTCCCGGAAAACAAAGAAAGACATTATTAGAGTGAGTGAAATTATTAAATATAATTTTCTTGAATAATTTATTATATAAATATGATAATTTGCTGACGTATCTCTGAAGATTTTGTATCGAGTCACATTGAGATTTCAAGTTTAAAAACTGGTTTGGGAAATGAATATGTTGCTACACCACTGGGTATATGGGTTGTCATTGTTCTTCTATTTTATTTAAAAACAACTAACTCATATTTTACCTCACAGGGTGGTCCTCAAAGGGTTAAGATTTTCGCCAATATCTATCTCTCTGTCCACCCTATTGCCTCCTGTTAGAAGTAATTTAGTTTTGGAGAAACAACACGAAAAACACATCCTAAGTGGCATCGACGAGGAATTAGATTTATAGTATTTTGCTTCTTATAAATGTCAATACACTAATTCTACCTAATAAAAAAATAATCGTCTCTTAAACAGATTCCAACCTGCGATCTTCAGACAACTGGGCCAGGCCTTTACCACTTTCCCACTTTATCACTCCAACAAACTAACTTGAAATTTTGTCTTAAGGATCGTCAGCAATCTTGCAAATTTTGTTAACATACACTAGTTTATTTTTACAAGCCGGAATAGACTTAAATTCTGCAACTCAGAACTAGACTTCTGTGGTAACTTATTCTGTCCCGTCTACATTACTGTGACAAAACTCACGTATTGTAAATGTGAAGGGGCATTGTTACATGTTGCAAATAATTTCTCATACCATCTTTAGTTCCAGATTTGGCCACAGCCACCGAGCATTTAGTTTCTGGACATATAGTATTACCTCTGTTTCCTTAGCCTGAATACTAGATGCAAGTCATTATAGCACCTGACACGTTTCATGCCTATTGTAATTTTTCGTTATTCCTCAAAGTTGAACTTTTTTGTGTGTGTAGATTGAAATTTTCTTTAAAAAAGTGGTGAAAGTGAAGAGCCTTGAGGGAAGAGTGGCAATTTCGCACCAGTTGTGCGTTTATTTCAATACCATCGGAATGGGCACTGCTTCTAGAAAGAAACCTCGGCTGGACAAGAGAGTATGAATTTCTCTCCATGTTGCAAGTGAAAGCTGTTTTTAAAGTTGATAATTAAGCTTGACACGATTTCTGAAAAATATGGTAATAAGAATTTTCGGATTCCCATGCATTTCTTATGGAGAAAAAACGGGATAACTTCAAGTTACGGGTAATTAAATCGGAGTTTTCGACTTTTTCCTGCGACATATCAAATCTTCAATGTGTCCTCTTTCCGTTCATGTTTTTCTCTACGCCATCGGAAGTTTGGTATTCCAAAGAGAACAAGTAAAACAATACTCCCATAAGCGTAATGCTAAGTTTTCTCCCCCTCCTACGACCATCCAGCGCACAGACCTCTCTTTCCAAAGCTCGCCGCGGAGAACACAAACCGTTCCTCCAGCCCTTAAACATTTGTTTTCATCTCTTAGGTTTCCCAGAGACTGATGTTCAACATGTACCTGTCGTGGGTCTTCTTCTGGAAAGGCCCTGTCCCATCTGAGGAATTCCAGCGCCTCTTCTCCCCCATCAACCTTTCGGTGGACAGCAGCGTGGTGGTTGTGGACCTCCGCTACTCTCTACAGCAGCTCCATAAGGTGAGATACTCCGGGCCTCTACTTCTGGAGCACCTCGGAACCTGGTCGCTGGACAATGGGACATTGCATCTACGAAGGCTCCTGCTGCTTGAGGACAGGACGAACTTTCTTGGAGAGTCGATAGTCGTAGGAATCAAGAATGTTAGTATGCAAGTTAGCTTAACTTGGTGTTGGAAAGACTACGAGGTCTGACAATTAAGTTCGCGAACTGATCCTATGAAAAGTGCTAGATTGCTGAATATCACTACTGTCACCTTGGAAGTACTCCCCTTGGGAATTTATGCACCGACGCCAGCGCCTAGTCAGCCCTTCGAATCAATTTTGGAACTCCTTTTCTGGCATGGCCATCAGAACTGTCCTTGATGTCCTGAATGCCATCAAATGTCTACCTATTTCCTTTATCTTCAGGTAATGGTAAAAGTCATTGAAGGCCAGGACTTTTTCATCAAAAGTGATAACACGACCCAAAACATCGCCTTGCTTCTCCAAAAGGTCTTGGCAAACTTCGACTCTCCATTGCTTTTGTTCATTCGATACCATTTTTCGACACACCTTTTTCCTGTCAATATTTTCAGTTAAGATTTTGCTGTTCCTATGTCGATTATATTACTTGGCCTACTTTGCTTATCACAGTCAGCTTACAATTTTCACGTACAGTACTGTACAATTCGACGAATTTTTTCAATGTTTTCGCTAGTTCTGCTTGTTACTGACCTTCCTGGCCTCACTTCACGAGTAACGTTTTCTCATCCCTCAGAAAAACGTTTAATCCTTTTTCTTCATGACATTATCCCCATAAATTTATACTAACATGTACCTTATCTCACTCCCACTCTTGCCAAGTATAACAAGAAATTTAGTAATGTTTGTTCATCGCTCTCTCGACATTCTCGCGACGGCACACAAAAACATGCAACAACAATAATGAACGCCACTCAGCAAGCCACCGCTGCACAGCGACAGGAACATAACTGTGAGACACTGATATACCAAGGTTATGATACCTTAGGAAGCTGTTTGAATGTACGCGTACTGTGTCAAGTTCGCGAACTTAATTGCCAGACCTCGCAGAATGGGAAGAGGGGGGTGGGGAATGGAATGGTCAGTCGGACCATCTGGAAATTGAAATGGCTCATTTGATTTCAATGGTCAAAGTCAAAGGTTCTTTCAAACCTTACTTTGTACACACACTGGCGTGCTTACACCCTTTCGATTAGGATCCTATAAGAAACCTACATTCCACCCAGTGATGTGCGTCTACGCGTAAACAACGATAGTCTACATTCTACACGTAGGCTATTTTATACACGTAGATTACGTAATCTATGTAAACAACATGGCGAAAGGTGATAACTTAGCAACAAGCGCCGTGGAATTAAAAGAAAATTATACTGCGTATCAGTTGCTGATGTGTTAAGAGAACTTTTCATACTCTTTCTTCCAAATTCGAACAATTTCTCACCTAGAAAGAAACCTAATATAGGAAATATTCTAGTATTTTATGGGCAAAAGAGCACTCTTGCCTCACGACTGCCATCTGTTGTTGTTTTTTGCATACTATTTATCTTCCTCCATAGTTGATAATAGAAGAGAAGAGAAATTTTGTTGTAAATAGGATTCTTGTCATTTCGTTAGGAACCAATACAGTTGAAAATGTCACTTTCCTTTCATGAAACCCTTGAAAATTAATTGTAATGCACTGTAGATCTGTGCTGTAGATTGTCTACGTAGTCTATGTAAACTACAACCAATGTAATCTACGCGTTGATTACGTGTAGACAACGCATGTAGACGTAAACGTATAATCTACGGCACATCACTGATTCCACCTCACATTTCAGCAAACTCTGTATTGATGCATAGATAAAAGGGGCGTATGTATCTAGGGTGCACAATTAGTGTAATTTGAGGCGTAAACGCCTGGATTCGTAGCGCGCTGTGCCAACCATTTCGCCACGAAGGTCAGTACCCCCTCCCCCCCCCCCCCCCGAATTCAAGCTTATTGAACTCTGAACACCCTGCAGATGCCAAATACCTCAGCGGTCATTTGTAGGAGCCAATTTTTTAAAATTCAGTCGGGAAAAAATCCTTTCAGAATTGACCTTCAAACCTTTTTTATCCAACACCACGTACGTACATATTGAAACAATGGTTAATTTAATTAAATCAGGTTATTTTTTTGGAAATAAATCACTCTTTTAATAACTGTAAATAAATAATTTATAGAATAATGTACATAAGGATTTTGTAGATATCAGAAACACCTTTGCTGAAATTACATTACTCTCGTAATCATTTAATGGTAATTATTGGGCTCTAAGATAGGAAAATAAAGGAAATAAAACATATGTACTGATGATGTGAAGCTCATACGAAGTGAAATGTAAACACAGGATTTCTCTTGATTTAAAATTCAATACTTTTATGGGCAAGAATAGCAAACATTTTGTGTAGAAAAATATACAAAATACTAATCATGTTAAACCATAAATAGTGTCAATATCATTAAACTGTAAATAAACATGGCAGCTGATATTTTTCGAACTATCATCAAAGAATCTCCAAAATTCAGCTACAAAGACTATAAAAATATTTAAGTTAATATTTTAAGTTACAATTATAGAGTACATCCAGAATGGTTTAGTTTCACTGAAAGAAAAGTTACTGAAATTATTATTAGTTTCATTAACAAACTCTACAAACAATTCCATAGTAGTTACAGTATCAGAAACGGAAAAATGTATGTTTACGTATACTTTTTATTTGCTTTAATCAAACTGTTCAAATATTTCACAGGGACGTTTACTAGAAAAAGCCTTTGTATAAAAAAAACATATATCTATGTGCATGGTGCTAAAACCATGCAAGCAATTTTAAGCATGTTTTTTTTTTTTTAAAAAAAAAAAAATAGGTTTACATTTTAAAAATCCGATTTAAATCTAAAAAATTAACAAAAATGATTTTTATCCACCCTGATGGAAACCTACAGAGAAATTATCTTTTTGTTAGGTTACTGTCCAAGATTCAGCCGCTGAACACTCCAACAACGAGAACGCACCTGAAGATGAAACCGACTCCAATGCAGATCTAATCGAAATTCTGAAGACCATGGTAGCTCCTCTCAATGCAAGGTAGGTGACTACAAGTACATTTTATATTATTACTACATTTAACAGTAATAGTACCAACAGGCTGATTAGAGACTTCTGCCCTACCACTCTCACGGCATAATTACATTTCAAACATTCCATTCAACTAATTCGTAATTTTTCAGTAAATCCAAATGACACTGAATAGTTTCGATTTTATAAGAACAATAAATACATATATGGTGGTCAAAGAAAGGTCTCCGAAATACACACTACTTCATCCTTAACTACTATGGACGTTGATAACCACACAACCACTATGGAGGGGTCTGTCATCGCTATGTTCTGTTTTTTAATTATGAACTAGCTGTTTTATATTTTTTCATTTCTGACTCGTTTGGCTTGACTTGACATGGGTTTAGAAGAATATTGTGAAGCAGTTTTCAAATATTAAAGAAAATCATTCAAGAATTGCAAGAATGGTTCCCTATTTTTTAAAAAAATCCAAATCCTTAAAATGTCTATATTTTTATGTTGTAAGAGTAAGGTTTTGCAAAAATTGAAAATGATTATGAGTAAAGACCGGAAGTTAAAGAATTTCCACCTTTAAAAATATCACTAATTGTTGTGAATTCTTCCAGTTTTGTACTCATTAGATTTTTGCACTCTTCTGCAACATCTAACCTCTTTTCTCCTGGCACTTCAATCAGCTGCTCCGCCGATTGAAGACTTTCATTGATTCTAAGAGTTTCACCCTCTCTCCATGTTTTTAATTGTCTCTGGCAACACCATAATATGCTAATAAATAATGTTTTTGAAAGAAAATAAGTTGTATTCAATTTTAAAAAAAATATTCTAAAATTTCATTGAAAATGGCAAGAAAGGGGCATTAAAATTTGAAAAAAAGGCAGTAGGGTGCAAAATTGGCAAAATGAAAAAGCTTCTAAAACATTAGCAACAACGTCAAAAATGCTTATCGAGAAAAAATGTATCAATAAATGCAGCAGGGGAACAAAGGCATTTTGCCAAACATCCAGGCTCTAGTTATGAGCCATTTGAAACATAATGTAACAGAAAAACACACGATACTACTATGGTACGTCTGTCAGAACGCTCGCCGAAAATAGAATTCAATAAGATTAGGAAAAACAATGGCAAGGCCTCGTGATCTTGACAGCGTGTAGCCAACACCCCAACTGAAAGGTACGAAGAAGGGTCCACTTGTGGTTGGAAGGGTGCGAGAACCATTGAAACGAATTCCAAACCTATGCGCTAGTGTTGCCACATGTTCACGTGGCTTCACATTCAAGCGATGCATTCATTTTATCGCTAACACGTCATTGCACACAAAAACGTGAAGCGTAACCTTTGATGCGTGCCAGGGCTGCTAATATCGTTTGCTTCTTGGTTTCAGCTACCAGCTGGTGTCCTTCAGCAAGCTAGGATGGAAGAATGATGAGAACGCGTGGCTCCATCTGCTAGGAGCAGTGACGGCAGGAACGGTGGACATTGGACTGGAGAACGTCGTGGTTAATAAGGAGATGTCCAATGACATGTTTTTCTCACTACCCATTGCCGTGGCCATGTAAGAACTTGTTGCTTCAAACCATTTGTATTGTATGTAAAGTAGCTGAATAACCAAAGGGCGAGGTACAATATGGCGCCTGAGCGCACACTTCAGGCAGTAGCCGAGTATCGGACGGCGGTCTGAAGGTACTAGAACATCAGCCGAGTAACGGACGGCGGTCCGTAGGTACCAACTCACGACAGCAGACGGTATCGGTAGACATGCTGCTAGGCTGGAAACACTAATTTTCTTCAAATTTATTATTATTATTCCTTGGGGAGACTTCTACCTAGTCTTACCATAAATACTGGCACAAAGTTTTAAGTAAACTGACACAAAATGCTGAGAGATGTTTTAATATCCTAATAACATTACTGAAATGGATGCATGGCAAATTAAAATCACAAATCAATATTCATAATGGCCGCCCTTAGCACGCACACATTCCGTAAGTCTTTGTGGCCACGCATCAATTGAATTACGCAACACATCGACTGGAAAATGAGAACTGCCTTCAGAAGAGACCGACCGCTTTAAACTTTCAATATTGGGATGTCTCTTCTTACAAGCCATCTCCTGAAGCTTGGACCACAATTTGTAGTCCAAAGGGTATAGGTCCGGACTTGCAGAAGGCCAATCTGAAGTGGAAATGAAGTCTGGAACATTTGCTATGAGGGCACGCTCCATTTCTGTGAAAAAGTTGTAAAAACATCAGCCAAAGTGTATCAGCAGACTGTGCTTGAGAGACTAGTCAAGAATCTCAACAACACTCTCTTCCATGGTCAGAACTGGAGCTTCCAGCAGGATTCAGCCCCAGCAGTAGCGGAGGCAAATGTACCAGACTTAATTTCCACTTCGGATTGGCCTTCTGCAAGTCCAGACCTATATCCTTTGGACTACAAATTGTGGTCCAAGCTTCAGGAGATAGCTTGCAAGAAGAGACATCCCAATATTGAAAGTTTAAAGCGGTCTCTTCTGAAGGGAGTTGCTCATTTTCCAGTCGATGTGTTGCGTAATTCAATTGATGCGTGGCCACAAAGACTTACGGAATGTGTGCGTGCTAAGGGCGGCCATTATGAATATTGATTTGTGATTTTAATTTGCCATGCATCCATTTCAGTAATGTTATTAGGATATTAAAACATCTCTCAGCATTTTGTGTCAGTTTACTTAAAACTTTGTGACAGTATTTATGGTAAGACTAGGTATACTCGACCCACCAGATGAGTGAATACTCAGAACAACAGTTTTCTTATTCTGTTTTTTACATTTTATACAGTTAGTGTACTGAAATAAATAGTTATAATATTTTGTAATTAAGTTTTACACACCTAGTCACGAAGTTTATTTTGTGTGAATTCTCACGTTAAGCAGTATTTTTTGGAATTTTGAAACGGAAACTGTTTTTATGTTTCCTACATTCTTTTTATAATGAGAAATTTCTCTCATTTATTATTATTATATATTATCTTAATAGGGTTAAAATTGAGCCATGCGGTATTTCCTTTAAACAATATTAATTCAAATAATGGCTTGATGCCCTGTATAGTAAGAATCGGTACTATACAAACACTAATTCTAAGGACAATAAGATGAATTGCAAGAAAAAGTGCATGTTATATAAAATGTTATGTAGTAGCAAGGTAAAACAAGGAAAACAGTGTTATATATATATTGTTTGAAAAGAAAGCGGAAGTATAAAAATTGTGGGTGTGGATATCAATGTTCGTAGAATGAGGATGAAAATTTTAATAGGGGTATTCGGGGGAATACGCCCAACTTTTTTTGGCGGTTTATAGCTTCGCTAAATAAAGGAGTGTCGCAAAGAAAAGCATGTCAAATGAAAGCTACATGTTTTGTAATTGTTACCTATAAGTTTTATTACTGTAAGTCTTATAGCAAAAAGAAAACAGAGAGAAATAAACAGATGAACGTCAATTTGGGCAAATCACCCCGTGATAAGGGCAAAATGCCCAATACAAGAAACAATTATTGTAATACTTGACATGACATATTTAAAGGAAAATAATACACAGCATTAACTGGAAGATTATTAGCGTATGTTTCGTAAACAGAACATAATTTGTACAGACAAGCATAGCGTTTCTAACAACATTTATTTTGAATTTACCATACCTTCTTTTACTGTTTACATTTGTGAGAAATTGCATTGCACTTTGGACACATGGACGTGAATTTGATACATATTTCATGCATGCACATACTACAACGAATACACTGGATCCAGTCACATTGCGATCCTTTCTTCGCATAATAATGCCCATGGGCATATTGTACTTAATTTCTGTGGGCATATCACCCCACAGCTACAAGTAGAAAATTGAATCACTGGGTTGGAAACTCTGAGCACCATGCGGCAGTTTCACTCTGCAGATATGTTTCCCTGACTCTTGATCTTTACACCAAATATAATTCAGTTTCTTTCTCTCTTGGGTATATTATTGCACACTGTTAATACAGCAATGTCCAAAATATTATTACCTCAAAAATTGACTTCTTACCTCATGAAATTATACCCTGAATGGCTTCAGATTCTTCTCACAAGCTACAAACCTGCTGCCTCGTCTCACCACGGAGGGCGCTTTCAAACAAGAGTAGCAGAGTTGCCATAACATTTAACCCCGATGGGCATATTCCCCCGAGTGACTCTACATATTCACAATCTGTCCTTTTATCATCTTCATTATCGCTATACTACTAACACATTTTAGTTTATCTTATATTGTACTTTCGAAGGCCTTGAGGAATAAATTTACCGGATTATACGATAGGGGATTTCAAAGGCATTAAAGCGGAGTGGTCGGCAGAGCTCCCTACGACGCCAGGGATCCCGTGTTAGAATCCACGCCTGGCAATGGGTGTCTTTTCTGATTGTCCCTTCACCAATTTCACCATATCATCACTCATCCTCATTTTCGCGATTAGCCAAAAGTGTCAGAAAAGCGAAGTAAAATCAATCAGATCAATCAATCCAATGATTGCATTGCAGATTTTCCATTTGTTGACTGAAGTTAAATATTGTCCACTTCCCTGTATGTATTCCTCTTGGCATGTTAATAGTATATTATACAAGTAATAACAGTAATGAATGATAATGAAAGACATAAGCTTCTGTCCTTTTTTCAAGGAGGAATATATATTTTCGTCGCCCAGAATCATCTGCCCTGAGAGACATATTCCTGGAGCCCTTCAGCCCTATCCTCATAGGATGCGTGACTACAACTGGAGTTCTCCTGGGGGGTACTATGTTCGTTGCCCTGACTATCTCTCGTCATAAGTCGTCAAGGAATCGTCGATGGAGATTGTCGGATGCCCTGCTTTGGGCGGTTGCTCTTCTCTGCATGCAAGGTATTTTGGGCTGTCACTCTGTTCCACATGCCAAATATTTTTTGGTGTCACTTTCCACTGCACTCAAGGTATATTATCTTGTCACCCTTCACTTCACTCAAGGTATGTTGTGTTGTCACTCTCCACTTTACTCAATGCATGTTGTCTTGTCATTCTTCATTGCATAAGGTTTTTTTTATGCTTTTCCTCTTCACTGCATACAGGGTATTTATAGAACTCTCTCTTATGTATGTGCGGACTGCAAAAAGAACTGCAGAACTAGAGCGTTGTAATAGGGCTGGAAACAAGGAAGAAACGAGACGGGTTCTGATAAATTAAAATATGAAATAATGATGAAAATGAAGGGAACTTTCATTGTCTGGATCTCGTGAAAATGCATTTTTATTTGAAGATGTGGCTGATCCAAGTAAGTATTTGAAAGTCATTCAGTGGACTTCAGGCTACAGTTTTGATGTGGCTTTTTGCTTTTACATCACATGCTTACTTTTCTGTGGGTGGATTCGTCTCCAAACTGAAGTGATGTTCCGCTCCCACAGGGAGCCACAGGGAACACAGAGGAGCCTCCTGCAGCATCCTGCTGATCATCGGTCTCTTCTTCACGATGATCATCTACAACTCGTACGCAGCCTTCATCACCTCCGTGCTGTCCGTGAAGGAGTCTTCCATCAAGGACCTCAGAGATCTCCTCAACAGCGACCTTCACTTTGGATACACCAAATCGGGATCGGACGAGGACTTCCTCAGGGTAAGTTTTTAGGGACTTCCAAAGTCAGGATGTCTCTTATGTTCTTGCATTTGTATTTTCTTACTTAGCGTCGCTTTCCTACCAAAATGTCCTAGGTCCATTGAGGGAGTCGGACATTTTGGTGCCAGGACTTTCTGCTGCTGGGGAATATTGGTGACACACACTTTTGTGCCTGGGCATTTTGGTATCAGGACATTATTTGTTTTCCATGTCTATTTAGGACAGCTTCGTAGTGATTCCAAAGTCCGACTGAGACTTTCATCTGACGGCTTCCACCTCCTCTATGCGTACGTCCTACGTACAGTCAACGGCAAAGATAATAGTAGGCAAATTACCCATCATTATTTTCATTGCTTTTTATTCCACACCCTATGTTGTTTTAAGGATTGGGATTCTGTTAATGCAAAGCATATGTTGTCCTCTGCCTATTGATGTTTTTATTTCAACTCATGATCATCGCATTGTGGAAAATAGACTGAATGACAATGATGATGGACAATTCGGATACTATTTCTTTTGCCAATGAGTGTACATGTCTTCAAAATAATCCAGAACTGGTTGAAGATCGTCTGTTGCTTCACTGTAAAATTCTTTCAAAGCTTCAGCTACAACCCCTTCTGGCACCAACGCCAAAGCTGAATCATACTCGTACTGCATTGAAGTGAGAATGCTGCATCATTTCGCATCTTGTCTTCAACCCTTCCGACTGTACTCGGCTTTAGACTTTATTTTCGTACCAAGTGAAAAAAGAAAACTTTCACTTGTATTCCTTGTAGTGTTGCCCACGAGACGAGACTTTGGCCTGTCTCGTCTCGTGGAGTCTCGTGGAAATGCTGTCTCGTCTCGAAAATATTCGTTTGTCTTATGACACATGGTCAATCTCGTCTCGTCTCGAATTTTTAAAAGCCTGTCCCGTCTCGTCCCGTGGGCAACACTAATTCCTTGGAAGACATGACGTTTGAGGCTGTCACGTAAGGATGTCGAATCAACCCTTCCTAATAGAAATAGTATAATACATCATTGGAAAGGGTATGAACCAAGGATTCCAGAAATGTAGGATTTAGGGTGAGGAAACAATTGGGAGAGGAAAAAACGTAATATTAAGTTTGAGAAACCTCCATTATAAATGATACATAATGAGCCTAATTTACGTGCAGATGTAAGACTAAATGCCTAATTGTTATGTTAGACGTTTATTTAGTTAGTGGGTTTAGTTATCTTAGCATAAATAATACATTTACAGTGTATTTATGCTAAGAGAACCAAACCTAACCTAACAACCTAAGCATTCCTCGAGTGACGTCACAAAGCAAGGTTTTTCTAGCGTTGTGCGATAAGGGAGACATGTGAAGTCAAACTCGCCAAGAAACAAAAGATCAACAAAAAGTATAATTACTAGACACACAACAGAAGTGACAATATGACAATAAAATAACGAAAACCCATATATTTTCAATACAAATTGAAGAAAAACAACTTAAATTAACGATAATAAATTGCAGTTATAAAGAAATAGAAACCTCAATATCCAAAAATAAAACGAAAATCATTAATACGGATGAAAACACGAAATAAAGAAAGTTTAATCCTAGTGGAAATTCGCATACATATCCACGTTAAAAACTAAAGTTCGACCTGGCAATACTGTCTGTTTACAACATGGATTTCGATAAAGGAAAGCGACTATGACAAGTAATGAAGTAAAGTTTCTATTATTTCATGGAAATGAAACTTCTAATCGAAAAATGCACAGCGCCAAGTCGATGTGTGAATTACGTGCTATTAGTAAAGAGATATATTTATATTTTTTGGAGCGTATTCAAAATGTAGA
Organism: Lepisma saccharinum; assembly: GCF_977018435.1. NCBI lineage: Eukaryota > Metazoa > Arthropoda > Insecta > Zygentoma > Lepismatidae > Lepisma > Lepisma saccharinum. The sequence continues at coordinate 24,861,495 of NC_139248.1, forward strand.
GAGTATCTCCAATTTCGTTAATATTTGGTATACTAACTAATTTTGGCCTTCTAATCACGAATCTGTTGTTAAAATGCGGGGTCACGTGTGCAAATGGGGGAAAAAAGCCGATGTAAGTTAAATATTATTTTTAGAGCTGTATCGCATTGTTTTACGAACAAAATTTTAACTAAGCTTGCCTAACAGTAGTATAAAATACCCTATTATAAAATCGATAAATGAGGAGGTGTTTTGACTGAATAGAAATACTTAAAACTAAGGCAAAATGTCTATAAAATTTTATTGTTACTGTGTAAAACCTACGATTTTTTAAAAAAAAAGCTTCCGAGAAAAGAGGACCCCCTCAAATTGATGTGGCTAAACCTGAATTTGCTAAAATTGCTGTTTATAAATTTGTTAAAAATATGGCTTTTCTCGATATTGTTTCGGCATCACTTAAAACTAATCCAAGATGCTTTTAAGAGTTTTTTGATTATACAGTAGTACACTGTAATATAATGTTAAATACTTATTCAAAATATTTTTATATTATTATGTTAATATGTTGACTTGTAACATTCTAAATATTTTAATTTAAGACTAGGCTCAACTTGTTTATCTAATACTAAACACAATATAATATGCAAAACTCTTCTAGAATTGCTCTGTGACTCTTTCATTTCTTACATCATAAACATATGATTTTTCACCTATAAGAATAACACTACATATGGTATCATCAGGGAGTGTATCATGGAATTCACAGATAATTTTAATGTTTGTCCTGTCATTAACCACAACCTGTTTCCTTTTTGAGGTGTTGATGACAAACATGGGTCTCTGTGCTTTCAACAGAGCCATCTATGAACAAATGTCTGAACTCGGTGAACACTTGGGAACAAGTCAACTTTTTTCAATACTACATCATCATTTTAAACTCTCTCTGCCAGCAATAGGGAATGGTAGTAAGCGTTAGACAAAGTACTTTGGAGCTGAATATGCCTTTCTTAAGACGTCGTATATTGCTAAAATATCTTTAATTCACATATTTCTCATACCGCCATATCTTGTTCTATTAGACCTCTTCAAGAAAATCGCCAGTTAGTGAAAACTAATTGAGCACAACAGCAAAAGAGGCTAATAGGGTAAGATACAGTGATATGGGGATATGTGAATTGTCGGTTGAATTGAAACTGGGATATTTTGCATTTTTTTTAATATGATAGCTAAAAAACAGAGATTTTGATTGGCTAATAATTTATACGTGGTGTTTTCTGATTGGTTTAAGTAAGCAAGATTTCTATTAGCTCTATAAATCTATATAAATCAGAGCACAGTGCCGATTTCCTACTTTTGCTAGATTAGCAGAGGAACCGAGGGATAGAACATAGCTCTACCAAGCTCTGCCAAATTATTGATCCACGGAATTACTGACCCACAGAAGCGATACATAGCACACGCTATTGGGTCACTGCCACCGACGTGCCTGTACTAACACGCAATTGAGGAAGGTCGCTGTTTTCCTGTGGATCAATAATTATTCCACCTTCGTGCACGTAAGCCATTGGCATTTTAATTTGCGATAGTTTTATTAAGTATAAAATTTTGATTTGAATCCCGAGAAATCTGATATAATAAACCTAGGATAAAAATTAATAATATTAACATATTAAATATATACAATAATTATATAAAGTACACTGCTGAACCCAATTCATATTTTATATTAAATATAGAGATTTAATTTGAACCCCAAAAATTTTATAACTAATAACAAAAATGCCAAATCAAAAATATTGTAATCAATGCAATAAAAATATATCTAGCCATAATTGGACTAGACACCAAAAAAATTGTAATCCCGACAAATATAGAACTCCAACGAAAATTTGCCCAAAATGTCATAGAAAATATAGTCTGGAATATTTCTTATATAAACATAAAAATAATTGTTCTGCACAGTTTTCTACTTTATCACATCCATCTACATCTTCATCTGGATTAAAAAGAAAACTTGAAACCCCTATTAATTATAAACCTGCAAAGCAGCCACGCTATACACCTATTCATAGTAGTTTTAATAGCGAACTAAGTGATTACCGTTTTATATCAGATCCAAAATGTGATATTGAGAATTTTTTAAACAATATAAATCCTGATATGCAAGCTATTCTAAATGTACAAAATGGCTCTTATAAACTGTCTTTCAAATTATTTGTACAATATAAGAAGCCAAATGGAACGAAATTTACACACCCCCACATAACAGAAACTGTAGTTATATATTCAAATACAAATTTAGACGAAATAATAAGTAGTTTGATAGAGCAATTAATTATTAAACACTCTGAATTTGCCGCAAAAGAATCCGGATGGAGTTTATGTGGAAGTCCACACAAGTTATATATTAATATTTCTAAATTTAACCCACTACAAGGTTCGACATATGTGCCATTACCTGCTAATATTAAAAACAAAAGAGCCGTGGTTAACCTAGAAAATAATGATGAGAAATGCTTTTTGTGGTGTATTTTATCTGCTTTGTATCCAGTTTCAGATAATCCAAAAAGAATAAGTAATTATAAACAACATGAAAATTATTTTGATGATGTTATGGAGGGCTTAGAATATCCAATGTATGTTCAGAATATTGATAAATTTGAAAAAAAGGCCAGAGATATTAATGGTAAACCATTATCTATTAATGTATTTATTTGTTCTACTGGTGCTGGGAATTGCTTGATAGAACCTCTGAGAATTAGTGCACTTGATGACGATTTTGCTGTTCCGATTGATTTGCTTTTAATTGAAGGGGATGGTACATACCATTACACTTTAATACGCAATTTTGAAGCTTTAGTAAGAAAACAAATAAATAAATCTAATACAATATACAAGTTGTGCCGAAGATGTTTAACTGTATTTGATGGTCAAAAAATAGTAAATGGTGTTCGTGAAAAAAATGCAGAAATTGCTAAAAACAAGTTAGTTGAACATTTAAAATATTGTGGGAATCATAAACCTGTTCATATGCTTATGCCTATGCCAAGTGAAAATGCCAGATTCAAAAAATTTGAAGCTTTGTTGGAACACCCAGCATATATAGTCTGTGATTTTGAGTCAAACCTGAAACCTCTTGCATTCTGTAGCCCAGATCCTGAGGAATCTTCAAGTACATCATATCAATTACATGAACCTTCTAGTTTTTGTTATATAATTATACGGGATGGTGTAGCTAGTGAACCACACTTATACATGGGACCAAATGCCATCAAAGAATTTGCACATAGAATTGAAAATGAGTGCCATAATATAGCATCTAATATTTTATTAAAATCAAGGCCTATGATGCCTTTAACAGAGGAACAGATTGAAGATTTCAACAATGCAGAAAAATGCCCGATATGTGATTCTGAATTTTCAGATATAAATATCAAGGTAAAACACCATTCCCATACAAATGGTAAATTTTTATGGCTCTGTGTAATAACTGTAATATTAAGATCCAGAGACAAAAATTTGTCCCGATATTTTGCCATGGTGCATCTAATTATGATTTTCATCATCTGATCAGGTACGAGGGGTTTGAGAAGCAGAATTTAAATATTTTAGCAGAAAATGATGAGAAATATATAGCTATTAGCAAGATAATTAAAGTTAATAGTGTTCTTATTCACTTAAGATTTCTTGATTCATACAGAATTTTGTCGGCTAGCTTGGCTACTCTGGCCAGTCAATTATCTGATGATCAATTTAAAATTACTTGTGCCACGTTTCCAAATCAGGACTTGAAATTAATTAGGCGAAAAGGTGTATACCCATATGACTATGTTACTGATTTTTCTAAATTTGATGAGTGTTCTCTGCCACCACAAAAAGCATTCTATAGTAAACTCAGGGCATCCGAAATTACTGATGAAGATTATCACCATGCTCAGTTGATGTGGACCAACTTAAAATGCCAGACATTTGGTGATTATCATAAGGCATATTTAAAACTTGATGTAACTCTTTTAGCCGATATACTTCAGGCATTTAGAAAATCTTCAATAGAAAATTATAAGCTAGATCCAATTTATTTTTTTGTGCCCCAGGCCCATCATGGTCGGCAATGTTTTTTAAAACTAAAATGGAATTGAATTTAATCCAAGATCAAGATATGTACTTGTTTATGGAACAGTGTATAAGAGGAGGGATGGTGCAATGTTATCAGAGATATGCCGGAGCTAATAATAAATATATTTCTAATTATGATCCAGAATTGCCATCAAATTATATACTTTATGTGGATGCCAAAAATTTGTATGGTCATGCTATGATGGGTAAATTGTCATATGCAGGACTTGAGTGGGTTGAAAATTTTAGTATTGGGGATCTTCAGGATTTTGATGACAGTCACTATGGTCTATTCTTAGAGGTTGATCTGACAATTCCTGAAGATTTACACAATAAGTTTTCTGATTTGCCCCCAATTTCTGAATTTAAGTGTTCACCTAATTCTAAACAAAAGAAATTGATGATGACTTTGGAATCAAAACAGGATTATGTAATATATTACAAAAACCTTCAGTTTTTGATGCATCATGGTGTTAAAGTAACTAAGGTTGGCAAAGTGTTGAGGTTTAGGCACTCAAGATGGTTAAAACCATATATTGATACGAACACAGAGCTTCGAACAGCTGCAGTAAGCCAATTTGATAAAACTTTGTTTAAATTAATGGTAAATTCAGTATATGGCAAAACTATAGAAAATGTTAGAAAGCATAGTGATGTTAAATTAGTTACCGACCCCAGCCGGAGCAAAAAATTAGTGGCAAAGCCGAATTTTAATTATAGAAGAATTTATGATGAGAATATGGCACTTTTTAATATGAAAAAAACAAAAATTAAGTTTGATAAACCTATTTATGTGGGGGCAGTGATATTAGAATTGGCGAAATTACATATGTTAAAACTATATTATGATGTGTTGAAACCTTTTTATGGTAATAGTATAAAATTAATGTACATGGACACAGATAGTTTTATTCTTAATATTCAAACAGAAGATGTTTATAAAGATATATCACATCCTGAATTAATTAATTATTTTGATACCAGTGAATTGCCAGGCCATCTGAATATTCAACCCCACAACAAAAAGGTGCCTGGCAAGTTAAAAGATGAGACACTTGGCGATGTTATTGTAGGATTTGCTGGGTTAAGAGCTAAAATGTATAGTTTTAAAACATGTAGTGGTGCTGTTGCCAAAAAAGCTAAGGGCATTGGTAGAGATACTGTAGATAAAGAGCTTGAATTTGAAGATTATAAAAATTGTCTCATGTCACAGAGGTTATCAAAACATCAGAAAATAGAATTCAGAGTGTGGATCACTTGTTAACTAGCAATATTGTAAGAAAAGTAGCTCTAGACCCACATGACGATAAGAGATGTATTTTATCATGTGGCATACATACTCTACCGTGGGGTCATTGTAACTTGATAAGTGGTAATCAATGCCCAATTACAGAGCATAATTTGAAATAAATAAAACATGCCAATGAATTTATTTGGATTTAAAAAAAAGCTATTATGGACCTGCCGACACCAGCACCCTCTCCTGATATAATATCTAAACTAACTGGTTTGCTAATTATTCATCTCAATAGCATACTTACAGATGTTGATGATAAAACAGGTAAAACATTATACATATTTAACAATAATTTAAACCACTACCAATTACCTATAGGTGGTCAATTACAATTTATTACAACTCCCGAGGGTGATGTCAAAATTTCAGTAGGGAAAAATATTTATAGAATTAAGCACTCAAACATGATTTCTGGTACTGTATATACCGTCTCTGCCGGTGATTGTTTATATATTGAGGACCCGGGATATTATGACAAACTTATACCTTTTTTATAGAATTAAGAATTAGATATTCAATAATAAATAACCACTAAAACAAAATAAAAATAAAAATGCCTAATGATATATTTGGCCATACAAGACATGAAGATCGCAGTGATGAGATTCTGATGCTTGATGTCAGAGTGAAAAAATTAAGAAGTGATTTACAAGTTTTACAAAGCACACTAAATGCCAGTCTTCAACTAGAAATTACAAATTTACAATCACAATGCATGGACCCTCTTCTTAAAATTGATTCAGAACTTAAATTATTGCTTCAGAAATATACTGATTTGGCAACATTGGATAATTTTCAAAATTTAGAGGAAGCTGTAGCAACTCTTCAAGCTAAATTAAAAACTCAGAATACCAACTCTGAACAATTGAAACAACAACTAGAAGAGCAGATTAGTAGTGTCCAGGCACAGCTCCAAACAATTGTCAAAAGCATAAAATCACAAGAAGATTTTGATCTAGTAATTTCCACTCTAAAAGAACAAATTCAATCACTACAGATACCTAATCTGGACCCCTTGAACAATGCCATAGCCGAGGTTAAAGAAAAAATTGAGACACTTGAAAATTTTATGAACAACTTACCATCTTCTGATGCTCTAAGTGCTATAACTCGCAGTGTAGCTAACATCAAACTGCAACTTGAGACATATGAAGATTTTGGAAAAATTCAGAGTACCATAACTCACCTTGAGGGTACCATAGCAGCAGTACAAAGTGATCTGACAAATGTACAAGAAACTCTAGAATCTCGCTTACCTGGTATTGTAGATACTCTTGTCAGTGTGCAGCAACAGATTACCAAACTTGAAAACCTCAACACCGAATCTGAGCTATCTCATTTTCATCACTTGATCGATGATATCCAAACAAAACTTGAAATTTTACAACAATCGACACCTACTCAGGCAGACATAACCCTGCTTCAAGATGCTATGCGTAGTGTGGCTGACGCTAGTGAATTAAATAGTGTGAAATTAGCACTTGAATCTTTGCAGAATACTGTATCTAATCTGCCTACATCTCAGGAACTTAAAAATATTAAGAGATCAGTTAATCGCATACTAAAATCAGAAGATATCAAGAATATCCAGACAGAGATCAAACAGCTTACTCAGACAGTGGCCACTCTTCCAACCAATCAACATATTAATGAACTTTATGCTCTATTTGAGGATATCAGAAGACAAGTCCATGATCTTACTGCTCAAAATTCTAAATTGGCAGTTGTTGAAAATTTACAGCAAATTGTAGCAAACATCAAGCAACAGCTAGGGACCATGGAATCCAACCAAGCAAATACTCTGTCTGTTTTTGCCACCCAGCTTCAAGAAATTGTGCAACAATACAAAAAACTTGCTGTAGACATAAGAATAAAACCAGGCCACGATGAAATTGTTAGGACTATCAACGAGCATCTTGAATCTGTAACAAGTAGATTACTTACGGCAGAAAGAGAAATAACTGGCCTAATCGAGAATCCTAAGCATACAGTAATTCTTGAATTAAACAGTATCCCTAACAATGAATATAATTCACCATTTACACCAGGTGGGAAACTGTATAAGCTGTCCCCTGCACAATTTTATTACCAGTTTTTTGTTGGAGGTACACTTAGACCAATCAAGATCAAATATTGGTTACAACCACAAGCACACCACTACCCTACCTTATCAATAACTAATGCTGACAACAAACCAAAAATCACCAATATAGAATTAGAAGATTTTACAGATCCCAATACATTAGAAACATCTTATGCTGAAGACGATGGATCTCTGGAATTTAAAATACATATAGGAGACAAATTATATTTAGAAAATCCTGTAGTATCAGCTGCTGAACACCCTATAGTTGCAATATTCTTATTTACATACCATGTCTAGACAAACTATTGTTGATGAATTACACAAACCAGCTAGACGTAACTATAAGCGACTGCCAGTGGTTACAAAAGGCATAGATGATTTATGGCAGTGTGACTTGGTGGAAATGGCCCCTCGCCTAAAGGCGGGACAGTTGAAAAACTTAGACAAGGTCAACAAAGGATACAAGTATATACTTACTGTCATAGATACATTTTCAAAATTTGCCTGGGCATTGCCGCTCAAATCTAAGACTGGAAAATGTGTTACAGAAGCTTTTAGAACAATTATTAATCAGAGTGGAAGATCACCACGCTATCTACAAACAGATAATGGCAAAGAATTCTATAATTCGGTGTTCCAACAATTTATTAAAAGCCGGTCAATAAAACATTACTCGAGTTACAGTGATCTCAAGGCCTCTATTGTGGAAAGATTCAACAGAACTCTAAAAAATAATATGTATAAACAATTTACCCTTCAAGGCAATTATAAGTGGCTTACTATCCTACCAGAACTTCTAGATAAATATAATAATTCAGTTCACACTACAATTAACATGAGACCCTCTGAGGTAACTTCATCTGATGAGCAGAAATTGATCAGTACTGTTTATTATCCTAGATACCAACCAACAACTAGAAAAGCTAAATACAAAGTTGGTGATCAAGTAAGAATTAGCAAATATAAGCACTTATTTAAAAGAGGTTTTATAAGAAATTGGAGTACTGAATTATTTACAGTGGTTCAAGTTAAACCTGGGGCTCGTAATACATATATAATAAAAGATCACCGAGGAGAAATTCTCAAAGGCAGGTTTTATGAAGAAGAACTTAACAAAACTAAACAGCCAGACACATATCTCATAGAAAAAGTTATTCGCAAAAAAGGCAACAAAATACTTGTCAAATGGCTAGGTCTCCCAGAACACAGCTGGATCGAGGCAGACAAAGTGATACTATGAACACCTGGGATGTTATAAAAAGATTGCCAGAGCCTGAACAGCAGAATAAGAGAAATGGCAAGTTGCTGCCTGATAATATTAGATGTCTTATTGTTGGGCCATCGGCTTGTGGTAAAACTACACTAATAACTGATAATTTTTTATTGGCACCCAACTGGTTAGATTGGAAAAACAGGCACTTGTATGTCTTCTCTAAGAGCTTAGAACAATTAAAATATCAGCAACTGATGAATCTATATGATGGACTGGATACAGCCACTTTTAAATCAGATGTTAAACCGCTTCATGAATGTCTCGATAACTCTGTTGTTGTATTTGATGATATTACATTAGAAAACCAAAACAAGGTTAGAAATTTTTTTACACAGGGCCGACACAAAAACATAGATTGCTTCTACCTGGCACAAACTTTTTCTAAAATACCAAAACAATTGATAAGAGACAACAGCAATTTTATATGTGTGTTTCATCAAGACCATACCAACCTCAAACACATACATGATGAATATGTAGGTGGTGACTTGAGCTACAATAATTTTTCTAAGTTTTGCAGTAGGTGCTGGAATCAGGATAGTTATGGGTTTGTTACAATTGATATGACAAGAAAACCTAATAGTGGTAAATATATAAATAAAATTAACAATTTTCTAGACATTGAAATATATAAAAATAAACATGAAAAGACCAATTATTGATGATCTTAAATTAAGAGACTATCTTGTAAAAAGATTTAAGGGATGGAAAGTAGAGAACCGAGGAATCTATGAACAAACAAGCGCACAGAACAACCTATTATTGATGCTATTAGTGAACTAGGTAAAAATATCAAAACTGTTACAGAGCAAAATCAAAATTTGATCACAGAGCTTGTACCTGTAGCTGCTAGGAACATATTAGATTATCCAATCACCCCACTTTCTAGTATTCATACACCTAGTCCTGTTGCTCCTCGAAGAATTGAAGCTACTCCTATTGAATTGGGTCTTCTTGCTCAAAAATATTTAACCACACCTAAAGACAACAAAGATGAGGTCTTTGGTTTATATGCTGACACAGACCTTGATGGTAGCATCATACATAGAATTGGCAATTTTAGAGTAACATCTATGGGAGATGATCTGATAGTATATTCAGAATCTCATCTTGGAGAAAGAGGTGGTTTTGTTAAGTATTCTGGAACACCTGGATTGTGGGAACTGATGACTAGGAAGAGACCTGGCAGCTATACAGATCAAGATTATGAGCATTACAAAGAAATATTAATAAAATCAGATGCTCTATACCAGAACAATGATCCCACACAAAAAAGAGTCAAGTCTAGCAGTGGAGCAAAATACAACAACTTAATCAAACCCATATGGTCACAGATCAAGCCAGGTAGTGGGATCAAACAGTACAACACCTTGCCTAAAGAATTTGTCTGGGTTGACGATGTCAGGAAACTTGTAGATAGATTGCTAGTAATAGCTGGGGAAGAAAATGCCGGTAACCACAATTTTTACAATGAAAAGGTTGGAATTATGGACATGATAAGCACCAAATTATCTAATTTTATAGTGAATGATACTAAGGGCATTGGATATCTTATAAAAATTATTAATACTCTACCACCTAAATTTTGGAATATCTCCGAGAGTCGAGGGCTGGTTAATGACATCATAAACAAGTTGCCATTTGAGCTACATATACCAGGCTATCAGTATTGTGGTCCCGGTACCAAACTAGACCATCGACTAAACAGAGGTGACCCTGGTGTTAATCCTCTAGATGCTGCTTGTAGAGACCATGACATAGCATACAACACACATTCTGATCTTGAGAAGAGACATGTGGCAGACAAAAAATTAGAAGAGGCTGCATTTGGTAGATTTGTAAGCAAAGATGCTTCTTTGGGTGAGAGAATAGCAGCGTTGGGGACCACCTTAGCTATGAACACCAAACAAAAACTGGGGTGGGGGTTGTAATTGAGTAACTAAATTAGTTACAACTTAATTGAACTAGTTAATCCCAGAATATGTATATAATAAACCAAAAATGAAGGCCAAAGGTGTTATGTATCAAATACCTTATGCAGGTCTTAAATCTCTTAAAACTTTTGATAGTCTTCTAACCAAAAAGCAGCGCAAGAAAAAAAGTTCTTGTCTTGCCAAGGGACATGGTATGAAATTATTACTTAGTACCCCACAATTAAAAAAATTACAGCAATCTAGAAAAAAATCACATATAGGTGGATTCATATTTAGTATCCCAGCTATTTTAGCAGCATTGGGGGCTGTTGGGAGCTTGGCTGGGGGATCAGCTGCCATAGCAAAAACAGTAATAGATGCCAAGAAGAATAAGGCAGAATTAGATGAACAAAAGCGCCATAATCTGGCCATAGAAAAACAAGGCAAAGGTGTTAAGAAAGTTATGCATAAGTTAAAAAAAACAAGAGCCGCTTACCAACCAAGATATTGAAGCTTTAATCAAACCACTGGGCATCAAAAATTTTAGAGGAGTATACATGTCCGATTCTTTACCAGAACAACCACTCAACAAAGAGTGTGGCATAGTTAATTTGGATAAGTACAAAAATCAGGGCACTCACTGGATTTGTTATGTTAAATATTTAAACAATGAGGCATTTGTGTTTGATTCATTTGGAGGTGTTCCACCTGAGAATTTAGTAAAATATCTAAAATCAACTAATCTTTATTATAATAATACCCGTGTTCAAAATTTCAAAGATATTAATTGTGGACATCTATGTTTATCTGTTCTTAGATATCTGTCTCAAATAAATAAACCATCAATTGAAAATTTTCAAAAAGCTTTGTGGTATCTAAAACATCATGGGAGTATTCCATCTCACCAGCCAAAATTCAATATTGAAGCTCAAACTACATGATGATATAGTATATCCCAAAACAATAGCTCTTAGAGCATTCTATGGCATGTACTTGATACCTAATATTACACACCACAACAACACAATTGCAGTTGGTGACCAAAAAATTGTCATTACTCCAGGCCAGTATAATTTGTCTACTTTAAATGCTCAGTTACCTAGAGGTATATTGTTAACTCAAAATTCTGTTACTCACAGAGTAGAAATTGTGTCTGCTACAGAAAAAGTAGATCTGGGAACTATAGGAGAGTTATTGGGATTCGAGAACAATACAAAACTTGAACCAGCTATTAAACACACTGCTATTAATATACCTAAATTCCTAGCTATAGAAACTCTAAATATTCACTGTAATGTGGCCGAGGGTATGATCACCAAATCAAATGGCATAGGCACTCACAAACAAACTGGCATTATTGCGACATTTAAACCTAACTCTGAATTTATGGAACCGATCATCTACACTCCATCACCAACATTATATTTTCCTGTGTGCCATAATAGAATCGATTATATTGAGTTGATGGTCACTAATGAAAAAGAAGAATTAGTTGATTTTGCTGGAGCTACAACAACTGCTATCATAGAAATTAATATTTAAATAAAAATACATACAAAAAATAAATAAATAAATAAAATGGAAAATATTGAGAGTTATGAGTTACAATCATTCCCCCCAAACAGGAGGACCTTTGCAAATTTAAATCAAGCCAACACAGAGATTGAGATTGACCTTGATGTAGGGGATGGCTTTATACACCCTCACAGAGCAGACCTATATATTAAATTTGATGTTGTAAAACTCGATGGTACAGATTATCCGGCTAACTCAAATATAAGATTGGTAGACAATTTTGTGCCACATCTGTTCTCTGAAATTGAGATCAGAAAACATGGTGTTGTTATAAACAGAGTAGACTACCCTGGTATTACCTCTACAGCTTTGGCCACACTAAAATTATCTAAAACTGAGGCCTCTTACTACAAAATAGGTGGATTTGAAGCTGGTGATAAAATAATATCTAAGAGTTACACAGTATTGTTTCCTATGCGCCTGTTACCTGGATTCTTCTCAGATTACAAAGATATTATGTGGAAGGGTGGTTTAAGAATTACATTTAGAAGAGCTGCCAATGATAATAATGCTTTGATGAGGTACAGTTCATTAAACTCTACTGGGGCAGCTCTGCCTAATACCCTACCTGATGAAGGCAAATTCCTTATTCAGACTATGGAGCTAAGAATTCCAGTAGTTGAATATGAAGCTAGTTATGCTCTTAAATACAAAGCAGATATACTAAAAAATCCACAGGTGCCTTTACAATTTTATACATACCAATGTGTACAGAAGCCTGCCACTGTTAGCTATTATGAATTTGATGCTACAAACTCATTCTCCAGTATACAATATGACATGCCAGATTTTGTGGTGGTACTGTTTCAGACTGGAAGACACAATAATCAGGAAAAAAATTCAAGTAAATTTGATAACTGCAACATCAAGAACATATATCTTAAAAATGGCAGAAATGAGGTGTTTCCTAGAGAAAGTTATAATTTAAACATGTCCAAGGATGATTTCCTCAAATTATATGAGGCATTTACAGCATTCAAAAGGGTTACAATTGGGAATACTGACATGTATTACACACCAGATGAATTCAAAGCACAGAGACCCATGTTTGTCATCAACACCTCAAAAAGAAAACAGGTTGTGGTTAATGACAGGACAAACATTAAAATTATCTGTGAATTCCATGATACACTCCCTGATGATACCATATGTAGTGTTATTCTTATAGGTGAAAAATCATATGTTTATGATGTAAGAAATGAAAGAGTCACAGAGCAATTCTAGAAGAGTTTTGCATATTATATTGTGTTTAGTATTAGATAAACAAGTTGAGCCTGGTCTTAAATTAAAATATTTAGAATGTTACAAGTCAACATATTAACATAATAATATAAAAATATTTTGAATAAGTATTTAACATTATATTACAGTGTACTACTGTATAATCAAAAAACTCTTAAAAGCATCTTGGATTAGTTTTAAGTGATGCCGAAACAATGTCGAGAAAAGCCATATTTTTAACAAATTTATAAACAGCAATTTTAGCAAATTCAGGTTTAGCCACATCAATTTGAGGGGGTCCTCTTTTCTCGGAAGCTTTTTTTTAAAAAAATCGTAGGTTTTACACAGTAACAATAAAATTTTATAGACATTTTGCCTTAGTTTTAAGTATTTCTATTCAGTCAAAACACCTCCTCATTTATCGATTTTATAATAGGGTATTTTATACTACTACTAACCTAACCTAACCTAACCTTACCGGAAATGGTTCGTGGGGCTATCCGTGCATGGTTCCTGGAGCTACTCGTGAATAATGTACAATTTCTACACGTGACTCCCGCATTTTAACAACAGATTCGTGATTAGAAGGCCAATATTAGTTAGTATACCAAATATTAACGAAATTGGAGATACTCTCTATATTATAAATTCTTATCTATTTTTTTTTACTTCGAAACAGTACAACAGAAGGGTCGTTTGTGCAATATAGCCCATGCCGTAGTCTTGCATTTGGAGTCAGTCACTGACCTGAAAAAGATAAATACAGAGAGAGCTGCCAAATCTTCTAGTCGCTTTTCCTAACTTCTTCGTAGCGTCGAGGTTTCTGCGCCATACAACGCTACACTCCATCTTCAATGGTGTATTTCTTAGTTGTTTTGTCCAAAGGCCCACAAAGGATTCTCTCGCTATTTCTATTCTCATATCGTGCAGCTCATGGCACTGCTATTTTTACATCGCAGGTATCTGAAGCTGTTAACCTGTTAAATAGTTTATCTGACGCTAATTTTCCATGGTTTCCTTGGTAACCATTGCCTATCTCTTGCTTACATTTATAACAATTCAACCAATATATCGATATTGTAAGGAATCTTGATTATTTAACTTGACACACCACTCGGAATGAAACAGACAGTATATTAATAGTAATTATTATTTGTAAGAGGACATTACACCACGCTTGTTTACATTGTTCTGAAATTCGTTGCTAGGTAACTGACGATTCCAAACTGAAGGAATTCTACTTGCGAGGACTGGCGCACAACCGTGGGGTGGAGACCCACAAGGAGGGTCTCCTGAAGGCCAGCAGAGGGGCCTTTGCCTTCATCATCTCCGCGAGGGAAGCCAGGAAGGCCCTCGCCACCTTCATGCCTTGGGCGAGGCGCTGCGACATGATGGAGCTCAGCGTCCCCTCCAGTCGAAGCGTCGTCGCATTTCCCATGCCTAACACGTCGCCTTACAAGAGGATAATCAATCTCAGGTAAGGGATATGCCACTTTTCACTGAAATTTCCATGACACCTTAAAAAATATACATTTTCGTCTCCTTTATTTAGACGAAGCATTTCCTTTAACACTGTTGCTAGCATAAATGCTACGTAAATACTTCCAAAAATCTTACAGCAGACAGTACTTTACACCGAAGCTTTCATGGAACATTTCGGTACAGTGCCTTGAATAACGTAGTGTGGAAAACGGCACAGTTCTGCGCGCTCTGGCTGGTTCCACTCGAAAATGATCCGCTAGAGGCGTTGGTGTTGACCCCGGTGCTTGGTGTTCGACTGCTTATAATGGAAGTAAATGGAGTTTTCGCTGCAATGTCTGATTCTTTTACATGAAGCATTTCTATGAATGTGATAATTGCTATGATATTTGGTATAGTGGTCGCGAAGATATTAACGAACATTCTAGACAGTCGACCACGTCCTGTTATCGTCATACTTTCGTTAATAATACGAGAGAAAAAATACGCGTGGAATGCTCTTGACAACTAAATTTTTGTGGATGAATTAGGTTCATTATTATTATCATCATCATTTCTTTTAAAGATATACACACTGAAGCATTTGTATTTTGGATATTTACTGTCTCTTTTCTTCCGCTTTAAACTAATCGCGGCGATGATGATAATGATGATTGCATGAAACGACAAGGGGAACCCCACAAAACTTTCTTAGTGACATCGACATGAGTGTAAGGAAACTTTCAAACCAATGGAACAAGCGACACGGGATGTTCACACTGTCACACTAGTGACACACACTTCCAGACTGTAAAATAGCATTCATTGCACATGAGGGTCCAAACAGCAAACGACACGTTCATATGGCGTATTCGCGTGCTACTTGTTACTTCGGTCGGAAAGCTCCTTAAAGGAAGGGTGCTGAGACCGAAGCGACGCGCTACAGGGGGAGTTCCCAATTAAATGACAAGCGACATGGTGGCTTCAGTCTATTGGCAAGCGTTCGCTACTAATTGTGCGAACAACAGATAGCCGATACGAAAAACCGCACATTACAACAACAGATCTAGGCGACACGATAAGTCACACGTGTCGCTTTGTCGCTTGTGCGTCGCTCAAACTGGGCCATTTCCTCAATAGCTTGCAACATGTTGCCGTGGTTTGTTGTTCGCGCATGCGCGATGCAATGAGTGTCTTGCTTTAGTGAGATTGCGCACCAAAGCGACAAGGGGCACGCGACACTTATCGCTTGAGGATTTCACCAACCGAACGCTGGCCTGTGCTTCCCGTCATGCCGCTACGATGTGAAATGTTGCTCTTGATTGGCTCGTTTCCAAGCAACATATGTCGCTTCGGTGTGAAAGTTGCCTTGGACCGAAGGACCCGTGTCGCTTTGGTGTGAAATCCTCGTATCGTTTGTCGCGTGTCGCTTTGGTGTAAAATCTCCTTGAGGAAACGGTGCAGTCAGAGCTTGTGTCCCTACGGTTCGAAAGGCTGCATTGATTACGGACTGCTCGCTTCCAAGCAACACTTGTAGTTTGTCTCCTCGGTATGAAATATCTCTCAGGATACTATTTATATTCTAATAATTCTAATAACATAGAAAAATAAAACTCTAGTACACAATCCAACACCTGACGTCCGGAATCACTTTGCGATGTTTCTTGTTGTGTTACGCATTCTATTTATTTATTAACTTTATTTTACTTTTCTTTCCAAATTAATGTCATTTCGTGACTGCAAATCACTCCACAAATATAACTGTTTCCATCAATTCACGTACCGCCTTTCAAGACAAACAAATCTACATAATATATTCCAAAAACTAACAAAGCCGCATTACTTTCATAAGAAAATTAGCACCGAGATTGATCGCACTGCCATCTATGTTTCTCATCCGTCTGGGGAACCAGTTTCTTGGGTCGTTTTCCACACTACGTTATTCAAGGCGCTGTAATTTCGGTTAGCTTTGCGATTACAATGTATAATATCTGCAGCACGAGAGGCACGTCGAGTTACACCATCTGTGATGAATGCACGGTGTTTACATTTGAAACAACTAAACTATTCTTTTACACGTGTACTGTAAACGCTATAAAGTGTGTATTTAAGCAGTGCTATTGTTTTGTATCTAATACCTTTTAGTAAAAAACGTTATTCCTCTCGGTTGAATAGTTATCGGCTTTTAAAAATGTGAAGTGATACATTGTTTACATCTCACGCGGCAGCCATTACATCTGCAACCGTGACCTAGAGGCAGTGCTGTGCCGTAGACTATAAGTATACGTCTACATGCGTTGTCTACGCGTAATCTACACGAAGATTACATTGACTTATAGTTTACATAGTCTACTGTAGACAATATAAAGAACAGGGAAGAAGGAAAGCCAAGTGCTCTTTGAAAGAGAAAGTATTTGTTTCTTCAAACATGTCGATAGTCTGGGCCTATAACCAACTTAAGACCATCTGACGTAATCAAAGTTATCGAATTTTCACTAACGAGGATAAAAGGGACTACCGGAAGAAAAACAAATGACAGCTATAGTGAAAAGTGTCAATATTTTTTACACTGACAAACGGGAACGCAAAAAATATATTTTTTGTCTTATTACTGCATAGGAAAGTGCATGTGCATCTAAATCATTTTTTCTACGTGTGAAATAGTGGAAATAGAAAGAGACAAATGTTGTCATTCTACGGACATCGTATTTTTTTAGTATGTCGCGACAAGTTCATTTTGCAGTTCAATTAATACCTAGTGAATTGGTTGAACGTAAAAATAAATACGTAAAACACTTATTTCTGGACAGTGGAACACTTCACGCTTTCTATTTCCACCTGCTGATGCTTGTTGCTGCTTCTAGAACGATACGCGTGCCTTGCATGGAGAACGCCGAGCGCCATGTTGTCTACGTTGATTACGTATATTACATAGTCTACATTGTCTACACGTAGAATGTAGACAATCCTTGTTTACTTCTAGACGCACATCACTGCCTAGAGGTCGGTTCTGATTGGTTATGCTACGAAAAATGCTACGGAAATAGAGCCGATTCTATCTTTGAGAAATGCCCTGAAATACCATAAGATTTTTCTCTTTACACGGTAGCATTCTTGTCATGGTGTGAACGTTAAGCAAAATGGTAAGGAAAATGCGTTCGTCTAAAGAAGGCCTAAGTCTTTGGCCGTGTCGTTGTGAAGGTTAGTGAATGCTAAAAGATTTTCGGGCTACCTGTTTCAGAAATATCAGGACGCGTTGAGAAGTAGGCACCCGGATCTCAAACCGAAATTTGGATACCGGGATCCGGAATTCAAATTCGAGAACCTGAATCTGGAACCGAAATTGTGGAAGGCTATCCGGATCCGGAACTAAAATTCTATTATCTGGATCCCGTACTGAAATTCGGGTGCCCGTATCTGAAACCGAAATTCGGGTACATGGATCCGGAACTAAACTTCGGGTACCTAGATCTGGGACCGAAAATTGTGTACCTGGATCCGGAACTAAACCTGGTACCTAGATCTGGGACCGAAATCCGAGTAGCTGGATCCGGAACCAAACTTCGGATACCTAGATCTGTGACCGAAATTCGGGTACCTGGATCCGGAATTAAACTTGGGATACCTAGATCTGGGACCGAAATTCATGTACCTAGATCCAGAACTAAACCTCTGATACCTAGATCTGGGACCGAAATTCGAATTACAGGCTCCGGTAACGAAATTCTCGTCCTCAGATTCAGAACAGAAATGCTAGGGCCTGGATCCAGAACAGGGAATCAGGAACCTATACCTGAAACCGAAAACTAAGGTACTTCAATCCGGAACCGAACTTAGGTACCTGAATCAGGGACTGAAATTCGAGTATCCGGATCTGAATCAGAAAATGGGGCACGCGTAATCTGCAAAAGAAAACGTAAGGATAATATTTATTAAGACAAACTAAAAATAATCAGATTTTGCATACTTCGAACACACCCTTTGGTAAATCTGAATAAGAGGCACAGTTAAGGAATTTCGTTTTAGGCAAAATTTATGTATACGTTACATACGTAGTGTCGAACAAGTCGAGAATTTCGAACAGCAAGTCTCTGTTTTATTCGCTCTCTGTCTCGTCTCGACCATTGGATTCTCGTTCTCGTTCTCGTCTCGATATTCAAACGGAAGCTAGACCTACAGTTTAAAGCGGTATCCGAACCACTATGTGCCTCCACCTGGGTTCGAATACACGATCCCGTGATTACAGGGCGACATCGTTGCCATTAGGGAGGCGTATGATTTTAAAATGATTGAGTGACATCTAAAATCACTTAATTGTAAGCCCTGTTTTGAAAAAAAAAATGGAAACTGTTTCAGCATATGTTGATGATTTTTTTCAGCCTGATGAAAATGAAGGAGGTGGGGATTCTAAGTAAGCTGAGGGAGAGGATTCTGCCTCCGCTGCCCCCCTGCAATCAAGATTCACTCTTCAACAGCGCCCGTCTGTCCGACGTCTACTCGGCATTCTCTCTTCTAGGCATGGGGCTTATAGCAGCCATTGCACTGTATGTTGCTGAGTATATCTGGAACAAGAAACACAAGATTAGACAGGCCCTCGCTGTCAAGCATAAACTGAAGACAACCGTCTCTCCTCCTCAGATGGTTCATACAAAAGGGGATCATTATTGGTATTAAGGTTACAGTAAAACCTGTGTAGAACGGATCTGTAGAGTTCGAGAATGCACTTTTCCCCCATTTTTGCTTACAATGTAGATGCCCTAAATTTCTAAATCGCGCCTAATTCTGTTCATCAGTGGCTTGTAGATTCAGGGTACTACATATTGTCTGTACAAACTTCAGTTATTGTTTCTGTCATGGCATATTCTTCGCACTTCTTTGATGTATTACTATTTACTAAGAGTATTAATATTGGTAGTGACGCCAATGTACGAGAGGAAGTCATTAAATAAGGAATTTTATTATAAACTACGTGGAGATTTATGCACAATGAAAATTTGTATTTCACGACTCAAAATGGTTCCTTGCCAACAGGCCATAAAGATGTCGTGACGATAGAGCAGAATGCGCCTGCGCAGTTGCTCTTGCAACATGGCCGATTCACTGTTGACATGCACCGAAGAAGAGCAATGAAGTGTTATTCGTTTTTTTGTGGTCAGAGGGAGTGAAACCTTTTGAAATCTACAGCAAAATGAAGGTTCAGTACGGAGACAATTGTTTAACTCAGGGGAGAATGTATAAATGGGTGGAAATATTTAAAGGCGGAAGACGAAATGTCAGTGATGAACACCAGAGTAGAGGCCAGTTTGCGTAGCAACTGATGTAGTGAAATAGCAGATCGACCAGCGAATTCGTTAATGTAGCACACTCTCACCTGACTGAAATGAACTGTTGCCCTGAATATGCATTATACATCAAGTGATATTTAGGGCTATATTGGCCTCCCTACTCCTGCCATTCTAGCTACTTATAGCGCAGTGGCTACTATGAAGATGATATAATACCACTCTGATAATACTGATACCCGGGAATTTATATTCAAGATATAGTTTATATTCAATTTCATACCCATTGATGGATTATTGAGGGGATTGGTAGCGTACCGCCTCATCTAGATGTTGAAAACTAAGAATAAACTGCCATGACTTTAAACTTTATGTCAATAACAAGCCCCCACCCAACTTTGATACATGAAATTACTCTAGGAAGCAGTTTATCACCCCCTTCTAAAATCTTGCTCCTTGAAAGTCCTTTTTAGCTCCATTTAAGGTGCAACTTAACTCTTTGTGCAGATCCGGATTGGCAACACTGGTCTCCTTGCAGGTCTACACACTTTCGTGAGAGTAAAATATAAGTTACAAAAACAGTGGGAGGAGTGGTGTAAAATAGAGCTACAAAATACCACATCCTATAAGTGGCATGCTCAAGTCAGAAATCATAGACCTTGGTACCAAAACGTGAATCTACCTCGGGCAGTAATTGTTTTTATATTAAATACATGCGAACAGGTCATGTATTAGTAAATCAACATTTGGCTCGTTTAAAGATTGTGCCATCAACTTGCTGCCAATGCGGAGAAGCTAATCAAACATTTAATCATTTATTTTTTGAATGTCTCGAGACACTCTATATAAAAACTTACAACATGCAAAGGTACCATTTCCGATATCCTTATCTACATTAATAGCTGAACCTCCACTGCAGATATTTTGATTATTTATAGTTCGCTAGAAAACATAGGTTTACAATTTAAACAACCACGATGATTCACACAATTTAAATTAATAATCTCACAAAACTGTTATACCATAAGAACAGGAAGACATTAGTGTTTCGAAGATAGTGAATGATATTCAACAACAGTTTGGAACATATATATTAACAATAGAACCTGAACTCAGCAACTCTGGCTAGACACTGCAAACGCGGTGTGAGCCATAAAAATAAAGAAGAAGAAGAAGTGAGCGAGAATGCTCTGATCCCGGTCTCCTAGAAGCTTTCTCAAAACTGTCAAAATAGTCACCTATTGTCAACTTGGTGTGAAATGTCCACTGTGCTGTTTTTTAAGCTTGTCAATAAATAAATAAATTGATAAATGTCTGATTTATTACAACACGTAAGTACAAATTAATGTTAACAATTACTAGGCAAGTATGCTAAGAATATCTCTTTAAGGCTTTGCAGCAAAATAATCAGAATGCAAGAAGAGGGTATCCATATTTAATATAATAAGTACTTAATTCAAATGAAAGGAAGTACCACTCTGCAATTACCTCCTCCAGTAAACGAACTCAGGACCCTTTGATCGTAAGATGATAGCATTACTAGATGTTTGTTAAATTGACGTTCAAAGTAGTTTTATGTTAATCGTACTAAATATGATTACAGACAGGGATTCATCAGGCGAAACCGATACAAACATGAGAAATATTTGATCCAGAACGGTGTTTCTTAACCGCCGGGCCGCGGGCCGGTACACATCCGCAAGAGGTTCTCTTTGAAATTTGACATTCTAGTTTGCGAAGCAATTGTTATTAAATATTTTGAAGTATAAATATCCTGATTAATTTGAATTATTCAGTATTGAAAAGGCAACATGCGAATAAAAATCAGCACTAACCAAATTAATTTAATGTTTGTTATGCTTTATTTGCTTCTGGATAAAGTAACCTGCTTTGGCTCGACCTGTTACTTGTTTCCTTTACTTCCCCAGACAAATACGGGTGGCCAAACTAAAAGAGGCCCCATGTCTTATAAACAACATACAGAAAATACACTCATTTATTGTATATACAGAATACAGAGTAGGAAAGTATTATTATGAAGAACAACGTACTGAACATTCAATAGGTCAATAATTCACAGGAGGTGCTGAAAATGTTCACCATGAACCTCGATACACAACTCAGCACGTCTCAACATGTTTCTGGAAACTTTTGCCAATTCATTTGGTGTGATTTCCGCAATCGCATTGCGAATGTTTGTTTTCAACTCTTCAATTGTATGCGGGTTGTTACTGTAGACCTTACCCTTTAAATTACCCCACAAATAAAAATCACAGGTCGACAGATCGGGCGATCTGCGAGGCAATAAACCTGCGGAAACTGTACGTTCTTCTCCGAAAGCTTCATGGACGCATGACATTGAAAACCGTGAATTATGCGCTGTAGCGCCATCTTGCTGGAAAAACGCATACTCTCGTTCTTCATCCATTACCTGCGCTATGAATGGTTGCAACAATTCCGTTACATAGCCTACACTTGTGAGTTCACAGTGTTGTGAAAGAAAATGGGGCCTACAATCCGTTGGCCTGGAACAACACACCAAACGCCTACTTTCAAATCATGCAGAGGCATCTCAAAGCGTTCCCTGAGATTGTCTGTTGACCAATAGCGTGTGTTTTGAGAGTTCACGTGCCCGCTAAGGTGAAACCATGCTTCGTCTGAGTGGAAGTAAAGATGAGGATCCAGATAACCATCAGCAACATTCGTGAGTAACCATTCGCAATAGTGTTGTCGTTGTCCGTAATCCGTAGGTTTTAATGCTTGCATCACTCTTACTTTGTGTGGTCGCATATGTAACTGCTGCAACATGTTCTGGCATGACTTTCGTTTGATGTTTAGTTGGGAGGAGATACGTCTAATTGATTTCCGTGGACTCCTTACCATAGCCTCGTGAACACGTTCAGTATTGTCCGGCGAACAAACTGTCTTTACACGGTTACGTTTGGCGTTAGCGACTGAACCTGTTGCTCTAAATTTCGTGATCAATTTCTGCACAACACTTCTCGCAGGAGCAGTTATCTCTGGATATTTTATCGTGAACCTTTCATTTACACTTTTAAACGATTTACATCCGAAGTACGTTTCAACAATGAACACTCTTTGTTCGACTGACAAAGGCATTCTGCAGCACTTCACAACACGCTTCAAACCGACTAGACTACTGACAACGCAGCACTGATCACTCAATCGCTGCTCGACATCACGTGACACCGCTCGAGCGCCGCCCTAGCGGTAAGAAATAACAACACGTCATCACACAACGTGCGAAAAAATTATTGTAACATAAATGCAGCTCTTACTTGCTTAATGTTCTTTTTATATCACGTATCTCTTATCTTGGCCACTCTGTAGTCAGCATTACACTTTAAAAACTCGCAATACGCTTCAATCGAATTAAATACATTGAATAACTACCATATTCTTTACCATGGATATTAGGGAAAACTTAGTTTTTTTTATCTTTGAATGATAGCCCAGACGTTCAGTTTAGAAATATATAACAAGACTATTTATTTCGTTAAAAAAGAATTACAAAAGAAATAACCGCCACATAAAGGAATACATTGATCCTCTTTAATTGAAACACTGAAATTCTCATCTGAAATATAGGATAGACCATCAGTACTTATTCAAAAATACATCAAGCTTGACACTTGCACACATGACATGGTTCTCTAATTCCCTCCCTTACTTGTTTGTTCTATAAATTACCAAGCAAAAAGAAGACTAAACTTGATTGATATTACAACTAATTATGCGCTATTCTTGAAATTATGTAAAACAAAACTGCAGTGATTCTTTTTCCACCCTGTCACTGTCCCTGTAATCCCAGATTAAATAAAAACCGGACACCTTGACAGTGTCGACGACTCTACAATTTTAAACTAATAATTTCGCGCAACAAGGCAGTTGGCTTTTCACCAACGGATAGACATATACTTGGGGAGGGGCGGAAACAACGGTTCTCTAAGAACAATAACAATGTCCACCGAAAACTAAGCGTTAGCTTGTTGCCAAACGAATGAAAAATCGCGTGGACTTATCCATGCATTTCAATGATAATAAATGGTTGACCCGTGGCCGCTAGCCATAGGACCAGCCACAGCCACTCTACCGCCGACACCGGGAGAACCTTCCAAGGTCTCCCCTCTCGCCCAAAAAACGTAAGAATGCCAACCCCCAGTGGCGTACGCAAGGGGGGGTTACGGGGTTTAAACCCCCCCCCCCCTTGAGCTTGTGAAATATTATGAAAAATGCTGTGGAAAAAATTTAAAATGGCCAATTTACCACAGTCAAAGATCTGGGACAATACTATTACTATTACTACATCAACTACTACTACTACTAATAATAATAATAATAATAATTTGAATTATTATTTCCATGTAGCATGGAGAAAAGCACAGCATTCCAAGCACACGCGTCTTTCAGAGTGATGCCTTGAAAATAAGCACAAGTTCTTGAAAGTGAAATATGAGGGTAACTATGATTTAAAAGAGAAATAAAATGTTTTGTATTTCAGTTGCAACAATGTTCAATACTCTGGCGTACGCAGTTTTTTTTGGAGGGAGGGGCCGGAATAGTAAATGTGGATAACACATGGCTTCGTTTTGGAGGGCAGGATGCATAATAAAATATTTCGTATTTTTGGAGCTTTTCAGTCTATTAAAATTGTATTCAAAGACAAAAATGGTAATCGGGACTCACTTTAAAAGAGGTTTCGTATTTACACATTTTGATTTTTTAAAGTTCTTAACGGATTTTTATTTGAAAATTCTGATTTTCTCAAAATTTTGGTAGGGGCTGTAGCATCATCGGTAGAGGCATGCATATTTCATTTTTGACAAAAAGAAAACGAAATTTGAAATAACACATTGCAATGTTAATTTTTAAGGTTTCTGAAAGGTGTGAGGTGCATTTTCCTACCCTGTTTTGTCTCGAAATGATGCGAAATGAACTGCAAAATGCGAAATAGACTCTTAAACACGAAATTTACCGTTTATATACCGACGCGACACTTTCTGAAGTCTGAAGTATCCTGTGTGTTATGCAATTCACGGAAAATTTATTAATTTTGCTGTAAATATTTGAAAAGCAAAAATGGACTCCTCTATACAGGAATAAACTTAATATTCTGTTAATGATTTAATGTGCTATTAGAAGGGATATGTTAATTTTGTGCAATAGTGCAGTTTTTAAATCAATTGCGATTATATTCACATTTTTAAAACCAAAATGTAATTTTATATACCGCTTTATCACCGCTATAACAGCTAAATTTCATTTTATTTACAGCTTTTGAACCCGAAATTTACTCTGTTTTTATACTGAAATTTTGCTTTTTTATTTACCAAAAGTATGTGCCTCTAACCATCGGCCATGCCTCTACGTACGCCAGTGTTCAAGGAACATGTATTTTTCTTGTGTGAACAATGAGAATTAACTAAAGAAAGTTCTTGGTTCGTTGTTAGAGGCTAATGTATAGACAAAGGGTAGGCGGACAAGAATACAGTCACCAGTCTGCCTTCCCATTGTATTATTTACCGCAGCACGTTTGAATGTCTCTCTTTAAAATGTCTCACCTTGTTGACTAGACAATTATTCAAAGACAATAAACTTAACTATTGGAAAATGTTTTGTTGGTAAGAACAGTGAGACAATCCAGATGTGAATTATCGGGGACATTTATGCGGGGAAGAAGCCGGAAAAATTCCAACCAATTTCGGGAATCGAATCCGGATCTCCCGCGTGATTGTCAGATGCTCTACCGACCAGACCACCGCAGCTTCTTGGATGAGTTCCATACTTTAATTATTTCAATTTATTTTAATATATTTTCTTCACCTTGAAATGACTCACTTCGTTGACCAGACAAAAAACTTAAACAAAAAAAAAATGCTCCCAGGATTTGATAAAAATTGAATGATTAGAAAGTAATTTCTTTCTATTGTTTTCATAAATGGTATATTTATGTATATCTCTACTACATAATAGTAGTAGTGGTATTAGTAGTATTATTAGTAGTAATTCAGCTAATGAATTAATTAAAAGTATTATTAATTAATTGTGATTATTATTATTTAATTAATGTATAATAAATCAAAGGTAATGTGAATTTGGAGAAAGTTTTAGAAATAACCCCCCCCTTGACGAAATCCTGCGTACGCTACTGCCAACCCCCATTACGCAAGAGGTTCCCTTATAATAGGCGATTCGAAAAAGGCCAGTAAACTGGACTTTTCCATCCCCCTCCTGGTTTGAAAGGACAAGATTTTAAAACTAACCGCCTTCTGCAAGCTGGCTTTCACCGTCACGTAGGCCAGCCCTACAACAGGTTACACTAGAGACTGCATACAAAAAGTATTATTGTCACTAAACAAACAATAATATTAAACATTCATCCAAAACTAATAAAAAAAGGATCATGTCGTGATTCTATCATGACATGTTTGATTGATTGAGTTGGTGTTTTAAGTCCACTTTATGCAAAGTAAGGCTGATCGGGACTGGACCTACGGTTTAAAGTGGGATCCAAACCACTATGTGCCTCCACCGGGTATCGAACCCTGGACCCCTTGATTACAAGGCGACGACGCTACCACTGCGCCATCGGGGAGGCACAAGTTAATTTAACGATGTTGGCATGTGAAAACTACAACAGTTCATTACATTCAGTCGTGGCAACCTAACAAGCCTAGACAAAGGCCCGTATTTTGGGAGGGGCTCATCCCTAATCAGCAGTCGCCTCTAAAGCCGAAAAAGTGGGGGTATAGAAGCCCTGAAGGTGAATTTTCTCAGTGCATTATAACTTATTGTAAAAGATGTTCAATCCTGATAAAGTAAAATTAATTACCACTATGGGGGATGATCCTGAGTAAACAAAAAAAGATCGATCTGACAATTCGATTTCTGAAAACTGTGGAACAATTTAATCTTTGGATTAAATGATAGAATATGAAAATATAATCTGGTTCCTGTATTTTTCACTCATTTCTTCGATCTAATGCATATTTTACATTGATTACTCTGTTCGAATACTAACCAAGTGAACTTTATTTCTGTTATTAACAGTTTACTTTTTGCAACTTGAAATCAAGGATGCCAATTTCCAGCCGGGGGTGGGGGTCGACCGACCTACCAGCCCGACCCTGTGGCCGAGTGGTTAGCACATCGCGCTGCGACGCCAAGGGTCCCGGGTTCGAATCCCGGTCGGGCTTGGTTGTTTGTGAATGTCCATTCATCAATTTCATCATTTCATCACTCATCCCCATCTTCGCAAATTAGCCAAGAGGCACAAAACGCGAAGTAAAATAAACTAAATCAATCAATCAATCAATCAATCGACCGACCTACCGACTCCCATGGGGAGAGCGCATATCAACAACCAAAAGGCGTTATAATATGCGTTCAAATATGATTATAATGTTGTAAGCCCGTTTTACCTGGGCTCTGAGGTCACAGGGAAGTTTCATTTAAACATTTAAGTAGAGCTTAATAATGTTTGATGGCTGAACCTGCTCCGTAGGAGGGTAGAGATATGGAAAGTTGGTGTAAAAGGTTATTCACGCTTGTTCATACCTGGTAGATGTGTGTGTTGTCTTGTCCTAATGCTTCTCGCAGACCGAATCGTGACAGTTCCAAGGTTCTATCCAGCGACCCTCAGTTCACCAAGCCAAGCGATCCCTTGCGCCTTGTAGCATGCTAGGCAGCGGTAACTCCGTGTTCCATCGTCGTAGTTAGCAGTGTAACGTGTTGTAAAGTAATCGGACTAGTTATCCATGTAGCGTCGATGAGTGTCAGAATCAAAAGAGAGCTAGCTCCGGGTAGGAGCTTGCTTTTATCATTCTCGGCGTCGAAAGGTTGTTAAACCTTTCAAACGCGGTAGATCCTGTTTAGATCCACGCGTTTGCCTTTCTAGTTCCTTGTTTTACGGAAGTTACAAGCTAGCGCATTCTTGGGATCACTCGCTGGTCGGACAAGTTCAGGAAATAAACAAGTGTGAATATTAACATGACGAGGTTTTCTCGGTTTAATGGTCTCCATATCTCTACATTCCCCTTGTTGAAATAATCGAACCACTCTGTGATGGTCGACTACCTCGTCCGGAGTAGGTTATATTTAAAAATTATGATTTATTAACAGATCAAAACTCGTAGAAAACCAATACAGTAAACCAATCACTAGAAGAATCACATCACCGTAAAAAAAAATTGAAATCACCAGAATAGTCATATCATATCGTGGCACCAAACACCGTTGAGAAAAAAAATATATATAAAAACACGTAGAGAAAAAAAATTAAATTGTAGGTCATAGCCTCTTATAAACTCAAAAAGTACGAGCACAATAACTAAGTCTTGAGGCATGGAGAAAAATAATTACATAAGTGTTACACTGAACTAGTTTTGGTTGAGTGACGACAGCACAATAATAATAATAAAAAAAAAACACATGTCAGCACAGTGTGAAGAAACGCCGGGAACCGCAAGCGGTTGTATTTACTGTTTGCTGAGTTCAAAGTACACTCGGCGGATCATACATGATGCTGGGCGGAGCCTTGAGGTATGTTACCTATGGCAACTCTGTAAACTGCATGCCGCCATAGGCTGGACGTGCTGTGCAGCTGACGATAAAAAAAAACACAAAAGAAAGAGACGTATCTCTAATCCTATATGGGTAGCACCCATGGGCACAAACTTTGGCACTGTAAATGACATATGTTTGTATTAATTGCGTGTGCCTTACGGTACTTGAAGTAGCTGAGCACCGGAACACTTGTAGCCGATGTAAGATAACAATAAGTATCATGTGTCGTCAGTAAAGAAGAGCAGGATGCACTCAGTGGGCGGGGCTTTAGCAGTCTGGAAGTCAAATTTGGAATGGCGCTTTGGGTCAAGAGACGTCCTGGGTAAAGCGCCCCACATCTGGGTCGCGGCGTGGAAGATGGAAAAATCAGCCATGCGATCCAGACGGGAACGGGTCCTTGTTGGTGCTGGAACTCCACAAGATCGTTGTTGGTCTCTGCGATGAGCCTAGGTCTGTCGCTCGATGGTACAAGCCGGTGGTCGTCATAGGTCCAGTAGCATCCGTGGCGATGAGAATGAAACAAGCGTAAAAGGGAAAAATTAGGAAAAAGCAAAAGGTAGTGGAGCAGGGTTACAATAAAATGATGACGGGTTATAAAATCGATTGAAAAGGGACTTTCAGTTAAAACTGGTGAATTATTTTGGGGGGGGAGGGGAGGTAATATCTAATTTGAATGACGGCGAAGGGGCGTTATTACTTGTATGATGTAGAGTTTGTAAGGGGACCTGTTTATGATTAACAGGTTTACCTGAAGAAAAGTTCGCCGGGGCAACGGGGGGGGGAGTAGGTGGAATAATTCCATGTTGTAAGGAAAGTTCGCCGGGGGGGAATGGGGGGGAAGTTCGAATAGTCGGCTTAGCCGGGAATGAAATGAGAAAAGAAAGGAGAATTCAGCGATAATAGAACGAACTAAGTGATTACGAGACATTTCCTTCTGTAACATGTGTAAATGTCGTTTATAAAAGCAATTGCAAGGATTTTACGTGTCTTGTGGACAAAGGTTTAAGCGCCTTCGATTCGCTGCTAATAAAAAAAATTGAAAAAGAAGTGAGAAAGAGTAAGTAATAGATTTGTGTAATAGTTCACTGAAAAATAGAGTAGGTTTTAATTTCATGGGATATGAGCTATACCATGTTGTATGCTATCAATATTTGAACTATAAAATTAAAGGAGAGAGTGGGAACATTTGCCTATATGTATTATATGCTTTATTAACATATTTAGTGCATTGCAGCTTTCAAAGAAGCAGTTCGCGGTACACCTGAGCGTAAATAAAAAAAAAATTGCTATGGCCAAAAAGCCAAATGTTCAAGCAAGTTCTACGCAGTTCATTTGTTCTTTAAATCGTTCATCTTGTTCTATCTTAGTTCATTCGTTCTTTATTTCTTTGTACTTTTTTTTCTTCATTTGAGCGTATATGTACCAGCAAATGGGGAAAAAAAATATTTGCTAGTTAGAATCATAAACACACTAAGTACTTATTAGTCAAATCAGCTAAGTGATATGTTCTGACTATTACTATGCGTTTAAACGCAAATTATAAAATAACATTAAAATATCTGTAAAAAAAATTAATTATTAGGCAAGAGATGTATTATAAATGTTCCGACGATTGAGATAGCATTCTGTAATCCTGATCTTGTTAAAAATAAAAATGACCATGTTGTATTAAAAATAAAAATGAGTTCGTTCTAACGCAGAAATGAAGTGCGAGGACGGGAAGTGGAAAGAGGGGGGGGTCGATGAGCGTGAGAAAATGCTGGATCATGGTATGCTAGCATGTGCAATGTACGCAACGAGGAGCGAGGAGGCTAAAGCGAGTGACAACGGAATGGTGTGTTAATGAATGTTAGTGGGGTTATCATGGCACTAGTCGTAGCGGGCTTTAAGTCTAGAAATAGTAATAGTGTCAGTCTTTTGCTTACTCCTGCCGTCGATGTAAGTTACTTCGTAGGAATTCTCATTAACTTTGCGAAGAATAGTTCCTTTGTACTTATAAGAGGACGCAAAGGCTTTTGACACGCCTGGAGTTGGAGTGGCATCTAGAATCCATACATGTTGTCCTGGTGAGTACTGCATTTTCCTAGAAGTGCGGTCTACGTACTTTTTCTGCTGTTCGTAACGCTTGTTCAAGTTGTCATGTGCTGTCTTACGTATGGAGGTCAGGAGTTCAAGTCTCTGTGCGTTCGTCTGGGAAACATTGTCGGGGTTCGAAGGAAGGACTGCGTCAGCTAAGATCCTTGGGTTGTAGCCAAACAAAGTAAAATACGGGCTCTGGAGGGATCCAGAATGGATTGTAACGTTGTGGCTGAACGCTGCGCTAGCTAAATAGTCACACCATGAAGCTTTCTTTTCTAACACAAAGACTCTCATAACTTTCTTTAAGTAACTAAATGAACTTTCAACTAATCCATTCGTGAAATGGGCACAAGTATCTACATATTTTAGTTGTACACCTGTAATATTAGCTAACTCTCGTAAGAGTAAACTTGAATTGGGCGTTGAACGATCTAAATAGATCGTCTCTGGGATGCCATGGACTAAAAAGACTTTCTCAACTAGGGCTGTTGCTATGTTTTGTGCATCGTGATTAGCCAAAGGAGCTGTAATTACATACCTTGTACAACTATCAACTACCGATAGGAAATATTTGTATTTGTGCGTTTTTGAAGAGACTAAAGGACCACATACGTCAATATGTATTCGTTGGAAAGGAATTTGGGCTGGTTGAAATGTTTGCAGCGTATGCGGTTTAGAACCTTGTGGTTTCTTTGAAATCTGACAAGGGATGCAATGTCTAACCTTATCGTACACAAATTTCTTCATATTGGGGAGAAAGTAGCGCATAAGCATTAAATTATATGTCTTTTGTGCACCTTGATGACTTCCATTCATTTTGTGTGCATGAATAAGATCGAAAACTTGATTTCTTAATGCATGGGGAATACAAAGTCTATCCCTATTACCAGTTTTGATTTTATTAGTCCTGTATAAGACTCCATTTTTGAGTACATAAGAATACGAAAGCTTTTCTAGTTTAGGGTCACTAGCTTTATCTTTGTTTTCTAATACATCAATAATGTCTCTGAAATAGGGGTCTTTACGTTGTTCTGAACTAATATCAAAATCTGCTGCTTGTGCATGAAATACTTGATGAAAAAATAAGTCATCATCATCATCATCATCTTTCTTGTCATGATTAGTCTTGTCAAGCGGTAAACTTGCACGGGAGAGTGCATCCGCAAGTTCATTTTTACTAGCGCTGACATGCCTTATTTCGAAATCAAAATTCTGAAAATAAAGGGCTCTTCTTCCTAAAATAGAACTATGGTGTTTAGTTGAACGAAGATAAGATAAGGCTTTATTGTCTGTGAGAACCACAAAATGTTGATTCATAAGAAAAAATTTGAAAGTTTTCAATACATAATATGCACCTGCAATTTCAAGTGAAAATGTGTCAGCTCTTTTCTCTGTGTCTGTTAAGGCTCGTGAACAATAGGCACATGGATGTAAATTTCCTTCGTCATCAGGCTGTAACAGCGATCCTCCGATGCCAATTCCGCTCGCATCAATGTATACATATGAGGGGCGTTTAGGGTCATAAGGGCGGAGGATAGGGGCGGACGTGATCATTTCTTTCAGTGTTTCGAAGCTTTTCTGGTGTTCATCAGTCCATTGAAACTTAACATTCTTTTTAAGAAGCTTAAATAAACATTCTGTTGGTCCTGCAAAACCTTGCACAAATCGTCGAATGAAATTGACAAGTCCTAGAAAACTACGAAGCTTGCGTTTGGTGGTAGGGGTGGGATATTCCAAAATAGCTTTAAGAATGTGTTCTGAAATCTTAACTCCCTTTTGAGATACCAAGTTACCAATGACTTTTACTTCGGTAAAAGCTAGCCTACACTTAGAGGGTGATAATTTAAGGGATGCTGTTCGTAACTTTTGAAACACTCTGTCCAGTATGTTAAGCATGTGTGGGAGATTTGAACTGTAAATAATAATATCATCAGTGTAAACAGAAAGTTCTGAACTGTCTATTCCACTAAGGGCAAGTTCGCTTACGCGATTCATTACACCGGGGGATGTTTTCAATCCCTGGCATAACCTAGCATACCTAAAACTACCAAGATTGTTAATAGAAAAGGCGGTAATGTCTTTAGAACGTTCTGTTAATCCAACCTGAAAAAATGCACTTGACATATCTAAAATTGAGTAATATTTCTTTCCAGCCATCTCTGTCATGATGGTTTTTATGTCTGGGGATTGCAAGGAAATCGGAGCTATTATGTCATTAAGCGCTCTCAAATCAGAAATAAAACGGTAAGTCCCATTGGGTTTCTTAACTAATAGGACTGGGTGTCGATAGGGACTCCCTTCACAGCGCTCTATAACACCTTGGTCTAGTAATTTCTGAACTTCCTGTTTCATGGGTTCTCGGTAATGAAAAGGAATAGGGTAGGTTTTGGCATACACTGGGGTGTCATCTGTCAGTTTGATATCATATTCCAAAACATTAGTTTTAGTCAATTTATCCCCTGGCCAGAGAAAAATATCTGCATACGTGTATGCGAGCTTTAGGATTTTTTCTCTTTCTTCTCGGGGAATATCAGGGTTAACTGTGAGGAGGGAGGGGTCAAATTTCTTTTGACTTTCACTAAGTTGTTGCTTTACTGTAGTATTTTCATTACAAGAGTATGAAAATGCAACATCTTCACTTTTGTGTTCCCAAACGGAAGTAACGTCAGTTAAAATTTCACATGTCGATATTTCGCCTAATATTGTGTCACTTTCCAAAGTGATTGTGGTTTCCGTAGGGTTGTGTATGTGAATGACAGGTGACTGCGGGTTTACTGCAGCATTGGGAAGGACTACTGGATGTTGGCTCATAAAGGAAGCAGATGGTGTAAAAAGTACAGGCTTATGGGTATTAGGTGTTGTAGTGGTAATGTTCAAATTGATATAAGTCTTGGATCGTGAACTTAACTGAACTGTGTTTGAAAGGGTAGCTTTTCCCTCATACACATTTACATTCTCAATTTGAGTAAATATGTCATGCGACAGCTGGTGAGTCTTGTACTTTGATCTTAAAATACTATAATTAGGAGTACGTCCTAAATGACAAAGAGTTATTGTGTTGTCTTTCAACGACATTTCGCACCTCTGCGTTCGTAAAAAGTCATTTCCTAAAAGGGGAGGGACGTTAATTGAATCTAGTATTCTAAATGGGTGCGAATATTTACGCTTTCCAATTATGATAGGAAGAACGACAATTTCAGACACACTCAGTTTCGATCCGGACACACCTTGGATTGTGGATTGTACTTTGTATGTTTTTCTTTCAGTAGGGAGAAGATGGGAAGGATAAATTGAGATTTGGGAACCCACGTCAATAAGTAAATCTACCTGTTTTCCTTGTATGCTACTATTAATAAAGTATAGGCCATTTCTCTCAATTATAGGAACTTTATCTAATCTGGTATTATCTTCGATTTCGTTCCTGCAAGTCGAAGACGATTTTAGTTTAAAACACTGTCTCGTTGTGGCTTGTAAAAGCAGTTGTCGCTCTCGTGATTATAACGACCACAAAACTTGCAGGCTGAGGTATTTGCATCGTCGCGATTAGCCTGATCTCGACGTTGAAACCTCTTGTTACCATTACTTCTGAACTGGCCTCTTGAGTTCGATCGAAAGTTACCTCTGTGATTAGCTCTAGAATTATTATTATTTCTGTAGGAAGAGGACTTATTATTCCCCTTGTTGAAACCTCTGTTATGTGCGTTTTGATTAGCCGTTTTCGCAAATTCCAGCACATTTGAGCAAAGATTGAAGAGAGAATTCGCGTTCATCTCTTCGGTTGAGTGCAGAGCTAAGGTCGAGATTTGTGACGAAAGTTTGTTTATTTCATCACCAGAGGCGGCATTTGGAGCGTGTTCTACTCTGGGTACGGCTGGTGTCGCCGCGCAGCGGACATTATCAGAACTCGGTATATGATACATTCCTTGATACACTGTGTGGGAATTATTTACGAGAGCCGGATTGGACTGTAGACTTTGGACTTGATGTGTCAATGGTGGGAGAGAAGGAGATGAACACTGGTTGTATGACACAAACTGCTGAGCTGGGTTGTGAGAATGACTGGGGAGGGGGGAATAGACCTGTGCATGCGAACAGCTGTGAAGTTGTGACGGGGTGAATGTCTGGGGTAAGCTCGCCTGAGCGATTGCCTGATCAATTTCCAATTTCTCTTCCAACATACGGGAATTAATTAATGACTGCTGGCGTTCGAAATTCTGTAGGTGGGCAATTAATTCTTCTGTTCTGGCAAAATGCTTGTTGGTTAAACAGCCAATGTATTTGGCTCGCAGTCCCGTGATGATATAAGAGAGAGTTTGTTCTTCAGTGGCGTTCGGGAAGTATTGCTGGACTAATGCCTTTTTAGCAATAACATAGGTATGGATGGGTTCGGTTATCACTTGTTTTCTTTGGAGTATTATCTGTACAGGATCTGCTGACAGGTATGATCCCTTAAATAGCGTACTTAGCTCGTCTTTGATATGGGTGTATGTCAAGTCTACAAAATTGGGTCGTTTCTGTATGTCATGAAAATAAGTTAAAGCGGTGTCCGTCAAAAATAAAGGTAACATCTCTTTACGCTTAGCTTCCGACCATCCTGCGGCGTGTGCTACATTTTGGAACTTGAGAAAAAATGAGTCAATGTGCTTAGGGTCATTTCCGCTAAATGGTGCCGGGTATAATGCAGTTGGAATTGAGGTGGCCATGTTAGTCGTGGGAATTTCTACAGTTAAGTGATCAGAGTTATTAACAGTGTTAGAGGAAGTTGAAACGGGAGCCGGGGTACTCGCTAAGGGTTGGGGTTGGTTTTTGTTGGGTGTTTGTAGTCCAAGGACAAATTGAGGGTAATTTCTATTAGCAGACCTTAACCGTGTTAGTGGAGGGGAGGGAATTGGGGATAAAGGTTGTGAATTTATTGGATTTGCCGTGATTGCAGTTGCTAACTCTATGATTTGGTCGAGGGAGGAATCTAGGTGTTCGTGCAACGCTATCTGTGACGTATTCATAAACGAAGTTTCGTCGTGCTGACCAAAGAACAAATGAAAGTATGGGTATACAGTTATTTATGTCATTAATATATCGCTGGTCAAAGAAGTATAAGCAAGTGTTCTCATTCCTGTGTGAATGATGCTTGAATACATGTTATGCAGAAGAACTAGATTTTTGTTGAAAAAGGGGGGGCTCGGCATAAAAGAAAAAGAGGGGTTGTTTTCCATAGGGTAATACACAAAATTGTCACTGGGTCTGACGCATCTTAAGCGTGCTGTGGGAGTATGAATTGGAATCACTAAAAATTTACTTTAAAATGCTCCCAAAGTGGGAGGGAGGGGGGGGAGAGAATAATTTAATGTAAAGCAATTCGTACAGGAGGGTACTTAATTGCAAAAAAGGGCCTGAAGCATCTCCACCATGTTGTAAGCCCGTTTTACCTGGGCTCTGAGGTCACAGGGAAGTTTCATTTAAACATTTAAGTAGAGCTTAATAATGTTTGATGGCTGAACCTGCTCCGTAGGAGGGTAGAGATATGGAAAGTTGGTGTAAAAGGTTATTCACGCTTGTTCATACCTGGTAGATGTGTGTGTTGTCTTGTCCTAATGCTTCTCGCAGACCGAATCGTGACAGTTCCAAGGTTCTATCCAGCGACCCTCAGTTCACCAAGCCAAGCGATCCCTTGCGCCTTGTAGCATGCTAGGCAGCGGTAACTCCGTGTTCCATCGTCGTAGTTAGCAGTGTAACGTGTTGTAAAGTAATCGGACTAGTTATCCATGTAGCGTCGATGAGTGTCAGAATCAAAAGAGAGCTAGCTCCGGGTAGGAGCTTGCTTTTATCATTCTCGGCGTCGAAAGGTTGTTAAACCTTTCAAACGCGGTAGATCCTGTTTAGATCCACGCGTTTGCCTTTCTAGTTCCTTGTTTTACGGAAGTTACAAGCTAGCGCATTCTTGGGATCACTCGCTGGTCGGACAAGTTCAGGAAATAAACAAGTGTGAATATTAACATGACGAGGTTTTCTCGGTTTAATGGTCTCCATATCTCTACAATAAATAGGGATGTGTAGTTTTCATTTTAACGATAACACCGAAAAGTTGAAGAAAGCAAAATAAAGTGTTTAAAATGTATTTGGGTAGGCAATAGAGGCAAGTTTTTCGGTGTTCCGGAATCGCGAAATGTAAAGAATTAAAAAGTTGTTTCAATAAAATGACATCATTGTTAAATGAACACCGTTGCCGTCGAGTAGATAATGCCTAGGACATTTTTTCTGCAGCCGACAGAAGCGAAGAGGGAGGCTGTTCCGCTACCCTGAAGAGGCAACAAGGGAGAAGAGGGCGCCAATGCAAGAAAAGAGCGGGGAAGGACTTTGGGGCATAGTGTGCTATGGGGTTATTCATATGCCTGTTAAGGGGCCCTGTTGCCGTTCATACCTACCGGATCAGCCAGTGTTGTCACATCGGATTGGTAGAAAAGAGCTAGAGGCAACGCGTTTTCGGAACATCTCTGAGTTCTGTCGCTTCGCTAGTCAGCGAGCCTAAAATGGTCTTCTTCCTTCTGACGGCGTAGCAGGTTGCGCAGAACGACATGCTCAGAAATCATGCGTGAAAGTGATACCGAGGTGCGAGGATTTGGTGCTAGACTTGAGCGTGCTGCTGAGTGTATGGAAGTGCGATTTCGTAGTGTGTTCCTCACATAAAATATGCATCCTGTTCATTCCAAAGTTTATCGTAGAACGCTTAGGGGACAAACGCGTGAAGTTGTGGAAAACGTCTTGCAATTCATGCAAGAAGAGGCTGACCAAAATGATTTAAAGTTGCCTCTTAAAAAAGTTATTGACCGTGTTTGTGCTGCGACAGGTGTATCTTTAAGTACGGTAAAATCAATTAAGAAGGAATGTTCGGCGGTTCGTGCTGGATCATCGTCATCATACAGTACGCCCCGTAGAAATAAAAATCGTCCGCGGCCGTGTACAGATATAGATGATTTTGACATGTGCGCTGTTCGGAGAACAATTAATGAATTTTACACCGTAGACAGGCAAGTCCAACAGTAAAATCTGTGCTTGCAAAATTAAGGAAAACCATCGGATATAAAGGGCAGGCAACCAGTTTATTGAAGATCTTCAAAAAACTTGGGTTTAGGTGGAAGAAAGTGGAAACTAATAGACGTGTGCTTATTGAGAGGAATGACATTCGGAATGCAAGGATTGCTTATTTACGGGCCATCAGTAGATATCGTCGGGAAAGCCGTCCTATTGTATATACCGATGAAACATACATCCATGGTTCCCACACAACCACTAAAACATGGTGCGACGATAGTCTCGAGGGCCTGAAATCTCCAATATCCAAAGGGCAACGTCTCATTATTGTCCATGCAGGCAGCGACAAGGGGTTCATCCCTAATGCCCTTCTGATATTTAAATCCAATCAGAAAACTGGAGACTACCACTCGGAGATGAATTCCAGCAATTACATGCGGTGGATAAGAGAAATGGTCATTCCAAATTTACCCTCAAATTCCGTCTTCGTAATCGACAACGCATCCTACCACAATATTCAGAAAGAAAGATGCCCTTCGTCTAACACCAAGAAAAAGGAAATGCAAGAGTGGCTATTAAAAAACAATATACCATTTACGGACGATATGTTCAAGCCTGAACTATACAGCCTTATAAAACTGCACAAACCGAACATGAAATCCTACATTTTAGATGAACTGATGAATGAACATGGCCACACAGTCCTTCGCTTGCCTGCATATCATCCCGATTTAAATGCTATAGAGAAAATTTGGGGCATTTCTAAACAATGGGTTGCAAATCGCAATGTGACTTTCAAATTAAATGATGTGTGGGAACTTTGTAAGGAAGCGTTTTCGGTGATTGGAGAGGAGGAATGGGAGTCATGTTGCAGCAATGTTAGAAAAACTGAGGAACAATACATTCGGACGGAGGGTTTGCTGGAACCAGAAATAGAGCGTCTGGCTTTCAGGGTTGGCGACAGTAGCCGCAGTGCGGACGATTCATTGTCAAGTGCAGAAGATTCTTGTTGCGAAATGTCCGATTCAGGTTCCGAACTTGACGGCATAGAAGACCTGGAATAAATCATTGGTTTCTTCATTTGATCGTATTTACAGTATTTACAACACATAAGGTAAGCTTATTGTATTGTTTTCGCTAGTGAGCTTTTGTTCTACAATTCTGCATTGAGTCATTGTTAGCCACTGTTTTTTTGTTCACTTGCAACGCTGCTTGAGAATTGTAAACACGCGCCAACAGTCACGCGTTGCAACTCCCTCACCAGTTGATTCGGTTTCTGTGCGACTCGCTTTCAACTTGCGTATAAGAACACCTCAGAGATGTTCCGAAAACAAGTTGCCTCTAAATCCCGCCTAAAATAGGAATACCATTTCTGTGAAGCAACTAGAGGTAGACTGCAGAGCCAAGGCTGGATTGAACTACAACTGAGACCAGTTAGGTAATAGACGAAAATATAGTTCCTTGGTGTGATTCGTGATTTGGACAAACCTTGCTCCAAAATACTAAGTTGGCAACAGTAGTAAGTACAGCTGAGCTTCCCTTCCACAAAGGAGCGGAGTTCTGTCGTCTGCTCAGTGCTCACCACACAAACGTCAAACTGACCCGAGAATAGTGTGGATCTTCTTCTTCCCCTTCGCAGCTCATTGCAAAGAAACAGAGACAGATGAAGAATTGACAAGGGTCTACCACTATTCATTGGATTTTCGTGGTAATTGTCTCATGAGTGGTAGTTCTTTCTAGGAGTGTTTGTGGCTAAATCACTGTGCAGATTGCAAAACAAGAACGAAATGAACAAATATCTAGCTCGAAGACATGTTTTCTTTACCGAAGGGGGGGGGGAGGTGTAATAACGTCTAGCAGGCATAATTGTCGTACTGATAGCCGGTAACACTTTTAAAAAAGTCACGCCACGCCACTGAACTGGGGATAACACTTATTTGGTTAAAAAAAAAAAAACTAGGCTACCTGAAGCGCTATTCTGTCATTTGTAGTCTAGCTCGTGATAGTTCGATTCAAAAGAGATTGTCACGATTCATTCATTTATTGCAGTTTGGCGCAGATATGACTGACAGTGTTTAACCTCCTGAAATAGAATTCGCTCGGGGGAGATCTTCCCACAAGGAAAATTTATTAGGAAGGGGAAAATTTTCAGGGAGAAGCACCTGTTGTATTTCGGAGAGGGTTGGGGGAGGGCGTATACAAAACGGTATTTTGAGGTCGCGGGGGAATTTTTTTTGGCACTGTTAGGGAAATGTCATTGTATGATTGATTGTGTTCAAAGATTTGGTGTTATAATTCAATAAATATTTCATATTTAGTGGCTGATGAAATGAAATAGTTTTCTAAATGGAAGCAACTTGGTCATTTCTCACAAAGGTAAGCCATAATTCTTTGTCATTAAAACTAAAATTTGTCTCTATTTTCCAGAACTAAAACGATGTGAAAATCTTAAGCAAAAAAGGAAAAAAGAAAATGCATGTAAAAATGACACTGAATTTTGCCCTAAACCGTGATAAATGAAACCGAATTGCGGTAAAAAAAAAAAATAAACACATGTGCGTTAGACAATTATAATTTTCGAAACACGTAAAATATTTTAATTTGATTTGATGAAGCGCCGACTGACTGCAGAGCCTGCCTGCCCCCTCGTATTTTTGTCCAATCTTCTCGCTTTACTGCCTAGATACACTGATTTTTCCGTATTGGGTCTGTCTGAAAACGATGCATAGATACCTGAGAACAATTGTTTGTTCCCTATCTCATGTTGAAACCAAAGCCACGCAAATATTGTCGCCTTTTCCGAAGACACTGCTTTACACCTTTGAATTTAATGTTATTATTTTCAAACCCGGAAGTGCAGTCCCCGCCAGCGCCAAGGAAGCACAGAAATGTAAACATCCGGTGAATAGCGCCCATATTATATTATATATTTGTAGGAATTCGGGGGGGGGTGCTTTAGCACCCCGAGCCCTCCCCCTCGCTACGTGCCTGCCTAGACATGCTCGAACTATTACTTTAATTAGCGGTGAGGGGCAGAATTTCTTTGGTCGGGACGGGATCAGGACGGGAATTTTTTTAAATCCCGACATTCGGGACGGGGAAAATTCTCAATTTCCCGACTTGTTCGAAATTTCCCAAAGCTCTGGAAGTGTCGAATTCGGCACGTCACTTTACATTAGATAGCTTAGGGTAAAGACCCCGAATATGAGGATAGGCACCTAAAATGAGACCCCCATGTATCTCGTAAACAAAGAGCTGTACCCTAGTGGAAAGAAGCTGAAACACAAGGAGGAATCGCGCCATAGCACTGGAAGTCACGTGAGCTCCTTGTGTGTAGAGTTGGTTTCGCAGCGAATGTGAAAAAGAATGCGTGCTCGTGGAAATTTTGCTCCAGTTTGGATATTAGCTGCTGAAAATGGATAAGGTAATTTCTTACTGATCCCCTTTTTACTGTGTTTCGTAGTGGTGAGTGTGTGTGTTGTACCATGTAATTAGTTGCTAGTTTTCGTCCACTTGTAAGAGAGATAGCGTTGTTCATTTGTTTACCCTGCGAAGGTCCTATTATGAGACCTGGAAGAGGTTCAATATATGAGGCCGGTCTCATAATTGGACTACCATAATAATGAAGGGTCTCATATTAGGAGTCACAAAATATATATAATATTTTACGTTGATTTTCATCATTGCTTTTCCTAATTTGGGAGTTACGTTGCAATTATGTTACCAAGAACCTGTGCTTCTTGTTTTAGACGGTCACTACTCCCACGTAAGAAATATAGCAGTGATTGAAAAAGCGAAAGAACACAATGTTTCTATTATCTGTTTACCGCCACACTCGACGCATAAAATGCAGCCTCTAGACGTAGGTTTCATGTTTCCCTTCAAAACATTTTTTCGCGCAAGAAGTTGAAACATGGTTCCGTCAGAATCCAGGAAAACCACTAAAAATAACTAAAATTGCCAGAATATTGTCAGGTGCATACAACAGAGCTGCTACTATGGAAACATCCGTTAATGCATTTCGAAAGACTGGTTTATTCCATTGTAATAGATACATTTTTCGTTATGAAGATTTTGCAATACACTCTGTCAGCTCTAAAAAGAAAAGAGGAATGTGACAGGTCAGTCAGTTGAACTACCCAAAAGTTACGTGGATCCCCAACCAAGCTGCAGCAGGTTAGGCCAACTTGAACAGGAACAGGAGCCTGAAAGCAGTCCTATTCAGGCTACGCAGTCTTCAACAGTACCACCCCCTGATGACGATGCCATTGTAATGCCAGAAGACATTGAGCCACTATCCACACTACACAGCCCATCTCTTACCAACTCCGGGAAATCTCGCGTAGTGAATCAACCAGTAGTTATAACAACAACACCATACAAAAAAAGACTTGCAG
The DNA here is from genome assembly GCF_977018435.1 of Lepisma saccharinum. NCBI lineage: Eukaryota > Metazoa > Arthropoda > Insecta > Zygentoma > Lepismatidae > Lepisma > Lepisma saccharinum. Next base: position 24,903,786 of record NC_139248.1, read on the forward strand.
ACAATTCGAAGAAACTAAGAAGGAAGTGAAGAAGAACCTATTTGGTAGGGGTGTTACAGGCACTCACAGTAGGAAGCCTACTGAGGTAAAAAGAAAGCAGCAATCAGATTACTCGCGTTCTACTTCACGTAAGAAGAGGAAGGTTGTATCAAAGAAATGTGAAGAATCCACAGATGAGTCGGAAGAATCTTTCTCATTAGCAGAATCGTCTGACAGTTTAGAATTAGATGAAGATGATACAGAATGTGTATTTTGTGGTTCATCGTATTCCAAAGATCAATGTGGTGAAGGGTGGGTAAAGTGCACACGTTGTTACAAGTGGGCTCATGCTCATTGTGGTGCAGATGACACATTTGTGTGTCCGATGTGCAAAAATCAAAAGTAAACGCATTATGAACTTCGTTTCTACCAGGTAGCTACTTCATGTGTAACGCAATGTAAGTCTTTTCACAGTTTCATTTGAAGTGAACCATGGTAAAAATAGTCAGTTTCTTTTTTTAGAATAGCCTAATCTTTTTAAACATGGTGTAAAAATAATTTCGTTTCACTTATAGTTGGGTAAGAAAATAATTTTGTTCATTTATTTAAAAAATAATTTAGTTCAAAGATTCAAATGATTTATATAACCGAAACAAGGTCGAGGTCTCTTATTCGGTACCCCCTATAAAAATAGCTCAGTAGCACTTGTGTTCATTTCTTTGTTTATAATTTTTGATTGTTACTTTTTTTTATATTCCAGTACCTTGTATCATGAAATAGACTCCCTACAAAATATATTTAAAAAAAACATAAATCGTTTATGTTTTAATTAAGAAGTAAATCGAATTCTACCAAAAGGGTCTCATATTCGGGGTCTTTACCCTATTACTTTATGAAAACTGATAAGAAATTTGTGTGCAACCTGTGCAACCCAGTGGTACAGTCAACGGCAAAGATAATGGTAAGCAAATTGTCCACCGCTATTTTCATTACATTTTTATTCTACATCCTGTATTGTTTCAAGGAATGAAACTATGTTGGTTCGAAGCAGGCATTGTTCTCTGCTTTTTGACGTCTTTATTTTAATTCATTGTCAACACATTGTGTAATTCAGACCGAATGAAAATGGTGATGGACAATTCGCCTACTGTTGCTTTCGCCGTTAGGGTACACCCTATGGGTACACCCAAAGGCGAAAGAAACAGTAGGCGAATTGTCCACCACCTTTTAATTCGGTTTCTATTACACATTGTGATGACAATAAATGGAAATGATGACGTCAATAAGCAGAGAACAATGCCTGCTTCAAACCAACATAGTTTCATTCCTTAAAACAACACAGGATGTAGAATACAAAAGTAATTTAAATAGCGGTGGACAATTTGCCTACCATAATTTTTGCCGTTGATTGTACATGGTGACACCACTGGTGCTTGTGACTCTTCACACACCCATGAGAAAAAGGAAAAGTCTCGACGTTTTCTGCATTGTAAGTGCCTGGAACTTATAGAAATTGCTAGTTTTTATTCCAGAAATGCATAAACATTCACTTAAGGTGAAAATCACTTGATGTAGAATTACTGGCGGTTTCAGGATTCGTGAACAAGGGGTACGATAAGCAAAACAGCACCCTCCTCCCGGAACTTATAGGCCTACAGAATGAAAATTGATTACACAGTTTCACACCGTCTTTATATATTACAATACATTTACTAATTGACGTGACTAATGTACAATTTACTGGAAAGCGAAACAAGTGCAAAAGCGAACCTATTTTTGCGTAAGTGCGTAACCTATTTTTGTTCACATTGAATTTAAATAAATTTTAAATTTCCTCCTTTTCCGTTGATCCATTGATAATTTTATAGGGGCTATCCACGAGTAAACAAAAACATATCGAATGGCACTGTCAACTTCCGGTTGACGGCTGCCGGGTAATTCAAGCGCGTACTTGTGGCCTTTCTTCTAGTTTTATATACCGGATGAAATGGATCATATAAAAGCACTTGACGACGAGGAGAATAAGAGATATCAAGGCAAAGTAGAGGCCTTTGCATATCAATTGGATGAGAAACTAGGAAGTAATACGGCATTATTCCAGGATGAGATCCATTTGCTGGTCGACGTTGCATTGGCGATATTTGTAGCCGACATATTTAATAGAAAGTAATTTTTCCTACAGAGCGACGAGCGAGAGCGCTTAAAGCATGTAAATCTTTGGATGCATACATTTATGTTTAAGTGAAAAAGTGCTAGATGTATGGACATATAAAAAACGGAAAAAGGAACTTTTTCCTTCTTTCTTCAGTCAGGGCGAGTCAGAGGGATGCAGTAATACACACTTGCTGGTTTCGTTCCCGTTTGAACGCAGAAATACATAACCCTCATTGTTATTTTAAGTCAATTTTCTGCTATTTGTGTTAAACATGACGATGAAGATGAATAATAAACTGGAAAAATTAATGATGGGAGAAACACAATGACACACCATTGCCTGACCATGGTGTTCAAACCTAGGACCTCTTCTCTATCAATGTTGAAAAGATTTCCATTGCAAGAGACGAAAATTATTAATAGTGCCCGCACTTAATTTTCTGGTTACACAAAAAAATATTTCCTGTGGTTGCACAAAAATTTATTTCCTCTGGTTACACACACACACACACACACACACACACACACACACACACACACACACACACACACACACACACACACACACACACACACACACACACACACACACACACACAAATTTAATACAGTTCGTATGTACTTCAAGAACGTAACGTGTAACCGAGCATCTTTTGAAGGGAAAAGTAATATTTTGCTCATATCACTAAAGCAGAGAGAAAATCGAGATTTGAATGATTTCTCTTCTACCTTTAATGAAGTGCAAGGGGTGCGGGACGCATAATTTTTGGTTGGGAAGGAAACAGGACGGGGTATTTTTAAAGTCCTGACGTTCAAAACGGGGAAAATAATGTTATTTCCCGACTAAATTGGGAGATTATAGGAGCGGAAAATATTCAACATTACCCGATACTAAAAAAAATGTTAATTATACACACAATTTCACCCTCGGGAGATGATTCATTTTACATTTCTGGAATAAAAACTGCTAATTTCAATAAATTTCGAACATTTAGTACAAAAAAAAAAATATGTAGGGAATAAACTACTTTTAAACTCTGTCTATCATTTTTTCCGAAATCTGGATCGGAACGGGAATTTTTTTCAGGTCCCGACTTTTTGGGTTCCTGCTCATCCGTTGTCATTACTGCTGAGCTGAGTCTACTCCTGCTAACGGGCTTCCAATTTTCACGCCTGACAGCTTGAATGCAATAATTTTGGCGCCTAGATCTCGAGGAAATGGATGAAGAGAGATCCGTGAAATATTATTTAGCCCTGTTTACATCATCCTTGTACACACCCATTCGTTCCTTTCTTACATGACACAATCTCAGCTCCTTTAGCGGCATGTTGTGAGCCTACGAACCGGGAGTTGTTGTGCTACAAGTATGGCGTCCGCGCGAAGGCACTTCCTTCCGGTGGATAGCCCCTATACAATAAAATTTATCCGTGGATTCCTCTTCTAGTACAATATATTATACTAATTTTTTCTACCAATTTTATATGTAGTATCTGTATGACGATTTTTTATAAGTTTACTAATACAGTACAGTATAATTAACGTAAGAACTTTTTGGAATATACAGTACTAGTAAAAAGGATCCCATATTATACAGGCATATTTCTATATGCTTATAACGAAACTATTGACATTTAATTATTAAATATTAATATTTAATAATTAAATAATATAAATAATGCCTCTATATTGTTAATGTTTTCTGTATTTGTTATAATAAAACGAGATATTACATACAATATTTTTTCAATATGTGTTCCGAAAGACGAAAGTTAACTTATGATCGATCATTGATTTCTGTTCTTTCCAAAATATTACCATATTTAATTTTCCTCTATTTGTACTGAAATGTTTGTGCATGTTAAAAATACCAAGGTTAACAGTTGAGTTTACGAATGAAGCCTACGAGGACCGTACGATCTGAACTACCCTATCAATGCAATGAGAAATATTAATATTTATGCACGTTTTGTTCAACAAACATCATCAATAATTCCTCGAGTCAACCTTGTGTCACGGTGGTTCTTATTTTTGATTTCACCAGTCAACGTCGAGAAACCTTTCTCTACACTGGCTGTTGAGATTGGTATGCACAAAAATGATCTAATGATTAACTTTACTGTTGGGTAAACTCTCCGAACAGTATAAGTACATGTCTAATCCTAATATTTGATTTTCTTTGGGGGACGATAAAAGATAATTTTCTTGCTTTTAGAATCATTAAGACGATCGGAAGTATAGAATTAGGTACGACTCAAATACTCGCCCAAAACGTATGATTGGTTCACTTTTTTTTCCCTCCGGGGCGAAATGTTACGTGTTCTCATTGTCTCTCAATAACTTAACTTCACGGACGAAAGGTTGGTTAACTCACGTTTCGTTTTGTTGTTGTTAGCCGTACCTAACACTATACGTAGTTTTACCAAGAAATGTTCAATTCTTGCAGCAATATTTTATTGTGATTTCAAAAGAAAAAGCCAGGAGAGAAGCAAAGACAAAAACAACACTAAACCTGACATAACTAATGTTATCCAAAATTCAAGTGTCAATATCTCTAGTTTCAAAACTCGAATCGCAAATTTTTTTTCACTATGATACTGCTCGGGAAAAGTGTACAAAAATGATTCGCTAGAAGTAAGCAGTTTTTCAATGATTTGAATAGCTCACCTGATTTCGAACTTTTCAGAAAATTATTCACGAAAGTAGACTGAAGGAAGGTAGCCTTCTCCCGTTCTCTCTGCCTTATCCTATTTTCTGCCCTTGACAGTTTTTTTCTTTGCTGTACTCATTTTCATGGGATGCGAAAACGGAAAACCAGAAAGAAAAATTCAGAAATATGCAAACTGTTAAGGCCGTACTCTTCTAATGCATGCGATTCACTCACTACCAGACCACAACTGAGTACCCGAAGGGTAAAAAAAAAAAAGATGTTTATCGTGCCGCTTATTGTTGCGTATTATTAAAATGTTCAAAAACGTCCAGTAGCCCTTACGGACAGCCGAGTGCCGCGTTCTGAAGCAGTGAACACCGACAATTTAATTCGTAAAAGTGAGAATGGATCTTATAAGCAGTGACGTCGCGTGAAGTAAATCGTTGGGTGTTCACACCCAGCGTAAATTAAGAGAAAATCCCCCCCCCCCCCGCCCAGACCGAGATGGGCTACAAACACACAGAAAATAAATCGTTGATCACAATGACAGAGAAGAAAACGCTAAATGTGAGTGACGCTGATTAATTTCGCATACAAGAAGGTTAACAAATTGTAAAGTACAAGGAAAAAATAATAAAATAAAGTAAAACGAGAAATGTGAATATAATAATGCATGTTTTATGACGAATACCAGCCTAGGACCTTGTATTGTGCTAGCTACTCCGCCAGAGCGCCTAGCGAAAATCCATTTACGAAAAACAAGTCAATTTTAATTTATTTCGATTCGGTGGCGGCGATTGAGTTCTAGAAACGGTGGAGCAAAGAACCCAAAACGGGGGGGGGGCAAAGATATTATATTTCACTCTGTATATAAGCTTTAGCATAATCCGGGGGAAAGCCCTATTCGCCGCCACTGTTTCGATTTATCGTTTCCGCTTAACACCCCCTCGCCCGTCAATACCCACAAAAACAAGGAAAAATTACTAAGGTAAACAGTTTGAATTATTGAAATGCCTTCTTCCCTCATTATTTAGTGTTGGAAATTATTTTACCTATTCCTAAGAATTAACCCCGCCAGAATTTCCACTAACCATGATACCAACGAATCTTTATTAATTTTTTTCTCGATTTCAATACCTATTTGTAATTTCATAATGTGAATTGGAATTTGCGATACTTAAAATTATTGTTTTAAAGTTTACCTGTAGGAGTTTATAACAATTATAATTGATCTTCCATAAAAATATAATGGATATTTATCCATACTCGCTAGTAGTGTCTTCGTCTTCTTTCTTTTTGACTCGTCTACATTATCTAAAGGTTTAAGCAACACATTTAAAATGTCGTTGTAAGTGTAAATCTGCTCATTTTGGTGATATAGTGTTTGTAAACAAAATCTTCGCCATGCAACTGCAAGGCTTCGGGTGATCGACAACTTTTTGCAATGGAGTTGTTGAGGAAGTTTGCGGTCTTAATTTTTGGATTGGAAAGAAAAGATATTAGGCAAAAGCATCGAAGATCTTAGGAATTACTATAACAGTGCATGCAAACAGTGCTTGCATTATAATATGTTAACGACTGCTTACTTTTCCCCAATACAGAAGCTAAACGAAACGAAAAATAAAATACCTCGTACCTCGGCCGCTATAGGCATCTGTTGAGTATTCTTTCGGAAGGGCGGAGTTCACTGCGCCAAATGTGCCCCGGGCTCTCGCTGTCTGACCGCTTTTCTTGTCAACAGTCGGGGGAATTGGGAAATTTGAAGCATTGTGATAGTGTTACCCACTGGACGAGACGGGACAGGCTTTTAAAAATTCGATACGAGACGAGATTGATCATGTGTCCCGAGACAAACGAATATTTTCGAGACGAGACAGCATTTCACAGCATTTCCAGGACACGAGACAGGCCAAAGTCTCGTCTCGTGGGCAACACTAATTGTGAAGACTTTATTAACGAAAATAGCTGCTTTGTAAAATAAGTATATTGAAATGTAGTGTTTTATTCTGCAGAAAAGAAAACAAATTGAAAATTTTTCGTTTTCGGTTGGGGGTTCGTGTGCTTGAACCCCCTTTCAGGCGACGCCTCTGCTTAAAAGGGATTGTTGACGTTAGAGGACAGGTTCCGCGCGATTGTTGACAGTTGCTGGCCCGTAGCCAGAAATTCTTAGCAGGGGAGGGGGGGGCGAAGTCAATCTTAGGGGGGGGGGCAAATTTGTAATATATTGTGTTGCATTGGCAGATATAGCAAGGTACAGAGGAGCGCTTGCCCCCTCCTCGAAAAGTGATAAGTAACAGGAAAGGAATGATATCTTGAAACTCCACGAACAAAAAAAGGTCGAGCAACATCAAATAACAATATTTCGATAATGACCTTTCGGGCTACCAAAGAATATAAAAATAAAGTTTAACATAAATAGGCTAATCGAGACTGTATCTACTTTATATTTACAGGTCAATAATGTTAATAGACGATTAATATGTACCAACAGCTTTGGGCTTCTCTGCAGAACTGATTAAGGAAGTCCTTTATAAATCGTGCTTCATAATGTTTCCCTCTAGTTTCCAGTATGCAAGATTCTTACGCACAAAGGAATCTAACGAGAATTCAACACCATTGTGTTGTGTTATGCAAGAAAAATCGAATTAATAATATAATAATGGTTACATATTAACTACACTTTGATGAATTGTGCAAAAATTTGTAATACATAATTTGTAAGCCTACTTGCTAAAACATTAAAACATGGGTCCCTTAGTCCACCACGGATTCTATTTGCTTCAAATGAAAGACTCTTGCGACTATGTTTGCCTACTGGTTACGTTAATCATTTTGCAAAATATTGTGTTGTTGAAATACTGTGTTTGACACCCGATAAACAAATAGGAATCCCTTGATTGATCAATGACTTCTTGGATTACAGTGTCATCAATATTTCATATCAAGTTTTATAGAGGGAAATGTTGTATCCTCTTTACATTATGAAAAATACCTTCCTTAATGACTATGGTACGAAACCGAACGATATAAGGGGCCTCCTTCGCCTTACCCCATTTCCGCGGTACAAGGTCTCTGGGCTGCTAATCGCCATCTCTTTTTGAGCAGAAGCGTACAAACCCCAAATATCATTTCTTTTTATGCTGATACTGATTTCTTCCAGTCACAGAGTGGCTTAAGATATATGAATAAAATTAGAAGAATCCACTCCATAGCAGAAGAGTTGACATAATTATTTGTCAAAAGATTAGGTTGTGCCTGAGGTACTTTAACAGACAACGTCTGCTACAGACAAAATGTAATATTATAAATATAAAAAAATAAATAGAATATAATTTGAGAGATTTTCAATCGTATTTATTTGACTGCAGCTTTTTTCTACTTGTCATTTTCGTGAACCTATATTCATAGGGTGCCGCCTGATGAACACCGACAACTTTTACAGTGTGTGCAGGACATCAAGGCAAGCAACTTTTCTCAGTCACTATTTGCTCGTCTAATTTTTCTTTCGATGTTACAAGCAATCGAAATATGACATCTTTTGTCCTTAATGTATGCAATCCCTTTGATAGCTTCGCAGTTGCAAATGTCATTTATTGTTACTGCCGTTTAAAATTCTTAGAGCAATATATAACATGCTATGGATACGATACCATGTGAACAGTCACGGTTAAAACTTAACTTTTCCTTTATAAAAAAGGATATCAATCATAACACACACCTATGTTGCTTATCATATTTGATGTGTTTGCGTAGAGAAATGATTCATAATATTTGATTGATTGATTGACTTGCTTTATTTTACATCGCCTTTTGTGCCACTTTTGGCTAATTTGCAAAGATGGGAATAAGTAGTATATTGAAATTTATGAATGGACACTCACAAACATCCATGCCCAGGCCGGGATTCGAACCCGAGAACTCTGGCGTCGTGGTGCGATATTCTAACCACTCCGCCACGGGCGCCGGCTCATAAGATTTGAAATCGATATTTACACTCCATAAGATGCTTATTGTAACCCGTATCAAACTACACATTTTATTGCTTTCTAACCGAAATAATAAATGTGAAACACTATCACATTTTCATCGTGTTTGATAATAATTTGAGCCAGTAAGCTATCCTTCATCTTTCACCTCCATGGTGGGATGTTACATAACACACTACGAAGCCAGGGGTTCCATGTTCGAGCCTGGGCATGAGTGTTGTTTGTGAGCAGAGGCGAAACCACAAATTTTTATCTGGAGGGGAGAGGGTCAAGTACCAGGGCAAACGTGCCAATAATAATAATAATAATAATAATAATAATAATAATAACAATAATAATAATAATAGTGGTGGTGGTAGTGGTAGTAATAATAGTAGCATTGAAAGACGTTATTATCGTCGTAATTCGTGCAAAAGGGTGTAGAAGTCGGTGCTAAAGCATTTGTGTTTGAACAAATGATTTGAAATAATTTTTCCAACATGTTCAATTTCATGTTAGCTAATAATGGAAAACAAGCACACAAACTATATTTTTGAAAGACAGAATATGCATGACGAACGTTATTCTTTTTGTACATATGACACGTATAACTTTCATGTACAACATATAACTTACACATATGCAACACGGAGCGACGTAAAATAAGAAAATACAAGTGCAACATGTTAACGCCAAATTGTGTACGTATTCAAAGTTTATTTAATATATATATATATATTATTTAAATACATTACATGATAAATTCATCGACCAAATTGTCTCTCAAATGTGCGCGACTCATCGGTGCGAGCGAAGCGAGCAAGAAAATTTTACGAAATGTACTTTTATTTGTATAAAATTTGAAATCGAGAGGGCAATTGCCTCTCTGTGCCTCCTGCAAGTGCCCTTAACCGTCTAGAAGAAAAATGCAAGAAACACTTGAAAATTAATTTAATTTTGAGTATCCATTTGTCCTGCTATCCTTAGATTCTGCTAGTCATGTTTCTTTACTTCAATGTTTGCCCCCCCCTAGATTGGGCATCCGTCTAAGATTGGGGGTCGGACAATTCCCCCCCCCCCCCCCGGGGTTGCAGCACTATTTGTGAGTGTCTCTTCATCAATTTCACGTCATCACTCATTGTCACGATTAGCTAGATGTGGTAGAAAAGCAACGCTAAGTAAAAAAAAATTGTGTCGTCCCGGCGTCCGTGAAACAACAGGGGGTACGACCGTACCATCGTACCCCTCCTGGATCACCCGATGAGTAGAATGTAACAAGAAAAATATTATGAGAAATTTCAAGGAAGAAAGAGAAGAAAGAGGTGAAAAAATTTTCATTATTACTTCCTCCTTCCATACCGCAAGACATTCGTTGTACACAAAAGCACGTGTTTTGCCTGAGTGTTATGTTTTTTAAGTGTTATATTTGTATATACAGTGTAAAAGTTATGTAATTGAGCGTGAAGTTACTTGAAGATATACCAGTGATTGCGTATTATTTGTACATTTCAAGCGTTCACTGAATGGGCGATTACTAAACTTAATAATGGTAAGTTAATTCCTCTCATTTGCAGAAACTAAACTGTTGGGGTGCCGTTTACCCACTCTACCCCCTCGAGAATTACATCGATTTTTCTTTTAATCGACAGATTTAAATGTTTTACGTAATGTAAAAGTGGTTCCAACTTTAGAAAAGCACAAATAACGGAGATATTTGGTGCCAAGGAATTGCCTACGAAGTTAAAACCTTCAATTCCTGTTTTCGCCGCTTTTTGTTAGTATAAACTGTTTGTTAGCACACTAAAATAGCGTAAGAACACGTCGAAAATAACTATCAGTACCAAACCTAACAATCCTAACCTAACTAGGCTACGTAAAATTATAGCTACTGTTGTGGAAAGTCGTTTTGGGTGCTATATTCACTTGTGCAAAGCCTTCGAGCTGTTCTGCTACACGGTAAATAACACGCTAAGGTAACAGACGTACTTTACTTCACAAGAAACATTTGCGATAGTTGAAATCAACTGAAAACATTCATGAACAAGAAAATCTTCATATACCATGCAAAATATTTCACATTCTTTTGGGGGTACAGAGGGTCAAGGGTCCCAACTATTGATTTCTGAATTTGTAATTTATGTTATCATTTGGGTAAATATGCGATATCGCCCGAACGGATTTCTTCAAATTTACAGGAGAAACTACTTACTGAAGTCAGTTTCGGTAGCATTGTTCAAGTTCTTCGAGGTATTTTCTTTCGCGGAAACTGAAAACTTCACCATAGAATGCTGCAGAACAAGAAATAATCACTTTTTATGTAAGGAACTTGCATTTTCTGTAAAGCGACAACATTATGCCGTTGTTTCCATTATGTAGCTGCAGATGGCGCGAGCGTCGAAAGTCATGCGGTTTCGCTAATGTTTCCAAGCGTGCCTTTTTCTTACGAGAATTGTTTTTTTTTTTAACTATGCTTACCTAACCTAACCTTGCCGGAAATGGTCCGTGGGGCTATCGAGAATGGTTTTTGGGGCTATCGTGAATGGTTCATGGGGCTATTGTGAATGGTTTTTTGGGGCTATCCGTCAATGGTTTGTGATGACATAATGAACATGTAAGTAGGTATTTTTTGGTGAAGAAGGTTGAAACACTGCATACCCACTCCAAATTGACAAGACACAAGCACGATGCGCGATGATCCATGACGAGTGCACGCCATATTGTCTGTTACCCAAGCATAACAAGGAAGACAAATAATGACTCGTAATATGAAAAGTTGACACTATTTTATGGAAAAAGGCATAACTTCACCTTAAAGAATCTTCCGCAATACAGAATAGGTAAGTATTAATGCTAAAATTAACGAAACAAACGAGTGAGAGGTGTTCGGGCGATATCGCTTAATTACCACAATTTGTCCTAAGAATGGTAAAACATAGCACCAAGATACAAAACATCACATTCAAATTACCAACTACATTCTGTATTTCATTAACTCTAGCTTACCTGTGCCATACAAGGAACTTGCCTGAGGGGGTTCCTTAGAGATCCACACATTTTACTTATCACTAACATTCAAGAAACAATTTTGTTATTTAATTACTACTTCCTTAGTTGTTTACGTAGGTGCAGTTATATACTAATTGCAAAAATCACCATCAATGAAGGAATAAGAACCAGTTATTGCTGTTACTTACATAAGTCTCGCACACATTTAATATTCATTAAAACTCAAGAAAACATTAATTTTGCATTAATGCTTTTTTTTATATGGGTGCAGTTATTTAGTAATTGTTATAATTACAAAAATACCATCATTAATAAAATAACAAGAACCAATCATTTACCGCTTGTGTGGTGCAATTCAGGGAGAATTGTAGAATGTGGTGCAGGAACAGGATGAAGGTTGTATCCTCCATTATCTGCACTAATTGTGTGTCAGGTGCATGCACATCCCAAGGGGAGGTCTGACAGGCCCACCACATGATTTTTTTCCTGCTTTGTACATTATCTCTGTGATTTTAGGAACAAAAGGGCCCAAGTTTCTTTTGTTTAATTGCGATTTCATCATGCTGTTAATGCAATTTTTACATGGTTCGATTTCCATTTACTTCTGTTAACTCATACTATGGATTTTTAGTGATTACTTAACATTTTGTTCAATATATGCTTTTCGTAGTTAGATTACGCGGGCCAGGTTTGGTTCTCTTAGCATTAAAATAAAGTCCCTAAATGCATTCTGCTATGCTTCCTATTTACTTCTACATTAATTCCCACTAATACATTGTCCATGGCAAGCACGGGTGTTTGCGTAAAGTAATTTTTAAGTTGTTTCTTTCAACGTAAATAACTTTTTTCAAAATCCAAACAGTGCTCATTACATTAAGGAAGGTTCAAATTTTCTGTGACAATGATTGCCAAAATTCTACGATAATTAGTCTTTCTGGTAGGAGAATTTGAAAACAATCTGAACCGTTGCCGACAAAAGTAATACAAAAACATTCGGAACAATGTAATTCCTTTGCATTTCTAAATAAAATTCTTCATACTTGAAAAATCAAATAACGGTAACGGTGATTTCTCCTAGCACAAGAGTAATTATCGTAGAATTTTGGAAATCATTGTCACACGAAATTTGAACCTTCCTTAAAGTAATGAGCACTGTTTGGACTCGAAAGAAAGTTACTTATGTTGAAAAAAAACAAACAACTTGAACATTACCTTATGCACTTCTCATGGACAAGGTATTCTCCGTCGACAAGCGACAGTAAATATCGGAGAAGCGTGGGAAAGAATGTAGAAGTAAATCGGAATCTTAGTAGAATGCATTTAGCAACTTTATTTTAATGCTAAGGGAACCAAACCTAACCTGCCTAACGTAACCACGAAAGCATATAGTGAACAAAACCTTAAGTAATCGCTAAAACTCCATAGTATGTGTTAACCGACGTACATCAAAATCGAACCATGTAAAAATTGCATTCGTTGCATGATGAAATCGCAATAAAACAAAAGGAACTTGGGCCCAAGTAACTATTGGTAATGTTTCCAAAGTATTGAAAGGTAACTCTCCGAATGTTGAATGAATTTTGCAAGTTTCATAGCAGTGTTAGGGAGTGTTGTGGAAGTAAGTTTGAAATTTGAAGAAACACTTAAACGCTTCACTAATTATTATTTCCTGGAGCTGCAGTTATTGGTTTATGGTCTTCTCAGATACAGAGTAGCAGATTTTCATGTAAGGCTCAAAGTGAGTTACATGGTTGAGGCCAAATATTATGTGATCAGTGTTGGAAGCATTTTAGGATGTTATTGCCAATGCCTGTTAATGCCAAGAGCCCTAAACGTGGCTATCCTAAGCTAAGAACGAAATAATTATGCATGTGATGTAGATGTCACAGCAGTAAATGAATGGCTGCCTTCAAACTAAGGTGTAAGGGGTGATACTTCCACATAGTACAATTGTCAACCTCACTTGCACGTAGTACACTCTGGACTGCATTTTGCAGACAAACGAGGCTCTGGCAGCTGGCCTTATCGCCAATATAAGTCTGTGTTTTGTCCTTGTGTGTGCTGAGTGCCTCTTAATAGCCTCAGCTTTTAACCTGTCAGAATATTTTATTATTTTAATATTTTAGTTACGACACGACATTACAGTTACGTTATTTTAGTTATGGTAAGGGGTGCAAAATAGCCTAAGTGCTGATGCACCCAAAATTTTAAATTCAAACTAAGAATCGTATAGGAGTATACAAAAATGAGAAGGAATATTCTCCAGAAAATATACAGTAAGCAATCGCTAAGCCTCCAAAGCACATGTTAATAGACCTAAATAGAAATTGAACCATGTAAGCAAATGCATGCATTCAGAATTATTCCATCTGAACTTGTGCCTTAGGAAGTCTTTTATAATACTGGAAATGATTGTGGAAGGGTGATTCCATATCAGATTGTCCAGGATTTTGTGAAAATCTCACCCATGATTTAAATATCAAGCTTCAAGAACGTGGTACTGAAGCATTATTTTCACAAAGAAAATTTGGAAGTACAATAGCAATAAAACCCAAAAATTTTAACATACTAAAAATAAAGTCATTTGCAACAAGATCAATTAATTTTGCAGAAGTTGATATCCTCTGATATTTTTGGACATATTTTGATTTTTTACATGGGAATTAAGAATTAATTTTTAGAATTTAGTAAAATCTTTAGAGAAGTTAGCAATTGTGGTTCATGTGTAAATTTGCTAACAAGGTATTATTTTTGTTTCCAGCCGAAGTTAAACAAAAATCTATCGTTTGAACCTAAGAAGGTTGTGTACCATCCTAATAGCAGGAAGGCAGCGAAACTTTCAAAGCATATTCACAGGTAAGTTTCATAATTCTCACTATCACATATTTAGATTTTTGTTTGAATTGTTTACAGTTTTACAAAGTATGTGTTAAATTCGAAGAATATTTTCTAGTATGGTTGGATGCATAAATATTACCACTCAAATTGTCCATCACTGTGTATTCTTTACGCAATGTGGGGCTCAAGGATTGAAACAAGAACCGAGAGAAAAGTTGAGAACCTCTGCACCATCAGCAATACAATTCCATTCCTTAAAAACACATTTGATTTAAGATAAAAATGAATGAAAAATGTGGTCGACAAATTGCCTCCCACAGTACAGAGGCCATCTTATGCTGAAATTTTATTAAACTAAAACTTGGTTAGGGAATGAAGTTCAAATCTTGTAAACACAAATTTTTAACCTGTTACTACCTCTATGATTAGCATAACATAGATTGAGATAGCACAATATATTATGAAGCTGGGTAATTTCCATGTGATTTAGTTATAAAGTCAGGGGTAGAGAAAACAAACTAATTCAGACGCCAGCCCCTTTTCTTCAGGAGTCAACTTTTTTTTTGGCAGTTATGATCCTAAAACAATTAATTTATTAATTAATACAAGATTGGATTAAATGTAATTTATTCTTGTGCAGTGGTATTCATAAAGAAGGCTCAACTGGTATCAGCACGAATAATCGCTGCAGATTTTAAAATTCGGCTGGCAACAATGAAAAAAAAAATATAATTACATATTTATTATCCTGATTTAATGATACATGTGATACAGGAAACTCACAAACATAAAAAAACACATACTGTACTTGTTATTTTGAAAATAAATAATAAAATTCCATAAGCGAACTCGAAATATTTTTTTGGTAGTGAATTTGAAAATTCGGGTGCAGGTGAAAATTTTCATGTGCTATGGCAACCAGGCACCCTGTATTTTACTAACCCTGTTTAAAAGTTATATACTTTAAAAAGGCATTTAGTGATTAAAATTTAGGTAAGAATTTACAATATCGGACCCATCAGTAATTTCTATCCAACTACTTATACTCACGAAATACGTAATCCCGATGAAGTATCTGAGGTTAACATGTAGGGGTGACGTGTTGAAATTGTTAATTGACGTGTAGACGTTGTAAAATAAGCTTTTAAATTACCGCGATCGTTATCCTTATACAAGCATGGAAACCATGTTTGTTCAACGTAGCGTTAACTTGTTCAGTAAGCTGCGTGGTGTGAGGAAGATGGCAACTTTGAAAGTTTTTTTAGTAACTTTTAGTTGGGTACATATTAATAATTCAGGGCATTCGTTCATATTTCGCATAGTCAATAATTTAGGACACTTGATCACGATTGTGTAGTTAAAATTTGTCGCTTAAGTGCTACGAAACTGACATTTTTTTACGGTGGCCCACAAACCATTCACGGTAAGGTTAGGTTAGGCAAACATAGTTAAAATTTCATTCTAAAACGTAAAATATTGAAATAACCATTGTGTTCGTGGAGAAATCCAGGGTTTCTGTTCCGATCGCGGACCACTCAATTTAGCTTATTTTGCAATTTCTACACGTGACTCCAAAATTTTAACTTCAAATTCGTGATTAGGAGGCCTCAATTAGTGAGTATGCGAAATATTACAAAAATCGGGGAGGGGTCCGGTATTGTAAATTCGCTCCAAAATTTACATAAACCTTGTTTTGTACCATGAATGTAAAAAAAAAATCAGTTTTCTTTGGCAACCACATACATGGTCACAGAAGTACCTATGTACATTGTGCTCAAGTGTATGTTGTTCCAATAATTGATACTGCATCCATTACTGTTATTACTAGCTCAGAATTGGTGACAACAGAAGTCACTAGAGTTAAGAACTCCCCTTTCCAACTTCCAAAAAAATGTTACTTTGTTTGGTGAACAAATATTATGAATTCAACTTTTACTTCACTAAAACAGTGATAATACGAAATGATGCCTGAGATTTATTGTTGTTTAGATAGCTTCTTACTAGAGCCCAGAAGTTTGGCAAAATGCCTCTTTCTATCTACTGCATATATTGATAAAATTTTTCTGGATATACATTTTTTATGTTGTTCCGAATGTTTTAGAAGCCTTTTCATTTTGCCTTTTTCAATGAAATTTGACCATTTTTTTAAAAAAAATATGTATATAAGTTATTTTTCTCCCAAAAAACGTTGTTGGCATTTATTTTTCTTCACTTTATTATGTGAATAATTTTCGCCTTATTTAAGTAATATTGAACTCACGCATGTTTCAACATTGCTGAAGGAGAAAAGTGTGAGAAAAAAGTATTTCATGCTGAGTTAGGATATTACCTTTCAGTTAACATTTCCTTATGCATGATTGACTGCTGAAAACCTGTTGCAGAACACCTGCACAATTACGTCATCATGTCCAGCATCCGTGTCAGGAGGTTATTGACAAGAAACAGCACTAATGCCCAAGGGCCTTTGCATGGATTCTAAAATTAAGTTCTCTATCTTTAGTTTAGTTCTGCACTTTGGAGGGAAAGGATCGTGTAGTTGTCATCATGCCGAAATTTAGTGTGCCTTTAAGTGGTAAGTTACATGGTTACGTGTGTGAATTTGGTGAAAGCACATTTTCGATAGACTGTACTATTCTTCTCTGCAAGATATGTGAAAAAACAATCAACCATGAGAGAAAAAACTTTATATCTCAGCATGTGTCAACAGCAAAGCATAAATCTGCAGCTGTTAAAATGATCGGACAGAAGAAGATATCCCTAATTTCAACAGTGGGCACTTCATCCAACAGGCAATCTCAGTTTTCTCTTGAACTGTGCAAAGCTTTCATGGAAGCAGGAATACCTTTCTGGAAAGTGGAAAACAAGTCACTGAAGAAATTCCTGGAGAAATACACTAAAGAAACTATGCTGTGGAAAACATATTTAAGCGTCTGCTACGAAAAAGCTCTGCAAAGAATTCGTGCTGAAGTTGGTGGAAAGAAGGTCTGGATTTCAATAGATGAAAGTACTGATGGTATGGGATGCTACATAGCCAACGTCATCATAGGAAGTATGGAACCAACATGCGGAGAATCCTCAGTCATTTCTTCTCACGTCTTCACAACTATAACTTCACAATAGCTCAGTTATTGTCAAATTCCCTACTTCTGCTCTGGCCAGATGGTGCACATCATGATGACGTGTTACTTTTTATTAGTGATGCAGCTCCCTATGTGAAGAAGGTTGCCATAGCATTGAAAATTCTCTTCCCGAACATGCTTCATATCACATGTGTAGCCCACGTAGTGCACAGAAACGCCGAAGAAGTTAGAGTGTTGCACCCAGAAGTGGACAGGTTGATTTGGAACACAAAGAAGATATTTGTGAAATCTCCCTCTCGAACCCGAAAATTTCAGGAAGTTGCGCTTGAGCCTAGTTTACCTCCACAACCAGTCTTGACGAGATGGTGAACCTGGATATCAGCAGCTATATATTATGCTAACAACCTTGAAAAAATCAGTGAGGTGATCAATGCTCTTCCAGAAAATGAAGCGGCTTCAATTCGTGAAGTGAAAAAACTCCTGTGCTATTCAGAACTGAAGAATGAACTGTCGTTTATTTTTGCACATTATGGTGCATTGCCAGAGACAATTGCAAAGCTAGAAAAAAGAGGTGAGACTCTTATAGCATCCATGAAAATCTTTGAGGAATCTATGCAGCAGATGATGGAAGTGTCAGGAGAAAAGGGGTCAGCTGTTGCGGAAAAGTGCAAACGGGTAGTGAGTGCAAATAAGGACTTGAAACAATTGAAAACAATTTGTGATATTCTAAAAGGTGAAAATGCTGTTACCGAAATGAGTCCAGCTACATTAGCTTGTTTTATGTTTGCTCCAACAACTTCTGTCGAAGTAGAAATATCATTTTCTATTGTGAAAAACATTCTCTCTGACAGACGACTATCAATGAATGTTGAGAACTTAAAAAAAAACACCTTGTAGTTATGTGCAATCAAGACGGAGAAAATTGAAATGCTCTTCCCAATGTAGATTTTAACATTTTGCCAGATATTATAGATAAAAGTAAGTGACTTCTTCCAAATCTGCCTTTTTTCCTTTTTAGTGCCTATTTTCCACATTATAAATGCCTTTTTGCCTGCCTATTTTAATGAAAATAAATGCCTGAACTTCCGGGCTCTACTTATTACTTTATGAAAACTTTTGAGAAATTTGTGTTTAACCCAGTGGTACATGGTGACACCATTGGCACCTGTGGCTCTTCACACACCCACGAGAATGTGAGAAATTTTGCATTGTGTATGAACATTGTGTTTAATCTGAAGGTTTTATACCTGTAGAGATGTGTCATAGCGACATAATGGCTGATTTTATGTGGTACTATGCCATTGCTGTTAGTAGTTTGATGCTTTAGTTGCATTAGGAGTGTTGGATTTAATGGTTAACATTTTTTTTACTTTGTGTGTGTGTGTCAATATCATGATATATATACAGGTATTGGACAAAATAATGGAAACACCTGTGGAAGTCTGAACATAATGTATTAATACGGAGTTGGACCACCTTTAGCATGCAATACAGCTTGGATTCGGGACGGAATAGACCGATACAAGTCCTGAATGGTGGTGAGTGGAATTTGAACCCATTCTCCATGCAGCACAGCCTCCAGCTCAGGTAGAGACGAAGGAGGTGGAAATCGACGCCTAACCCTGGTTTCTAAAACAGCCCACAGAGGCTCGATGATATTCGGGACTGGGTGGGCCAGGGAAGATGTTGAACCTCATCAGCATGCTCTGGAAACCACTATTGAACAGTGCCAGCAGTATGAATAGGGTCATTATCATCCTGGATGATGGCATTCCGGTTTGGAAATAATATTAATAATTTGTTATTACATTTTTTTGAAGTCCTTTTAGACAATAAAAGAGCAAAATTATGATTAATAACTCAAATTTATTGAGAACTAAAATTACATGGGAACAAAACTAAGAAAATGTATTATGTAAATCACTTCCAACTTTTACTCATTTGATCATACCTTGGCATTGAATACGTAATGCGAAACCCCCGGTCTGTTAGACCTGCACGTTGTCAAACAACAATAAGTGTCTCGTAACAAACAGTCACAAACTGAGCAGTAACATGTGCAGAATGTAGGCAAGCAGTTGATAATAAGGTATTGTGGAGGAGGGAGACACAGCTCGATCAGTGTTGCCACACAGTAGAATTACAAAACACTAAAGGTCTTGCAGACCGATGTTTCTGTTTAAGGGTTAATAATGTAGAATGTTAGTTCCTTTTATTTATTTATTTATGTCTGTGCATACAATTAGATAGATTATTTATTATTGCAGAAATTACCCTCCAAAAGATTACGTTGATGCAATTTGTATCTTTATTATTTATATTTCCAGCTTACAGATTTCATGTGTTGTTTGAGGTTTTTTGTTTTTTAATTATTATTATTATTTACACAATGATTTCTTTTCTCTTCACAGAGTTGCTACTAGAGAAAAGTCGAAGTTGGTTCATAGCATGAAGGTTAATCTGTTGGGAGAGAAGCTTCTTTGGTTTAGAGATAACTTGGATCCGTATGCTCTCGTATACACTCCAGAATTAGTTCTACAATTAATTGAAAAGTAAGTTTGCTTTATTAATTTATTATAATGGTATAGTCTCTACGTCGCTTTTCTGTCACTTACGGCTAATCCTGGTGATGGGTGAATGATTAGGTGATACTGGTGAAAGAACATTCACAAATAACACCAACGCACAGTCAGGTACTTGAACTTGGCGGTGAAATATTTGGCCACCCAGGTGAATATAGTGCGTAAATTTCTTCTTGGGTTCAATATCCAATTGTTGCCTTTATTGGATAGATACAGTAATAGAAATAAATAATAATGGCTTAACAGAATAATATCTCATTCAGGGCTGAGCCAGTTCCAATACCGATGTATCGATAACGGAAAGTATCAGTTGTACGTTATTTACCGATCCCAACTGATACTCTTCTGGCATTTTGTTGATTTGCAGGGGCTGCAAAAATCCTGTGTGATACTTTCTATTCATACTAGAAGTTATGCAAAGTTCGAGGTTTCCATTGATTTTGCATCAGTATTATGTGAAAAAAATTGTATTTTGTAATTACATAATGGGTATTTTAATAACCTGATGTATGTTTTTAATATTTTAAATCATAACTCTGGTATGTTGATACTTATAATTGGACTGGAATTCTCACCCAGTTATATAGTCAGTATTTTAAACAACTTAATTAATTGTTACAATTTTGAAGCATCGGTAAGGTAAGAGTATCAGTTGAAAGGAGCATTGACTCAGCCCTAATCACATATGTTAAGTAAATAAGTGCAATGGTGTTTTGGGGCCCATACCAGTGTATTCCAAAACTGTGCATGCTACATTGAAAATTCATTTTTCTCCATGTGCACTAATAATGGAGTTGTCCTATGGGATCAGACTTTTGAATCACCCTGCATTTCTAAATACTGGTAATAAATATCAGCTAATTCTAACACTATTATGTTTACATTGAATTATCATTTCCTTGAGACTTTTAGTTTTGAATTTTACGAATTTATGTTATAATTAATCCAACCTAACCTAAATTGAACATAACTCCATTTACATCATTTTCAAATTTTGTACAGTTATTGAGTAATAGTGTATGGATGGCATATACGTTTTTGAATAAAATTAAAAGACAATGATTTGAGACTAGGGAAACTTGTAAAATCCAGTTTTGTGGATAAGTGAGTACACCATTTCAGTATGTATTCATTTCCTACCATATTTCCCCCCCTCCCACACCAAAAAATACATGCATGTAAAATAAAATGTGTAATACACCTTTTATTTAAAACAAATATGCAAAATGAATTAAAGAATTAGAATTCTGTAAAAGCAAAATGCTCGTGATTAATAAAAAGAATAGCATCAATAAAACAAGGACACACTTTTGCATAAAGTGGTAGAGTAAAGTTTGTGCATTCATCAATGTAAATTTTACATTAACATTGTAGTTCCATGATAATTTCATGTGCAACAATGCATTTGTAGCTGGCAGGGAGCATGTTAAGCATTGGATGTTTCTTGACAGGAGGTGCGTGGTTCTTGAGAATATATTCTTATGAGATCAGGATTTCTGTTTAAAAACTCGTCACATTTCAGGATCAGAAGCAATATATAGAATTGCATTACGGTGTTAAAATGGAAAATGTAATCCTAAATTTGATTATACTTCGTACACACAAAAAAAATCTTTCTGATAGCACATTTATGTATTTATCAGAGTATTAAATGTATTCTTGTGTAAAGAAATCAAATTTTTACAACAGAATTAATAAAATTTGCATGAATTTGCATAACTCGCAGAATAATACCAACTTCAGAAACTGGTTTATCAGTAAATAAACTCCAAATTTCATGTCTAAAAGTTTATTTGCATTTTGCAGTTCATTTTAGTGATAAAACGTGGTAGGAAAATAGCTTCACACCTTTCAAAAACATGAAAAATGAACATCAAAGACGAACTATGCATGCTTGTACTTATAACTAAATTTTATTCCAGGTACTTGCACAGGTTTGATGAAGAACTGGAACAGATCCAGCTGAAGCGTTCGATTGGTAAAAGAAAGGGGAATCAGCATGTGAGTAGACAGGATACCATCCAGTTCACCAAGAAGCGAGAGAAGGAGGAGTTCGAAACATGTGGCATAGGTGAGTTGTTGTTCTTAGAAAGTAATCAAGAATGTTCTGTCAGATTTTGCACCCGATACCTGCTAAAGAAAGACGAGGTGAACCAGACCAGTCACATCAAACATAGTCCCCATCAGAGTCAATGTCTTGACTCCCAACATTCTAGAGGGGCTCCCCAATTGTCTGGTGGTAACACAGTTGCCTTGTGATGAAAGGGTCTCCGGTTCAATACTTGTTCAAGGCACAGTGGTTTAGATCCCACTTTAAACTGTAGGTCCATTCCCAATTGGCCTATCTGTGCATAAAGTGGACTTTTAACAATTCAAACAAATTCAGTTCAATTCCACCATTCTGAAAGACCATGTATCCCACCGTAGTAGAACTCTAGAACAACTCTAACAACATGTTGCTGACACGATATATGTTGCCATATATCACCAAAATATCGTGATGATACATTGCCGACATGTTATATATATCCCCAAAATATTATGATGATATACTGCCGACACAATATACAGAGTGTCTCATAAGTAATAGCGCAAACTGACACAGGTGAAAGTACACGATAATAGAAGCAAAAAAGTCTCAGTAAACATGGGTCTGCAAACGAGCCTGTTTTCGAGATAATCGCGAATGTGTGATTACAAGCCGCCACTGACTTAATTTTTGTAAATGTCGTCCTGGTTGGTAAAATGCTAATAATGTTTGCGAATGTGTTGTTACAAGCAGTCATTGATTGCATTTTGTAAACATAGAGTGCTTGACTCCTTGCGCGGTCTGAGGTTTGCTCTTTGTTTACAAAATAGAGCATTTCCGACGGGTGGCGTTGCAATCAAACCGAACATTTTCCAGAGGTGATGTTGTATGGATACAATCAGTACACAGTCTAATCACACATTCGCACACATTATTAACATTTTACCAACTAGGACGATGTTTACAAACAATGTAGTCAGTGGCGGCTTGTAATCACACATTCGCGATTATCTCGAAAACGGCTCGTTTGCAGACCCATGTTTACTGAGACTTTTTTTGCTTCTATTATCGTGTACTTTCACCTGTGTCAGTTTGCGCTATTACTTTTGAGACACCCTGTATATCACCAAAATATTGTGTAGTTGATATCGCCTGGATGATATTTTTATCCCATCACCTCCTCCCAACACTAGAAGTCATCAACTGCCATTTGCACTTTGTCTAGGTTAAGGAACTGTCATCCTCTATGGCGGTTGTCCAGTCAGTGGAACACATGATAATCGGATGGGGTTATGTCTGGGGAATAAGGGAATATACACTGCACATGTTTGAATACACTCATGTCCATAAATTAAGGATGAAAGGGACTTTGGGGAGAAAAACCTAAAACTCACACGGCTGGTATCTGTCCTGCCTGTCCCAGTGTTTTTTAAAAAACAATATCTCCGGCTGTAGGAGATGGGAATTTATGGGACTTGGACAGTCAGGTTTAAAATATCTTGCCCCATCTTATGATGGACCTTAAAGCATCGATTTTTATGAAAACTTTTGTGTGCAAGAAAAATACAGAACACTGCATTTAACTTGCGCTCCATAGTTTCCTAACTGTAAAACGTTGCACTGCTGCCATTGGCTGGTCACCACGGAGAGAGGCTCTGCATGGTCCCACCCGATATCGGTTCTAAAACCATATGCCGTATAGTAAGAATGTTTTACTTCTTCCAGGGGTGTTCCTTTGATAATACCTGCTTGTTCTTTTACAGAATGCCCTGATCTGTTGCACCCGAAACATCTACAAATGCTGAGAGATTGGGGAGGGGAATTGCGGTACCTACAGAATTTTAAATTGCAAAGGTACAGGAGGAGAGATTTAATGTCGGCAATGAAAAACGAAAACAAGGAGGAGAAGTCTGAAACGCCTGTCTTAGACAATGAAAGTGATAATGTATCAACATCAGAATGTGATAGTGAAGAGGACGGTGAAATATCAGAGAAGTGTGATAGCAAGGACAAAGGTGAAATATCAGAGAAGTGTGATAGCAAGGACAAAGGTGAAATATCAGAGAAGTGTGATAGCAAGGACAAAGGTGAAATATCAGAGAAGAGTGATAGTGTACAGAAAGGTGAAATATTGAAAAAAGATAATGGAGTTGAGACGATGGATGTTGATGTATAAAGTTATGTGAAAGAATAAATAGATATTATAATCTTTATATGTTTCAGCTTTTTCAGTGTAAATGACGCAATTGAAGTCTCAGTCCAATCCAAGGGGAAAAAATGGTTATATATATATATATATAAAAAATATATATTTTTACTGCATTCTAAGTTTCACAGTAGTAAATATCAAAAGTGGTTTCATGTCTAACTATTATGATCTCACAATAGCATAATCATTGATGCTGATTCTTTGTGATGAAGGGCTCCCAGGTTCAATCCTTGATGGAGGCATATTTCACTGGTTGAGATCCCAGTTTAAAGTACATAAAAAAAATAATTAATGTGTTACAGTGTGCTGTAAATAACATTATTTGAATACAATATTGAATTGTAGCAGGAGGGAGAAACTGAAATACTATATTACCTATGTGAAGTTTCATATTTCCGTGATGCACAATTGGATAGTTTTTCCATTTAATTTCGAAGGCTCACTGCTTTAGGGTGTAGCATCTGGAGCGGAGACTCACATAGATAATACTTGAACCATGTTTACCCCATCCATCATAAAATACGAGGGCATGCTGAAAAGTCTTTTTGTGACTGTGTAAAGATATTTTGGATTTTGAGCAACCATGCATTCTACTGTTCAGACTTTCCCCCCTTCTCCATTTCAAGTTTCAAACTTCCATCACCAGGGGTTGCTGCACTAGAGCGAGGAAAATGGCAGCATGTAACCATACTATGTTGGTGCACCTGAAAGTGTGTGGTGACAGAGTTTCTAACTGCAGAAAATGTGTCTCCAATTGACATCATCAGAGAATGAAGGCTTTTTATGGCAATGAATGTGTAACGTCAGTACTGTATGATGTTGGGCTGTTCATGCTCACAATGAAAACCCCTGCCGAGGAACGATTAACTCTCAAGAAGTTCTTTGTCACACACGTCATTAGCCACTACACTATGGGTGAGGCTCACAGAACAATTTGGTACTTTAATTACCAGAGGAAGCAATTGACCATTTATGGAGTACATATATATAATGAATAGTATTTCTCTTATTTGTTAACTGCATAAAACAACACTTATTTATATTAAAACCATGATCATTTATACAACTCCATTCATAAAAAGCATTTAGATCTTCTTCAAGTTTTAATGTATCTTCTTTACTAGTAATTTCTTTATATACATAATTTTATATCATCAGCATAAATAAGGCTTTTGAATACTTAACATAAAATGGCAAATCATTTATAAAGAACATAAATAATAGAGGCCCCAGATTTGATCCTTGCGACACACCAGAGTTCACATAATATTTACGAGATATTGATTGTTTATCTATATATAGAGGGAGAGGGGGAGAGAGAGAGAGAGTTCCTTCTTTCTCTGAGTGAGAGAGAGAGAGAGAGATTGTTTATATGTTACATATTGCTCTCTTCCCTAAAGATATTATTTGAATAAGTTTATTAAATTGATTGTGAACCTGAAACTTGATAACTTATGTAAAAGAAGATTGTGGTTAATTCTGTCAAATGCTGTAGCAAAATCAATATAAATTAAATGCACACTTGATCTATTATAAAAGGCATCATGTACATCTTGAACAAAATTTACTAGTTAGTTGTAGTGGATTGGCATGGATAAAAGCCATGTTGATTGCTACTTATATAGCATCTAACATGTTTAAAAACCCTTGGATACAAAATTTGTTCCCACACTTTCGCTGGAGCACATGGAATGCCAATCGGTCTGTAGTTTTCAATTTTGCATTCTCACCTGATTTAAGGTTAGGACATATTCTTGTTAGCTTCCAGATTGTAGGAATGGTTTGCGTTTTCATCATTAAATTAAATATTAAACACAGAGGTGTTTTAAGCACTTCAGCGTACCCTTTAAGTAAATACAGAAGAATTCATCAGGGTCACTGTTTTTTTTTTGTTTTAATTATTTTATTGCCTCCCAGTATTCTCATTCAGTAATTGTATTGCTTGAGAGTGAATTAGATACGCACAATTACATTTCCTCTGTTACATCATACGTGCTTGAATATTCAGAATAGACAGATTTAAAGTAACAGACAACTATTCTTTGGCTTGAATAAGTATTTCTACCTTTTCTGGTTTTTGCATAATTCCAAAATAATTTATTATTATTCTCAATACTTCCTTCGGTTTCTTTTAAGTACATATTATATGCCTTATTTATGAGTGTTTTTACTTTTTTCTTCATTGGTACTGTAATATTAAATATCAATTTAATATTGTCATTAAAGTACCTTACAGCATCATCCACATTATCCATAAGTAATAGGTGCCCAGTTTATATCACTTAACATTTCATAGATTACAAGAAAGTTTGCTTTTCTAAAATTCAACGATCTGACTGGTTATTTTCTGTAATATTTGTTGATTGTGTAAAATGTAGAATTATTACTAATCCTGGGTGGTGTGCATCCTCCTTAACAAGAGGGAGTTCTCTGTTAATGGTAACATCATCATACACGTTAGCTAAGATTAAATCCAGTGTTATATTACTATGATTGTGTATGTTGTTTAATGAGCGTAAGGCATTCAAGAAGTTATCATGGTCCACCTAGTTGCAGTTTGTAACTCGAATCTGAGATTTGTAGCAAATTAATATCACCAACAATGATAATGTTGGCGTTATGGAATTCTTTATAATTTTCAAACGAATTATAAAAATGCATATAACTATCAATTGTTGAGGAAGGAGTAACGTTCACAGCTACTATGTAGTATCCCTTATTTATTAAATTCATTTTTACACATAAGACATGGAAATTATCATCTAGAATATCATTCCTGGGTGTAATGTTTTGCCTCACAGCTATTATTACTCCACCTCTTTTATTTCGGTCTTTCTTATCTTGACAATATATTTTGTAATTATATCAGTAAACAACTCATTACTAGAAACACCCTCATGTAACCAGGTTTTTGTAATAACTATGTCATAGCCATTTGTAATATTGGTTACATAGAATTCTAGTCTTCATGTTAAGCCCCTTACATTTTGATAATAAACTGTTATGTTATTAGTAGTCATCATTTAGAAATAATTAGAAGTAATGACATCAATTTAAGTTAGATACATCATCAAGCGTTCTTAAAATATACACATTTTCCTCTCCTTCATGTGGGAACCTTGCAGAAAGAGATTGTTTTTTGTCCTCTCTCATTTTTGCTATGTCTAATGCAATGAATCCAGATAAAATGGGGCGAGTTTTCTCCCATTTTCAAGAAATTCTTTTCCTATTTCATGTAGTACGACTGAAATTGATAAGTGTCACATTAAGGTCAAACTGCAGATTGATGGTGCTTGTGTGACTAGGTTAAACTTGCTAGGTTTGGTGGTCTTAGTATTTAAACATTTCAAATAGTTCGAATTAAGACGGTTTGGCTGCCTTCACCTGCAAGGCACAGATCATGTTTAGCATACAAAAGAAAAAAGATGCAACTTACACAAATGGTAAGTTCTGTAACCTTCATTTTGGGAGCAAATATCTTCAAAATTAGTCATTTATACAACTTGCAAACTCTTGAATTATGTACCATGCTCCTAAGAAAATGATTAAATAAATTAAATTTCAGTGTTACTCACTCCTTTCTTTGTCAAACGTGGATGTCAGCAAGTTTCGACAGACCGTAGATGCACTTAATGTGGGAGTCAGAACTTTCCTTTGAACCTAATTTTCCTGAAGAAAATAGGTGAATATTATTATTATGCTCAATTTTCCTACCCACAATGTATGCAAAATGCATTTCGAGCAGCTGAACCCCCATATTAAAATTACCATCTGTAACTTTGTGACATAATATTTTAATTAGAATAAAAAAAAATATGAAATATATAGTGCTAATCTGCTACCTCAAACAGAGATTTGACATTGTAGGAACTGTACATCATGATACCAGATATACACTATTATAGTAAGCATCTAATTCAAATAAACTATTAATTTAAACATTCTTAATTAATAGGAACATTGACTTGCATGTAAACTACCAGACATGCAAGTACACTGGTCGACAATTGCTAAGGAACAAACACATATTGACCCATATCTTTTTCATACACAACTCCATGTCAGTTTGTTGCCAGAAAGAGACCAGTAGAGGGCAGCAAGGAACGTGTGCGCTTGGATCATCGTTATCAGGAAAAGACTGCAGTGCTGTGGCAGGAGGTGGTACCCATGGGAGACAGTCAGACATGGTAGAGGCCGTTGGCAGTGCAATACTGGTGTGCAACAGAAGAAGCATGTAGGAAGATGGCGAGAAGAGTACATTTAAGTGATTACGAACGGGGCAGAGTGGTTGGTCAGCTGGAGTCAGGGCGAATTGTCACTGAAGTGGCACGTGTTATGGGGGTATCGAAAGTGTAATTTCCAGACTTCAGAAAGCTACTCGTACCAGAGGAACAGCTTTGCGTATGCATGGTGGAGGTCGTGGAAGGTGTACAACTGCTGCCAGGATCGGTACATCGTCCAGGTGGCAAAAAGGAATCAATCTGCCACTCCAGCCCAAATTGCTCAAGACCTTGTATGTGCTTCAGGTGTCCGTGTGTCCCCATAAACTATTACACGACAACTGAATAGTGGTGGGTTGTATGCCCGGAAGCCAGTTAAGTGTGTGCCATTAAAACCTGCTCACCGTCGTGCCAGATTACACTGGTTTGTGCAGCATCGTAACTGGGACCAAGGCAGATGGGCAAATGTGATGTTCTCCGATGAATTGCGGTACTGTGTGACAAGTTATTCTGGACATCAAATGGTGTGGAGAGAACGTGGAACACGATATCGTGCCCAGCACATCTGTGAACGTGACAGGTGGGGGGGGGGGGGGGCATAATGAAAAATGGGAAAACACCAATGCACATCTTCGCCACAGGATCCGTTATTGGAGTACGGTATTCTACCGAGATCTAGAAGGTTATGTTCGTTTTTTTAGGGCTGCAGTGGGCCCTGACTTTCTTTGCATGGATGATAATGCACGTCCACACATAACTGTCCAAGTGACAGATACACTGGAAAGAGAAAACATAACCTGCATGGACTGGCCTGCATATTCACCGTATCTCAATCCCATCGAACATGCGTGGGATGCTCTCGGAAGGTGGGTTGCAACAAAGGAATCCCCCCACCCCGGACCCTCCAGGAGCTGAAAACTTCACTTCAGGAAGAATGGGACTATATACCCCTCGTGCTCACGAACGCTCTCATCGATAGCATGCTGAACAGGTGTGCATCTTTCTGTGCAGTCCGCGGTGGCCACACACCATACTGATTTCCTCTGTACTCACTCTACACATCCCCAATTGTGATTCATGTGCTTTCCTCACTTTGTTTTGCTTATGCTGGTTTTGCTTTATGACGTCCTGTTTCTTTGGTTGATGGGGAATCCCCGTCATCTTTTCTCAATAAACCTTAACTGATATATGTACTTATATATTGTTCACTTGTTGCACCCTGATCACGCAGTCAAAAGTTATTGGTCAAAACGTGTTTGTTCCTTAGCAATAGTCGACCAGTGTAATTTACCTGTTTTATTAAAGGAGAGAGCTAGAAAGTTGTCTCCACTGAATGATGGGTTGTCTGCTTGTAAGATAGAATTGTTAGATATTACAGGATCAATACAATAATGGTCGATTGTACTGTACTTACCGGAATACTTTTCTTCTTGTATCTCAGTGAAGCCCGTTACATTGACCTGCAAGAGAGAAGATACTTGTATTAACAGAATAAACTTAAATATGACAACATATCTGATGGCATTAAAATACTCACCAAAATTTAAGCCAGATCTCGATGTTAGGTAGAAATTAACCTGAAAAAACAAAAACTTTAATGAAGAGAATAAATTTAAAGATGGCGGCAACGTGTCTGTCTGAAAATAAGACATTGCATCACTGCCAACCACTAGATGAACAATTTCAGTGTTCATTTAAAGATCGGCTACTATTCCCCTTTTCACCAACCCTTTTAGTAGACCCCGCTCTCAAGGTGAGTGCTGGAAGCATCTAGGCATTAACAGACCATGACCTGTCTTCTTGTCCGACAGGCACCCTGAAATAAAAATATCAATATTAAAAGTACTCACCAAAATTCCACCCAGAACTCGAAGATGGGCAAAGTGGTAGAAATTGACCTGAAAAGGAGAGAAAATACTTTAATAAACAGAATAAGCAATTAAAAGTGTCTCAGTAAAAAACAATATTATGTTTGAATTTGTTTAAGTCCACTGTATGCATGGAAAGGCTAATTTGGACTCGACCTACAGTTTAAAGTGGGATTCGAACTACTCGACCGAGTATCGAATCTGGGGTCTCTCATTACAAGACAACGGCGTTACGTATTGTGTGATTATGTATGTATAGGGTGTTTTTTTTAGAGTGATAGAACTTTGAATTGAAATAAAACACACAAAAAAATAAGTTTGAAGCCAATTGTGTTTTCATTTGAAAGATAACTTTCTGACATTTACTTTTTGAAAATAATTTCCGGCATATGTCCACCACAACTAGCAGTGATGAACCGGATTCGATCAGTCCAATTTTGAACCACTTTTTCAAGTAATTGGGGACGTACGTCGTTAATAACAGGAGTTATGTTGGCTTCCAAAGTGTCAATTGTTGCTGGTTTATCAGCATAAACCAGAGACTTTAGATATTCCAAAGAAAATAATCCAGTGGTGTTAGGTCCCATGATCTTGTGAGGTCAATTCACTGACAGCACCGATATTTCCGAGGTGCTCTATACGTTTGGCGAACAGAACATTGATTTTGGAAATATATTTCCACAATTTGTAAACGTTGTTGTGGCGTCAGTCTTTCCATGATAATTTGCCAATGCTCGCTGATATGAAATGACAAAACAACATGTCATCAAAACAAAACAAATGACAGCTATCCCTATCGAAAGTTCTATCACTCTTAAAAAAACACCCTTTAGTAGCAATGTTATTTATAAATCGTTTTGTTGGAACATGGAACTTTACAGACCACAATGACTTCAGTAATTTCCATAATGCAGTGCAAAGACATGAACATTCCCAAAATCACACTCGTGCAGTGACGTACAAAAGGGGGATTGGTGGGGTTTATAAACCCCTCTTTTGGCACAGTGTTCCTAAAAAAAAAAGCTAAATGGAGGAAAATATGACAAAATACACAATGTAGGGGCCGGGTTAGAGGGAGAGCAAGTCCCTCTTTTACAATTCCAGCCCCCTCCATGTTTGTATACCCGCCACACACCCAACAACCCACCTCCAAATTTCCTCAATACCCTCCTAAAATTTATCACTAACGCAAAATTTTCGGTAAATTTGGCTCCAAATTTATCCTTACACCTCCGCCCCCATTATTACATTTGAAAATGTTGTAATTAGCTGAAATGAAAAACTGCTTGCCTATCACGAAAATTCACTGCACGCCCCTGAATTCATTTATGTTTCAAAATTGATGATTTGTATTGTAGAAAACCAATATTTGACTACCATCTAAACTTCACTTTGGAAGGAGAACGAGTCCGTTTTTTAAAGGAAACGTAACCCTGTCGGCAGAAAAAAGGTCAGATCAGCAACGTCTACTCTAATACATTTTGTTGAATATCACACACAGGGATACACTTGCTAAGGGGACCCAACTTATTATGAGGAAAAATTCCTTTGATAGACACTTTTAAACATTTCCGAAGGACTCGAGGCAATTTCTCTCTTCGTAAGTACCGAGATTGTTGCAATGGTGCAGGTAGAGGTTAGTGAAAAGCCCCACAACTGCGTCAAAGTCTCTACCGTCTATGGGGGCCTCTTGTTCTTTTGAGTTGGAGAGGGACGCAAGGGTGCTTGCACCATACAGCCTTGCGTCGGAGAACCAACTGTTCTGATGCAGGCGCGTGCCCAGGATTTTCGTAAGAGGGGGGGGGGGGGGTTATGAATCTAACACATTTTCCAGTTCACAGGTCAAATTTCTTGTAATAAATTAGATAATTAATATACTTGGATTTTACCCCAATGAACGCAATCAATGTATTTGCTATGGATGCTTCATGTTTTTATTGCATCATATAAAAGCACCTGCTTCAATATTTCCAAATTATTAATATTTTATATTTAATTGCTCAAATATAATTTTTAAATAAAAAATATGTACACTCAACATTGTAACAACATTAAAGAGATTAAGACTACTTGATGTCTTAAAGACAGTAATAAATAAGGTACAACAGTTCAACAATTTAAATTCTGAAATTTAGGCATCGAGGTTTCTGTGCGAGTTCTGACAGTATGTCGTCACAAGTAACTTTTATATCCCGGTGAATGTTCAGAGCAGCTAACCCATTTAATCTTTCTTCGCAAATGGTATTTCGAAGATAGGTCTTCAAGTGCCTCAAAGTTGAGAATGATTTCTCATTTGATGTTGTTGTTACCGGGATTGTACATAATATGAGCAAACGTGTGTTTACCCAGGGAAATATTACTTCACTGCACATATCAATTGCTTCAAGAGCATTTACTAGACGTCTTTGCATTGCTGCAAGATGACGATACCACAGTTTCATTTCAGTGTGAGCGTCGTCGCCTTGTAATCAAGGTGTCCCGGGTTCAATACCCGGTGGAGGCTAATTCGCGATTAAAATTAACCGATATGCCATCTGCCAGGATTTTCAGGAAGTACGCTAAGTAGGATACGTTGCTATTTCTAATCTGTGATACGTTGTGTTGAAGTCGTTTAAAGCATGGTGAATATGCGAGAAAGTAAGGTCTACTGTTCAGGGTTTTTTTTGTTGTTTTTTTTGCTCTAAATAGTTTTATGGGTCAGAACAAATTAAAAGTTTTCATGTGTTTCCACCCCGTGGAATCGACAAAATGAAATTTGTTAATAAATCAGGGAAAACGTAATTGACAGAAGATTGGTATGGGGGATATAACACTGTAATTCGGCAAGGAAATTACGAAGAATGCACGAGTCTGCTTACTTCATTTATCGAGAGATAAATATATATTTCCATGAAAGTGAAGTTTTAAATTGTACTTTATAAATAAAGTGTTTTTTTTTTCGGAAAAATCATGAAGCGTCTTAACCAATGCGTCCATGTATTACCGGTGTTACGTATGTGTGAAATTTGGAACAGGTGCAAGTCGATTAAGAGGGAAGATGAAAATAGTTTGAGAATGAATTAATGTCAAACGTAACCAGAAAAAAAGTGGATATGTTAATGTTACTGTTTCATTCAGTACGATGTCCTTTTTCAGTGAGTATAGCCTGGTCATGAACTCGTGAATATTATTATTAAACCAGCCTTTCTCTTTCGAGAAAGAACTGCAACGATATGTTCGCAATCTTCTCCTGTCCCAGCTTTTCAAGTACAGGTCAATTTCAATTCCTTTATTTTCAAATAATTTCCGAGAACCCCAGTTACATGACGTGCAGATGATACAGCACTGCTTTGGACAACCAGTGCGTATACATAGTTTCGTCGGCATTTTCCGTGTTATTTTTGCCTATCATAATTAAATGCTTCGTTCTCAGTACAGCTTCACGTTTGTTAGAGTACCTGGAATTCACATCGCATTCGCAATATTTAAAAATAATGCGTAATTTAAACGTTTTCTACCATACCAGTCATGATAACACGCTGCTCTTTTGTACTACTGCTGAATGTAAACAAAGATCTATCCTACTTAGAGCGGCCATATTGGAAGCGACACTAGCGCTCAGGTGGTAATTTTAATCGCGAATAGTGGTTCGGATCTCACTTTAAACTTTAGGCCCAGTCCCGATTAGCCTTACTGTGCATAAAGTGGATTTAAAACATCAAATCAATCAACATTGTACTTGTTGTGGAGATGGTTTTGCTAAATATTGTGTACATTTTTGGCATTGTATTATTATATTATTGGTCAAAACATTTCTTTGACAGTCGACAAACAAATACGAACCGCTTCAGTAATTAACATTTTCTACTACAGTGTCATTAATGTGTCATATTCATTTTCATATTAGGTCTATGGAGAGGAATTTTGTATAATGTTAACGTTATGGAACTGCGAAACCAACTGTTGAAGGGGCCACTCCCCCCTTCCCCTCCGAAGCCCAGTACCGCACCACAGGATCTGTCACTGAGCCCGACAAAATCTTGCCAGACAGTGCTCGAAATGCAAATTCGTAGCCGAAAAGGGAGGGGATGTTTGATCGATTTTGGAAATACGAGGGGGTACATCCTTGTATGGATCAACATGGAGACAATACAGTAGGTGGAGGATGCTCAATATGAAAATTATTCTAATTGGGGGTATGATTTGTGAAACTTTCTTAACTGAAGGCAGCATCCCCTACTTCGACCACTGATGCCAGAAAAGATGCTTTCAGAAAATGAATTTATTACTGCACATGTATATTACTTATTGTATTTGTTGCGTTTGTACAAGAGAAATATTCAGAAGATTTGTAAGGAATATTTACAGTTAATAGGATGCCTATCTAGTTTATCCCGTGTCGTAATACAAACTTTATCCTTTTCCTACAAAATAATAAAACTGTCCATGCCAACCGTGATTTTATAATGTGGTTGCATACATATACACTAGCGACATTAGTGCCACTGCTCCGACGCCAGGGTTTCAAATACCTTGGTGGATCTATAAGATAGGTAATATCGTTTTTCGAGGGTTCGTGAACAAAACAAAAAGTAAATGATTTTAAAGTCCATTTTATATTCAGATACGTTAATCGGGACTGGTCTTAAAGTTTAAATCGGGATACGTACATACCACTGTGCAATGCACCTTCACAGGGGATCAAACCCAGGACCTATTTGATTACACCACCATCGGTGAGGCCCCTGAAATCATTGAGGAAACTTGTTCATCATAATGTTCTCTCGCCCTGCGAAAGTTTATTGGTGATATAGGGTGACATCCTACACACGTCTTCCAGACATACACACGCGGGCACACCCCTCCCCTGCACACACACGATTGTATGCTTACAGCACATTCTGTGCTCTCCCAGAAAAACAATTCTAAATCCGCCTATGGATATATCTGCTATCAAATAATGAACGTCACTTACCTCGACAGTTCCTTGACATAATTTTTCAACAAGGTTTGCAATATCTTCTGTTATGCCTTCTTGTTGAATATCAAGAGTCTGAAAGTTCGCACGTTTCACTCTCGCAATTCGGATGGAATTCCTCTGAACTTAAATCGACCTTTTCTGACGTTCTATTTGTGGAAGGTGAAGCTTCAACTTCCATTTTTTGTTTATTTTTGAAATAATCTAATAATATATTTCTCCTCTTTTTTCTATCCATCTTTAGTTCCACGTCAAAAATCTATTACACACGCAGAAACGTAACACACAACACCACCACTTCGACTTGCTACCTTGCAGACTGCAACTCGCTACAACCCCAGTGAACACCAGAACTTGGGACAAAGATACCGGGCGGTCGAATGTCTGAACCATGCATCCAGCTTGGTCCAGCTCAAATTACGTCACCAGTGTTGACAGCAACCAGTAGTGTCAGTGTCAGTAGTGTTGGCAACTGCTAAATTATTTACGCACAAATTCAACCGAGATCTTTCACACATGTTACAAGAAAATTCAATAAACTGAAGGCTGGAAATTGGTTGCGAAAAAAATATCTAATTTGTAAAGAGCACAAGAGTAAAACGTATAATATTTTGGCATATTAATTGCTTTTATTTTGTTTATGAAACTGACTGGGCCAGTTGGGCTATATAACGCATCCTTCACCCCTCCCTTCCTCCCGGCATGCTATTGTACAAAACATTGCTTGCCTCCTTCGTAAAACCATGCCTCGCTACTGCCTGCAACAATTATTATTATTATTATAATTATTGATATTTTGAAATAAATATGCATCCAGGTGCGAAATAAGATTTTGACTTACTTTGCCTACTAATTGTAGTGATTCAAATCTCACAGAACTTTGCTCTGCTGGTATAAATGGTATAAGAAGGGGAAAGAAAGAAAAGGGAAGTTAGCAGCACTGTCGTAACAGGAAAGGGAGGGTCATTCTCCTAAGAGGGTCATCGTGGGTGAAAGAAAGGGGAGGAGGGATTCCTTCAGTTCGCATTCCAAGGGTTGCGGCTCTTTTCTTGACCATACTGAGAAGGAAATTCTCCTTCCTTTTCAGTGACTAAGGAATGAATGAATGCTTGTGCATTGCTGTAACTCAACTCCAGTATTATCAAAAGTAATTGAAGAAGCAATACATTTCTCATTGCCAAATGTAAACATTTTACAATATTGGCAATTTATGAAATAAAATGTATTTCTGCTTTGAATTTTTTTAAATGACGAAACCAATGGGGGGTTTTAACCCCCACCAACCCCCCCCCCCCTGGGCACGCCACTGTTCTGATGCATCCTCTTTTCTTGAAAGTAGGCTTGGTTATTTTGTTTTTCGAATTCATGCAACCAGGGTTGTTAAAGGTCCAGGAATTTTAAATAAATTCAATTCCGGTCCAGGAGAGAAAATCAGAAAGCGTAAATGGGTTCTGGACCGTAAAGAACCTTTTTATCATTAAAGTATTTCAATTGAGTCGAGGAACATTTTTTCCCAATGAATTTAAATACGGCCCAGGAACCCTTTCTCTGAATGAATTTAAATACGGTCCAGGAACCTTTTTTTCCAGATGAATTTAAATACGGTCCGGGAACCCTTTTTCCGAACCAATTTAAATTCGGTCCGGGAACCTTTCTTCCAGGTTCAATTTCAATACGGTCCAGGAACCTTTTTTTCCGAATCAATTTAAATATTCATTTCCGTATTGAAATGAAGCAATTCGCAACTTGGATCAATTACGGACCTGACGATAAACAATTATCCACTTGTGAGCATGAAAGATTAATCCAGGTGCTAGCTGTCTCGAGAATCTAAGGCTCTGTCCGAAAGGTACGAAGTATGTACTTGAAGCATGGTTTTGGCGGAATTGACGTCACCTAGTACAGTTCGAAAGCGCCAAGAACAGGAGTACGCAAGTGCATAGCTCGCAGTGCAGATGGAAGCTGACTCGTTCACGTGATTTCCACACTCGTTGTTCGTTTGTTTAAAATCGCGGAGGTAGAAACCCAGCAAAACAGGTTAAATATACGTTATGGGTCAGCAAGTTGTTGGTTAAAGTGCTTCTAATGTGTGGATATGTATGTGTACGAACATTTGAAAATGCTACGTGATTTCTATGGTGAAAAACAAGTGTTTATAACGTGGGGAAAACAACGAGTACTCAGTTTTATCTACTGATCGTATTTGGCGCTGCAGTCGAAGTGCAATTCGAAAGACTTTTACTTCCAGTCCACGACTTCAAGACCGCACTCCAAGACCATACTCGGAGGATGCTCGCTTCAAGTACGGTCTTGCACTTTGAGACATGGCCTAAGGTACAAGGTAGAAATGGGCAAAACGCAAACACTGCAGTCACGTTACCCCTCTCCATGTAGCCCCATTCTCCCGCGCATGTTCCTTCACTTGGGTGCAGCAACACTACCCGTCCCTGTTGTGATATCTGCTGGGAACACAGCAGCCTCACGTTACCTCATCGACGGCTCCTATTGGCTGCGGTTCCTGGATCGAATGCGGAGCAACACGTGACGGGTTTGTTTGAACTCAATGTGACGCCACACTACTATAGTCCATTGCGTTATGTACAGTAACTCTTCGACAAGGGAGTTTTTCAACCTGGCCCTCGAGAGAACAACAGCATTATTATTTATTCCCTGTGTTAACGCTTTCTACAACCGCAGTGTGACATTCCAATGTAAAACGTACTCGCGGACATTTTTAGAAGGCAACTTTTAATCTTTCAATCCTTGTCCAGGAATTGTAAATAAGTTCAATTCCGGATTGGGAGAGAAAATCAGCAAACGTAAATGAGTTCTAGACAGTGTAACAGTTGGGCTGAAAAGTTCGTAGGCTAACATAGTAAAAAATATTTTTTTGACAAAATTCGATTTTATTATTCAATATAGTTGCCTTCGAGGGCGATACAACGATTATAGCGGTCATACAATTTTTCGATGCCATTTTTATAGTACGATTTCTCTTTAGCCTCAAAATAGGCCTTAGTTTCGTCGATTACCTCTTCATCAGTGCTAAATTTCTTTCCAGCGAGCATTCTTTTAAGGTCTGCAAACAGGAAAAAGTCACTGGGGGGGGCAGATCTGGAGAATATGGTGGATGGGGAAGCAATTCGTAGTCTAATTCATATAATTTTGCCATCGTTTTCATTGATTTGTGACACGGTGCATTGTCTTGATGAAACAGCACTTTTTTCTTCTTCAAATGGGGCCGTTTTTTCGTGATTTCATCCTTTAAACGCTCCAACAACGCTATGTAATAATCGCTGTTGATGGTCTGGCCCTTTTTGAGGTAATCGATGAATATAATACCATGCGCATCCCAGAATACTGATGCCATAACCTTGCCAGCCGACTGTTGCGTCTTTCCACGCTTTGGATTCGGTTCATCACGTGCAGTCCACTCGGCTGACTGTCGATTGGACTCTGGAGTGTAGTTATGGAGCCATGTTTCATCCATTGTAATATAACGACGGAAAAATTCGTGTTTATTACGGTTGAATATCGCTAAACATTGCTCCGAATCATCAAAACGTTGTTGCTTTTGATCGATTGTGAGCACGCGCGGCACCCATTTTGCACACAGCTTTCGCATGTTCAAATATTCATGCACAATATGTCCAACACGTTCCTTTGATATTTTTAAAGTCTCAGCTATCTCGATCAACTTCACTTTACGATCATTTAAAATTATTTTGTGGACTTTTTTGATGTTTTCGTCGGTAACAGCCTCTTTGGGGCGTCCACTGCGTGCATCGTCTTCGATGCTCATTTCGCCTCGTTTAAATTTAGCAAACCACTTCTCAACGGTTGATTTTCCTGGTGCAGAGTCCGAATAATGTTTATCAAGCCAAGCCTTGGCTTCAACGGTATTTTTTTTCGCCAAAAAGCAATGCTTTATTACGAGGGTCACTATTTATATTTTGAGCCTTGGCAACACTGATTGAAGTTAGGCGCGATTTGACGTTTGCACGGAATCGTCTGGCATTATTGACCATAACGTACTTCAAATGTTTTGTCAATAGCTTCATTTGTGTTGTTTATGTTGCCTTGGAGATTGCGCGACAACAATAAAATGGAATTAACTCGTGAACATTTTCGTGCGATGATTTTTTACCATTTTCGAATTGGATTATCAAGACAAGAGTGCATCGATCAACTTACTTCCACATTTGGCGATGAAGCCCCATCCTTTGCCACTGTTAAACGCTGGTATAACGAATTTAATCGTGGCCGCCATTCGCTCACCGACGAGATTCGCGAAGGTCGTGCAAAATCAGTTGTTGTTCAAGAAAACATTGATGTTGTGCAAAACCTAATACTGCAAGATCGTCATGTGACATACTGTGAGATTGAGGCAACCATAGGCATTAGTTCCACCAGCATATATAAAATATTACATGATCATTTAGCTGTGAGAAAGGTATGTTCTCGTTGGATCCCACACAATTTGACAAAAACTCAAGAAGACGCTCGCGTCAATTGGTGCAAACAAATGCTCAATAAATACAATCGTGGTGCTTCAAAAGACGTATATAAGATTGTAACAGGTGACGAATCATGGATATATGCATATGAGCCGGAACGTAAACAGCAGTCGACTGTATGGGTGTTTCAAGATGAACCCAATCCAACAAAAGTTGTTCGCGCTCGAAGCACATCGAAACAAATGGTCGCCTGTTTTTTCGGGAAAACTGGTCATGTGGCAACTGTGCCTTTAGAGGAACGTAGAACGGTCAACTCTGAATGGTACACAACAATTTGTTTGCCAGAGGTCTTCGGTCAAATACGGAAAACAAACAAACGCCGTCGGATCATTCTTCATCAAGACAATGTCAGCTGTCACACATCTCGTCTAACAACCGACTTTATGAACAGTCAAAAAATCGAATTGATGGGTCATCCGCCGTACAGTCCTGATTTGGCACCCAATGACTTCTTCTTGTTCCCGAATGTCAAGAATAAATTGCGTGGACAACGATTTTCGTCGGCGGAAGACGCCGTTGATGCGTTCAAAAACCATATTATGGAGGTGTCTCAAGAAGATTGGAAAAACTGCTTTGACAAATGGTTCGAACGAATGCAAAAGTGTATTGACCATAAAGGAGAATACTTCGAAAAACAATAAAGCAGTTTTCAATGTCAAATTCCTGTTTTTTCATTGTTAGGCTCAAAATATAAATAGTGACCCTCGTAACACACGAAATTCTTTTTTATCCATTTTTTCACAATAACAAAAGCTGCTTCACTCACAATGCTATATCTCACGAACTAATTATCCGGCAGATGTGATATTTATACACGTATCTTTTGAAGGTTAGTACTAAGTAAAAATCACATGGATTTAGTTCTAGTAACGCCATCTATGAGTCAGCCTACGAACTTTTCAGCCCAACTGTTATAACCTTTTCATATTTAAATAATTTCAATTTGGTCCAGGAACCTTTTTTCCGGATGAATTTAAATTCGGTCCAAGAACCTTTTTTCCGGAAGAATTTATATTCGGTTCAAGAACCTGTTTTAAGGAACAAGTATAATACGGTCCAGGAAACTTTTTTCAATGTAACAATACGCAACTTGGGCCGAATTTAAATTGTGCGAGAAAAAAAGGTTCCGGTCCTGCAGCGGAACCTAATAGAACCCATTAGAATTGTTGGGTCCCTGGACCTTTAACAACCCTGCATGCAACCTAGACCAATCCACGAAGGTTTAATTAAAACGTCTTCACAGCGTAAATTTCAGATAGCTACTACCCAAGGGAAGAGGAAACAGCTGAAGTTGGCCTACATATGATAATAATAGTATGTATGTGTAGCTACTTATTATAGTGAAGTGCATTATTGATAACCTTAAATTTAAAAAAAAATTACCGGTGACAGACCGCGAACCGGAGGTTGAGAAACTACTTTAAAGCAGCGGCGGCTCAAGGGGGAGAGCCGCCGTGCGATGGCATACATAGCCCAATTATTGTTAAATTAATACATTGATAGTTTACAGACA
Organism: Lepisma saccharinum; assembly: GCF_977018435.1. Taxonomy (NCBI): domain Eukaryota; kingdom Metazoa; phylum Arthropoda; class Insecta; order Zygentoma; family Lepismatidae; genus Lepisma; species Lepisma saccharinum. The sequence continues at coordinate 24,945,351 of NC_139248.1, forward strand.
AGGAGATTCCAATCTTGCAATCGGTCAAGCTGACGTGACGACCGCCACAGACTAGATATGAACAGCCCCAACCTCCTCACTGCATCGCCAGCTGTTTCGTACCCTCGGCGAGGCAGCGGTCCGCGCCACCCAAGAGCTGGCCTAACCAAATTGAAACACGTGAGAAGTCTCAGCGAGTAACATTTCCACCATGAGCCGGGAAGAAGGTGACAGGGGGTGGTGTTAGCCAATGGGGTTAGCCCATAAGACACCAGCCGTGCCCGTTTTCGCTTTGGCACAGCGAGGGAACTTTCGCAGTGTTGATACAGTTGCCATCTTCAGAGATAAGTCGCTAAATATGACGGATTTGTAAGACCCGTTGGGGAAGTAATTCTTGAAAAAGGTACTATCTACTTTTCTGCCAACTTTTGGAGAAACGAACCTAGTATTTTTCCAAAGTTAAATGAACATTTTGATAATAGATAGATGCTCCTAGAGGGCCATCCAGACTTTTTAAAAATATAAAAGTAAAAAATCGTATGGTGATGCGAGTTTTCTTTGGCATTTCGACAATTTCTTTTTACATCAAATGCCTAGAATATTTTCAACATCCAGTTGGAATACGTGTGCATGGAGGAGGAGAAGGTGAGAAGATTTGTTTTCTCTTTCTCTTGTAATTGTGTTTTTAGTGAAGTGTCCTGTAGTGTATAAAGATAGGTTAGTGAGTGAATCGTATTAGTGTCTTATCACTGTTTTGCACGTTACCAAACGAGGATAAACATTTTGGCCAGTGGGGCAACCTGAAGGAGGGAGCGGGGGCATTGGGATGTTTATTTTTCGATTTCTTAATCACGTTGGCACTACCCATCATACTTGCCGCCGGCCGCCACTGCTTTAATGCACACACGCGCGGGGGAGAGAGAGGGAAGAAATAATAATTTACACAACACCCAACTGCTACATAAGTACCAAGATCACTGCACGGTCACAACACCACCACTTCGACTTGCTACCTTGCAGACTGCAACTCGCTACAACCCCAGTGAACACCAGAACTTGGGACAAAGATACCGGGCGGTCGAATGTCTGAACCATGCATCCAGCTTGGTCCAGCTCAAATTACGTCACCAGTGTTGACAGCAACCAGTAGTGTCAGTGTCAGTAGTGTTGGCAACTGCTAAATTATTTACGCACAAATTCAACCGAGATCTTTCACACATGTTACAAGAAAATTCAATAAACTGAAGGCTGGAAATTGGTTGCGAAAAAAATATCTAATTTGTAAAGAGCACAAGAGTAAAACGTATAATATTTTGGCATATTAATTGCTTTTATTTTGTTTATGAAACTGACTGGGCCAGTTGGGCTATATAACGCATCCTTCACCCCTCCCTTCCTCCCGGCATGCTATTGTACAAAACATTGCTTGCCTCCTTCGTAAAACCATGCCTCGCTACTGCCTGCAACAATTATTATTATTATTATAATTATTGATATTTTGAAATAAATATGCATCCAGGTGCGAAATAAGATTTTGACTTACTTTGCCTACTAATTGTAGTGATTCAAATCTCACAGAACTTTGCTCTGCTGGTATAAATGGTATAAGAAGGGGAAAGAAAGAAAAGGGAAGTTAGCAGCACTGTCGTAACAGGAAAGGGAGGGTCATTCTCCTAAGAGGGTCATCGTGGGTGAAAGAAAGGGGAGGAGGGATTCCTTCAGTTCGCATTCCAAGGGTTGCGGCTCTTTTCTTGACCATACTGAGAAGGAAATTCTCCTTCCTTTTCAGTGACTAAGGAATGAATGAATGCTTGTGCATTGCTGTAACTCAACTCCAGTATTATCAAAAGTAATTGAAGAAGCAATACATTTCTCATTGCCAAATGTAAACATTTTACAATATTGGCAATTTATGAAATAAAATGTATTTCTGCTTTGAATTTTTTTAAATGACGAAACCAATGGGGGGGTTTTAACCCCCACCAACCCCCCCCCCCCCTGGGCACGCCACTGTTCTGATGCATCCTCTTTTCTTGAAAGTAGGCTTGGTTATTTTGTTTTTCGAATTCATGCAACCAGGGTTGTTAAAGGTCCAGGAATTTTAAATAAATTCAATTCCGGTCCAGGAGAGAAAATCAGAAAGCGTAAATGGGTTCTGGACCGTAAAGAACCTTTTTATCATTAAAGTATTTCAATTGAGTCGAGGAACATTTTTTCCCAATGAATTTAAATACGGCCCAGGAACCCTTTCTCTGAATGAATTTAAATACGGTCCAGGAACCTTTTTTTCCAGATGAATTTAAATACGGTCCGGGAACCCTTTTTCCGAACCAATTTAAATTCGGTCCGGGAACCTTTCTTCCAGGTTCAATTTCAATACGGTCCAGGAACCTTTTTTTCCGAATCAATTTAAATATTCATTTCCGTATTGAAATGAAGCAATTCGCAACTTGGATCAATTACGGACCTGACGATAAACAATTATCCACTTGTGAGCATGAAAGATTAATCCAGGTGCTAGCTGTCTCGAGAATCTAAGGCTCTGTCCGAAAGGTACGAAGTATGTACTTGAAGCATGGTTTTGGCGGAATTGACGTCACCTAGTACAGTTCGAAAGCGCCAAGAACAGGAGTACGCAAGTGCATAGCTCGCAGTGCAGATGGAAGCTGACTCGTTCACGTGATTTCCACACTCGTTGTTCGTTTGTTTAAAATCGCGGAGGTAGAAACCCAGCAACACAGGTTAAATATACGTTATGGGTCAGCAAGTTGTTGGTTAAAGTGCTTCTAATGTGTGGATATGTATGTGTACGAACATTTGAAAATGCTACGTGATTTCTATGGTGAAAAACAAGTGTTTATAACGTGGGGAAAACAACGAGTACTCAGTTTTATCTACTGATCGTATTTGGCGCTGCAGTCGAAGTGCAATTCGAAAGACTTTTACTTCCAGTCCACGACTTCAAGACCGCACTCCAAGACCATACTCGGAGGATGCTCGCTTCAAGTACGGTCTTGCACTTTGAGACATGGCCTAAGGTACAAGGTAGAAATGGGCAAAACGCAAACACTGCAGTCACGTTACCCCTCTCCATGTAGCCCCATTCTCCCGCGCATGTTCCTTCACTTGGGTGCAGCAACACTACCCGTCCCTGTTGTGATATCTGCTGGGAACACAGCAGCCTCACGTTACCTCATCGACGGCTCCTATTGGCTGCGGTTCCTGGATCGAATGCGGAGCAACACGTGACGGGTTTGTTTGAACTCAATGTGACGCCACACTACTATAGTCCATTGCGTTATGTACAGTAACTCTTCGACAAGGGAGTTTTTCAACCTGGCCCTCGAGAGAACAACAGCATTATTATTTATTCCCTGTGTTAACGCTTTCTACAACCGCAGTGTGACATTCCAATGTAAAACGTACTCGCGGACATTTTTAGAAGGCAACTTTTAATCTTTCAATCCTTGTCCAGGAATTGTAAATAAGTTCAATTCCGGATTGGGAGAGAAAATCAGCAAACGTAAATGAGTTCTAGACAGTGTAACAGTTGGGCTGAAAAGTTCGTAGGCTAACATAGTAAAAAATATTTTTTTGACAAAATTCGATTTTATTATTCAATATAGTTGCCTTCGAGGGCGATACAACGATTATAGCGGTCATACAATTTTTCGATGCCATTTTTATAGTACGATTTCTCTTTAGCCTCAAAATAGGCCTTAGTTTCGTCGATTACCTCTTCATCAGTGCTAAATTTCTTTCCAGCGAGCATTCTTTTAAGGTCTGCAAACAGGAAAAAGTCACTGGGGGGGGGGCAGATCTGGAGAATATGGTGGATGGGGAAGCAATTCGTAGTCTAATTCATATAATTTTGCCATCGTTTTCATTGATTTGTGACACGGTGCATTGTCTTGATGAAACAGCACTTTTTTCTTCTTCAAATGGGGCCGTTTTTTCGTGATTTCATCCTTTAAACGCTCCAACAACGCTATGTAATAATCGCTGTTGATGGTCTGGCCCTTTTTGAGGTAATCGATGAATATAATACCATGCGCATCCCAGAATACTGATGCCATAACCTTGCCAGCCGACTGTTGCGTCTTTCCACGCTTTGGATTCGGTTCATCACGTGCAGTCCACTCGGCTGACTGTCGATTGGACTCTGGAGTGTAGTTATGGAGCCATGTTTCATCCATTGTAATATAACGACGGAAAAATTCGTGTTTATTACGGTTGAATATCGCTAAACATTGCTCCGAATCATCAAAACGTTGTTGCTTTTGATCGATTGTGAGCACGCGCGGCACCCATTTTGCACACAGCTTTCGCATGTTCAAATATTCATGCACAATATGTCCAACACGTTCCTTTGATATTTTTAAAGTCTCAGCTATCTCGATCAACTTCACTTTACGATCATTTAAAATTATTTTGTGGACTTTTTTGATGTTTTCGTCGGTAACAGCCTCTTTGGGGCGTCCACTGCGTGCATCGTCTTCGATGCTCATTTCGCCTCGTTTAAATTTAGCAAACCACTTCTCAACGGTTGATTTTCCTGGTGCAGAGTCCGAATAATGTTTATCAAGCCAAGCCTTGGCTTCAACGGTATTTTTTTTCGCCAAAAAGCAATGCTTTATTACGAGGGTCACTATTTATATTTTGAGCCTTGGCAACACTGATTGAAGTTAGGCGCGATTTGACGTTTGCACGGAATCGTCTGGCATTATTGACCATAACGTACTTCAAATGTTTTGTCAATAGCTTCATTTGTGTTGTTTATGTTGCCTTGGAGATTGCGCGACAACAATAAAATGGAATTAACTCGTGAACATTTTCGTGCGATGATTTTTTACCATTTTCGAATTGGATTATCAAGACAAGAGTGCATCGATCAACTTACTTCCACATTTGGCGATGAAGCCCCATCCTTTGCCACTGTTAAACGCTGGTATAACGAATTTAATCGTGGCCGCCATTCGCTCACCGACGAGATTCGCGAAGGTCGTGCAAAATCAGTTGTTGTTCAAGAAAACATTGATGTTGTGCAAAACCTAATACTGCAAGATCGTCATGTGACATACTGTGAGATTGAGGCAACCATAGGCATTAGTTCCACCAGCATATATAAAATATTACATGATCATTTAGCTGTGAGAAAGGTATGTTCTCGTTGGATCCCACACAATTTGACAAAAACTCAAGAAGACGCTCGCGTCAATTGGTGCAAACAAATGCTCAATAAATACAATCGTGGTGCTTCAAAAGACGTATATAAGATTGTAACAGGTGACGAATCATGGATATATGCATATGAGCCGGAACGTAAACAGCAGTCGACTGTATGGGTGTTTCAAGATGAACCCAATCCAACAAAAGTTGTTCGCGCTCGAAGCACATCGAAACAAATGGTCGCCTGTTTTTTCGGGAAAACTGGTCATGTGGCAACTGTGCCTTTAGAGGAACGTAGAACGGTCAACTCTGAATGGTACACAACAATTTGTTTGCCAGAGGTCTTCGGTCAAATACGGAAAACAAACAAACGCCGTCGGATCATTCTTCATCAAGACAATGTCAGCTGTCACACATCTCGTCTAACAACCGACTTTATGAACAGTCAAAAAATCGAATTGATGGGTCATCCGCCGTACAGTCCTGATTTGGCACCCAATGACTTCTTCTTGTTCCCGAATGTCAAGAATAAATTGCGTGGACAACGATTTTCGTCGGCGGAAGACGCCGTTGATGCGTTCAAAAACCATATTATGGAGGTGTCTCAAGAAGATTGGAAAAACTGCTTTGACAAATGGTTCGAACGAATGCAAAAGTGTATTGACCATAAAGGAGAATACTTCGAAAAACAATAAAGCAGTTTTCAATGTCAAATTCCTGTTTTTTCATTGTTAGGCTCAAAATATAAATAGTGACCCTCGTAACACACGAAATTCTTTTTTATCCATTTTTTCACAATAACAAAAGCTGCTTCACTCACAATGCTATATCTCACGAACTAATTATCCGGCAGATGTGATATTTATACACGTATCTTTTGAAGGTTAGTACTAAGTAAAAATCACATGGATTTAGTTCTAGTAACGCCATCTATGAGTCAGCCTACGAACTTTTCAGCCCAACTGTTATAACCTTTTCATATTTAAATAATTTCAATTTGGTCCAGGAACCTTTTTTCCGGATGAATTTAAATTCGGTCCAAGAACCTTTTTTCCGGAAGAATTTATATTCGGTCCAAGAACCTGTTTTAAGGAACAAGTATAATACGGTCCAGGAAACTTTTTTCAATGTAACAATACGCAACTTGGGCCGAATTTAAATTGTGCGAGAAAAAAAGGTTCCGGTCCTGCAGCGGAACCTAATAGAACCCATTAGAATTGTTGGGTCCCTGGACCTTTAACAACCCTGCATGCAACCTAGACCAATCCACGAAGGTTTAATTAAAACGTCTTCACAGCGTAAATTTCAGATAGCTACTACCCAAGGGAAGAGGAAACAGCTGAAGTTGGCCTACATATGATAATAATAGTATGTATGTGTAGCTACTTATTATAGTGAAGTGCATTATTGATAACCTTAAATTTAAAAAAAAATTACCGGTGACAGACCGCGAACCGGAGGTTGAGAAACTACTTTAAAGCAGCGGCGGCTCAAGGGGGAGAGCCGCCGTGCGATGGCATACATAGCCCAATTATTGTTAAATTAATACATTGATAGTTTACAGACAAGGAGATTCCAATCTTGCAATCGGTCAAGCTGACGTGACGACCGCCACAGACTAGATATGAACAGCCCCAACCTCCTCACTGCATCGCCAGCTGTTTCGTACCCTCGGCGAGGCAGCGGTCCGCGCCACCCAAGAGCTGGCCTAACCAAATTGAAACACGTGAGAAGTCTCAGCGAGTAACATTTCCACCATGAGCCGGGAAGAAGGTGACAGGGGGTGGTGTTAGCCAATGGGGTTAGCCCATAAGACACCAGCCGTGCCCGTTTTCGCTTTGGCACAGCGAGGGAACTTTCGCAGTGTTGATACAGTTGCCATCTTCAGAGATAAGTCGCTAAATATGACGGATTTGTAAGACCCGTTGGGGAAGTAATTCTTGAAAAAGGTACTATCTACTTTTCTGCCAACTTTTGGAGAAACGAACCTAGTATTTTTCCAAAGTTAAATGAACATTTTGATAATAGATAGATGCTCCTAGAGGGCCATCCAGACTTTTTAAAAATATAAAAGTAAAAAATCGTATGGTGATGCGAGTTTTCTTTGGCATTTCGACAATTTCTTTTTACATCAAATGCCTAGAATATTTTCAACATCCAGTTGGAATACGTGTGCATGGAGGAGGAGAAGGTGAGAAGATTTGTTTTCTCTTTCTCTTGTAATTGTGTTTTTAGTGAAGTGTCCTGTAGTGTATAAAGATAGGTTAGTGAGTGAATCGTATTAGTGTCTTATCACTGTTTTGCACGTTACCAAACGAGGATAAACATTTTGGCCAGTGGGGCAACCTGAAGGAGGGAGCGGGGGCATTGGGATGTTTATTTTTCGATTTCTTAATCACGTTGGCACTACCCATCATACTTGCCGCCGGCCGCCACTGCTTTAATGCACACACGCGCGGGGGAGAGAGAGGGAAGAAATAATAATTTACACAACACCCAACTGCTACATAAGTACCAAGATCACTGCACGGTCCTGGGAACACTGACAAAACATGACATACAATAGTGCAACTATGAATGGTTTTAGTGGTATTTTCGCCTTTAAAGTTCTAATTGCTGTGAAATTGGAAAACAAGACTGCAGAAATCTTGCAATTTGTCTAATTTGCATTATTTCGCGTTTTCATAAACAACAAAAGGTAACAGGTTCGTATATCGGAGACACATTTCTTCATTTTTACAGAAGAAACTACTTACGGAAATGAGTTTCTCTAAGGTTTCCTACGTTCGTCGAGGTATTTTCTTTCATCGTGGAATGTATTTGACAGCGAAATCATGTATTTTTCAAGAGAAATGTCTCACCAACGCACAATTGCCATTGCTTTCATTTGCTTCCCCTACGTGAAACGGATGCTGCGTATGTTTGATGACGTAACCCCCTGTCAGTGTTTCCAACCCCCCTTTTTTTAACTATGCTTGCCAAACCTAACCTAACCTTATCGGAAATTGGTTCGTGGGGCTATCCGTCAGCTACCCGTGCATAATGTACAATTTGCACACGTGACGAACACGATAGTAGGTATTTTTCGGTGAAGAAGGTTGGAATCACTGCATACCCACAACGGTAGTTAAGTGGCTGCCATATTGTGTGTTATGGAAGCGAAAATAGGAATAAAAAAAATTACTCTCTATGTGAAAATTTGTGTTTGTTTTCGTGTAAAAAGCATAATGGTACCGCAATACAGAATTGGTAAGTACGAACCATGCGAAACACAAAATATCCGATTTTAATTTGTCTCCGGTGTATGAAACTGGTACCCAACAAAAAAGTAATTAGGATATATTGTTACACATATACGTATGAACACTTTTTTTTTGCAACAAATAAGTTTTTCGCTTTTATCTCGTTTTAAAAAAAAACTGTATGTCCATACATGTAAGTGTTTCCGATTATGCATATGAAAGTTTCCCAGTAGTGGTTCGGATCCAACGATGCCAACCCTAGCATAAAGATGCTAAACCTAGCACAATTTGAGCTTCGTTGACATCAGCGGCGTATACTCTGGGTCATCTAGGTAATCGGAGATGACCCGGCTATAATTTTTAATTATTTTTTTTTCTCCCTCGCAATATTTTTCCGAACCAATCTTTGATTCATACATTTCTTTGCTTCCAGCGCGCGAATGTTTTCAACCGTTTGTTGAATGTCCGAGAGCCTTTCTCCAGCTGGTGGAATCTTCTCCGCAGGGTAAGATTCCACCAGCTCCCTTTAAATCCCCTTGCGAGGAGGGACGGGAGAGGGGAAGGAGACACTGCTTCTCAGGCACGGTGATTCCGGGGTCAGGGTAACCTCCTTCTGGAGAGAGTCCACCGGTCGCACTCTCCACCCCAGAGTCTTTGCAGTTCCCTTGGCTGGCGCAGTGTTGCCAATCTCCGAATGCAGGATTTCCCTTTTACCAGTGTAAAATTTCCCTTTTTCGACCTAAATTTCCCTCGATTTTCAAAACACATCTGAAGCTGTATCTTTGTATTACTATAAATGTTAATCAGGACCGTATATAAGGGGGTTTAGTGGGTTCAAACCCCCATTGAATAAAATAGTAGAAACTGATCATAATTTCATAATATAATTATCCTAAAATAAACATTTGAATTTTAAAATAAAACACTAATGTATTGAAAAAATGCGCAAACCAAAAAAAAAAAATCGTCTGCGGCGCAATGATTGTCGGACTTTGAAACCCACCCATTGTCAAAGCTTAGCTAGGGGCCTGCTGTTAATATTTTTCTTTTCACGCCTGTTTTGCCTGAGGAACAAACTTTATTATTATTATTATTATTAAATATTTATGAAAATCATAAAAGTGTGAAGTAATGGGCAGCTACTCAATACGATTTTTTTTTCACATGTTTCCCAGATATCTTTTCCTCCGCAGATAAATCCCCACGACGTTTTCTAACCTTTTTGTGAGTTGCATGTAGCTTCCTATCAGTCACCTCTTCGTTCGTCACCATTCTCCTTGCAACAACACAGGACACACAAAGTCAGACACACAGCCACTAAGACACGTTCTGAAATGATGGATGGAACAAAAATAATGAAAATCGCGTCCCAAATTATTTCCAGGTGCAGCGTGGCTCGTGCCTTGAGGCCTTTCTAGGAAACGCGACAAATATAAGACTGGCCGGTCAAGGTCATCTATAACAGGGAGAAAGAAAGCTTACTGAAAAGTGTCACTGTTGCTAACTATTCATTTGGAAAAAGTATACGCTGAGAAAAAATATTTTCGAACTTTCTAAAAGAATGACACGAAAATTTGAGTTTAAATTTCCCTGTTTTTTTAGCTATTTTTCATTAAATTTCGCTTTTCCCTTTTCACCCTCAAATTTCCCTGTGCCGAGGGAAATTTCCCTGCTTTTGGCATCACTGGGCTGGCGCCCTCTTCTGCTATTCTTCCCCGATAGCCTTTGTGTCGTAGGATCTGTGTCGTTTGCAACAGGAAAATTTCTCAGGAACGGGAATTCTGGGTTCACAACTTAAGTACTGAAAAGGGACGTTGGGAAAATACATGTGAAAGTGCTCGAATAAGAGGGAAATCTGAACATTTGCGAACCGATTCTATGTTAATTCTCATTTTACATCTGCTTCTGTCTTCCTGAGCTCTTGCTATGTGAACAGAATTTGTCAAAGGTAAATAGCTTAAATATTGAAGATTAAGGTAATTAAATAAATTAAAATTTAAACTCCAGTGTTCGAATACCGGCCCGGGCACGGGTGTTCTTTGTAAATGTTCCTTCATCAATTTCATATCATCATTCGTCGTGATTAGCCAAAAGTGGCAGAAAAGCGACGTCAAATAACAATGTAATCAATTGATCAATGAAGTAATTAAACTATTTATATACTTACTGTTTCCAATTTTGTATTACAAAATGCGTGATTACTTTCTGTTTGTAGCCTTTAAAACCAGTGAGAGTACTTCTTTAACGCAAATGAATCATTTTTGAAAGGGAAATTTATCAGAAATAAATTAAATATATCATTTACGTTGCTTTCCCTCCCCCCCTCTTTAGATTAATAGTGATCATAAAGATGAAAGGTATGAATGTTAAATATACAACAAATGCAATGGCAATGATTCCAACTTATAGAACCTCGCGCATCGCAAGGAATTTAAAGCTGGGAAAGCGAAATTTTCAGCATCCATACGGAATTTCATTCTTGAGTCAAACAGGAACACAAAAGAAGAGGGACGGGAATTGAATGCATGTTGTAGGTGGCTTTGTGTTGGGTTTGGTGTTCCTGTTGGCGATTCGAAAAATGTCTATTTAATTAGGTGTTCGTGGTTTAGTATTCGTGCTAGTGCTGTGTTTAATGAAGTTAAAGGCAATGGATATAATAGAACATTTGCGTGTGAAAATATTTGGAACGAGATCTTTTTCGGAGAAATTGCAAATCCTTAATGCAGGTAGGCCAGTAGCATCTCTTGTTATCACAGGTCTTGAACTTATATTTCCGTACAAAAATCGGGAACGCACGAGCAACTGGGTACTGGACTGGGCTAACTTGAATTTTACACTTCAGTTAATCTTGAGGGTTTTTATTTTGAAAAGCACATAGTGGTCGCAACAATAAGGTAAAATTTTCCACACATATATTCATAAATCCTGTATGGATGTTGAGGTAAATTTGTAGGAAGACTTCAGGAATGGTGGATGAATCAAGGGTCGGAGATCACCCAATCGTTAAAACCAGCATACGCCACTAGTTGACACCCTGTGTTTATGTAATGGGAAAATCTAGCATAATTTGTAAACTTGCTTCTCTGGGAGGGAGAAATTCACCTGAAAAGACGATAATTTGAGACATTGAAAATAAAATTGTATCCAGATCTTATTTTCGGTCTACATGCTTTCCTAACCACGCCTTCTCTTCATCTTTTCTTTCTTTTCCCCAGTTTACCTCGTGACGAACATTTCATGGCAAGAAATCTGTAGAAAATGGTGGGGCACAAATAAAACAAATGTTCCGCTTTGTAGTCGACGAATCACCTCAAACTTTCTCTAGTTCAATGTTGAACTCATCTCGGAAAGTAGATGAATAACTGAAAATTGCAATCATACGAAAAATAATTGTAATTAATTATCAATAATAGTAACAATTCATTATTATTAGGGCCCGAAACTTTATGTTATAACATATTTTTCAATTGGCTTCGGATCTATTATTGGGGTGAGATCTTTACATATCTGATGAAAATCAGCCAAACTTGACAAAGCATATTTTGACATATTTCACCAATTTCGCGTTGTTGTAATAAGACCTATTTCTGTATAATTTCGTAATTCTCTCGCACATAATTGGTTATTTCATAAATTTTTTCTTCGTAGCTTTAGCACAACGGATAGTTCATATTGTCGATGGCAGGATATGGAAATTACGGAGGAAGAAAGGTGCCGTCTTTTCTTAGTACAGAACAATATAATACCCCACTTTTTTATCCCGCCGACAATTGATAGCCATGCAAACATTATTGAGGCAAAATGTTCTCTCTCATTGTTGCACGGGAAGTAAAGAAGTTTCGTTCTCATTTCTTTGTCTTTTTCGCTGTTGTGCATATTTTTGGCTTTACTGGGAATATTTCTGCATTTTTCTGACATATTTGTAATTTTTCGACATATTTTACAATTTATATGACATAATTACATACATATTTTACAGTTTTATAGGACATAAAATCCCAGGCCCTTATTATTATGTAGATCCTAGCACAATTTATCAGCATTTAACATAATTTCACAGATTAAACGTAACTTTTTTCTGATCGGGAGGTTGGCAACGCTGTTCGGATCCCACTTTAAACTGTAGGTCCAGCCCTGATTAGCCCTTCTGTGCATAAATTGGACTTAAAAAGGAACTCAAGCAAACTGCATATGAAAGCTTGCTCACGGACGCACGTGTCTTTAGTGGGGAGAAGGGGGTGGCATGGGGACGCATATGCATATCAAGGGGTGGGCGAAGTGGAGACCGCTCGGTGTCTCGCACCATGTTCTAGACGCTGTACTGCGAAGTCTGCGGTCAGCTAGTTACGCCATTGGTTTTCATGTCGAAATTCTTGCGGTGGAAAAGCTGTTTGGGCTGTGTGGAAGGGAATTGTACAATCGACTCGGAACGCAAACGCAGCAAATTATGGAGCGTTCGGTGATCGCTTGTGTACGGAAGTTATTCCGTCGAAGAATTCTGCTGAATCGAGCTTTCCGTCTGAGTAAACGTTGCTGCGCGAAGCAGACCACAGGGTGTAGTGGCTATTGGTATAGCAGCGTGGCAGCATGCGGTGAGTTCGTTTTCTTTTGCATAAGGTAGACAATTAAAAGTGGGGCTACTTCGTATAAGCAACGGGGGAAAGTATCTATTGTTACAGGCATGTTCTCAGATAAAGCGCCGAATTGTTGGTTCCAGCTAGAGTTCTGCATGCAGGGGTGGCATGTTTAAAACACCCTGTTTTAACCTTTTGAGTCCCAACTATCTCGATCGAGAAACCCTGTGTCAGGTCGTAGTTTATACGTTATAACTTTTCTATTTTTGGCTAGAATTTCGATTTTTTTTATATTGTTCCTAACACATGCATTTAACAGAAATGTTGCTATAGTCATTTCAAGGTACCGCTGCATTTTGAAGCTTGAATCAGTGGCGTGCCCACCATTCCTTTTGGTGGTACAACTCAAGTTACATTGGTCATACGACAATGATGCAAATATTTTTCTGTTTATTACATGCCAGCGATAATTTCTATGAGCATTTTGAACTTTTTATATCCTTTTTTTCGGGGGGCAGGGGGGCGAAACCCCATTTTTTTTAAAAAAAGGTATTTTCAGGGGATTTCCCCCCTTTCCCCCTCCATATATACGCAATGTGCATAAATTATATCTCGTCTGAATCTGTGATTCATTCTGCGTACAACGGTATATAGTTCATATCTCCAGGGCAAATAGTCTCTGAGCTAAAGTCATTTCAAGGTATACCGCTGCATTTTGAAGCTTGAATCAATGGCGTACCCACCATTCCTTTTGGAGGTACAACTAAAGTTACATTGGTCATACGACAATGATGCAAATATTTTTCTGTTTATTACATGCTAGCGATAATTTCTATGTGCATTTTGAACTTTTCATATCCTTTTTTTCGGGGGGGGCGAAGGGGGCGAAACCCCTTTTTTTTTAAAAAAAAAAGTATTTTCAGGGGATTTCCCCTTCCCCCTCCATATGTACGCCGAATGTGCATATATTATATATCGTCTGAATCTCTGGTTCATTCCACGTACAACGGTATATCACTCATCTCTCTAGGGCAATTAGTCTCCGATCTACACTCATTTAATTGAAACTCTGCATTTTGCTCAAAATCGGCTCGGGACCGAGAGGCTTACATGTGAAAATGGCCTTGGGACTCAAAAGGTTAAACAACTTGGCACAAAACATGAACCTCGAGTTCCAGAAGGTTTAAAAAATTACACATAACGTGTATATTTTTAAGAACCTGGAAAATTTTTGAGGAGCGAGTGCCCCCTTTGCCCCCTCCAAGTTACGCCTATGTGCGGGTTGTACAGCCAACGGCAAATATAATAGTAGGCAAAATGTCCATGACTATTGTCAGTATTTTTTTATTCCATATTCTGTGTTGTTTTAAGGAATGGAAGTCTATTGATGCCAAGCAGATGTTGTCCTCTCCATATTGACGTTTTTATTTCAATTCCTGATCACCACTCTGTTGAAATCAGACTGGAGGAAAATGGTGGTGGACAATTCGCCTACCCTTTATTTTGCCGTTGAGTGTAGTACCTTATACTTTTTATTGATTACCGTCAGTAGCGGCGATTGGGTTACAATACTGTGGGGATGGGGCAGGACACCTTACTTTTTTTGGTAGACAAGGCTTAGCTTTAAAAGTGTGGAGACAAAAGTGAGCAACTCTCCCCCTCCCCTAAACGCCACCACTGATTGCAACTATACATACCAAGAAAATAAGTAGCTGTTGTATATGAGTCCAATTACTAATCATCTCATGGGTCTCTCCGATGACATAGTGGGAACTCTGTCACATTGTAATCAAAGTATTCCGGGTTCGATACTCATGGGTGATCCAATATCTCGGTGCTACATCACGCAACTACTTGAAAGGAAGCGACCCCACCCCAAAACCAAAATGACATCTACAGAGCATTCCCTGACATTCGCTACGAGACTCGGAGGCAAGCTGCCCGGCATCAGCGCTTGTCTTTCCCGGTGAACGGGTCAGCGACAGTCGCTGGAGTCGGCTATTAAAATTACAGTTCTCATATTGTGTACTAACCTTGACTACAGAAGGTGTTGAAAATGATGTCCCTCTGCTGCAACACATTCATGGCATCTCCGAAGGAAATTGGCATTTACACGTGCAAGTTCGTCTACTGTAATTCTCCCGATTTTTCGTACAATACTATCTTTTAACTAACGGATGGTGTGCGGATTGTCTTTGCATACTTTATTTCCTCATTTTGGTAAAAATCTGATATTCCCCGGACACCTATAACTTCTTCGTTTTGTCCATTTTTGACATTTGTACTTACCTATCTGCTTCGCGGAACATTCTTTAAGGTGTATTCACGTTTTTCGTCCCTGAATCTGTGGGAAATTTAAACCAAAAAAATATTTTTGTTTGAAATTTTTGAGTCCAAATTTCCCACCGATTCCGGGCTCCGCCCCTGGGGTAATTGTCCTACCGCCCCCAACCGCTAATGTGGCCCCGCCTCCGCTCCACTCCGGCTCCCCGGCTTTATCTATAGAGTCCCTGTTAAGGGCATGTTAGAAATTGGCCGGAGTCACCTGCCCCCAAATGAGCCCCAAACTTTTAAATTTGAAGAAATCCGTTACATCACACAAAACACCTTCCAGATGTTAGACAACACTACAGGAACTTATTACCGTTAAGTAGTTTCTTCTGTAAAAATGAAAAAATCTGTCCGGGGAATATCAGATTAGTACCCTCATTTTTCTTTCCACTTTTATTCAGAACTGACCCTGTTACTCTAAACTTTTTTACGATGTTTAATATATGCGACTGTCGCGGACCCGTTCACCGGGAAAGACAAGCGCTGATGCCGGGCCGCTTGCCGCCGAGTCTCGTAGCGAATGTCAGGGAATGTTCTGTACAATTAGTGGATGACTGCTGAAAGAAGAAGTTTCCGACTACGCGAGAACCGCCAATGGGTGCTAGTAATTGTTATCTTGAAATCTAGTCCCATTTTAAAGCTTTATTCTGGAAACTTAACTACGCTATTTGTCATCTGGCAGATTGCACGTTAGGCATAGGCTGGGGTCGAAGCTTCACGCTGTTAAGCTCACCGTTGGTGCATGGCGTTCCTCGTTCCGTCCTCGTCAAGAAGTTCTTCTTGCTCGACTGCGTCTAACACAGAGGTTTTCAATAATTCACAGAGCAATTGGGACCAGTTTCATACATCAGAGACAAATTAAAATCGGATATTTTGTGTTTCGCATGGTTCGTACTTACCAATTCTGTATTGCGGAACATAGTTCAAGGTGCATTTTACACGAACACAAACACAATTTTTCACATAGAGAGTAATCCCCCCCCCCCTATTTTCGCTTGCGTAACGCACAATATGGCAGCCACAACTTGACTACTGTTGTGGGTATGCAGTATTTCCAACCTTCTTCACCGAACCGAAAAACCTACTATCGTGTTGGTCACGTGTGCAAATTGTACATTATGCACGGGTAGCTGACGGATAGCCCCACGAACCATTCACGGATAGCCCCACGAACCATTTCCGATAAGGTTAGGTTAGGCAAGCATAATTAAAAAAAGGGGGGTTGTAAACACTGACAGGGGGTTACGTCATCAAACATACGCAGCATATGTTTCACGCAGGGGAAGCAAATGAAAGCAATGGCAATTGTGCGTCGGTGAGATATTTCTCTTGAAAAATACATGACTTCGCGGTCAAGTACATTCCACGATGAAAGAAAATACCTCGACGAACGTTGGAAACCTTAGAGAAACTCATTTCCGTAAGTAGTTTCTTCTGTAAAAATGAAGAAATGTGTCTCCGATATACGAAACTGTTACCAGCAATTGAGCTACTTCGTACATTTGAAAATACATGACGAGCTACCAAGTAGGGATTGAATTTTTTACGATTCGTTGTTGGTTTATACAAAACGAAGATATATATATATATAATCACGTTTTTACCGTACTAAGACGCCAGGGTCCTCGGGTTCGAATCTCGGCATGAGCATAAATAACAAAAATTAAATCACATCAGATTATTTTTAATTTTTCTGCAATATACAGAGGCTGTCATTTCTTAAAAAGAGTTCAAATCATGTAGATACCTTTCTTACGAACACAGTAAAATTTAAAGACTTGCCCCTAATCAAAATATTGCCGCTCTCATCTACAGTCTATTCTAGCCAAACCTCTCGAGATACTGGTAATGACCGAGCTACCGATAGCTCGCGATCTACGGTTTGGCGATCCCTCGTCCAGCGCATGGTCACTTACTGCAACGGATGGATGCTTCAATGTGCCGCTTTTGCTTTCCTCGGGCAGATTTTTAATCTTCCCGACTGTTTGTCGTCCCGGAAATGGAAACAGTGTTTTATCACATGTTTTTAGCTTTTTTGCGAAGACTTGTCTCTTCCACTGCCTGTGAAGAAGTTTTTACCTTGTGCTTGTCTGTGCATGTCCCTTTTCAACCTTGCACTTTTAACTTTTCCCAAAGGGCTGTTTACACACTTTGTTTTAACATTTTCAGTAAGAATTTTAGATGGCGCATCTCCGTCAAAACCATGTCATGCGTTCCCCCAAATCATATCATGCGTCTCCCCCAAATAACATCATTCGCACCCTCAAACCGTATCGTAATTTCCACAAAGTATTTAATTACGACAGCGTGTCTATCGAAAGTATAACTTTTTTCTTAGCTTTACTGAACACTATACTTGATCTGCCCCTCCTCCCTAAACAGGGGTGCCCATCACTGAATACCGCCCCTAAAACCGTTCATCATAATCCCCCCCAATGCTAAAACTACACCACCCAATAGATGGCGCAGTGTCTCTGGTCCGATCCCAACGCAGTATTAGCAATAATTCATGTCAAAATGACATGTTTAATTGTCCATATTTTTTAATTCCTCGATTTTCTAAAAAACTTAAAGCTAGCGCATTGAGTGGTTAAATGTAGTAAATTAAATTATGTAAATGCATATAAATAGTGTTTGTGAGTGGGTTTATGAAACTCACAATTTGAATATTTAACACAAATCGTTACACAACTTAACATAAAGATAGAAAATTCAACTTGGGCAAACCAAATAACATGCTCCAGCCATATGACCGATTCAATTATTGTTTTACGAGCCATTACGGAACCCTGAGTAGGAATCCTTAAGCTCATGGAGATAATGTAATACGGTTCCTCTTTCAAGGAACTCCCCCGTTTTCTTGTGGTAAATATAATTATTTATTTTAGTAACCCATGACAATATTTACGTGGATTTTATCTTCAGTGGAAATTTAATTAGTTAAGTAAACTTTTTCTGTGACAAGAAGTTAGAAATGCGGATTCGATATATTCTTGTTCCAAATGATGCAATGCAACTGCTTTAAGTCCCATGATTTCTGCCGTAATATTGGTGAAGACAATGAATTTACGCTTTAGAGATCGTAAAGGTTATCCTGCCCTTTCCTAGATCGCATCACGAGAACACGTTAATTCAATAGTCCCCAAAAAACTCGACTTACTTGCATAGACGCGTTAGGAAAGACATATTAAACCTTAAAATAAATAATTAGGTGTAGCTTTTTATTGATTTCTTTGTGAGCATTCGCAGCAATAGTTTAATGTGACACAAGCGACAATTTTACATGAATTTATGTAAATGTAAAAACCAGTGGCGTAGTGCAGTTCTCTGGGGCCCCCCTGCAAGTAAAATATTGGGGAGGCCCAGAGTGGGACGGACACACAAGAGTTAGCAATCCCCACCCCCTAGTTATAAAATAGATTAATTTTAACCCTGCTTTCCCATTTTTTTGTCATCGACTTAGGCTGTACGTATATCAGTTTAGTAGTTTGTCGAAACTAAATCAGGGTGGTCTGAATCTCTGATAAATAACTGGATGAAGAAATTATAAATATTTCCTCTTACTTCAACGCGGTGGCAATGCCAGGATTCCTGTCTTAAGTAGGGTAACTATTTTGGGTCCTTTGT
The DNA here is from genome assembly GCF_977018435.1 of Lepisma saccharinum. NCBI lineage: Eukaryota > Metazoa > Arthropoda > Insecta > Zygentoma > Lepismatidae > Lepisma > Lepisma saccharinum. Next base: position 24,964,273 of record NC_139248.1, read on the forward strand.
ATATTTCTTTTGTTCTGATTTTTTTAAAAGATGTACGTTACATATAATACACACATATATATATAAAAATACTGTTCGGGAAAATTGTTTATAGGATAGTAAACACTCCTTCATTGGACTTAAAGGTGGATGTGCCTTCAGCCCAAAAAGCCATCTTCTGGCTATGCCAGGCCAAGATTTACAAAAGATCCGCTCACATTATGCTTCTAATACTAATAGTGAGTTATACACTCAAGAAAACTTATAATTTCAGTTATGGGAGTTGAACTGGACCTGGATTGTCGATGGTGGCCTGACATCAAAAGATCAATTGCAATCTGCTGCGAAGAAATAGCAGCGGACTCAAGTCTTGAGAGATAGAAAATTAAGCGACTAGACTTTATTCACTGAAAATTTGTCACTCAATGAAATGCCGATTGAAGGGATTGGAGCACTTCCAGCACTGTATACGTTGTATATCCTGCGTGGTGGAATTGGGTCTACTGGACCTAAGGGTAAAGGGATAATTGCCCCTGGGCTCCACATCCTGAGTTTTTGGGCCCCTTTGAAGTACAACGTAACAGGTGTGAACAATGTGGGAAATTTATCTCGGAACTTATTTCAATTTCATACTGAGGCTTGGGCAGGCCCGTAGCCAGGAATTCTTCGTAGGGGGGGGGGGGGCGAAGTCAATCCTAGAGGGGGCAATTTTTAATATACGGTATCGCATTGGCAGATATAGCAGGGTACACAAAGGCAGTTGCCCCCTCCTCCAAAAGAGAGAAGTAATAGAAAAGGGATGATATCTTGAAACTCCAACGAACAAAAAAAAACTTCGAGCAACATCAAATAGCAATATTTCGATAATAACTTTTCCAGATTGTCAAAGAATATAAAGTTTAACATAAATAGGCTGATAGGGACTGTATCTACTTGATATTTACAGGTCGATAATGTTAATGGACGATTAATATGTACCAACAGCTTTGGGCCTCTCTGCAGAACTGATTAAGGGAGCCCTTTATAAATCATGCTTCATAATGAATCGTGTGCAATGGCATGCAAACTTCTCTCCCTAGACATCACTTTGATCTCGATGCATTACCGATGTGCTAAATAAATTTTAAGTCATTTTTCTAACACCTCGAAAAGGAGCAAATTGGTACAAGAATTCAGTCATAACTTTTTACTGGTTAAAGATACGTCGAAAAAACCTTCACCATTGCATTTCTCGTGAAATTCTAGCTTGATTTGATATATCATATCACCACCTTCCCATTTAAAATCCTGAAGTTGAATTCAAGATGGCGGACATCAAGATGGCCGCCGACCGCGCGGGTGGCGTCAATGTGGTTCCCCCTTGGCCTGATAACGATTGATCATCACCATTTCCATGTTGCACGCTGCAGTGGCCTTGTACCGAGGGTGTTAAGTGACTTTTTGAGCCACCCTGTACATTACTATTATGAAAACTACGTAGCTATAAAGGTATGATATGAGAGAAGTTTCCTATCGATTGTCATCTGTGAGCAAGTAACTTAATTCTGAATTTCAGAGGAGACCCATAATGTCAAGTTGCCCGAGCCCCTCTCGCTGTGACAACACGCCACTGCTCATTATCGCAAAAGTCGTCATATGATATTTTACTGGGAACCAAATTTCGGTTTCGTAAATTCATTTTTTTTAATAAGGGACACTATCTGCTGAATTTCTGGGATTATATAAAATTTTAGGAGCACAGAGAGAGAACATAACGGGGCCCCTACAGCCGGTACGCCACTGGTAAAAACCCACTCTGCTAGCAAAAACTTGTTTTTGATGGAGCTCGCTTTTAAAATTTACACGTTGAGGTTCGTGAACGTAGGCAAATCTGCTTTTCATTACCGAACGAGTGACCGTACTGGCGATTGATCAAATTGTATCTTTATTGAATGTCACTTCCCTCAATACTGCGGATTCTCGTGTCGCGACTAACCTAACGGTGCTAGTGACGTTAATTAAATAAACCAACCATTCTGCCCCTGATCAGTGATTGAGTTATTTTATTCAGTAAGTTGTCAGATATTTTTATTTTGGACTCAAATAATTATAATTATTACGCTGAAACAAAGTTACAGATATTTTGGGTTGCTATTGAAGCTTTCTAATTCGCCCCTCCCAAGTGATGACTTCTTTTACAAACAGCAACGTTTCCCCCCCTGTTTCGCGATAAATACACAGGAATTAGCAGAGGGAGCCACTGCAACCGGCGCTGCTATTCTCTTGTTTCCACCTTCCAACAGATGTAGTGAGTCGCGTTGCTTGAACAACATGTAAGTAGAATTGTACTGCAATTGAAAAAACTGTTGAACATAAGTTAAACTTACTTTTGCCGGAAATTATATTACTTTAGTCAAACTGTGTTTGTTTAGAATGTGCTCAATATCTGTCACGATAATCGTATTATTCGCGTGCAACTTATAACAGTTCGAACTTTTAACTTCAACAGTGATGCAAAATGTAAACCAACTTGCTAGTTGGGACTATGTTATGAACTTTCCATTATTTCCTTAAGTAGAATATTTACGAATGGAATTCACTTGAAATATATAATTCATGTAAGATATCGATTACATATCTTCGAGACTTTTCTTCATGTTGGTAATTTGCCGATGAACTGTGGGGCAAGCTATTGCTACGGAAACCCTACATTTGACCATATAATCTGCGAGTGAACGGGACAATAAGTCAGTTGGGTCCGGTCTGCTTTGTTGGCACACATTTTACTCGGTGGCAGTAAAGCAGGAATGTTTTTCATTTATATATGTATGTTCGTGTGCGTGTGTTGGGGTACAAAATCCGATTTATATATACGTACTCGTGCTTTCCACTCTATTAATAGAAAATTTGCGTAAATATTATTTATTTTTAAAAATAATGGTATAATTTAACAATACAGGGAATTTATCCAATTTGTTTGAAATTTGGGATACTTACTAATTTGGGCCTCGTAATCACGAATCTGCACTTAAAATTTTGCGCTCACGTATAGAAATTCCTGAATTATGTGGAATTCACATCGGTATGATTGTCAATACACTACTGTGGTAGCCATATTTGATGTGGACAAGTGAGGTTCGGTATTCGTTGCATACTTGTTGCTGTGTCTACAGCGTTGCCGCATTGTTACTTTTTCATTTGTGGATCATTGATCGTGGAAGAATGGAGGAGGGAAGGAGTGAAAAGATCGTCAATGTGGTGCAATTATTGAAATGGAGTACGGAAGATGATGGATTAAGAAAGAAATTAATGGGTTTTGGTGTTCTTCCGAAAGAAGGGAGTTACAAGTGTGTAAGGGGCCACATTCTACAATTATACAGGGTGTACCAAAAGTCCCATTACCCCCCCCCCCCTTTTGAATTGTAGACAAACCTCCAAAATGTTATTTTAACAGCATGCGTGTGATGAGACGATGGTATAGCATTAAATCAGACAAAGTACCACCATTTACTCCAGAGAATCTGTGTGAACACCGCCATTTTCATTGCACAGTATTATTCGCCTCCAGGTGTGATGTGAAATCCTCCGTGACATGGCTGGTGTGAGGGAAGCAAATGCACTGCGAACAGCTTCTTGAAGTTCCTCAGTTGTCTGAAAACGATTATGAGCGACTTTCTGTTTGATGTGCCCCATAGCGCATTATCACAAGATGTCAGATCTGGACTTCGGGGTGGTCATTTTAATACCTCAATTTTGTGTTCAGAGACAAATTGATTGGACGAGAATCGCCAAATTTACCAGCACCTCTAAAATGACCACCCCGAAGTCCAGATCTGACATCTTGTGATAATGCGCTATGGGGCACATCAAACAGAAAGTCGCCCATAATCGTTTTCAGACAACTGAGGAACTTCAAGAAGCTGTTCGCAGTGCATTTTCTTCCCTCACGCCATCCATGTCACGGAGGATTTCACATCACACCTGGAGGCGAATAATACTGTGCCATGAAAATGGCGGTGTGCACACAGATCCTTTGGAGTAAATGGTGGTCATTGGTCTGATTTAATGGTATACCATTCTCTCATCATACGCATGCTGTTAAAATAACATTTTGCAGGTTTGTCTACAATTTGAAGGGGCGGGGGGGGGGGGTAATGGGACTTTTGGTACACCCTGTACAAAGACAATACCACAATTGATAATTATAATTGGAAGTGCATCACGAAGGTTATAAGCGCAGGAAGAAGAAATCCAAGCCGTGCAATTACTCTGTTTCGATACGAAAAGGAAGTTTTTCAAGTTGCAAATATACATTTTTGTAAGGCTATGGGTTGCAAATTGTGCCTTGAATATAATATGTGAGGAGGCAGAAATATGAGAAAACAGGTGTTGATTGGGCATCGTTCTGTAGGGAGGTGGTAGAGCATTACTTTTATAAGGAACGTCAAAAGATTGGAGGTGTGGGGAAGATTGTAGAAATTGATGAATCAAAGTTCGGAAGAAGAAAATACCATCGTGGACATTGAGTGGAAGGACAATGGGTATTCGGATGCGTGGAAAGAGGAAGTGGACGATGTTTTTTGCTGCCTGTAGGAAAAGAGAGACGCTGAAACTTTAATATCAGTTATTAAGGACTGGATTTTGCCCGGAAGAACCATAATTTCGGACTGCTGGAAAGCTTACGACCTACTATAGAATGAGGGTTACCAACACCTAAAGCATCAACTTCGTCGATGAAGCGACTGGAGCGCACACGAATACTATCGAGTCCACATGGAGGAAAGCGAAAGTAACATTGAATGCATTTGGAACAAAGAAATTTTTTTACGCTGGTTATCTTGCGAAATACATGTTTATGAAAAGTTGCCTTGAATTACGAACGGACCGGACTTTGGATTTTTTTAAACTTGCTGGAATTTTGTATAATCCAACAAGCTCGGAGGAGAATGGCGATAGTGACGATGACAGTGTGGAGGGAGAAGATGTTGTGGATTGCGGCTTCGAATAGAGGTAAGTTTGGCAACGTTGCGGTTCCTAGAGTGTTGTACGAATAGTTATACCAATTGCATGGAGCGTTCATTTGCATGTGAGAAAATGTCGTCTTCAATAGTGTGGATTACAGGTTTGTTCCACGATTCATTGACGGTAAGGATAGGTTACGTTAGTTACAATAACGGAAATATCTGCAATTTGTTTGAAATTCGGTGTACTTACTAATTTTGGTCGGGTAATCATGAATGTGCAGTTGAAATTTGGCGCTTATTTGGGGGCAGGTGAATCCGGTCAATTTCTAACATGCCTTTAACAGGGACTCTATAGAGAAAGCCGGGGAGCCGGAGCGGAGGCGGGGCCGCGGTAGCGGTAGGTCAATTACCCCAGGGGTGGAGCCCGGAATCGGTGGGAAATTCGGACTCAAAAATTTCAAACTGCAATATCTGACCTTCAGTCGGCTATAAATTGGTAAATAGTTCTTTCCGCGCTCCAGATGTATGTTCTTCACAATTAGCATCACATAATGTTCACCAAAACAAAACAAAACAAAAAAAAAAAAAAAAAAAGTCTGAAATCGAGGGTGTAGAAATAAGAACTTAATTTAGATTATTTTGCTATTTCCACGTGTGAGCGCCAAATTTTAACTGCAGATTCGTGATTAGGGGGCCAAAATTAGTGAGTATGCCGAATTTCAAACAAAATGGAGAAATTCCCGATATTGTAAAATCGCTCCAAAAAGGTTCTTTACGGTCCAGAACCCATTTACGCTTGCTGATTTTCTCTCCTGGACCGGAATTGAATTTAATTAAAATTCCTGGACCTTGAACAACACTGATACAAACCCCCTCCCCACATACATACATATAAATTATACGATATACATATTTGTACTGTTATTAAAAGTAAAAATAAAATAAATTAAAAATATATTACTCCCACTGTCCCATAATTGTAGTCCGGTATGCCAAAATGGTGACTTTTTGTTTGTTATTTTGGATACTTGATCGGCAAATTTGTACTGATCCTTGAGTAATAATGTTGTATGGTTTATTCCCGTGTTACCAATGTCACAGTTTGCCTATCGGACAATTATTATGGGACAACAAACAAAAGTGTACCGGACAATTATTATGGGACAGAGGGAGTATTAATTACCCCCAAATAAATAAATTTGTAGCTTTTAAATATATCAAATAATATTATAAAGTAGCAAACTACGTCCTTTACTAACTGGTTAAAGATGTTAATAAATTATGAAATAGTTGAAGGGATTTTATTATGTGTAAGTTTTTATTATGTTTTTGCTTTATGTTAATATAAATCAATTATATTTCATAGTTATTATTGTTTTGCATTCTTGTGCGTAATGATGTAGATTTGTTAATGATCTATTGAGAGAAAAAAAAGCATTGAACACTCACAACTATACTAATTGTGTATGTATTCGATATTATTCTTAGTACAGTATATTTGAAATTAAAAGTAATTGTTTATCTTTTGTTTGTTATAACAAAAAACTCTCTCCCCTAAAATTTTTGGTGGGGGGGATTTTTGAGGCCAAGATTGTTTGGGGGAAATCCCCCCCGTCCGCCCAGGATTTCGCACCCTGTCCCCCCTCTTCCAAACTGATTCTAAAGGCCGCCCCCATTGCCGCGATTAGCCACAGGTAGGTAGAGAAACTGTCGTAATAACCATACTAAAAATCAATAACAAGTCAATCAAATCAAACGATCCCCCATTTTTGTGTGAAAATATGTAGAAGTGGCAGCTAAACTATAAAATTTTGTCCCCCCTAAAAATTCCCATGACGCGCTGCGTCATGAATCCCCCCTGTGGGTACCCCTGCCACTACCAACGGAAATTGACAGTGTTCCAATTGAAGAAAATGAAGGGGGGGGACCTTCAGAGCTACTAATCAGTGGTGTGACTAGAGTTGTAGATGCCCTTCCCTTTTTTTGCCCTAACATTATGGCATCTTATTGATAAGCCTTGTTTACAAAGAAAAATGAAACTGTCCTTGCGCCCCTCAGTTTTGGCACCAAATCGTCGTTAACGATTTCAACGTATAAGTGATGTGTTGCAGCATGGTGTCCTTCCTACTTCCTGTAGCCTCATTTCAGTAAATTTTGGCGCAGTAAAATCGTCCCTGTATGTATAGTTGAAAATTAACAGAAAAAGGCTTTTTTGAGGATCATGGGAAACCGTTTATCCGTGGCTTTTTTTGTTGCTTGGGCTTCTTTCGACTTTTTCTTTTGCAAAATTTGGCATTACATCAGTGGCGTATGCTGGGTTTAAAACCTGGGCTATCGTTTTATCATAATGTTCAAATGGGAGGCTCTTTTTCGTTCAATTTCTTCGATTTTAAGGTGGTGTGACATTGTGATTACAATTTACTAATAATTATAAAAATAACACTGTTTCATTAATATAAAAACAATAAGGAAAACATTTCAAATATTTCATGGTTATTTATAAAATATAGAGGCCCATATTGTGAAATATTTATGCAGGCCTACGTGCGAGAATAAAATATACGCGTATCATAAACTTCTTACCATGAATATTTAATTTGGACAGGAACTCCATTTCTCTCTTGACAACCTCTGTGGTAAAATGTTTTTTTAGCACAGCGCACTACAACGCCAGGGGACCCGAGTTCAAATCCAGGCATGGACATGGGTATTCTTTGTGAATGACCCTTCATGAATTTCATCGTATCGTCACTCATTCTCATCGTCGCGATTAACTAAAGTGGCAGAAGAGCAACGCAAAATAACAAATCAAATTCATTCTTCTCTTCTTTGCGATGCCAGAGGCCTGCATATCTTCACGATTTGAAGTTTATCCTCATGCAAAAGCAGAGTAAATTGTTTCGGAAATAGTTCGTTAATTATGTCATTCATTTTCATTCACTACACGACGCAGCACAGATCATTCAAAACATATATACGTAATTCACGCACTCAATACACTTAAGAAAATCCACACATTAAGAAAACTAATTTTCTTAAACTTCCTTCAACACGATTTCCACTCGCAAAATGTCCTTTGTCATCTCCGGCCAGTCAGTCTACCCCAGCCAGTCATAAACAAAGCAGCAGAGGGGTTGAAAACATCGTAGAGCGTGGTTTGTTGGTTGAAGGTCAGCGGCCTGTGAGTTTTGCATGTGTTCGATGGGACAGTGCTGTTTTGGCCTAGAGGACAAATTCCCTATCACATGCCAGCCACTCTTTTCCCGTTCCTGTAATAGTAGTTTAGTTTCAAAATTTCCCTTACCTGGAAAAAATCCCATTCTGGTTAGCGCATTGGCATCGCTGTAAGGTTTTACCGCCGTTGTAAAACGAAGAGTTCCCTGTCTAAGAAGCCACTACAAATACGTCACCGACCGCCTCCAGGCGCTGGTCGGGGAAGAACTTAACCGCTGAAGTCTGGTGGTAGTTTTAAATTAAAAAAGGAGTCCATCCCCATGACTTATAGAGCGAGCACAAGGAAAACAAACCTTGGACGAAAAATCCCCGCGCACCCTTTTCTTCTGTTCAGCTCGGGCCATAAGGAAGCATGGTCCACTCTCCCCCTCCTCTCCTCGCGGGAGTACGGTGCACAGGAGTCGCAGGTTTTATACTATCATTTTTTCCCGTGGTCGTTGTTTGAGAGTGAAGCATCAGTCACATTTGATAGTCGATTATTTCCTGTATTTAATCTGGGCTTCGGCGATAGCCTATGTAGCCTAGAATATACGCGCCTGCATTACATATCTCAAAACTCACAACTGAAACTGTAGGTTAGCCGAAGTTGACAAAAAAGCCAAAATATTAATTTTTTAAAAACATTTTTTCAGAAAAAAAAACACATTCTAAAAGTTTTGCACCTCTTGACTTTAGAGCCATTCACAGCGATAAATGAAAATGCTCGTACCGTTTCATCCTTCGTTCAGTTTCATTCTTCAGTAACAGTCACGTTCATTTTTGAAACCTCTTTCACACTCAGTCGTTGATATTGGAAGTCTGTAGTTTGCAGAAAGTTCAGCAAAGCACCTAGAGCTCATCTTAATGTTTTTGCATTCGTTGCGAACTGAGCAGTCCCTTTATATTTTAACCTTACCACATAACAAAAACAAAGTGATTTCTTTGTTAACATACACGTCCTGTTTCATTTTCTGGTTACTTTCCGTGGTTCAAAACCATGCTGCTTTCAATATTCCATGATCTTCAAATCTGGAATTGATGTTTATCAGTAAGTCCCTGAAGGAAATGCTTCCGAAAATATGATTTTTTCCTCATCGGCTTCAGATATTTCAGTTAGTGGTACATTCATAAATGCTCTGTTTTGAAGAAAAAAAAAGAAGAAAAAACATCCTACATATTTTATACTTTGTCGGGGGTTCTCTTTCATTGAAGTTAGTGGTTTTATTGCCACAGCCCGTTCCTGCCATGCAGTAGTTACACTAGCACTTCTCTGTAGAAGCAATGAATGTTTGAGGAAATCTAATACAACATGGAGAAGACAAAGTTCTACTACAAATATCTACAGTCCAGCAGAATTAACTTGAGAGAAATGGCCGCTCGGTGAGTAATGCAACTGCGCTCGAATTGGCTAGAGCGGGGGACTTCCCGCTGTAACGGGCCAACGGAAACTCAACCCTACTCTAGTTTCCATTGGCCCGTTACAGCGGGAAGTCCCCCGCTCTAGCCAATTCGAGCGCAGTTGCATCACTCACTGAGCGGCCATTTCTCTCAAGTTAATTCTGCTGGACTGTAAGTTGGTACCGTCTTTAGCATTTCTTTGCACTTCTCTTTCTTTTCAACTGATAGCTGCGGTGAGCTCATGACTCAAATAAATGTACAAGGGCTGGATAATTATGTATTACTGCCGACATAGATTGATAACATGCCACCCAACACATGCCAAACATTTTGTTAATTTCTATCATTGTTGTTGCCACTGCTTGACCAGTCTCGAACAGATCCTTTGATTTTTGGTATTTTGACTGAACTTCAAATAAAGTGCATCATTCATAAAAGATTTAAAGTGAAATGACTATCTTTCTTTTCACAACAACGTGAACAGCAAGTTCGAATATATGACTCAAACAGTGTGACTGAAATGCCATCCCAAAAAATAAGAGTACACAATCAGAGGGGGTGGGGGGGGGGTTCTTTCCCTGGTTGGGAATGAAAATATAAATGTAGAGCCGGGGATGAAAAGCGTAGAAGGGGGACATTCCCTGGCTTCTCCCCTTCAATTGGCATTGTTCCTTTTATGCTACAAAAAAGCAATAAAGCCTCTTTCTTGTTGTGTTTCTTGTTAATAACTTAAATAGGGTTCAGTTAGTTCATATTTCAACAGAATAACCAGTGGCGGCGATTGGGTTCCAAAACAGTTTACTTTCCATTGGTAAGTAACATTTGGCATAGTTCTGGGGCAAAAGGGGGGGAGCAACCCCCTCCCCCTAATCGCCATCACTGAGAATAACCAAAGTAAAGCATGTGTTATATGAAAAAAAGAGTGTAACATGCAAGAACCAGGTTGTTTTTTTCATATTTTACCATTTAATCTGAAGAAAAACTGAAATGGTTCCACAGTTTTCAAAATTCGTGTGAAAGGTCACACACGTATACCTAACGACTAAATTTTCCCCAAACTTTCAAAGCTTTTTCTTGAATGATGCGTGTGTAAAAGTTAATAACAAAATAGAATTATAACACCATTAAGCCTTGTTTCCATGATTTATGAAAAACTAAATATGCTGACCAAGGCAGTAATTTATTTTATTAAAAACATAAACTAAACGTAACGTTTCAACCTTCTAGCAAGGTCTTCTTCAGACTCTGTATCAAGTACAAAAGTAACAAGATACAAAAACAGGGCATTATATATACACAAATATTACTCCCTCCAGACTATTTTAGAAAGTTGTTTGGAACTTTCTAGCAGGTGACTTTCACTTTCCAACTTTACTTTCACCTAAAAGGTTAAACACAATTACTTCAATATAGAATGTGGTTGGACTTTTAATCTCACGCTCTTTTCCCTTCATTTTTCTTCCTTCTCCTCTCCTCTTTCTCTCTTGTCCTTTCCACTCTTTCTAACATCATCTTCCATTCTTTGTTTAACTTCAATCCCTCATTCCAGTTCATTGTGTCTTCTTCACCTTTCTTCTCTATTTCCTTGGCTTCTTTCCATTTTCTCACTAGCATTCTCTTCTCCCTTCCTATCTGCTTAGCCTCATCCCACTCTATGTCATGTCCTGTTTCTCTCGTGTGTTTAAATATTGCATTTCTTTCTCTCTTAAGTCGTACATCATCCCTATGTTGTTTCAACCTGTCTTTCAGCCTCTTTTTCGTTTCTCCTATGTACACACTCTGACATTCTTTACATTTCACTTCGTAGATAATCCCTTCCTCTTCCTCTTCTCTGTTTTCCTTTTTCTTGTTTGCATTCCTCGCTATTCCTAAGATGCTTCTCCCTCCCTTCCTGTAAGTTTTAATTCCCGCTTTCTTAAGCACTTTGCATATCTTTTCTGTGGTCTTCCCCATACTCCTTATTCCAAACCTTCTCTTTTTCTTTCTCTTCCTCTTTTTCTTTCTCTTCCAATTCTTCCCTGCCCGTTTTCTTCCTTCTTCTGTTTATGTCCAGTCTATCCTGCTTCTCATAGCCATTCTTTTCCAGCTGTTTCCATAGGCTATTCATTTTGCCTTCTTTTTCACATTCTTTCATGCATATTTTCTTGATTCTGTCCTCCATATTCTTTATAAAATTTATTTTTGTCACCTCACTTACATCACTTCTTTTATGGCAGAATACCCCTGCTGCACACTTCTTCTGATGCCAAGCGGTTTCAATTCCTTGTCCTCTCTTCCTTTTCATCAATATATCTAGAAAGCTTAACTTGTCTTCTTCTTCTATTTCAAGTTCCAATAATATCCCTCTTTCTTCATCTTGTATTTCTTTGGCAAAAATATCAAGCTGCCTCTTCGTTCCCTTCCATATGCCAAAACAATCGTCTACATATCTGCAAAACAGAATTATTTTGTCACCTCCTTTTTCTATCACTTTCTTTTCCCATTAATTCATAACCAATTCAGCCAATGCTGGGCTTAGACTGGAACCTATATTTAGTCCTTCACTCATTAACATTATTTTATCTCCCATTATACTGTAACCGTTATTCCAAATGGTTTCCAGCGCCTTCACTACCCTTTCACTATCCCATTCTCCTATAATTTCTTGTCCCATTCTCTTTTTAATAATGTCCAAAACGTGTCCCCTCTTGATGCTCGGGAACATACTTTTCACGTCTAAGCTAAACATTGTCGTCTTCATCTCATTTAACTTAAGTCCTTTTATGAGGTCTACTACTTGTTCACTGTTCTTAACTGCTCTGCTTTCTTGCTGTGTTACTAACACGTCAATAACTTTCTTTAATTTCTTTTCTAAGGGTTCCAAAATATTGTTTCTGCAGTTCATTACTGGTCTTAACTTTATCTCCTCTTTGTGTATCTTTGGAAAGCCTTTCAAACTTGGTAGTCTTCCTGTCTCCTTTATGCATTTCTTGAATCCTCTCCTCCTACAGTCTTTTATGATTCTTTCTTTTATAGTTTGTTCTTCTCCTTTTCCACAAATCTCCTCATATCCATTTTCTTTTAGGTCTTCAAACTTCCTCTCGTACCATTCTCTTTCCATCACCACAATTGCTCCTCCTTTATCTGCCTGCTCTATCACCACATCATTTCTTTTCTTGATTTTCTTCATCCCTTCCCTTTCTTTTTGACTCAAATTATCTACTTTTCCTTGTTTTCCCACTTCTTTCTTCAGTATGGCTGCTGTTCTTCTTCTAATCTTGTCTCTTTCTGGTTCTTCTTTTATATGGAGCACTGCTTCTTCAATGTCATATATAACTTCCTCATAATCTACATTTCTTTCTTTAACTTTAAAACCTCTTCCTAGTTTTAAAAAAGCTTCCTCTTCTTTTGTTAGGTCTACATTCCCTATTACCACAACTCTTCTTCTTCCTCTTCTCCTCTTTCTTCTTTCCATCCTAGTCCCTCTCCTTTCTTCTTCAATTTTATTTTCATTTTCTCTCTAAATTTCTCCTGCCAGATTTTCATTTCATGAAATGTATATTCTCTCGTAAAAATGGTGAGACCATCTTCAATAGCTTTTTCAATTCTTGTCAGGTTCTCCTTTATTATCTTTATCTCCTTTCTTCTTGCCCTTATTTCATTCCATATCAGTTCTTTTTCCATTTTCTGAACCAATATCCTCCATCTTCTGGTGTTGCAAACCACTCCCTTCTTACTTATTTTTAATCCTTTAGGCGCTGTGCCTCTCTCCAAACATTTTCTCAGAAACTTCTCTTGTTCGTCTTTGTGTATTTCTTTCCTCTTCAAGTCCTTCCAGTTGTTAATTTTCCTCATCAGCCTTGGAAAATGTCCAATTATAACACCATTAAGCCTTGTTTCCATGATTTATGAAAAACTAAATATGCTGACCAAGGCAGTAATTTATTTTATTAAAAACATAAACTAAACGTAACGTTTATATATATGCATTTCAGTACTCTAACTGTATGAAATGTAAAAAAAAAAAGACAGTTGTGCTATTCACTCGCATGGTGGATTGAGTAATAGTCTCTCTCCAATGATGACATTCTTTACTACTACCAGTGGCGTGCGGTGATAAATCAGGCAGGAGAACAGGTCACCTGCACTTGCCCTCCCCCACCCCCACATGGGTGTCTTAATAATGCAGTAGATCAAGTAAAATTCAACCCTTAATGAAATGAACCAAATACATATACGATACATATACTATATTACAAATTGTCAGAAGTGACAAACATGAAGCACGTTAAAATTATGACAATAATAATTATAAAGCAAATGTGATATAAATAAAACATTAGAAATAAAATTGTTGATGCGCAACAAAGAAAAATTTGATAATATAAATTTATGCGTGATCAGAGGGGGAAAAATAATGTTTTGTCGGAACCTGTTTCATCTCTTTATTCGTAGATTAAGTTGATGTTTTTTCATAGAGTTGAGTATTCTTGTAATTCAAACGTCCTCAATGCAATAATGGCACACAGATGGCAGAGTTTTTTTCATGACATTCGCTAGATTGGTACAAGTTGTTAATGTGACAAAACCCGACCTGTTCCACACTCCCTTCTCAGGATCAAACAAGGACAACAATATTATTTGCTGGGGGTGTGCGGGATCCCTAAAAGTCGGGAAATACCGAATGGTCATTTTAAAAAGTCGTTAATTCTCGACGTTTTCTGCATTGTAAATTTCTGGAACTTACCGGAAATTTAGTTTTTATTCCAGAAATGCAAAAACAATCACTTAATGTGAAAATAACGTGTAGAATTCGAGATTTCCAAAGTTTCGGGAAATTTGGAACATTTTCCGTCCCGAAAGTTTCCCGACATTGTCGGGAAATTGCGAATTTTTCCCGTCCCGAATGTCTGGATTTAAAAAGATTCCCGTCCCGACCCAGAAAATTCTGTCCCGCTCACCCCTATTATTTGCCACTGGAAGAATATCCAGTTAATCATTTTACAGAGTTGTAGTAACTCGTTTGAAAATGCCTTGTGTACGATTTCGTTTTAGTTTCTAATTCAGTTAGGATGTGTGTTGGTTTGTTTGTATTTTCTGCAAAGTTCAATGAACTAAAGGCTTTCGCCCTCAGCCGATCGACCATACAGCACTCGCAACATTCGCTTTCTTGTCCTTGTTGGTGGAACAAGTGGATGTGAGCTGTTCCCTCAGAAGCTATTTCCCAGCGTTTAGCCAAGGCATTTAGCAGACGCTTAGTCTGTAGAACATTTTTCAATTCGTTATGAATGTCAGACGCAAGTTCTCAACGAGATTAGGAAGTTATAAGACTTTCGACACTCAAAAGTATCACTTATGACGCGATTAAACTTCAGCACATAGCAAAAACTGGAAGAAAAGCGAATCCGCAATACCTCTCTGAGGGGACAGCTAGTGTGTTCAGGTGCCGTGGGGATCGTTTACCTTCGTGCGTGGTCGGAAATACTCGGCGTCAGACAGTAGAGGGTGAGAACCATGATGCGTTGGAAGGTGAGGTGACTTAAACAAACGTCAAGCCACGGTGAAATATTTTCTTCAGCGTTACTTTTGGAAACGTTAATTTCGGGAGAAGTGTTCTTATGTTAATATAAATAATTTAAATAGCTCAAAAGCGTGATAAGTAGGAGGGAACAGCCTGTTCCCTCTGTTCCATGCAGGGACCGCCACTGACTACTACCACCACCATTATAATAATCATGATGGTTATTATCAATGTTGGATCTACAACAAGACCGTACTTGAAGCGAGCATTCTCCGAGTATGGTCTTCGAGTGCGGTCTTCAAGTCGTGGACTGGAAGTGTTGTCTTTCGAATTGCACTTGGACTGCAGCGCCAAATACGATCAGTAGATAAAACTGAGTACTCGTTGTTTTCCTCGCGTTTTAAACTTTTTTTTCATCATAGAAATCACATAGCAATTTAGCATTTTCAAATGTTCGTACACATACATTTCCACACATTCGAAGAACTATAACCAACAACATGCTGGCCATAACGTATATCTACCTGTGTCACTGGCTTTCTACTTCCGCGATTTTAAACAAATGAACAACGAGTGCGGAAACCACGTGACCTAGTCACCAATCATCTGTACTGCAAGCTGTGCATTTGCGTACTTCTGTTCTTGGCGCTTTCGAACTGTACTAGGTGACGTCACTTCCGCTAAGACCATACTTCAAGTCTGTACTTTGTACCTTTCGGACAGACCCTACGCCTTTAGGGGGCCCTTAGCCATTGACATAGTAGAGGGTTCGTATATGCGTATGTAAAAAATAAACGTAGTTACTCAGGGGTACAGATACAAATACAATATATACAGGTAAAGTTCTCTGTGCATATAACGGCGTGCCATGAAGGCGCATTTAGTGTATGTATATGGGGTTAGGGCCCCACATATTTTCGATGTCTGACATCTTGGAGGTGATGTGATCAGCACCAGGCTCTGGCCGCCTTTACCCCCCTTCCCACCGCGTACCATTTGATTTCAGGCTGGGTGGGCCCTGGAGCTGCTTTAAACGGGGACAAAGGTGGAACAATTCCGACCTTAGAATCTCCCACCCCGGTCTCCCAGGCTAGAATTTCACGAGAAATGCAGTGATGAAGGTTTCTTCAACTTATTAATCAGGAAAAGTTAGGATTGCCTGATTGTAACAAATGTATCATTTTCCAGTTGTGAGAAAATAAAACAGTGTCGCACATATACAGGGTGTTTCGTAAGTTCGTTTACAACGCTTGGAAGGTGATTGTACGAGTGAAAATAAGGTGGAAAGTTCATGTAACGAAATTCCGGAAACGGCTTTGTTGCCGAGTTATTGACGTTTGAAAACGTGGGAAAATGATTTTCCGAAGTGAATAATGACAAAACGGCTTTGTTGCCGTCGTCGGTGTTGGGCGGTCCACTAAGAAATTGGGTACGCTCTTGTCAAAAAATCACGCGCCAATGTTGTGCAATCCCTTATTCCCCAAAGGACGCGAACGAAGATGTTGACGGGAGTGGGGTGGGTGTGCGTTCTGCGTGACCTGGTATCGACGAAAATTGGCATATGTTGAATGGCACCAAAAAACAAAGAAAATTTCCTGAACGAAGGGCACCATGACGTAAAAACGAAAAAAATGAACTGTCATAGGTTGCATACCCTGAAGGGCACACAGTATGCTTAATGGAGATGTGAAGGGAACCTCATCACAGACGGTTTTCAAAGTGTCCACCATGTACTTCCAAGCAGAGGCGACAACGGCGAATCAAGGATTGTCTAGTGCGACCCAACAACCCCGGCGTTTCTGCTATCGATGCTGCAGCTACATTGATACGGGCAACAAGGTCCTCGGCTGACACGACAGGTGTTTCGTAAACGAGGCGTTTCATCTCTCCCCAGAGGAAGAAATCCAGTGGCGTAATATCAGGCGATCGAGGTGGCCATGGCACAGGCCCTCCTCTGCCAATGCACTGGTTGTGGAATACGGTATTGAGGAAATGGCGCACATTCCGATCGAAATGTGCGGGTGCACCGTCATGTTGAAACCACAGTCTTTGTCTCAGTGCCAAGGGCACGTCCTCTACTAGTTCAGGCAAAACCTCACTGAGAAATGCTTGATAAGTGGGTCCAGATAGGCGAACAGGGAGAATGTATGGTCCAATCAAATGGTCATGCAGTATCCCGCACCACACATTCACTGCAAATCTGTGCTGATGATGTGCTACTAGCAGTGCATGTGGATTTTCATGTTCCCACACATGACTGTTTTTACTATTGAACTCACCAGTTTTCGTGAAGATAGCCTCATCAGTCCATAGTACCGTATTCTGGAAATTGGGGATAGTTTCAATTTGATGAACAAACCATTGGCCAAAGTCCCGAGGTAAAAGGTCTTGCACTTTCTTCAATTTGTACGGGTGCATCCCCTCTTCTGCCAGGACTCGCCACACATTCACATGGGAGGTGTTTCGTTCGTGGGTTAGTGCGCGAGTACTGGTGCCTGGATGATCCATCACTGCAGTTAGCACATCTTCCACAAACCGTCGTGTTCGCACACTTCGCGGTCGTCCTACTTCTCGACGAGGTGGCAACACTGATCCTGTTTCCCGAAGTCGAGTGTCTACAGTTTGAAATAAGATGTGCGATGTAACACCCTATTTGGAAAACGTGCCCCATACAGACGCCTTGCAGCACGGCTATTACCTCCAGCCTCCCCATAAATCAGATGCATGTCCGCCAGCTCTTAGGACGTGTATGCAGCCATCCCTTACACCGGGCTACAAGTGTTTATGGCCGTTAACACTAGTACACTTCACAGAACACGATGGGTTGTGGCTAAGAATTAACACGTAACACAAATAGGTCAAATGTTTGCCCAACACTACTGTCCAAGGACCTCACGTCTTTCCATTCAACCGTGAATGTTTAACAACCTGCTGCTGGCACAGCACCTGAAGCACGAATGGCACAGACACGTGCGCTCCTTCATGAGGAAACCTACACTGCTGGCGCCCCTAGCGGGAAATGTGGTACACCCATCTGCCCTTCAGGGTATGCAACCTATGACAGTTCCATTTTTTTCGTTTTTACGTCATGGTACCCTTCGCTCAGGAAATGTTCTTTGTTTTTTGGTGCCATTCAACACATGCCAATTTTCGTCGATACCAGTTCACGCAGAACGCACACCCACCCCACTCACGTCAACATCTTCGTTCGCGTCCTTTGGGGAATCCCTTGCGCCGACATTGCACAACATTGCCGCGTGATTTTTTGACAAGAGCGTACCCAATTTCTTAGTGGACAGCCCAACACCGACGACGGCAACAAAGCAGTTTCCGGAATTTCGTTACATGAACTTTCCACCTTATTTTCACTTATACAATCACCTCCCAAGCGTTGTAAACGAACTTACAAAACACCCTGTATATTGCGTCACAACGGGCGAAACCGCAGGGGCCATGGGGGCCACGGCCCCTCCAGTTCTCGTTTGCCCCCTCCCTATATGGGGCAAGCAAGGTAATTTTTCCAGGGGGGCAAAGGAGGCATATTTTCCCCCATATAATAGTGATGCCCCTCAAAAAACACTATTTCTGTCTGAAATGATCATGTTTCTTCAATGAATTTATAATATCTAACATAAATTACTGTGACTGACATCCATGGACCCAATATATAACTTTCAACATATTATATAACTTTTGCACACAGATACATCGCACACAAGTGGGAAATTACGCAGGATGATTCTGCTCTGAAATGGGCAGAATCAATAATGTTGAACTATCACTTAGTCTGAGTGTGTTTCTTGTGCTTGTGCGTTTACTATTTCAGTATTTCCTTTTTCAAATCGACAATGAATTAAGGAAAACTGTTGGTAGATTATGAATGGTGTATTATGACTGGGTGGACAGTTGCGATGCCAAAAATCGACCTCGTCTGGATGAAAATTTTATCTTGGACCTTCCATTTTTTTTATTTATTATTATTTTTTTTTGTAAATATGTGTAACGAACGATATTAAACTCCTATGAAGGATGTAAGAATGAGTATTATAAACCGAATATGGTAACCAAATTCTCAGTAAAAAGTTAAATGTAAAGTATTAAGTTGTATAATTACATAATCACAGGAGTACATTGATTATTTTGTCCAGCTAATAAAGTTCGATGTACCCTGATATATATGTTTTGTTACAAAAGCTGGTTATTATAATTACAATTCCTCAGAGGTTAACTCAAGTGTATTACGTCCCAACAAAAATAAATATATAAATAAATAAATAAATAAAGCAACTTTGCCCCCTCCCCCCGCAAACATAATGAAATCAGTATTTATGCTTTACTTAGATTTGTCCCCCCATCTCTAAAGAAATCGGCGCCTATGCACATCACCAAGCACGTCCGGAAGGGGGAGGAGCCACGCCCCCACTCCCCGGAAAATGAATGTCCGCCTAAAAATTACATATTTCACACAATTTAATTTTGGTCACAGTAATTTATGTTAATTATTATAAGTACGTTGAAGGAGGATAATAATTTCAGACTTAAGCAGTGTTTTTTTTACAGGGGGCATAACTATTATGGGGGAAAATATGCTTCCTTGACCCTCCTGGAAAAAAATCCTGCGGACGTCCATGCACATCAACCCCATCCCATTTAAAAATTTTGAGTTCAATTCAATATGGCAGACGTTCATGACTAATTCTACCCAACCTAACTCATTTACTTTTTATAGGGGTGTTAAGGGACTTTTGATCACCCAGTAGGCCCTTGTTGTATATGACTTTGTCAACACGAGATTCAAGAATTACACACACACATGCATCATATAATATAATTTATGTGCATGGAGGTAGGTGGGCCTTTGGTAATATTTTCAGTGGTCAGAAGTAGCGAGCTACTTGTAGCGTCGCTACTGTAGCTAGCTAGAAAATTTGTAGCGGTAGCTGTAGCGATGCTACATTTTGAAAATTGTAGTTGTAGCGGTAGCGAAGCTACAAAATTCCTGTAGTTGTAGCGAAAATTTCGCTACAGCTACATTTTTTCTCAGCATTTTGAGGTGAATTTTGAATGTGGCAACAGCGTCAGAAAAAATCGACAGTAACCCTTAATTTTGCAGGAGGTTCATAAAGACAGTCTATTACATGGAGATACAGATTATCTAGATTGTAGATTTTAGATATCTGCGTAATTTATTTAATTGGTATCTGAATAATTCAGATATCCACATAACTAACCGACATATATGAATATGTTCCTGCTAACAGCTACGTTTTTTTAGCTGCATCGTTATTTTGGGGAGAAACATGCCTCGTTTGCTGCACCACTGGAAAAAAGTGCCTCGTTTGCGTCACCCCCGGAACAAACACTGTGGATATTCATGGTGTAAGAGACACCAAAATGTCATTAATTGCTGTGAAAGACACAACTTGCAGTGCAAGAACGAGCGATGGATTCTCCACTGCAATGACAAGGGAATAGTGCTAGCAATAAATGGCTCAGTACGTTAACAGCATCGATCATCGTCAGTATATAGGATCTCACCAGCAAGAAATTATTGTTACATGAATGATAGTCTCTGGAATTACAATTAATTTTGCGATAGTATTTGTTCACAAATTTTAAAATTACAATACGTTTAGAACACTCAGGTTTACACGACAGTTTCCTCAATAATTTTATCATATTGCAAAAAAGTATGTACGAGTTATTGACTTTCCTGCAGAAACGACAATTTTCTTTAGTTAATATACATAGTTTTCAAATTTATGAATTTCTCCTACTTTTGCGTCACTTTTCTGTAAATTTGCTAATCATGACATCATCATCATCCTTTGCCGTTTTCTGCCTCTGGCTGGGTCGGCATAGAAGTCAAACTTCTCCATTTTTTCTTGGTCTTTCACCACTCCTCTCTTTCCAAGGTGTTCCAATCTTGTCCTCTTCTCCTAACACTCTCCACTATCTGCTCTTTCCACCGACATCTTGGTATCCCCCTTGGCCTTATTCCCACTCCTTGTGCATTGTAAGCTCTTACTGGTAGTCTTTCTGCATCCATCCTCTTCATGTGTCCGAACCATCTCATCTGTGCCTGATCTATTCTGTCCTGAAGCTTCGCCACACCCATTGTCTGTCGGATCTCCTCATTCCTTATTCTATTCCTTCTAGTCTTCCTCAAAAGACTCCTTAAAAATTTAATCTCCACTGAATGCACCTTTTCTTTGTCTCTCTATGTCATTGTCCAAGTCTCTGCTCCATTCATAATTATTGGCTCATAGTATGTGTTATACAGATGGGGGACAAAATAATACGAACACCTGTGAAAAAGTATGCCACATTTCACACCACCTGGCACTGAAGTCTGCCACCTAGTGGCTGTGAAGGGGAAGGTATTAGTTTGCCAACAGCAGTCATTGGTGGTGCATTCGTCTATCATACGCTCTCAAGAGACACTGCAATGTCAGACCTGACAGAGTTCCAGAGCATGATTGTTGGAGCACGTTCAGCTGGAGCCACGGTGACTGAAACCTCGAAGCTTGTTGGGTGTGCAAGGAGCACAGTATCAGCTGTTATGACAGCGTACACAACACAAGGTAAGATGGCGTCTTCAAAGCACAACAGTGGACAAAAGACAAAGCTTGCTGCTCGGGATGGGAGGGTGTTGAAGCGCATAGTGGCCCGAAAGCACAAGCAATCGTTATCCGAGATAACATTTGAAATGAACAGGCATCTCCAGGATCCCATTTCAACCAAAACTGTCAAAAGGGAACTCCCATGCTGCAAACATTCATGGCCGAGTGGCAATTCGTAAGCCATTGGTGACATCACGTAATGCTGTCAAGCGACGCCAATGGTGCAGAGCTCACAGAAGTTGGTCCCCACAGCAGTGGCAACAAGTCATCTGGTCTGATGAATCAACATTCACGTTATTTCAGACCACGGGGCGCGTTTATGTGTGGAGAACGCCTCGAGATGCATTTCATCCTGACTGCCTCTTGCCGACTGTGAAGCATGGAGATGGGTCCATTATGGTATGGGGCGTGATATCTTGGCATGGTGTGGGACCACTTGTTTTTCTGCATGGGAAGATCAATGCCAGTCACTATCGCAGCATTCTGGGGGATCATCTCCATCCTTTTGCCAGACTTTATTTCCTGGGGACCGACCGCTTTTTCAAGACGACAACGCTCCTATCCACACTGCTGGGTCTGTCCAAACATGGTTTGAAGAACATGACGATGAAGTAGGACATCTTGAATGGCCCCCACAGTCTCCTGACCTGAACATTATAGAACATTTGTGGGGATATTTGGAGTCCAAACTTCGTGCTCGAAGTCCGCCTCCAGCCACACTTTTGGAATTGGAGACTGTTCAGGAGGAAGAATGGCTCCATATTCCCTTAAACATTGTGCATGACCTCTATGCGTCCATCCCACGTCGCATACAAGGTGTACTTCAGTCACAGGGGGGGTCCAACCCCCTATTAATAAAGATTTTCTCTACATTCACAGGTGTTCGTATTATTTTGTCCCCCATCATGTGTATTACCTTCTTGCATTTCATAGGTACATCCCTGTCCCATATTAATCTTCGAATGCTTTGATATAGTCCACCACCCATTTGTCCTCTTCTGTTTACCTCCTCATCTATTCTTCCACTTCTCTCAATCATGACAATGAGGATGAATGCTTTATTTAATTATTCTCTTATCTATAGTCGCTTTCTGCCACTTTCGGCTAATTGTGAGAACGAGGAAGAATGATGAGTGATGTACAGTGTGGGGAATGGAGGGGCAGGAGGATCCCATCCTCCCAACTTGGCATCTTTCCTAGTTTTTGTTTTGGGTCCATTTTATGCATAGATAAGCTGATCGAGACTGGATCCTAACCACTATGTGCCTCCGCTGGGTATCGAACCTGGGGCCCTTTTGTAGTTGAAGGGCTCCAGGTACTTTTCATTTAAAATGCTGACTTCATATCAGTCTATAAAAAATGAAATATTTATTCTCAAGAAAAATATGTTGATGTGAACATAAATATGTAATCCTACCAAATTTTATTTGTGTATAGTTGTAATAATTAATTTGGGTAACACCCTAATTGCAATATTCATATATGAAATTTGAATTGATATGGCACTTGCATAGGTATGTTATTCTCAAAAACTATAGTAAAAATAAGTAACTGAAGAAACACTGCTATCAAAATTATCGAATGACTGGAATCATGATAACAAATAACAGAATCTATTTACCAGTAGTAGGGGATTTTTTAATACCAATATGGTTGTTTTCATTTTTTTATGCAGAAGTAGCGCAAAAAGTAGCGAGTAGCGAACAGGAGTAGTGTAGCGAGCTACTTTTTGGTAAATGTAGCTGTAGCGAAGCTACATTTTGGAAGAGTAGCTGTAGCTGTAGCGAAGCTACTTTTAAAATGTAGCGTTCTGATCACTGAATATTTTGCAGCTTCAGCTGAATGAAAGAAAAACAAAGTTTCTTCAGAAGCTCTCGAAGCGTAGTTTGTTTGTAAGGGAAGTCTGATATTAGTTTTAGTTGTGTTAATAAATAATTCACAGACACTTGGTGCGCATCCTTTAGAAAAAAAATTGTAAATCTCTCTCCTAACAAAATTGCAAACAAACTCGTCCACTTTGATTTTTTTTCTTTTTATTACCGGGCTTCTTTGGTGTAACTCGGCCTCTTTGTGTATGATCTTTCTAATTTCAAAATATTAGCTGTCTCCGATATTGGTCCTCTTCCTGAATTATTCCTGGAGACATATTCGTGCATACAAATTCTTGAGCTTGCTTGTTCAGAATTTTCTTTCTTTTCCTCAGCACTCTGGAACTGCTGCTGCTAGTACTTGGCTGGGGGTCACTTTCGTCAGTTAAATTCTCCTGCGCAACAACGTTTGCTAAATCAACCTGGTTTGCAACCCACAGTCTCCACATGCTAATAACAAAACCAAAATCTAATATAAAAACTAAAAGCACACTATAACAAAGCAACAACACAGCACCATAACACAACAAAGAAATAACACAACACAACACAACTAGTTAAGAAAATCAACCCCGCACGTGGTTATGGTGCAAAAATAACGAGGCGCTCACGCACCTGCCTGCTCCGCCTTGCAACTACAAGAAATGTAAAGAAAATGTGGCAACAACGTCTGAGTGCACATGCTTATCGGGAGCATTTGGCTATTGTTTCCAGTGTTAAGTGTCATGAAAGGGTTGCCGATGGGGATATAATGAACGCGCGGACTTTACATGGTGATGTGTGGTCAGCTCGACAAACTCCCGGACTTTACATGGTGATGTGTGGTCAGCTCGACAAACTCCCAGTTGTTGTAGGTTTTCCATGAACAGGTTATGCTACTCATTTGTAGTTCTCCAATTTCCTCATGATGGTGGGAGGTCATCAGTCCCATACACTGGTCAAAATCTCCAGAGAAGAGTTGTTACTCTTCCTTCCCCCAGGAAACTCGAACCAAATGACAACCCGTATCCCGAGCACAAAGCCTGATGCCTTAATTTGCATAGCCATGATGTGGGATGCCAGTTTCAATAATAAATTTTTCCTGGATATTTTACCAAAATACTGGTATTTATAAACCTTAACGAAATTTTCTTATGGTTATCAAAATTTTATTATGGTAGTATTGTTAATGGTAAATAATTGTGCAAAATTGTCATGTGTGTCGAAGCACCCCAAAGTTTTAACCCATTCATTCGGAGCAACAATGTAAATGTAATACTATACAGTATTGTTGTAATAAAATACCAGTATTACTGTTATGTGTGCACCTTAAATTGGAAATATTTTTTTCTCAAAAGCTGAAGAAATAATTTAGGTGCATCTTATGTTTTATAGTGTCTTGAATTCAAAGAAATATGGTAGTTGCCGATTCTTTCTGTGTAAGAGATCAAGCATTGGTTTATTTTTAGTACTTTTACTTCCTCCCTACAGAATTAATGTTACATTTCTGCTAATTTTCTCTTTTGTTCTTTATAGTATGAATAGTGGTGTAACTGCAAAGCAAAAAGAGCAGTCAAGTCCCTCATGTAATGAAAATGAACAGGTGGAGACTTTGCACACTTTACCAAATTTGGAGCTAGAGCTGGATGAAAGTCCTTATGGTAAGTTTATGAAGATGAACTTGTTTAACCTGATCCTTGCATGATATCAGAACTTGTACGAGGGTCGTTCAAGTCAATCGGGGACTTTTTTTTTTTAAGAAATAGAAGAACAAATTTCAAAGTGTGGTAACTGCATTTATTTTTCCACATAACCTGCTGCTACAGTTATACACTTATCCCAGTGTTTAACTAACGCCTGGAATGCTTCAGCATAGAAAGATTTATCATTACGGCGGAACCATTGTAGGACAGCATTCTTCACTTCATCATCAGTGTTGAAATGTTTCCTCCAAGGAATTCCTTCAGGGGTCCAAACAGGTGAAAACCAATTAGCAATAAGTCAGGACTATAGGGGGGTGTGGTAATAACTCCCAGCCAATTTCCTGGATGTTTGGAATGTGCGTTGAGCGGT
This sequence comes from Lepisma saccharinum, assembly GCF_977018435.1. Taxonomy (NCBI): domain Eukaryota; kingdom Metazoa; phylum Arthropoda; class Insecta; order Zygentoma; family Lepismatidae; genus Lepisma; species Lepisma saccharinum. The sequence goes on from NC_139248.1 coordinate 24,989,849, forward strand.
ATGCGGTCGTGCATTGTCTTGCAAAAAGAGAACACCCTTTGTGATGAAACCCGGACGTTTCTTCCGTAAACACTTATGCACATCACACAGAACATGGCAGTAATACTCACTGTTGATAGTGACACCATGGGGTAAAAAATCAACGTGAATAATCCCCTGTTTATCCCAAAAGGCACATTCCACGCGTTGAATGTTCCCAGGAATGACTGCCGTGGGCCGTGATCCACCACGACCGGCATCGTCAGTAATAGAGATATGGCCATCTTTGAAGCGCTTACACCATTCAAATGTCTTACTGCGACAGAGTGTCTCATCACCGTACTGAGCCTGAAGTCTTCTGTAAATTTCTGCAGGTTTTCTGTCCTCGTTCACTAAAAACTTCATCACAACACGCTGTTCCACGTAGACGTTCACACTGTTGTCCGCCATCTTGAATAACGGTCTATGCAGAAGCGTGGGATATGAGCGCCACCTACCAGTAACAGCACACAGATGCCATTTACTACTGCATACAAAACCTCCAGCCTAGGCGTCTATTTAAACCTGGAAAAAAAAAAAAGTCCCCGATTTACTTGAACGCCCCTCGTATAATTTGTTTCTTGAATGTGTCAAGTCAGATCTTGTTTCATCTGATTCTTGAACATTATAAGAATTTGTTTTGAGAAATAATTTATGTAATAAATTATTTTAAAAACTACTGAACATGTTCAATATAGTTTGGGGGAAAACTGTTGTTAGCTATTCTCACCTGGTATTGAGTAGGGGAGTATGTATGAATTTAATAATAGTGATAATTGACTTCCCATTGTAGTATATAATATGTTGTCCCACATATTGTGGATATTGTTGATACAAAAAGAATAGTGAGTGCCAAAATGCCACAAGTGCGAATATGTGAACATTTTAACAACTTAGTTGTTCAGAATATATCTAAATGCTAATAATATAAGTATTTATTCCCTTGCAATTATACTTGAGCCTTGCTTTAAAAATGTATATTAGATTCATATAAATGATTATTCAGCATGTCATTTAATCTTGAAATCTAGTTTTGATACATGATGATGGTTATTGAAAATTACCATTCTACATAATTCCCCCAGATACTCAGGCTCTGGAAAGGTATTGGCTCATGTCAGTCATACTTTTTTAAACCAGTACCACTAGTATCAGTTGCTCCTACCTTCAAATTCTGCTACCTTGTATATGGTAATAAGCTAAGAATGATGTTGGGGTGAATTACCATTTACATGTTGTAAATAGTAACAGATGATGTATTTATAGATCTCTTACATGGTGTGGAGATTGATGATCAGGGAACGGATTTATATGTAAATACATATTTATGTATGAAGCTGAAATCAGTTATATTTTAGCTTATCTTTGCCCATCATGGCATGTAGACTTGAAAAATTTGGTTTTCATTTTCCATATTTGTACATATATTAGGGCTTGGCTCATATTTTACATATTATTTCCATATTTCAGAATATTTCTCAACATTCACACAATTCACACTTTAAATTCCCATTTATTTACAATTGTTGCCAACAATAGAGAATGAGGGCTCAAGCATCATCTCCTGGCTGTTACAAACTTTATTTTGGCAACATTAACTCCACACATTACTACATATAATAAACAATTCCATTGAACAGGGTATTTTCCCAGACAGGCTAAAGATAGCTGTTGTTAAACCATTACTGAAGAAAAATGACCCAAAGGATTTATCAAATTACAGGCCCATTTCGCAACTCTCAGTCTTCTCAAAAATTATTGAACATGCAATAATGATGAGAGTAGAAAATTTCTGTAGTAAACACTCAATCTTAAGCTTGTCGCAGCATGGTTTTAGGTCTGAACGAAGCACGAAAACAGCATTAGCAGACTTAGTAGAATGTGTCACACAATCGCTGAATAATTGTAATCACACGGTAGGAGTCTTTTGTGACCTATCAAAAGCTTTCGATTCTGTAAATCACGAGAGATTGCTGTGGAAACTTCAAAAACTTGGTATTCGTGGACTACCACAAAAGTGGTTTCAATCTTACCTTACCAATAGAAAGCAAATTATAGAAATCGCTCACACCACAGCAAAAGGATATGTAACACATCAGCACTCCACCATGAAAAGTGTAACATGTGGGGTGCCTCAGGGAAGTATTCTTGGCCCTCTTTTGTTCCTTATGTACATAAATGATTTACCAAATGTTATACCCGAGGCAAATGCAATATTATATGCTGATGATACAAATATTATTGTAACAGACACTTCCAAAGATGCTCTACAATCTAAGGCTAATAACGTATTAAACAAATTAGATGACTGGTTTTTAAATAATAATCTACTCCTCAACAGCAAAAAAACAAATTACATTACATTTTCTACAATCCAAACCAGAAACCAAATAAGCCTCAATCTAATATCTGGGAATACACAACTAGAGCCTAAAAAAAATTCAAAATTTCTGGGTATCATTCTGGATGAACACCTTAGCTATACAGAACACATAAACACGCTACAATCAAAATTAAGTAGTGTGTGCTATGCCCTTCGAGAAATGGTAGACATCTCAAGCACCCAAACTGTCAAGTGCCTTTATATGGCAAACTTTGATGCTTTACTAAGATACGGGATTATGGTTTGGGGTAACAAGGGCCACTCCAATGTCCTTTTTATGCTTCAAAAAAGAGCTATAAGAATCATAGCTGGAGTAAAGAAAACTTATTCATGTAGAACTCTTTTCCGTAAACTTAATGTGTTAACTCTTCCCTGCATATACATTTATGAATGCTTAATTTATGTAAAGCAAAATATTTCCAACTTTGCCACAAATGAGGAAATACATGGCCTAAACACAAGAAATAAAGACAAACTTCACATAAAACACTGCCGCCTTAACTTATGTAAGAAAGGTCCCTTAAACTCTTCCATAGAACTCTACAATAAACTACCACAAGATGTGAGGAAAGAACCAAAATTGATGATATTCAAGCACAAGATAAAATCAATGCTTCTGAAGCATGTTTTTTATTCTATAGCTGAATACATGGAAGCAACTTTTACATAAGACAAATGTACATAATGCAGTATAATCACATATTTTTCTTGTAAAATTAAATGTCAAATGAAAGTGGATAATTAGTATCTCCTAGAAGTAGGCTGCAATGTTCTATATCTTCTCATGTTATATTTTTTTTGTGATTTTTGACATAATACGAGAGTAAAACCTAATTTTTTACAATTTTTGGCTATATATTTTGTATTTGTAAAATCTATTAATGTAGTATTGTATTGTAATGTAAGTATTGACATGTCCTATATTACCATGTACTGTAATTTGTACACACCGGTAGTCCTTGGACGCAAATAAACTAAACTAAACTAATAGTAGACATTGCAAATTTGAAATACACTCCCATCACTTCTTGCGATATTGAACACAATTTAAGTCAATACAAATCCATCTTAAGAAACAATAGAAGGAAATTCACAGTTGAACTTACAACAACAACAAAATATTGTTTTGGAAACATAGAAAAAAACACATTTTGTGTTGGTTTACAATTAATGTCAATGTAAGTGTTTGCATTTTATGCATATCGTGTAGTGTCTTATATTATTAAAACGGTGAAAATAAATTAATATGTATCAGTGGCGTAGCGCAGTTCCCTGCCCCTCCCCCCCCCCCTGGCAAGTAAAATATTGGGACCCCTTTAATGAAAAAATAATTATCGAGAAATAATTAGCTAGTGCCACTCCCCCCCCCTCCCAAGTTGTAAAAGAAATTAACTTTTATCTGAAATACTTTTCCTTCCCATTTTTTGTTATCGTCTTTATATATATTGTAGCGTGACGTCGGGTAAGGTACGGGATCGAGTCACGCCGGGACGTAGCTCAGATAAATACAGTAGGTCTTAAGTTTGACTTGGCTAACCACCTCTACCCTTAAGGAGGCTGATGAAGGATTGTTGGGAGCCTGTGTTGTTGAACGCTACTCACCCCTTGCTGTTGGTCTGGCCCTCGGCTTCTGGCGTCGGCGACGGTGACAGGTGTCCGCTGGAGAGATCGAAGATGACGATAAGAGACGGCAGGCAATTCGGCGACTTGTTTTATTCTTGCAGATTCTTCGGTTGGCTTAATCCGGACTGCTATGGACTTCTCGCTTGTTGCCGCCTCGTACTGTCGCGATCTCTCAGCAGGCCGTCGTCCTCTCACTTCGCTCCAATATCACCACCAAACTGATCGACGAGAAGAGGACGACGGCCCTGCTGAGAGATCGCGACAGTACGAGGCGGCAACAAGCGAGAAGTCCATAGCAGTCCGGATTAAGCCAACCGAAGAATCTGCAAGAATAAAACAAGTCGCCGAATTGCCTGCCGTCTCTTATCGTCATCTTCGATCTCTCCAGCGGACACCTGTCACCGTCGCCGACGCCAGAAGCCGAGGGCCAGACCAACAGCAAGGGGTGAGTAGCGTTCAACAACACAGGCTCCCAACAATCCTTCATCAGCCTCCTTAAGGGTAGAGGTGGTTAGCCAAGTCAAACTTAAGACCTACTGTATTTATCTGAGCTACGTCCCGGCGTGACTCGATCCCGTACCTTACCCGACGTCACGCTACAATATAGACCTTCTTGAAACTAAATCAGGATGGTCTGAATCTCGAATAAATAAATGGAAGAAGAAATTAGAAATATTTTCTCTTCAATGCAGCGACACACAGGCAGGATTCTTTTTTTTTAAGGAGGGGGAGGCTTCCTTCACACTGCCAAATAATTTGTTCGTGATACTTTGTATTTTTTGCTTGAAACATTTTTTTTAAATTAGGTTACATGTAATGCACAGATAGTAAAAAAAAAAAAATACTCTTTGGGAGAAGTGTTTAATGGATAGTAAACACTCCTTTTTTGGACTCTGATGTGGATGCACCTTCAGCCCCAAAAACCATCGAAAGACTGCATCAGGCCAAGGTTCAATGTAAGAGCCGCTCATATTGGTCTCCTAATACTAATACTGAATCAAACTTAACCATTTCAGTTATGGGGGTTGAACTGAACCTGTAGAGTGTCTGCTACGACGAAATAGCAGCGAGGGATATATAATCAAGCGGCGATGGGACTCTATTCACAGAAAATTTGTCCCTCAATGAAATGCCGATTGGAAAGACTGGACTTCCCAAAAGGTTGTTACCACACGGGCATGGTGTTAGTGGACCTTAATATTATTATTCATAATTCATATTCTTAATTTTAGATAGACCACTGATATTTCTTAAAGACTTTTTCATGAAACAAGACCAGTTTCAGTGCTGGCAATGTATGAGTGAGGGGGGAAAAGGGACACAAGGGGATGGTATCCCCCCCCAAGCTAGGGTAATTTGCACAAACGTCTCCTCCACTTACTGCATTGTCTTGAAGTTGACCCATACAAGGATCCTTCCCAGTTCCTTCTATCACCAAACTCCAACAAGCAAATACACAGCTAGGAATTTTCACTTCGAGTACTGTAGATCACAAAATTCTGACACACTGGAAAAGAACTGGTTCGACAGAAATGTCACAGGAATTTCAATATGTAAGAAAAATGAACTTCACAAAATCCTCCAAAATAACGGTGACATTTAACTCAAACGCTGTATAACCTGCGTGGCAGGAGACGAGCTACTGGCTACTCCACCTCCTACTGAGTTTTTGGTCCCCTTTGAAGTAAAACATAATAGGTGTGGGCAATGTGGGAAATTTATCTCAGATCTAATTTCATATTGAGGCTTGGAGCCTTTTATAAATTCTTGGTGGAAAGTTACATTTTAAATATCACGTGTACAACTAATATTACTAGTAGAAGGTTGTGCATTATCAAGTTTGGTTGTTTATTGTGTAGCAATAAGGCATCGACTGGTTGAGCCTGGGCCCCTCTGACTGACAATATGCTACTGCTCATTATCGCAGACGTCGTCATATGGTATGTTATTGGGAACCAGATTTCTGTTTCATAAATTCATTTTTTTAAAATAAGCAACACTATCTGTTGAATTTCTGGGATTATGTGAAATTTCTGAATCAGAGAGATTGAACATTACGCGGCCCCTACACCTCGGGGCCCCCTGTATTGCAGAGTTTGCGGGGGCGGCCGCTATGTCACTGATATGTACAGGGGGGTCCAAAAAAATGTACTCACTGTTTGATAGTCCATATCTTCTGACAAAATTGACTTGTGGGTACAATTTTTGGCACTGAGAGAGAGTTATGTTAGATATTCAAAATGACCACCAGCAACTTGTAAACAACTCCGATGGCGCCGAACTGCAGACCGTACTACGGCCGTCATTGTATCTGGTATAATGGCAGCACATGATGCTATTATTTTTTCACGTAGCTCATTGAGTGTAGTTGGTTTTTGTCGATACACATCATCCTTGACGGTCCCCCACAGGTAGAAGTCCAGTGGTGTCAAATCAGGGGACCGAGGTGGGTACTCAATAGCACCGCGTCGACCTATCCACCGTCTGGGGAGAGTGTCATCCAGGTACGACCTGACATTGCGATTGTAGTGAGGCGGGGCTCCATCTTGCTGCAGGTAAAACATTTCATCGCCAAATAGGGTTCGGATGGCAGGCAAAATCCTTGACTGAAGCATTTCGAGATACACCTCACCGGTTACGGTACCCTCGAAAAAGAAGGGACCAATCAAACCACGCGATGACAGACCACACCGGACGTTAAGCCCCGGTAGATTCACCGCCTTCTCCACATAAACGTGAGGATTGACGGGCGACCAGTAGACACAATTGTGGCGGTTCACAGTACCGTTAAGTTTGAATTGCGCCTCGTCAGACCACACAACTGTCCCTGCAAATTCCCCATCTGCGCGAACCATGTGCTCAAACCATTCGCAGTATTCGACCCTACGATCCGGATCGTCCTCGTTGATCGCGTGTAGCAGTCTTGGAATGTACACTTTCCACTGTGCACCCTTCATAATGCATCTTACGCTAGACTGGCTCACCCCACTTTTGCGCACTCCCTGGTTCACTGATTTTTGCGGTGATCGGGTGAAATGTTGCAGCACTGGACTCTGGACTTGTAGCTGTTCGTGGTCGACCGGATCTTGCCTTGTGCACATCATGAACAGTTCTGTCGGATTCGAACTTATCATGAATACGGGCTATTGTTCGTCGTGTTGGAGGCCGTGTTCCAAACTCATTCTGCCACTGCCGTTGAACCTCTTGAATGTTCTCGTACTTCCAGAACCATTTCAATACAGTCTTGCGTTCCACAAATGATAACCATACTGCAGCCATTGTTGCTACTCGACTGTCTTCCGCTGTACTGGCGTGATCGCTCCAACACTCGCGCATGCACGGCGCAAATTGCCAGCGCCACCTACCCGCGACAAATTAAACAGTTACACCACACGTCCACATGAGATTAGTACGTGTAAGTCTGTTTGTTTCGAAATTATTGCATTACAAACAGTGAGTACATTTTTTTGGACCCCTCTATTTACTTGCTTAGCACATTTTTACTACCGTGCGTCCATTTCGATCTGCAGCCGAGAGATCGGGAGAACCGTGGCGGGCGGCGCTGACGGAGATGCCGACATTTGCGGCCTGAAATGCCCGCTTATTTTTATGGACATATGCAGACATTTATATAAATATTGCAAAACGAGCACTAACCTGTGTTATAAGAGTATGGTTTTAATTTTAGTAGCTTAGTGACTGTATGTGCCGATGATTTTGACACGCCCACCTCTTGTGAAACACGGCGTAGAGGTTTGTTTGGAGAACGTTCTAACGCTGCACCAATATCATCGAGTTTTGCTTCGGTTAGAATCCGTCGTTTTTGCTTAGGTGTTTTAAAATTTAACGATACAGTTTCTCGTAATTTAAGGACAAGATGTCTAACCGTATCTCTATGTGGAGTTGAAACGCCTGTGAATTTCTGTACAAATTGCCTACACACGTCTCGATACGAGTCTGTTTTCACGTAAGTGTCATACATAAGAATTCTTTGTTCTAACGTGAACCTTGCGGCTGGCATTCCAAAAAAAATCACTGACACAACACACATACACACTGCAATAACACAAACAAGTAACTGCAAGTAACCAAGAATAACACTCTTGCGCACAGTACGAAATTAACACACTCTTGGTTTACATTGCTCGCCACTATATTTACAACTCTGTCTTCATCTAGTCGCGAAGGAACAAAAAACTCTAGCTCGGATATTTCGGATTGCAAGGAAGCTCACGAAAACCATTCACTTTTATCGGTTTCGTCTGCAGTGTAATCTTGATACAGTGTTGCACATTCGAAACCTCCAAACGATTCCCATGGCCACAAAACTCTTTCAAGGATATATACTTAAACAGGACGTTACTGGTCAAAACTATGATTAAAATGCTTTATTATCTGTGGCTCTTAACATCGTTTCTATAGCGTATTTATTTGTGTATATAAGAGCAGAACTTGGATGAATTACAGAAGAACTTTTGCGTGTTATAACACAGGTTAGTGCTCGTTTTGCAATATTTATATAAATGTCTGCATATGTCTATAAAAATAAGCGGGCATTACAGGCCGCAAATGTCGGCATCTCCATCAGCGCCGCCCGCCACGCTTCTCCCGATCTCTCGGCTGCAGATCGAAATGGATGCACGGTACATATAAATCTATTTCCTGGTGATGGTCATCAGATGTGATATTGTTACAGGTGGAGGATGCAGTGAAGCATGTGACGAAATAGTTGGTTGCTGGCGTCAAATGAAGACTTGCATCCAGATTTACAGAAGGCCTATTATTCTTACTCTCATGTTGTTTTCGGGTGTTGCAATCCTTGCTGCTCTTACTGCAGCCATCGCCTCGAATTCCGGTAAGTCTGGTTTCACAAACTTTTATTTTTGTAGTATTTGAAGATAAGTGTTCAACTAGCATTATTTTATACACACATATTCTCAGATTAAGTGTGAATTGTGTTTTTAGTATGACTGAGCTGGTATCACCTTATCTGATGCCCATGCAGATGACGAAATTTTGATTGCAATGAATACCAATGCTTGAAAATTGTAAGAAAAGTTGTTCAAAATATTGATATAAGCATTCAACTCCAGTTATATGCATCAATTCACCTAGGATTATTCTTTAACATATTGAAGAATTACATCAGAATATTTCAAGGTGCATTGATTAAAATCAGGTTGATTTAAATCTCGATTTAATTCACTTTAAATAAATAATTTGCAGAATAATGTACACAAGGATTTTGTAGATATGAGAATCACTTTTGGTGAAAGTACATTAATTTCATAATCATTTAATAGTGTTTATTAGGCTCTAAAAAAAGAAAAGGGAGAAAATATATGTATTGATGAGGTGAAGCTCATACGAAAAGAAATGTAATATGTAAACTGTAAAAAACACTTAAATTCTCTTGATTTAAAATTCAATAATTTTTATAGGCAAAAATAGCAAACATTTTGTGTAGAATATTATACAAAATAATAATAATCATCTTAAACCATAAATAGTGTCATTGTCGTTTAACTGCAAACTATCATTAAAGCATTGCCAAAATTCAGCTACAAAGACTTAAAAAATATTTTAAGTTACGAGGGTGAATCAAACATAAACGGGAATGTATTTTTCATAATTTATTGAAACAAAATACAAATAACAAATGCATTACTTTTCTACATAGTTCCCTGCAACTGAAATACACTTTTGCAGTGGATAGGGAGTTTGGCAATCCCATTATCCCAGAAAGTTGACGGACGTGTGCGCAGCTATTTGAACACAAACTCCTCCACTCCTGCATCATGCTCAAAATGCTTAAACCCCAGTGCTTCTTTCAGTGACCCAAACAGATGGTAGTCACAGGAGGATAAGTCTGGACTCATCCCATTTTCTCTCATAACGAGCCAGGAACCTTTTGAAGATTTCAAGTCTAACATTTTTCTTTCCTCAGTGAGGAGGTGTGGAAGCCATCTTGAAGAGATTTTTCGGTAGCCCAAGTTGTCAAAAATGATCGCATGAGCACTGCCATAGCTTATGCCCACTGCAAAAGAAATTTCACTCACTCTCAAGCGACGGTCACCTTCAGTAAGGTCCTGAACAGCCTGAATGTTTTCCTGAGTGACGCTTGTCCTTGGCCACCATTGATGTCTTTCATTTTCCACAGTTTCTTGTCCTCCCAAAAAATGCTGTGCCATTTATAAGCACGGGTCTTTGAAAGGATGGACTCCCCAAACTGAGTTCGAAGTCTTCGATAAGTCTTATCAAAATTTCAGCCTCTTTTACCCCTTCTTTTGTAAGTAATGTGATAATGATGCGTTGCGCAACGGACGGGCGTATCTCTTGCTCAGTCGTCATGCTACTGACTGATGTGTAGAGTTGGCAAGACTCCAGGGAGGGAACACACGCTATACACCCCTGCCATCAGCACCTCAATGCCACAAGGCTGCACTACACTTTCCCTGGCCATGTGAAAGAAATTTGTTTATATTTGATTCACCCTCGTACAATTATAGAGTACATCCAGAATGTTTTATTTTCACTGGAAGAAAAGTTAGTGAAATTATGTATTATAGTGTCATAACACACTCAAGAAACATTTCCATAGTAGGTTCATATCAGTGGCATAGGGCATAGGGCAGGCCCTGCAATCACAATATTGGGGGCCGCCTTAGTTACAAAAAAATTGATGCCAGAGTGCGACGGACATACAATAGTTAGCTGGTCCCTCCTCCCTCCCCCGTTGTTGTACAATAAATTAACTTTTACCCAAAATACTCTACCTTCCCATTTTTTGTTATCGACTTATGTATCTGTGTAGTACCTTCTTGAAACTAAATCAGGGTGATCTGAATCTCTGATAAATAACTGAAAGAAGAATCTGAAAATATTTTCTCAATTCAGCACAGCGGCACAGCCAGGAATTTTTTTTTGTAAGAGAGGGAAGCTTCCCGCAGCCAAATATTTTGTTCATGATCTTTTATATTTTTTTGCTTGAAATATATTTTTCATGAGGTTACATGTAATACACAGATATTATAATACTCCTCTTTTGGACTTTGAAGTGCTCAAGCCATCGCCTGGCTCTGCCAGACCAAGCTTTAACGTAAGAGTCGCTCGCATTAGCCTTCTGTTACTAATAGTGAGCAATATACTCAAGCAACCCCCATACTCTTCAGTTAAGGGGGTTGAACAGGACCTCTAGATTGTCCATGGTGACCTAACATCACAAGGTCAATTGAATTCTGCTACGAAGAAATAGCTGAGGATTCTAGTCTTGAGAGAGATATAAAGCTGCAATGGGACTCTATTCACTGAAATTTTGTCAGTTAGTGAAATGGAAGGACTGAACCCTCCTCCTCCCTCCCCCCCCCCAAAAGTTAACACAGACACTGTGTTTAATTTTGGTGTTAATGGACCTCAATATTATTATTCATAATTCTAACGCTGCCACATCTTTTTGATAGACTATTGATCACATACTTCTTATAAAAACTATTTCATGAAACAAGAACCGTTTATTATTAATAGATCATCAATGCTTGAATGTGCATAAGCTTCCTCCTCCACCTGCTTCATAGTCTTCAAGTTGATCCACACAAGGATCCTTCATTTTATCCCCAATCTTGAACAAGAAAAGCCTGCCACATGGCAGAGTGGTAGCACATCACGCTGTGACACCAGGGTTCAATTCACGGACTGGGCATAGATGTTTGTGAGTGTCCAATAATCAATTTCATCATGTCATCACTCATCTCCATCTTCGCAAATTAGCCAAAAGTGGCACAAAAAGTGAAGTAAAATAAAGCAAATCAATCGAACAAGGAAATTCACAGCTAGGAATTTTCACTTCTAACACTGCAGATCACAAAATCATGACACATTGGGGGAAAAAACTAGTTCCACAGAAATGTCTACAAAATTTCAATATGTAAGAAAAATTAACTTTATAAAATGACACAAAATAATGATCACATTTAACTTGTACGCTGTATACACTGTGTGGCAGAGGTGGAGACAATGGCCCTTAAAGTGATAATTGCCCCTGGGCTCCACCTCCTACTGAGTTTTTGGGCCCCTTTGAAGTAAAACGTAACAGGTGTGGATAATGTGGGAAATTCATTTAACTTTTTTTTTGTTTTCAAAATGAAAAGACTTGGGACCCCCTTGAAGTTACATTTTAAATGTCACATGTTCATTGTGTAGCAATAAGGAATCGAATGGTTGAGCAACTGAATCTTTCTACTGGATTCATAACTGCAGACAATTAACACACTACACTACATTTACGACAAACTATGTAGCTATATAGGTATGAGATGTGGAATATTTTCCTATCGATGGCCATCTGTGGTAATTCTGAATTTCGGAGGAGACCCATATGACAAGTTACCTGGACCCCTCTGGCTGAGACAATACGTCACTGCTTATTATTGCAGACATCGTCATTTGTTGTTACTGGGAACCATGTTTCTCTATCGTAAATACTTTTTTTTTGTAAGTGACACTAGAATTTCTGCGATTATATAAAATTTCATAAGCACATTGCAGGGCCCTTGCACCTCTGCCCCCCCTCCCCCACATTGCAGGGGCGGCCTCTATGCCACAGGTTCATATACATATATAGTATCAGAGACAGAAAAATGTATATTTACATGTATTTCTTTATTTGCTTTAATCAAACTATTCAAATATTTTACAGAGCTGTTTACTCGAAAAAGCCCTTCTGTAAAAAAAAAAAAAAATAATTATATGTATGGTGCCAAAAACCATACCAGCAATTTTTAGCTTGTTTTTTTAAAAAAAAATCAAAAATATCGATTTGTTGCTTGTTGCTTTTTCCTGAGCATTGAGTCTTTTGTTATTTGCAACATGACTCTGCCATTTACTATTGTACTGATATTGTTCGAGGAGCTGGCCAGCAAAAATTCATCGCCATACACACAATTGGAAAAACTTGAAAACAGTTTGAGGGAAAATGTTTTTTTGTTTACTTGTCAGATTTAAGTGAAATTAAAGGGCAAAAATAAATAGGAAAGAAGTTAATGTACATTTATTAATTTGATTCACACTTTCTAAATTGTTCATATTAATTGTAACAATAACATCATCACTAAATAAGATTTTCACGAACTATTTGCAAAATTTTGTCCACAGGGTCACTCTTGGCATAACATGTATGGTATAGCATGATAGCGCGAGTTGCCTGTGAACCATGAGGCTCTCAAGATAAAGAAATGTATGAATCAAATACGCTTCAAGAGGCTCCAGCCTTAAAACTAGCATGTGTTAAGTACAACTCATATGGCAGTTAACGTGTTAAATCAATTCAAGAAGTATTGTTGCCATTTGCAAACAGTTTCTTAATCAATATATAACCATAATATATTTTCATCTCAAATAGTGAATAAACATTCAGTATGTGCTTAAAGGAACAAATGTTACCAAATAATCAAAATTTAATTCTTAAAAATGAAAGTTAATAAGCACACAGGGGGAAGAAGTGAATTGAATGGGTCACAAGGACAATGTTGTATCGAACAGAAACCAAATGCCGCAAAAACAGCAAAACAATCAGCCATGTTGCTTTCTCTATGAAATGTCATTGAAGCCAAAAACAATTTTTCTCCAACTTTACGTCTCTGTCATCAAAACTTTTGATTACAACGTTGTTCATGTGACTGATTCAATTGAGAAGAAAGGCTTGTTAGGGTACAAAATTAAGATAAAATAGTTCCCCCCCCCCAAAAAAACTTCATTTTCAGTTTTGTCAAAATATTTGCGAGAGTTTGCTTTAAGTCCTCAGGATTGAACTCAGTTAAAATGGGATTGAAACAATTGTGCAATGAACCTTCATTGGGAGGTGAAGTGTGGAACACCTTGATTACCCATAATCTACCATATCATATTTAAAAGCAATTAAAATAAAGCATTTTCTTGCTAAATTTAAATTTAGATTTAGTACCATACCTGATTTTTTTTCTTTTTGTGTTCTTTGAGGGATGCTAGAAATAAAATGATCAAAGCAACCTTTAGAAAAGATAACATGAGGGAAGATTCAGTGATATGTGCATCGTCGGTGATTTTAAGGCTTGGCGGGACCTTTGCCCAACACAAGAGCAGCTGTTTTTGAATTTCCCTCTCTTTTCGAAAAAAACACTATGATATTCTGAAGTGTGAAAAATTACATATCCTTAGTGTTCCTTCTAGAACATTCACGTGAATCTCTGTGTTTTACTTTCACTATTACCTAGATATTTTCAATAGTTTTGTGACTACATAAGTCTATTAAACTATTGATAATATCTAGACAAGAGTCAAAGCAAACCACACGAAGATTCACGTGAATGTACAAGAATAAATTCTAAGCATACGTAATTTTTCAGATTACGGAATATCATAGTGTTTTTTTTTAAAGGAGAGGGAAATTAAGAAACAACTGTCCAGCCATCAGCCAAAGGTCCAACTGAGCCTTAACTCATTTGTGTTTTAAAATGTACTTTCAGATTAATATTCCACCTAATAGAGAAAAATGGCATAATTATGTATTTACTATAGAATTGCATGAATTAATTTGTCAAAATTGATTGAATTATAACCTAAACAATATTTCAAATAAATGAGGTGAATTTTGTTTTGTATTATCAATAATTTTCTTTGATAAATATGGAAATGTAATGCGTATTCACTATTGAAGTAGTAGTTTGCTAATTGCGCATATCAGTCATCTCTTTGTGTACTTCTTTTTTCTTGCAAATAACTAAATCCTCAATTTTTCTCTCTTCATATCTGCAGTTCTGAAACTTCAATCACACTATCCAAATGCATTTTTTTAAAAGAACATTCCATTGACCATTACTTGAAAAATTTGTCTGCATTTAATTTTCCTTGCAGTCCATCTTGATTTTCACTAAAAAGGCATTTTATTTCAGGGGACCATACTTATAGCTGGAAAAAGTCAGACATTGAAATTGATGTTGTCACCACTGCTGAAACTCACAATGATTTGGAATCGCCAGTTGCATCACGAGTGGAACCTTTGTTTGAGAACATTGCCACATCTCCTGAAACCAAGCTTGAAATATTCCGCATTCCTGTCACCAAACCTCGCGACAAGCGACACATCATCAAAGCAAACTCCATAGGTGCATTGAGTAAATTTGAGAAGGTCCTTGGGTTTTATGACTCAAAGGGGAGACAGAGGATGTGCAGATCGTGTGGAGAAGACAGCGAAGGAAAGAAGAATTGCGTCGAAATAGCATGCAGCTTGCAACAACGGATGGAACGGATTGAGCAGAAGCTTGAGGATTTGAAGCAAGTTATTGTTTCAAGCTCAGAAGCTGGTGACTTTCCAAGGATGGAAAGTAAAGCTAATACGCCTTCCCCTTCGACAGCCAAATTGCTTTTGGAGGCTTTGTCGGGGGTAACAGCTCGTCCGAATCACACAAAATCTGAAGCACGTGCTGCTGATGATGTCAGTGTAAATAAAACGTCCACCTCACCTGCAACAAACAGCTCTGATAAAGTAGAAAAAATAGTTTCTGCTGATCCCGAACATAAGAATTCCACTAAAACTCCATTGGCTCATGATAAACCAAGTTCTCCTCCCAACGTAACACAGAAAAAAGTAAAAGATATGGGAATGTCTACATTTTTTAAGAAGCCAGAGGAAACAAATCGAAAAGGGAAAGAATCCGATGTACCAAAACCTGATGAGAAACCTACAAACCATTCTACAAACTCAAAAGATCTTTCCGTTCCAAGAAGTGAACAACTTCCACCTAATGCTGTAGTCATTACCGCCAAGGACCCTGGAAAAGTGTATGATCTACTGGGTGTATATCAGTATCAACCTGCTAAAGAAGTTGCCACGGCAACCACTGACCATGTACAGCAGGATGAAAAGCCAATCGTAAAGGATCAACTTCACATACCTGCTGCACCTTCATTTCAAGCATACGTTGAAGATCCTGTTGCAGAGGGTGATGAGTATCAAAAGACAGTTGTAGTACTAACCTTATCTCCTGAATCAGGAAGTGCAGTGAACTATCAGCAAATTCCAACTGCATATGACCCAACATTCCAGCAGTACCCTGTAGCTTACCTTTCACCTGTGAAAGAACAGACACATTTTGAGGAAGCTGTTATGCTTCCTGACGGCAACATAAAACTATTCCCAGAGGATCAGATTGCTTACGAGGATCATCCAGCAGTCGTTGTGATACAGCAGCCGCAGACACACGCTGAAAGCATTGGGACGACAGACGAGACGAAACCACATGGGGACAATCTACCATCACCGTGGCTTGTGTACCCAATCTGCTTCCTGAGCCCGGTCCCACCAGTACCGACACATGCTGGAAATGGTCCATTGCCTTCCGATGCTGCTTCAGGTATCCAGGCATTTCCTCAACTACTTCATCTTCTTTCGCAATTCTCCTTAGGGCAAGATCTGCAACAGAAAAGAGCATCGACAGACGAGCAACCCGTAGACTCGACAACAGATAAAAATCATCCTCTTGTAAAGAACTGCTTCTTTTATCCTTCACCAGTCCCATTCCAGCTTGACCCAGGGCAGCTGCCGTTAACTCTTCCTCCATTGTCGGCAACAGGAAAGTCAGCAAAGAGTTTACGTTTAGAAGCATTGACACAGTCTCCACTTGAAAAGTCACTTAACACCTCTCATGGTAAACACAGTGATCATAAACATGAAGAAAAGCCACACAATCACTTAACTGAAGGTCACCACGGAACTTCAGGGTCAAAAGCCAGATCTGATTCTTCAGGGCAAGGTAAGAATCACTGATAATCATCTATGAACATCAGCTGCTTAGTGACATATTTATTTATCCATAAACTTAACAATCATTTTACTGAAAATATTATTCTGTAACTTACTAACTACAAAATATACACGATTTTGTCATTTGAGTTTATTTTATGATTTAGAAATGTTAGATTTATATAATAATGACAATTACTGTGCATAAAATTTGTGTTTGTAAGGACAGTTCATGTATAAAATTGAAGAATTGTGTACAGTAGTTTACAAGCAATCCAGAACTTGCTTAATCTGATTCTTCAATGTTATCAGATCTTGTTTAATCTGATTCTTGAATGTTATCAGAGCTTGTTTAATCTGACTCTTGAATGTTATCAGAACTTGTTTAATCTGACTCTTGAATGTTATCAGAACTTGTTTAATCTGATTATTGAATATTATCAGATCTTGTTTAATCTGATTATTGAATGTTATCAGAATTTATTTAATGTGAATCTTGAATGTTATCAAAAACTTGTTTTATCTGATTATTGAACATTACCAGAACATGTTTGAGTTATAATTTATCTGTCTAAATTATTTTTAAAAACTACTGAATTTCATTTTCCAGTTTTGGAACATGTATTTTGCCTCCATAACAAAGAAATAAAAAAAATAGTAATCAATTCAACTTTTTATTATTTTTTCAATAACAGTCAACTTACAAAGGTATTTACTACCAGAAATTCTGAGATTGCCATGTGGAATACAAATATACACACTGTCAGATTAATCAAATTGCAAGTAAAATTAAGATTGAATTATTTGAAGCTTTAGCAACTAATAACCATGCTTCTCCTGACAATTCATACAATAGGTGTATCCAGTGGATGGAACAAAAAAAAGTGCATTTGTCTGTGGACATTGTCTAAAAAGTACTAAGTCAGGTGTCATTGAGTAAGCAGTACTTTATACAGAGAATGATGCTGGTAGAGCATCTACTGCAGGCAAAGATATAGGTGAATATATAGTATGCGTTACAAAATATGTTCTAAACCAGGAACACACAAATGTGCTAGTTTTTTAGGCTTATATTTTGATCTACAAAATTCAGTCTTTTTTCTCATGTTTCTGTTTTCTTTCACTACAATATTAATATATTCCACTTGTACATTTTTCTCCACATCATATTTCATAACAGTTCCATATGGCATGGTGAAATAAAACTATAAAAAAGACTAAAAAATACATGTGGATGGACAGTAATGATACTTTTAATGCAAGTTTATCAGCACATATCTACATTCACCCTTTTCCAAGATGTAAACATCAACTAAGATAAGCAAGCATTAGCATTGAATTAGCTACACTAAACATATATTCTGATTGGCCAAAAGTAAAATATTTTCTCCAATTAGCAATTAGATTTTTCTTTTCTAGTGATACCTGATATACAGCATGTAACGAAAGTCCGGGAACACTTTAAAAAAATAATTGTAGCCAAACGAGTAGCATTACAAAGTACATCATTTTAAAGAGTAAAGTTGTAAGTTTTTTCTCATTGCAGGTGTTACGTGTAGTTCCATATATCGTCGCTAGGTGATGTCATAATCAAGATGGCGCTTTCTGGAACTGAGAAGGCTTTCTGCGTGCTAGAATTTGTCAAAACAGAGTGTGCAACGGATGTCCAACGAAAATTTAGGATGAAGTATGGGAAAGCAGCACCAACCAGGAAGGCAATCTACAATTGGCATGTAAAGTTTGTTGAAACTGGGTGTTTGTGTGTCAAGAAGAGAAGTGGTCTGCTCTATAAGCAGAGCTTCACGAGAGTTGGAAATGTCAACAATGACTGTGTGGCGTTTTTTTGCATAAAAAAATTAAACATGAAACCATACAGACTACAGTTAGTGCAAAAGTTATATCCTCAAGACAAAGACCAGCTCCAGAAAGTGCCATCTTGATTATGACACCACCTAGTGACGATATATGGAACTACACGTATCACCTGCAATGAGAAAAAAACTTGCAACTTTACTCTTTGAAATGATGTACTTTTGTTACTTTGTAATGCTACTCGTTTGGCTACAATAAATTTTTTAAAGTGTTCCCGGACTTTTGTTGCATGCTGTATTTATATCAGAGATAGGAGAGAAAATGTTTGTTTTCTATTTGAAACTGGTTAATTCTGTTTGACATAATAGGTACAACTTTTCTTTTCTCATTTCATAACAAAATATGCATTGCTTTACATTATATCAACATGCACTGTTATTTTTAACATCATCATCATCATCATCCTTCACCATTTCCTGCCTCTGGCTGATTTGGCATAGAAGTCAAGCCTCTCCATTTTCTTCTGGTCTTCCACCACTCCTCTTTCCACAGTGTTCCAATCTTGTCCTCTTCTCCTAACACTCCCCACTTTCTGCTCTTTCCACCGACATCTTGGTCTCCCCTCCTTGTGCATTGTTAACTCCTACAGGCAGTCTCTCTGCACCCATCCATTTCATGTGCTCTGAACCATCTCATCTGTACCTGATCTATTCTGTCCTGAAGCTTCACTAAAGGTGTTATTTTAAACACCTTTCAAGAATTGGTTGTCACTTATACTTTTCATGCGCTTGTATCGCTGAGATTTCACTACAATTCAGTGAATACTCCTCAAGATCCCTGTATTTTGTTTATTTATAATAGCTATCGAAACATTGTACCAAAAAGTTTCTTCAGTAAACAAGAAATTGTGCTAATTGCAAACAAGACAACAAGTATACATTATATGGTTCTTCCGCCTACTTTAGCATGCCCTGTGGGACAGAAAGTTTGTGCAGATGGTTCATGGTGCTTGAAACATTCCCAATGGTGCAATGGTGAGGTTGACTGCCCAGACGTGAGTGACGAACACCACTGCACCTGTAAGGAGAGGGTGGAGAAAGGAAAGCTCTGTGACGGCTACTTCGATTGCCCTACTGGAGACGACGAGCTGGGTTGCTTTGGTAAGTTAATGCATTCACAAGAATATTGTTTTAGGGGAGAATATGTGGTGTAGTGGTACATTTTTACGTTTCCAAGCTAAATAAACGTATACAGTGGAACCCCTATTTTACATTCCCCATTGTTTTATATTTTCCCACATTATACATTCAACCTCCATGGTCCCAATATAGGAAATACTATAACATTTTCCTGCAATATAAATTTTCAACTTGATTCCCTGAAAAATGTAAAGTCAAGGTTTCAGTATAAAACTTCTCTAACAATAATAATGTAATGAATAAGGCTGATCCGATATTGATACCAATGTATTGGCTGATTGATTTGGTTTATTTTACTTCACTTTTCTGCCCCTTTTTGGCTAATTGTGAAGATGATGATGAGTGATGATATGATTAAATTGATGAAGAGAGACTCGCAAATGACACCCATGCTCAGGCTGGGATACGAAACCTGGGTTCCCTGGCATCTTTGCATGATGTGCTAACCACTTGACCATGGAGCTTGGCACCAATGTATTGGTATCGGAAAGTATTGGTAAGAATTAATCACTGATACTGACTGATTACTTTCCAAAAGCATTGTGGGGATAAATGGGTTTTGTGATTAAACAATGTGCGGTTGTGAATATTTTATAATTCCAATGGAAATATTACGCTAAACTAAATTTATAAATATTCTGAACTACTACGAATTGTTACAGTTTTCAAGTACTGATATCTGCACCAGTAGAAATTGTATGAGTATCGTCATCAGTACGTATAAAACAATAAATACATCAGATACCATCATTACTAGTGGTATCTGAAACTATGGGTTTTTCAAATCTACTTGTTGATACCTTCCGAAATCTGCTTTCATAAAATCAACTCTGATAATGAACCTGATCTACGGGGAGGCTGATGGCCATCACCCCTCCCAACTGCCAGTTTCTTTTTTTGGATATACAGGGTGTCCGGGCCTCAGATAAACAAAAAGAACATGCTATAACTTTCGAACGAATTGATAGAAATGTGCAAGCAAATACTCATTCAATAGGAAGTATCTTCAAGATTTTATAGCCAACATGGCAACACTGCAACTGCTACGCTGCATGATGGGAAATTGCAAAATCGTTAGGTATACAAATGAAAAGAGCAGAATTTCTTAAGCAGCCATGTTACAAGTTACAAATAATGAAAGGAAACTATGTATGAACTGTTCATAATCGTAGAAGAATAGCTGAAAGTGTTCATGTGTCAATAAATCTCAATATGAGCACCATTTGTAGCTGTACAGAAATCAAAATGATAATCTACCTCTTGCCACACATTGACAAGCATTTGGGGCATTATAAGCTGAACTGCATTATTGATAAGTTCTCTCAAATCTGCCACATTTCGAATTTTTGTTTGGTACATAATGTCCTTAATTAATCCCCAAGCAAAAAAGTCTAATGGCGTCAAATCTGGGGATCTTGGGGGCCAAGGAATCGGCCCACCTCATCCAATCCACTGTTCCCGAAATGTCCGATTGAGCAACGCTGTGACATCTCTGTGATAGTGAGGAGGGGCCCCATCCTGCTGGAAAAGAAAATCAGGAGGTGTCTGAGGAAGTACAAAGTTCTCAAACATGTCTAGGTAGACCTGTCCAGTCACTGTAGGCTTTATGAAAAAAGAAAAGGTCCTACCACGCCCTTCTTATGCAGTCCTAACCAGACATTAATTTTCAGTGTATCCCTTTCATATTCCATCAGCTGGTGAGGATTCTCACTACCCCACACACGACAATTATACCGATTTACCTTACCACAAACATGGAAGGTGGACTCACTAAAAAACACCAGGAAAATTTTCATCTTCTTCAATCCGGGTCAGCATTGACAGCGAAGTCTTTTCTCTTCTGTGGTTCATCTGGCTTAAGGTGTTGCAGCAGTTGCACTTTGTACGCATGCAAACGGAGACGTTTGTGGACAATATCGTCTACTGTTGAACGAGGAATCCCTAGTTACTTGCCTGTCTTACCGACTTCCGTGGACTCCTGCAGAATGAGTCCCGCACACGTTTGACTCTTCAGTTACGTGCTTCTTCGGATACTTCCCTGCACGAGACAGCAAACTGCCGGTTTCCTTTAGAGTCTTGTCCCACTCGTAAATGCTTTTGCATGTGGGAAGATCCACATTCCATTCCATTCTGACATGCCGCTGAACACTTGTAACGGATCATGAATAACAAAGTAAGCAAGCGCGCTCCGATACCTAACCATTTTGCAATTTCCCATATGCAGCATGCAGCGTGGCAGTTGCAGTGTTGCCATGTTGGCTATTAAATCTTGAAGATATTTCCTATCGAATGAGTATTTGCTTGCACATTTCTATCAATTCGTTCGAAAGTTATAGCATGTTCTTTTTGTTTACCTGAAGCCCGGACACCCTGTATTATTGTGCCTATTGTATATTTGAAGACTCAAATGTTCTGTCTTTTATCACCAAGTTTAATAGGTTCGAGAATATTTTTTAAAGTTTGATTTAAATCAACTTTATGCTCAGATAGGCTAATCAGAACTGGACCTACAGTTTAAATTTGCATCTGAACCTCTGTGCAGTGTACACTCACCTCAATTAGTACTTCGATAGTTTGTTTCTTTATACAGCATATTTTCAGAAAATACAATTCAATCTACAGGTGTATCAATATACGCTGTATAAAAACACAACTTATTACTAACTTTGTTCACCCTGTACCTTGAAAGGGGATCGAACCCGAGATTCCTTGAGACAATTGGTTGCCATGGCAATGAAGTAAGATAACAACATACAATAGTAACCATCTATTCCGGACCTGGACTCCTATTTTTGCAAAGAAACAATAATCTCTAGAACATGGAAGTCAACTTGGTTCCTTTTCACAGTGTGATATATTGTTTACATAAAACTGGGTTAGTGTAGGTTAGAAATGATTCTTGGTGAGGTGAGGAACCTGATTGAAATTCACCCCTTCCAACTGTAAGTTCTGGATCCGCCACTGCTCTGAGAAGGGAATGAAAGCTTGGACCTTTGTGTTTAGTCCAGTTTATTTTATTATTCTGGTACAGCTGAGTCCGATTTTAATATGTTTGTCCATCTTTACCTGTTATTTTGGTTATTTGCCCCTCTGTTCTGCCACTTTTGGCTAATCCTACCTAACAATAAGGTTGAGTATTAAAGATAACATGCAAAATACTAATCATGTTAAATCGTAAATAGTGTCATTATTGTTAAACTGTAAATAAACATGGCAGCTGATATTTTGCAAACTATTATTAAAAAATCGCCCAAATTAAGCTACAAAGAATATAAAAAATATTTTAAGTTACAATTATATAATACGTCCAGAATGTTTTATTTTCACTGGAATAAAATTTACTGAAATTATTATAGTTTCATTAACACACTCAACAAACATTTCCATAGTAGGTTCAGTATATAGTATCAGAAACAGAAAAACATATATTTTCATGTAATTTTTTATTTGCTTTAAGCAAACTGTTCAAATATTTTACCAGAAGAAGCTTTTCTATATAAAAACATATAACTATACGCATGGTGCAAAAAATCATACAAGCAATTCTAAGCATTTTTTTTAAAAAAAATAAAAAACTATTTAAATCAAAAAAATCTGATTTAAATATAAAATATAATAAAAAATGATTTCTTAAATAAAAATCATGGTTTTCATCCACCCTGGGATCAAGTCGCTTGATTAAAAACTGCCTCATGGCCGTCAGCTGTCTCATTTTAACAATGCACGTTACTACCCACAGCCTGCAGCCCTGGCCTTGCTCTGGATTATAGCTAAGAGAAATACCATATCAAAGAGATAGAAGCATGGGAGTTGATGAGATGAGCTGATGCTTGTAGTGCACATAATGTATTTTGCTTTGATGGAGGAGTTTACAGTCAAAGGGAAGGATTATCAATGGGAAACCCTCTGTCTTCAATTCTAGCCATCATATGTATTCACTACTAGCTGATTGCCCAGCGTTGCCCAAGTATTTATTTATCCCAATCTTCTATTAGACAGGAAAATAATGAATTCTAACTATAGTGGAAAATGTAACTAATTTTATTTCATCCTGAATGTCGCCAATTAGCTTAACGACTCTGAAAACTATGGATTCGACGCTAATATATGTCATTTCTGACATTTTATTTTTCACCCCCTCTCACCCCCCATGCCGATAGGTGATGAACTTGGAGTTGAACGGCATTCATAGTGTCACTATTCATCTTAGAGATCCCGAAAACTATGGATTCCACAATAATATCGGTCGTTTTAAATTATTTTTGCATGTCACCCCCTACCCACCCCCACCCCTAGGGGTGCCAGTGGTGTCTTACCCCCACAGTATTTCTTTCCAGATTCCAAGTGATATGTGTACCAAGTTTGGTTGAAATTGCTCCAGGCTTTCGAGAGTTATGCCATAACAAACATACATACATATACACATACATCCATTTTTATATATTAGATATTGAAAAGGCATAGATCTTGTATCTGTAATAATTAGGAACTGTGGTTATGCAAACATTTAAGAAATTACTTGAATGAGGTTGAGTGATGAAATTGATGAAGGGAGCTCACAAATAGCACCCATGCACATACTAGGATTCGAACATGGGAACTTTGGTGGTGAGCATGACTACATAAAAAGCCACTTCCCAAGCTTGAATTTTAGCTGCAAAAGGGTACAATATGTAAGAGTGTTGCAATATCAGGCACTAGGAAAGGGGGACAGTGCACATAAGTAAATTCATTTCCCTCTCATTCTTTACAGGAAGTTATAACTGTCTCTGTAAATATTGTTGTTGCAGGCTGCCAACCCAATGAATTCAGTTGCGATGACTTCACATTGAGGGATGTCACGCCTTCTTGCATGCCTCTGAATAAGCGTTGTGATGGGATACCTGACTGCCCCAATGCGAAGGATGAAAAGGACTGCTCCCTGCTCTCAGAATCACTCTTTGACAATCATCAGGTGAACACACAAATCTTTTTAAATCTTGTTCTCATTGTTCTTAGATGTAATAAGTAGATAGTAGAGAAGTGACTGAAATCTGAACCTACAGACAGTATAATCCTCTGTAGGGTTGTGTGAATATGTGCTGAGTGCCACTTTCTCTCAATATGAAGCCAAGTTTCTTTTGTTTCTTTTTGAGAGGGGGGGGGGGTCTTCTTTCAAAATGACATGGCAAATTCAAATTGAGTGTCGGGCCTCCTCGATGGTGCAGTAGTAGCATCGTCACCTTGTAATCAAGGGGTCCCAGGTTCGATACCCGGTGCAGGCAGGTTTGGATCCCACTTTAAGCTGTAGGTTCAGTCTCGATTAGCCTTAACTGTGCACAAAGTAGACTTAAAACACCAACTCAGACAACTCAAATTGAGTGTAGCTATACTTAAAATTACATTTTATGTATTTAAGGTAATAACGTGCAATGAGAAATTTACATCTCAAACTTATGTAAGATTTTATTTCTGGGCCAGGTGCCTATGTTCTCTCTTTGAATCCTGGCCAAGGTATCAACACACTACATTTCATTTCTTCCTTTCATCCACATCATTGCAATTAACCTGGAAAGGTAGAAGAAAACAATATACGGTAACAAGAAATACACATTCTCTTTCAGGATTTCATGGTTTCCTATACACAAGGCTATTTGTATGAAAACTGGATGGGCGTTTGGTATCCTTCATGTTTAATTGGAGCCGAAGACTGGGCTCGTGAAGCGTGCCAATCAGAAGGATGCGATATGTCACAGTAAGCTTTCTCTTTCTTTGTTATATAAATTTCATGTATGCCAGAAATATTAGGGATGGGACAGTTATTTGATACTCTATCGATATCAGCCGATATAGGCATATTGGTATATTGGTTTGTTGTTAAAATTACCGATTATTTTACTGATCCGATGTACCTATAAATATCTTAAAATAATTTAGTGCAAAATTCTGCCATCTTGTTATAATTTTTATGGATAATCTTCATGCCCTACTTTTTAAAAAGTTAATGTCTAAATATGCAACTTCTTTTGTGTTGCAGTCACGTCAAAACATGGATTTATTAATTAGGTCAATGATCCATTCAGGTTCCTCAAGGACCATTTGGAATTTTCTATCGGAATATCGGTTATCGGTATTGGTAAATTATATATTGGTCCATCCCTAATTAAATATTTTACAAATACATTCAAATAATAGCATAAAATATATTGAATCTAATAATATTCTCATAAAATATATGGAAAATATTTAACAAAGATCTTCAGTATATGCATTTGTAATATAAGAAATAAATTACGAAGTTTGAGGCTTTCTGTTGTGAAGAGTAAATATGTGAAAATGTTTTGTTTAAGTAGTATATTTATTTTTCAATTTCCTCCTCACTGTAAATCTAACAAGAAACATGCATAGAGATGGCACATTAAGTTTCTTGCTCTTAGCCATTTTGTTACTAGGAATTTGGACAATTTGCCTCCTTGGCACTGCTCAGTCTCCCTTACAAAGTTCCTAGGATCGAACCCCAGCCTGCCTGACCCTGTGGCCGAGTGGTTAGCACATCGCGCTGCGACGCCAAGGGTCCCGGGTTCGAATCCCGGTCGGGCTTGGTTGTTTGTGAATGTCCATTCATCAATTTCATCACTCATCCCATCTTCGCAAATTAGCCCAGAGGCACAAAAAGCGAAGTAAAATAAACTAAATCAATCAATCAATCGAACCCCAGCCTGGGTATGGGTGGTCTCTCTTGAGTGTCTCTTCATCAATTTCATCTAATCATCACTCATCCTCATAGTCACAATTAGCCAGAGCAGAAAATAGACAGATTTGGACAGATTATATTGTTCTTTACTATAATTTCCCAATATACAGATGGATATCAAGTGTATCTGTTCATCTTCAAATTTACTGATAAAATACAAATCTTTTGATTTCATTTTGATTTGGTTTATTTTACCTCGCATTTCTGCCACTTTTGGCTAATCGAAACGATGAGGATGAGAGATGATATGATTAAATTGATGAAGGGACACACACAAATAACACCCATGCTCAGGCTGGGATTTGAATCCGGGACCCCTGGCATTGTGGTGTGCTGTGCTAACCACTTCGCCATGGAGGCCAACAAAAATACCAATCTGATATTTCTATAAATAGCCTAAAATTGAGTGTACAATTGTGCCATTTTGTAGTATTTCATTCCCTGTACTGGCAAAGGAGTGATGTTGCAATGAAACAAACATTCCATTAAATTATGACTTCAAAATATTTCAAAGATGGCTACTGGTTGGACTCTCCTCTTTGTGTTTATTATGCATGACTGAGATGATGTCATATAAAAGAAAAAAGACTTCGTCCAAATGACAACCAAGTGACAAGTGGCATATGCAAAACTTGCCTTGCCACTCCAGAGTGTGAAGAGAATGAAATTTCACTTGGATGTGACAAGCCACTTATCACTTTAGTGTAAAATCTCCCTTAAGTTGATAAGTGCTAAGATTTTACTCTTTTAACATCAAGATTCAGTTTAACAATAATTTCTCTTCTTTCCTTTGCAGACAAATGGACATAAGAAGCATTTCTCCAAAAGATTACGCAGGCCAGTTTCTGCAGTCACCTTTAATACTGGGAAGCCGTCCTGTAGCATTCCCTTCCTGCCCTGGTAACGGAACGATAGCATTTGTGGTGTGTCCAAGGATTGAGTGCGGAAAGAAAGCAATAAATGTAGAGGAGGACCATTTGATAGTTGATGGTTCCGCACTGGCCAAAGGAAGACTTCAGCCAGTGGTGTCAACCCGTGTGGTTGGAGGAAGGCAAAGCTTGCCTGGTGCATGGCCGTGGGTGGTTGCAATCTACAGGAATGGAATCTTTAGATGCGGAGGGGTGGTGCTTAATGATAAATGGATTCTCACTGCTGCACACTGCATGGAGAGGTTGGTTAAAAATATTATTTTACGAGGGACGTTCCGAAAGTAAGTTTCGTCAATTTTTTCTTCACAGGGAAGCTTTACTACAAGCAGAAGACTACAATGTCATAACAAAATACAATGTTTTGGCTATTTTTTCACATAGTCACAACCGACATTGATACATTTTTCGTACCGTGAAATCAATTTGAAGAAACCCTCCTGGTAAAAATTGGTGGCCAACGATTTAAGGAAGTTCTTCACAGCCTGTTGCACTTCTACGTTGCTTCTGAAGTGACGTCTCGATTGTGCTGACTTTAACGCAGAAAAAAGGTGGAAGTCTGATGGGGCAAGATCGGGGATGTAGGCTGGGTGATTCAATCTCTCCCATCCCAAACGACAAATGTGTTCTGCAGTGACCCTTGCTGTGTGGGGCCTTGCATTGACGTCCAAGAACAAAACTCCTTGACTCAAGAGCCCTGGTCTCTTGCGTCCAATGGCGAACTTCAGGTTGCTTAGTGTGTGGCAATAGCGTGCCGCACTTTCATTTGTGACCACATTTCCAGCACACGTCTTTCTGCCATTCTGGTTTGCACTCGAATGAGCTCGGGCACATCGGTCTGCTGCTTATCTCTATTCTTCGGAACTCTGCTCTTGCGCCATCGCTCCTCTGCTCTCGCTCCTCCTGTTGTGAATTCAGGAAAGATTGTCTTTTGTTATGGCAATGTGTTTTTTCACTTTGAAATACAGCTTCCCTGTGAAAAAAAAAATACGAAACTTACTTTCGGAATGTCCTCATACTATCAATCAGTGTTCTTGAAAACAATAATGGCACACATAGTACACAAACTGGCACTATACAGTCAACCTACATTAGTCACAACATCAACAATGCATTGAAAATTACACGAATTTTATGAATTTTATGCATGTGCCTTTTTACAAAAGTATTCACCCCTTAACTGTAGTAAAGTTTGCTTACTAAGACAGAATTATTCTGCAACACAAAGTTATAATTTCGCATTTGACATTTGCCTGTTTTGTGGACTAATATACAGTGTGTTCCTATGCAGTACATTGAGTACAAGCATATTATTAATACAACAATATTTATAATAGAACAGTGTGAAAATGATGCTTGTGCTTTGAATATTTAAAACATAATACCACATCGAAGTATTATTTAGACATTATTAACGACTTAATTCTGATCCTCTTTCTACGGATTGGTGACAAGGTTTTACAGAGAACTTGCCATCTGTCACGATCTTCTGCCGATCTTCTGCCAACTTCCTTCCTTCACTCCATGAGATGTTTCTCCTGCTCAGGATATCCTTCACTCCCGACATTATTAATACTGAGAATATTATTTGTCTCAAAATGCAATTATAATACTTATACCTTCAGTCACTTTATCAAAATGGAAACCCATATTTCCCAATTTTGACAATTTCTGATTTTCAAAATGCCTTGCACATATTATTAGTCATTTCATGCAGATCACATTGGCATGAACAACTTGTATACAGTAATTATGTGACTCTTACAGAAATGATAGTATTGTGAATAAACTGAATATTTTTTTTAGATATTTCTTTGCATACTAACAACAATTTTACTTTAATACTTTCACAGAGTAGCTCACTTGGCCTCCTTTTGCCATGTCACCTTGGGTGATGTGCCCCTCACTCCCTCAGCTATGGATCTGGTACTGATATGTGCATCTTGTATCTAAATAGGAGAGATTATGCTTAACTAGCTATGTTTATAAATTTAATTGATGGAAGATACATGACTAGCATGCTATTCATTGCCAGTGTGTTTTTCTACGTATTTCAAATGTATTCTAAGTAAGACTGAACTTGGGGTTTTATCGAGGATTTTTGAGTTGGGTGGGTGTAAGTTTGTCTTTAATATATTTAGAGCCAAAATTATGATAAATTAGGCCTGTGTGAAAAATTTAAGGGGTGTGGAGGAAATTTGGGGGTGGGTTGGGGGCATGAGGATTAATTACTGACTGAACTGATTGATCACTATCAGAGAATATTGATTTATTTCTAACCCAGTGGCATATTCTCCATGTTGCCTGGTATACAGCCTATAAACAAACTTTTTTCATGTTTATAGAAATTGCCTGACTTCTGTATTTGTTTTTCTTGTATACCTGCAATGGTATATTATTTCTAATTAATATATAATAAATAAAGGGTGTCCCACTAAGAAGGACACATTTAAGATGTGTAAAATACCACTATATAATTACAAAATGGCAAATATTTTTACATCCTTACAATGGGTAAATGTTCCGATTTAACTATGAAATACAACATCCGGCATATGTCCCCCATGGCTTGCTCCGCAGGACTTCTCTCTCGATGAAATTTCCAATCACCTTTTCACACACTTGCACATCGATGTGTAAGTTTGTTGCACTGTTCGGGGTTTGTTTACATAGACTTTTGATTTCAGAAACCCCCAAAGGAAGTAGTCACAAGGAGTAAGGTCACATGACCTAGCTGGCCAGTCCTGGTCACAATTGCGAGAGAGGACTCAGCTCGGAAATTTCTCACGCAGCAAGGAAATTGTCTCATGGGAGGTGTGGCAGGTAGCGCTGTCTTGTTGAAACCACATGCATTCAGTGTCAATTCTGTTCAAATGCGGCCACAAGAAACTGCGAACCATATTGCGGTACGGTTCTCCATTAACTGTCGCAGCATTTTCATCATAGTCTTAAAAAAAGGTACGGTCCTATCACTCCACCAGCCCAAAATCCACACCACACAGTCACTCGTTGTGGATGCAATTGTGTCTCATGGATTTCTCATGGATTTTCTGTTGCCTAAATGCGACAGTTTTGTTTCTTGACGAAACAGTTTAAATGAAAATGTGCTTCATCACTAAACAATATTTTCTGTACAAAATCTTCATCCACCAGTTTCATCCCCAAAACACATTCAACAAACTGTCTCAGTTTCACGTGATCATTTGGTTTCAGTTCCTGAGTTAAATGAATTTTAAACGCATGCATGTGCAGATCTTTTGTGAGAATGCGATGCATGGAACTTTTCGAAATATTCACCTGTTGTGAACGACGCCGAATGGATTTTTTAGGACTCACCATAATACTGTCACGCACAATAGCGATGTTCTCAACAGACCGGTTAGTGCTGCCAACCCACACACAAGACATGTTGCGTAAATCAAACTTGACATTCTTAAATTGGAACATTTACTCGTTATACTGATGTAAAAATATTTGCCATTTCGTAATTATATAGTGTTATTTTACAAATATTAAATGTGTCCTTCTTATTAGGACACCCTTGTTATATACAATAAATAAGAATTGTTGCTGTTAACGAGGTCAAATTTCATAATACGCCACTGTTCTAATCGTCAATAGATTCAGAGTCTGGAGTTAAGTATGTACTCTTTACATGCTATTAATTTTATGCATAGCACAATTTTATGTTGTGGCTGATCTGTATTTTTAATTAGATTTCTCCTTTTCTAGGTACAAACATAATTATTATGAAGTACAAGCAGGAATGCTTCGTCGTCTGTCATTTTCTCCAATGGAACAGACTCGTACTGTGAGCCACGTGATTCTGCAGGAACACTTTGACCCAGTGGACATGACCAACGACCTAGCTCTCCTGAGGCTGAATTCTTCCCTGAAGCTGAACCGATGGGTGCGACCTATCTGTCTTCCGGAAGGGGATCTACCTCTGTCGGGAACCACCTGCACCGCTGTGGGGTGGGGAGCCATGAGGGAGCATGGGCCAGATCGTGAGTATTCAACCAGCTAAGTGGAATTTACATCTGTAACTTTTTTCAGGTCTTGACACAACTCATGTAGTTGTTTGAAGACGGGCTACTTAATCGTACAATATAAGTGGAGTTAGGGCATAAAAATGGAGCTGCGGTGGTCTAATTGGCAGGGCAATTGACTGCCACATGGGAGAAGCAGGTTCAATTCCCTGGCTGTGTGATCTAAGGTTGGAATTTTTCTGTCCTTGTCCCCACATAAAGCTTTTCCAGGGCTCACCCAGCTTGAAATCAATGGTGGGGGTGGGGCAACTCTGGAGAGTAAAGGCAGCTAGAGTGTTGTGCTGATCACATCACCTCCAAAATGGCCAAGATCGAGAATGTGTGAGCCCTACCCCCACATCACCTAAATGTGCCTTCATGCCACGGTGCTGTATGGATGGGGAATTTCACCTTTACCTAAAGACACAAAATTACTTTGTGAACAAATCTGTGATGTGTATTTGTAAGAAAGAAATTGAAGTGAGATTAAAAGTGATCAGTTCATCTAATATATATTTTTTAATCAGTATTCTTGCCTAAAAAGTGATTAACCTTGAAAATATAAACAGATACATTTTTGTTTCAATACTACAGTACTACAAAACATCTGAACATAAGCTAAATGACACTGAATTTGTATTTTAGAAAAAAAACAACATAAAATTAAGACTTTGAAATGATAGTAGAAAGTCAAGTTCGCAATAATTTAACAGCTTACATAGTCATGAAACTATTGGGAATATGTAGACAACAGAGAGAGCAAACCACACATAGCACATGCATGCGCTAGAAGGAATTTAAAGCAGAGGACATTTTGAAAACTGTTTTGCTGGCACCAGATAATGGCCCAGCCGAATCTTAATGATGAAAGAGCACAAGTCTAATGGAATGTTAAAAACTAAATGGAAATATTTAATTTGTTAGATGGCAACACTAAGCTCTCTGCATGTCTAAAAAAGACATATCAACCTGCAGATTGAGTAACACCTGTCCAATTGATTACTATTACATGACTCATAATGTAGTGTAAATTGTCATGCTTGAATGCTTTATGTTCTTTGCAGCTGATCACATGAGGGAGGTGGAAGTTCCCATACTGAAAAAATGCAAACACTCGGAAGACATTCTCGGGCACGAATTGTGTGCTGGGCTCCCAGAGGGAGGCAAAGATGCTTGTCAAGGTGATAGTGGAGGTCCCCTGTTGTGTAGGTATGTCATGATTTGCTTTGAAATTTCAAGATTGTTGTGGGTTCGAGTCTCTGTAAATATTCTTGTGCACTCAGTCAAGATTAGTATGAAATACAGCACCGTCTATTCAATACATTGTGCAGAACCATACTCACAAGTGTGAAAATTGCAACTGAAGCACATGGTACTCTTGCTAATAATGATGTGTTGCTCCTTCTGTGTAGAAGCTAATATCAGTGTGCTCCCACAGTTATTAACCCTTTCCACTCGAAACAAAAATACCATATATGACTCAGGATTTTTTCTGCATTTTAAAGTTTTAATTCATTACATCCAGTCAGTCATTTTTGTGGTTTACAGATCTTACCAATATTATTGAGTATAGAGTTGGGATAAATAAAATACACTTTAAAGTTTTAATGAATAGAAATATATATTTTGTACAGTTTGGTTGAAGAAACATATATTTACCTTGAGAATATTTTGTGATATTTTAACATGGTATGTTATCTTTCGAAACATTCAGCAGGTGTAGTCTGAGATTTTTTTTTTTAACATATTTTACAAAAATAGTCTCTCTCTTTCCATTCGGTATGCACATTTATATTATTACAAACAGTACAGTCCTAAATTTTCACAAGTACATAAAAAAATTGAAAAACTGGTGTCCATATCTAATGCTGCCAAATGGAATTTAGTTTTCCTGAGTACTAATATAGAGTGCTGAGTGTCCTGGAAGTTGAATTCAATCCGACAAACTAGTTTTAGAGACACTGGTTGCTATGTCGATGGACTGAGTCTGACTTATAAGCAGAAAGGGTTAATCCAAGTGCTCTATTTTTGAGGTTGCCTCAAGTGATAAGATTTTCGTGCCTTAGAAAAAAAGAGAAATTATGGTTTGTTATTGTTTCAATTAGTTAATTACATATATTTAACATTATTTTTTTTATCAATGTAATGTTTGGAGTTTTTAAATATGTACACATTGCCATTGCAGACAGGTCTGTTACTTCTTTCAGGAGAGACGATGACCGTGAGCACTGGTACGTAGGTGGAATAGTAAGCCATGGCGAAGGCTGCGCAAGGGCACATGAGCCTGGAGTGTACACAAGAGTCAGTCTCTTCCTTGCTTGGATAAAGATGAGTATGGGTGAGCATAAGTTTATTTTGCATTTGAGCGTGTGTGTTGGGTTTTGTTTTATATTATGAGCAATAGAGGAGATCTTTAGTCAAGTACCTCAGATTATTACTAGCTTGTCTTGAGTTTTTGCCACAGGATATCTTTGTGTAAAGATGATATTCTGCCAAAACATGCAGGAAAAAATTTCCTTGGTGGCTTTTTTGATTTTTAAGCCTCCCCTTTGATTGGTTGATTTGGTTTATTTGACTTCACTGCCACTTTTAGCTAATCGTGAAGGTGAGGATGAGTGATGTGATGAAATTGATGAGTGGACACTCATAAAGAACACCCATGCTGGGATTTGAACCTGTGATCCTTAACAATGTATCATGCTGTGCTAACCACTTCATCATTGAAGTCAGCTAGCCTCCCCTATATAAAGATATATTTAGGAGGGGTAGTGTGTTTTCAGATTTATTGCACACACACGTCTGCAAGTTTTTACTAGTCCATAAACTTCATCTGTGAATCATCTATTTTGGGATCCAGATATTTTTTTTTTTTATTGTACCGGGTGGCCAGAATTAATGTTACGAAACTCAGAGCCCTCTGTAGCCTATTTGAGGCATCGCAGAACTCTGAAATTTGGTGAATCCACTATGCAGACCATGGGGAAGAGGATGACGATAAAAAAGTTCAATTTTCTGCCACCAGGTTGAAATGTGGCACTGTACTTCCATGATGTGTTGTAATAATGATATAAACTGCTCCAATTGGTTATGGATTTGCCTTTACCTTGCAATCTTGCAATAAATGAGAGATTATTTTCTCGCAACTTCCAGCCACTAACAAATGTCTTTCTAATTAATAACTCAGCTAAATCACTTAACGCGAGTGCTGAACAAAAGTTCGAAAGTGATCACCATGCCATTAAATAAGAAAGAACGTTTATTGCTGGTGAAGTTGTTTTATGAGAACGGTAGTAATAGCTGCACTGCAAGGTTATCGTCATGCGAAAGGACTTACAAAGGGACCCATGACGATGCATGGGTTAAGAAAGAGGTGAAGAAATTTGAAGAGACTGGAGATCTGGAAGGGGCCGCCAGCAGATTGCAGAAGAAGTTGTCACCAAAGTGTCTGTTGCAGTGGCGGATAGAGCTCTTGTTCCCGATATTGGAGCACTTTATGTCTTTATTACAACCCATCATGGAAGTACAGCGCCACATTTCAACCCGGTGGCAGAAAATTGAACTATTTTTTTTATCGCCATCCTCTCCCCATGGTCTGCATAGTGGATTCACCAAATTTCAGAGTTCTACGATGCCTCAAACAGGCTACAGAGGGCTCTGAGTTGGGTAACTTTAATTCTGGCCACCCGGTATTTACTCAGCATTATGAGAATCAGACCTGTAATGAAGTGTAATATTCCATTTAAAAAGCTGTATTAGTAATTATAAAAAATTGTGACCTCGCATCATGTTATATAAAAACCACATTGCACACTTGTATCATCAAAAAGGACAGACATGTCAGGGAGTTTAGTTTTGGAAAGATTAAATAACTTTTGAACTGAAAGAACAACATTCATTACATAAGTATTATTTTACATTTCAAATTATGTCAGTTTTATAATTAATAGAAATTCTCTGATAACTTAGAATAGAGTGCCTGGTAATCAATGCATCCTTTCAGTTGTTTGGTGTCACTGAAGTCTTATCTTGGTTAGTTTCTGTGCATAAAACGAGCATTCGAACACTTGTGTTGAAGTACTAATTCACGTGTCTACTCCACAGATGATTCTAAGCTGACTGTAAGCATGCGACCAAGAACTAAATGTCCTGGAATGGAGTGTGATTTGGGTGCCGGGCGCTGCTTAGCAAAGAAAAGATTGTGCGATGGGATAGTGGACTGTTTCCGGGCAGAAGACGAGACAGACTGCTCCCTTCCATCTCGTCATATACACAAAACAGCACACGGGAGATCTTTTGTGGATGATTTTGATGACCGGGACATGTTTTCAGAAAAGGATGTGATCATAACAAAGAAGATCGTGAAACATAAAGAGCATGGAATGGTGCATCATAATTTCCACCACCATCACCACTCTAATTTTAGGAGCAAGGAAGATGTTGAAGACCATGATGACAATTTTCCAACACCATGCAATGCCTCTCTGTTCCATGATTCAAAAGAACACTCTCATGAAACAACTGAAGACTTTCACAAGGTACACCCTCACAAGAGGATAATAGACCTACCTGATCTAAGTAGTGTGTCCCTTAAAAGAAATAAAACAATCATTGAACGAAAGGCTGATGGAAAAACTGTCAAGGATGAGCATCATAAGAAAGTTGAAGTGGTACACGAGACAGAAATGGCATCAAAGAAACCTACTGAACACAAAATTGAGAAGCAAATTGCCATTCAAGCACGTGTTGCAAATGAAACTGATATCACTAAGAAATCGACTGACTCAATAGGCATGCAAGTAGTTGCAAATGGTACCTTACAAACTACCACACTAGCAACAGATGAAATTATGATGGAGAGTACCACTAAAACAGCTGAGGTTACCACAGAAAGTAACAGTCAAAGATTAGCTGCAATTACTGCAGAGAGCACCACTCAAGCACCTGAAAGTACAACACAGAGTACCAGTTCAACAACAGCTGAGGTTACCACTCATAGCAGCAGTCAGGCAACATCTAAAGTTACCATAGCCAGTGACAGTCAAGCAACTGCTGAAGTTACCACAGTCCGTGGCAGTCAAGCAACTGCTGAAGTTACCACAGTCAGTGGCAGTCAAGCAACTACTGAAGTTACCACAGTCAGTAGTAGTAGTAGTACCACACATAGCATTAGTCAAGCACCAGCTGAAGTTACCACACATAATAGTAGTCAAGCACCAGCTAAAGTTAGTCGAGCACCGGCTGAAGTTACCACACATAACAGTAGTCAAGCACCAGCTGAAGTTACCACACATAGCAGTAGTCAAGCACCAGCTGAAGTTACCACACATAGCAGTAGTCAAGCACCAGCTGAAGTTACCACACATAGCAGTAGTCAAGCACCAGCTGAAGTTACCACACATAGCAGTAGTCAAGCACCAGCTGAAGTTACCACACAAAGCAGTAGTCAAGCACCAGCTGAAGTTACCACACATAGCAGTAGTCAAGCACCAGCTGAAGTTACCACACATAGCAGTAGTCAAGCAACAACAGAACAATCACCACAACTGGCCACCAACTCAACTGAACTTGAAATAACTTCACAACTGGAGGGAAAATTTGTGTGCAACTGGTAAGTTTAAGAATTAATTGTTAAATTGAATAAAATTTGCTAGATCCTCTTATTTTAAATATGTGTGGAAGGGAGAAGAAAAGAAGAGAAGAAAAGTAATAGATATTTTTATAGCCTCCCTTCCATTCCTATTTATTAGGGAATAAGGAGTTTCCAAATATCTACTGGTAGGTGGAAAATAATCAATTTGCAGGTGATATTGTGATTGGCGAGCAATATTTTGATTGATGGCCTGGTCCTTGAAATCTATCACAGTCACCAGCAATCTGAAGCAGTCACACACAGATTGTTTAGTGAATGAACATTTGTTCAACTATTAGCTAAGTGACCAGAAATAAATGTAATGG
Source organism: Lepisma saccharinum (assembly GCF_977018435.1). Classification (NCBI taxonomy): domain Eukaryota; kingdom Metazoa; phylum Arthropoda; class Insecta; order Zygentoma; family Lepismatidae; genus Lepisma; species Lepisma saccharinum. The sequence continues at coordinate 25,027,301 of NC_139248.1, forward strand.
TTAACTTTCCCGTAAGTGCCAAAATGTCAAACTATCTTCCACACAGTACACTCTGGCCTTCCTTTTGCAGAATAATGAGGCTCTAACATCTAGACTCTCAGCCAGCATAATTCTCTGTAAAATTTGTGTTGTGTGGTGTCCATGTGTGTGTGTGTGTGTGATTGTCCTCTTATCAATTTGATCTTATCACCATTCATACTCATCTTCGTGATTAGCCAAAAGTGGTAATCAAAGATATAAATGTAATCTTTCCTATCAAAATGACATGACAAAATGCTGATGTTATTTCGTCACTGGTTTGTCACTTGGACTGGGCTATTTTCTCAAAAGCAAGCATCTTGTCAGCTTGAGCTGTTGGTTGTTCATGCACAGTAAATGCTTTTCTATGGACTGAAAGCACCCGTGATGTGTGTTGCTTCAGTCTAAAAGCTTCTAGAAACTAAAATCTAGAAGTCTAAAAACTTCAGAGAGGAGTTTGAGTCACCACTCAGAGTAAAACATGAGGAGATCCAAGACTTTTGCTGAAGAGAGCCTAGTCACTTGCTCAGGGTTGTCCACATGTTGCTTCACTTGCATCTAACTTGGACTGAGCCATTTTCTCAATAGCATGCATGGTGTTCCCTCAGTCTTGTGGTCATGCATACACACACGAATGCTTGTCACTTTGGTGTGAAATCCCATGTTGTGTGTCACTCATCGCTTAAGGGAGCTCTCAGACTGAAACAATGCATGACAAGGGTTGGGGGGGGGGGTACACTGAAACGACAAGCAGCACAAGGCCCATCAGTCTATAAGCAAGCACCGTGCATGTGCAAAGAACAGACCAAGACGATACGATGCATGCCATTGAGAAAACAGCTCAGTTTGAAGAGACATGCAAGCAACTATGCAGCTTATCCTATTTCCTTCAATTTGAAAGTTTGTGTTTATTACTGAGGGTTAATTTCCAAGTGACGTGTGGTGCTTGTGTTTCTTTCAGCTTCAGTCTAAGCTTCTTAGATACACAGAGACGTGTACATGAATTGTTTGGTTGCTGTGCCACTGATTGACACTAAATAACTTGTGTTACATCTAGTGAGATTAATCATAAACTGTAAACACTTTTCATTAAGTACAGTGGGATCCATGAGTATTACCCTGCAAATTGTCCATGACTATTTTTATTAATTTTTTTTCTTACATCCTATGTGTTTTTAAGAGATGCATTTTTATGTATGCTGGTGCAGAAGTTGTCAACAGCTTGTTCTGAGATTTCTTTTAATTCTTGAAGCTCTTATTGGGTCAAATAAAGTGCACGAGCATGGTGATGGACAATTTGCACGGTAATACTCATGGATCCGACTGTACACCAATATTTTCATTGCTTTAATTGTTAGGAAAGGTAAGGGCAAAAAAAGAAGAAAAAAAAGACTATTTACATTCTTCTATACTTTTGATGGTGTAACACAAATTAAATTCAAAATATTCTTGCTTAGGAGTTCTGAATATAATTTACTTATCTTGAATTGCACACAAGAAACCGTAATAACTGTTAGTTGGCTCTTGATAAAAAAGGTAAAGTGCTCCCCTGTGCTTAGCACCATGCCATAAAGGCGTATAGGGGGTGTGGGGGTAACGCCCCACACTTTCTTGATCCGATCGTGAGTGCGGTTATGTGATCAGCATCACGCCCCTGACCACCTTTACCCCCCAGGGTTTCCCCCAGGTACCCATGTTATTCGATGCTGGGTTTTTCGCCGGGGCTGCTTCCAACGTTAGAAAAGTTCCCGGATTTGAACCGGCCTAGTGGGCTCTTGATAGCTGTATATTCTTTCCATGGTGTTTTCTTCATTTCACTTACCCTCTTCATTGTCCTGAGAACATAAGCATAAGTTCTAGAGTGCAATAACCTATATTTTCCCCTCTATTTTGAAGTTCGAAATACGAGACAGGGTGGCTCAAATATGACTACCGAGTACTGAATATTGAAATATAGGAGTAAGATAAATGAAATCAAACCTTCATTGTTCGGAAGAATTACATTACACAAAACAATACATTGTAACATATGTACACATGAAATTAAAATATGTTCCTAATTTTTAGTAGGTTAAACATTTTGTTTATTACTGGTGAAATGTACAGAAAAGTAATTCTAAGAGTAACTTCCAATTTTGTTACACTTTACCTGAAAAAAGTGCTACAATTCCACGGATCCCGGATTCGATTCCCGGTCTGGGCATGGGTGTTCTTTGTGGGTGTCCTTTCATCATATCATCACTCATCCTCATCTTTTCAATTAGCCAAAAGTGGAAGAAAAGCAAAGTAAAATAAACCAAATCAGTGAAAAAATTACTAGTTATAGTTACTTGAAAGAAGTAGCTGTTATTTGTAAGTGCATTTCTTTCAATTCATTTTTTGGTTCCGTGTGACTTACTCACTATCATATATAAGCATAAAATCGAAAATCAACCTGTCCATACATATACCTTGATCCTTTCTAAATGATGAAGCTTTACATAGGCACATAATAGCAGACTTCGTAACCTGAAGAAGGGGGCAGTTGCCACCAAAACGTCGTCTATGACAACTTTATACTCACTTTACGTATGTAAATTAACTAATTTCGATTTTATGCTTACATTTCTTTCAATTAGCTTGTTACTTTATGCACTTGACAAAGTTGATGCAATTCTTTATTTCAACAATTATAAAAGAGGATGAGGGAATTGATGCAGATCATCCTGTGATACTTATTTGGTGCTAAGTACATATATTTTCCAGGTTACACCAAACTATTCCTTCATCTCGCCGCTGTGACCATGTGCTAGATTGCGAAGATGGCTCCGACGAAAGCAACTGCACCTGCCGAGACTTCTTACTGTCATCTGATCCAAGAGCAATTTGTGACGGGCATGTTGACTGCAAAGACGGAACAGATGAAGCACGTTGCAGTAAGTGCTTTGTATTTATGAAGTAAATTTCTCATGATCATTAACATTTTATCATAATTTATCATAATACATCTTGTTCCTAACTGTAGAATTTAATTAGTTCTATCCACAAATTTTACATTTAAAATATAAGGTAAAGCAACAGTATTGTATGTGTTGAATTTTACTTGAAATTTCTTTCTTTCTTTTTTTTAAAAAAATAAGAATTTGTGTCTAGCCTCTATACTCTGTCTTGGGAATCTTTGGAGTGAGCAAACAAAAATAAGTGTGCGCAAGCAGTGACTTGAGAGGGCTTGACCACTGAACTCGTGTAAGGGAAAGTGAGTGCTGCTACTAGCCGTTTGCAGCAGTGCACACTGCTTTGTTCTGCCAACTTGCTTTCTCCCCTTCTCTTCCATTATGTGCAGCCTTGCTCCACATACTCCATAGACAGAGATTAGACTAGACAATAACAAAACTGTTTGGTTCTAAAAATCTTCAAAATTCATACTTATGTTGACATGAAGATTACTTAACAGATGAAAAATTTAATTGATATATTGGCATGTTTTTTAATCTTTTAATACTGTTAATGGCAACTAAACTGTATATAAAGGACTTTTTTTAAAGCCAGTTCAAAGCCATGGTTCAAGGGATTAAATATACTATTCAAAACCTGGATTAAGGTTTAAAATTATATATTGGATCAGTACACAATTTTCGCCTTAGCTATATGTTTTATTATGCACAGGTCAATTAAGGGAGGGAGGCATGTGCATATAAACACATCACGATAATACAGTGCATTCAATTTAAAATTCGACCACACTCCGCACATGAAAAAAAATAGTTTCAAACAAGAAAGTGAACATTTTGCCAGTAAATTGTAGTTAAAGTCGTTAATGAAAAAATGCTCATTTTTATGAAACTATATTACTGAAGTAGGTTAGGAGTCACATTCATCTAAATTTTAAGAAACTGACGTGAAGCTTTTTCGGTGGGTACACTGTGTGTATATATATAATGTAATTATAGCTTATATGGAAGGTGCCCTTTCCGTGGTTTTCATGCCTGTGTTTACAGGTTAGTTTTGTTCTAAAATGTATAATTTTGGAAATAGCTTTTCAATGCTATTGGGTTTGAATAAAGTGGCATACATGAAGGAATTAAAACTCGTTTCTGGTAGCAATGGAGTGTGTTGGTACATCCAAAGTAAGTGTTTCAAATGCAACAGTGAATTGTTGTAATCTAAGTATTTACTTCATTACTGACAAACCTGATCAGCACCATAGTAAACTTTGATTTTTTTCAAAAGTGCTACTTCATCTCAAGAGGCTTGTGCAAATGTTGTACTGCAATACTGTTTCATTTATTATTTTTATTATTTAGGGCTATGTGGATTCGATGAATTTTACTGCAGATTAAGCAAACAATGTATTCCTTCGTGGAAGAAGTGCGATCACCAGATTGACTGTTCGCTGAGAGAAGATGAAAGTGGATGCTGTAAGTACTTGAGAGAATATCTTACTGTCTTTTTTCCTTACTGTTATCAATTGCATAATACAATAAGTAATGTTCAAACTTAAATTAGTTTAATCAATGAAGGTATTATTATTTACACTTTAAAAGAATTTATAATTTGAATTTAAGAAGCAATTTTACTTATGGGTAATATTTACCCAACATGCATCCTGATAAAGAGCATGTGTCCTGTCGGGTTAAGGATTGGCATGATTGTTAGATCCTACAAATATTCAGTGGATAATTTTTCTGTTTGCTTCAGTTGCCCTTACTGATGGGAAGGTGTTGGTGTTGGATGCAGAAGGGAACCCGGCATTCCGAGAAGAAGGGATCGTCACCTTCATCCGAGATGGGGAGTGGAGGCCAATGTGTGGGCTTGGAAGGAGCAAAGGGCCTGGATTGGCTGCTGACGTCTGCAAATATCTTGGCTTCAGGTAGATAAGTTGCTATTACACATTACAGCACTGCAATTCCTTCATATAAGATTTTCTACACTTTTCTATTAAAAGAACTCAAAAGTACAAAATCCATGCCAGAATTAAAATATTGTTTTCAATCATGTGCAAGTCAACATTTACTTTGAGATTTCCATATACTATGCATACCTATATATTTTTCCTATGGCTGAGCTGTACCACTTTGAAATAGGGAAGGAATGGCTGGATAATCTGAATATCCAGACTTGATGAAGGATTTGTAGAAAATTCTTGAAGTGAAATACAAACATGACAAATAAGAGAAAATGTGGATAGCCCGTAAAACAGATAGACAATGGATAATGCACACGTTCAGATATTTGGACAATTCAAATAATCCATATATCCAGATTATTTGGATAATCCAAGTATCCAGATACTTTGGACAATTTGGATATCATGGAAGCTAACTGTGGGGAGGGGCAGAATCAAAAAGTTTTGAAGTCCATAAAAATATCATCCAGGACTGTTTTGAATAAACTGTTACATTTGCAAAATCATAAAAAAAACCCATTACTTTGCTCCTCAGGTTCCAGGAGGTTAATAAAAGTACCATTAGAACCTGAAAATTTGGGGTGGGGCAAGTGCCCCTCTTGATCCCACCAAGTTACGCCTATGTTGGCCAACATTAGTGGTTAAAATGCTTACTAGGTGTTACAGGTGTAGCAGTGGTATATTCTGAAAATTTGACTTGGTTTAACGCAAAAATTCTTATTTATTGTATATATTTATTACACACTCCATACAGATTAATTAGATATTTTTTACTTGCTTATTCTGATTCTCTTCTACCTATTGGTATCGGGGTTTTACAGAGCTCGCCATCTATCACAATCTTCCCTCAACTTCCTTTCTTCACTCCACGAGATGTTCCTCCTGTTCAGGATATCCTTCACACCCCCATTCCATGTCCTATGTAGTCTTCCTTTCAGTCTCTTCATATCCAATCCTCCCATAAGTACCTCCCATACCTGTATTCGATGTTCAGGCATTCTGGTGAGGTGTCCAAACCATCTGAGTTGTGCTTGCCCAACATCCTGATGTATTGGTTTTTTTTATTTAATGTTATTGTAATTGTTAATTTCCGATTTTGTCCCTTCGCGTCAAATATTTCATTTCATATATCATTAATTAGATAAAATACAGTGCCTTTTATGGTTGAGGTGTCCGTGGGCTAGCACAGCGGGAAGTAAGATCGCGTCTGCCGGCAAACTGGATGCAACATCCGCAAAACTGGAGCTGCTAGCTTTGTAATGAAATCATCTTGTACAATTACACTGACAGTTACAATTAAAATGAGCACGTACCTTGTTACAAGAGGTGTTGGAAATGATGTTCTCCTGCATCCACACATTTACAGCATTTTTAAAGGAAATTTTCACTAACCCGTATCAGTTCCTCTTCCGAAATTGCTTCAATTTCTCTCCTGATATTTTATTTCAATTCTTCTAATGTATGGCTTCAGGTTTAAATGCTTGGTAGCTCACCATGCAGACATCATGAAAATGTCTGTTTCTTGTGCAAGGCACCGGAGGGATTTTTGATCGTACTTCAACATCGTCTAGTTTCTCCTCATTAACATGCCATTTTAGCCTTTGCTTCTTATCAAGAACAGACCTGGATTACCTAACTTTTGTTCACAAGTATCCGAACACTGTCTGTGTGAAACTGGAACATCTGGGAATTCTGCTGCGAAACGTATTCTAACTTCCTTACAAGAATTCATAATGAAGTAAGAGTCGTACATAAAAGAGCCCGACCCTGTGGCCGAGTGGTTAGCACATCGCGCTGCGACGCCAAGGGTCCCGGGTTCGAATCCCGGTCGGGCTTGGTTGTTTGTGAATGCCCATTCATCAATTTCATCATTTCATCACTCATCCCCATCTTCGCAAATTAGCCAAGAGGCACAAAACGCGAAGTAAAATAAACTAAATCAAATCAAATCGTACATAAAAGTGCTTTGTTTCAAATTGTACGGATAGCATGGCATTATTAGACTGCAGAATACCACCAGTAATACGTAAACTAAAACAAAACAATCTAAAACGCTTGTTAATATGTTAACACTTCACAAACACGTGCAAACTGGACACCAGTTATGTGAATACTGAAGCACTGATGCGTACAGTGCCAAGGTCAGTGTATAGCTGTGGGTCTAAATGCCAGCACACGTGATCCCACTTACTGACATGCCAGCCACCACTCCATGGAAATAAAATACCAATGCAGGCAGGCATGCAAGTAAAACAAAAACAGAACTCCAACCACTTCAATTTTCTGGCAATTTCTATATTTTTCATAAAATTTCCCTTTTTACCTAAAATTGGACCTAGATTTCCCTGAAGCAATGGAAATTTCCCTTCATGTAGTACTGCCTCTGCCAAGCATGGCACAGAAAGCAGGAAGAAGCTCGTTTTAATAGCTTGCATAATATATAATATATATATATATATATATATATATTAAAGCTAAATGCATGAAAACATTAAAAAAGTTGTAGAACACTCCACTGGTGTGTAGATAAATTATTATGTTTTATGTTACAGAGTTAAATTTTACCCTTGAACACTGTTATTTTGTCTGAGCTGTGAAAAATTAGTCAAGTAGTACTAGGGATGGGACCAATTAATCGGTATTCTATCGGTATCGGCCGATATAGGCATATCGATGTATCGGTAAAATTACAGATTATTTTACCGATCTGATATATCAATAAATATCTGATAATTTAGTGCAAAATTCTGCCATTTTGTTGTAATTTTTATGGATAATCTCCATGCCCTAGTTTCAAAAAAGTAAATGTCTAAATATGCAAATTCTTTTGCTCTGCAATCACCTCGAAACACACATTCATTAAGGAGATCAATGAACCACTCAGGTTCTTCAAGGACCATTTCTAATTTTATATCGGATCGGTAGAATATTGGTTATCAGTATTGGTAAATTTTATATCTGTACTTTATCAGTAGGGCTAGGATAATTATGCATTTTCCATATTGCATATGCAAATGCATATTTAAGGATTTTTTACTAAAATGCATATTTGTATAAAAATAAGTTGATATTGTGCATATTTTTGTATCCACAACCAACACCAAGCATATACTGGATTTATTTTTCTTCTCCTCGCTTTTCTTCTTTTGTTTATCTTTTCTCTGTCTTTCTTCTTTCAACAAGCATCAAAATTATAGAAGACGTTAAAGAGGCCCTCACCCAGGTTGAAAATCCTGTGTATGTACAGAAATTGGATGCAGTATTGAAAAAGAACAGTGGGTATGCAACAATGGTGAAAGTTTGCAAAATTCTGCATACAAATTGACAACGTGTGGATGATCTGGAACTTGATGTGTCTGACTTTGTTGTCCTAAAATACAGTCCACTTGTATCTTGCAAAAAGGAATATGTAACTATTCTAGCTGAAAACAGAAAGAGTTTCAAGTTATAAAATTTGAGACATCATGTTGTTAGATGCAATCATGATCTTGATCTGTTTAATGCAGAACCATATTAATTGAAAAAAAATCTGTGTAGCGAATGAGCATTCAGAATAATGCGTACTCATTGCCAGGCATATAATCTTTCATAGTTTGTAATATAAATTAAACGGGTGTTTAAAATGCATATTTAAGTGCATATTACACTTTTTTAGTTCATATTTTGCATTTTTTTAAGTGCATAACTATCCGAGCCCTATTTATCAGTATCGGCCAAAATTTCATATCGGCCCATCCCTAAGTAGTACAGAACATGCTTTTATTTTTTCTAGTGGGTACGACTCCTTCAGAAAGATAAGACTTTCAGATACAAACCTTCATGTGGTAGAGAGTCTCCTGGAAGCCTTCAACCTACTGGACACATCGTCCAGCGAAGAGAGAGCATGCACTGGAATGAAATTGCGATGCTCTCCTTCGCAGCTGAGCACGCGAGTGGCCCAGTATTTTGATTTCGGAGGACAGGACGTGGATGTCGATCATTCACTGTGGCCTTGGCATGGCTCAGTTTATGGGAACGGAACCTTCATGTGCGATGCTGCATTATTGACGCAGGAATGGAGTTTGGCACCTGCGGCCTGTTTTCACAATGTCAGGTGAGCTATTTCTGATTTCTTGTTTTAACACCCGATAACATGATTCAATTAATCTCTGCTACGAGTATTGCTTTCTTGATAAGATATCTAATCCCTTTTGCTGGAAAATAATGTTTTCTTAGTATTAAAACTAGGGCTAAGCTGACTCGACTTTGAACCCTCCCCCCAGTTTTGGAGACAATCGCCCTGTGTCCCTGTCACTTTACAAGGTTGTAAGTGTGTAAAACTTTATTTCGAAAAGTTACAGAACTGCTTGTGGTGTCATTTTGTAAGGAAATACATAAAGTTCAACTAGTGTTGTGGAATAGTACTGAATTCTGCCACCATAAGCACCAGCAGAAGTTTCATTAAAAATGGCTTCTTTCACAGGTCAAGAACTGCTTGTGGTGTCATTTTGTAAGGAAATACATAAAGTTCAACTATCGTTGTGGAATAGTACTGAATTCCACCACCATAAGCACCAGCAGAAGTTTCATTAAAAATGGCTTCTTTCACAGGTCAAGAGTGAGCTCGCCGAGTGTTTTGTTTGAAGGTCGCATCCACTTCCAACAAGATGGCGCATCACCTTACTACCTCACCAAAGTCTGGGATATCCTCAATAACCGATTTCCAGGTTGATGAATGAAACCCCAAAAGTAAGAATCGAAGGGTGTCATATCAGGTGAACAAGGTGGTCATGCAATTGGCCCACCTCGACTTATTCTTCGACCTGCAAATTGGTTATTGAGGATATCTCTGACTTCGGTGAAGGAGTATAATTTTTTCTGACACTACGGAATTGAACAATGTATGAACAAGCAGATCATGTGTACCAGAGGTTGGTAGGGAAGTGCCAAAAAAATCATAAACAAATGTATCGTTCTTCATGCGATACTTTGTGATACAGATACCACGAGTATTGACTGATACCGATAAATCACCATTGGCTCAGCCAAGCGGTGTGGGAGCTTTCACACCAAGTAACCAATCAGTTACATTTCACACCATAGCAGCATGATATGCTGCACAAACCTATAGTTGATTGTGTCACTTGTCACTTTGGTGTGAAATCTCACTAAGTGACCAGATCTTGAAATTTTTGTAACAAAGTTTCCTTAAAATAAAAACAATATTTAGATACAGCCTAAAATTTTGTTGAAATTTTCTCATGGAAAACTAGAGTATTCTCTTTGTAATGTCACATGATAACTTTTCTTACAGTTTGCATAATACGTACGTGGCCATATTACTGGGAAGCACAAAGGAGAAAATGATTGGCTCTGCTATTGAACAGTATGTCAGGGTTGACTCACTGTTGCCTATGTCCAACTCCTCTGCAGTTCTTCTCCATATGGATCCAGCTGTGAACGTCTCTCATCATGTGAGACCCCTTGGTGTCCCAAGAGGGTAAGCCTATTGCAAAACTTTTATTTTCTTGGTATTGTTTAGATTTCAGAATGTTGAATGGCATCTTCTTTGTATGTAACACCAGACTGTAGCTCTCTTGTTTGAGTGCGCTAAATTCATGGCAGGGTGGTTAGCATTGTGTGGTAAATTTCAAATCTAAGTGAGGCATGACTTTCTCATTGTTTGTCACCTAATCTGTCTTTATCAATTCATCATTCATGTTCATCAGTGCAAAGAACTTAGATGTAGAAAAGTGATTAAAATAACAAAAATACATGGTGTTTCTTTTGCTCATAAATATCAAATTATTGGTCATAATGCAATGAAACTTGCTACAGACATACCTTGGTGTACGAGAACCATAGTGACATCATTGAAGATGGCGCCACAGTCTCTCTAGTCCTTGCGCGGGCATGCGTGTGTGTCCTGGCGATTCTGACATTAAATGCCAATCGTATGGATGTGTGCTTTCAGTCTGTACAATATACCATGTGTTTTACTTAGACATATGAAAAATATAAGATAAAAAAGTACTTGTTCGAATTACAGAAGACATGCACTACTGTAAAGAGCAGCTCTGAAATTTATAAGTCAAGCACATAATTTGTGGCGAACCTGGAAAAGTCAGGGAAATCAGCCTGAGAGTCAGCACCTGAAGTGGTAAATGTTAGCTTTGGGGGGGGGGGATGCTCTTATAGTTCAATAATGGTGACAATGAGACAACTGGGGGATACCTTGTCAAAATTTTGCTACCTAAGGGGATACCATCACCCCATCCCCTGCACTTTGAGCACTGCAGTGAGCCATGACATTTCGAAAATACATCCAAACCGCTATAAAATTCTGGGAAAATTAAGTGTTTTTTTTTCTTTCACTTGCCAAAATATGGGAATGATATTCACTTTTTCTTTGACCAGCCTGTTGATGTTCTACATAAAAATGCTTTTTATTGTTTAGTTTCATTCATTTGATTTGAACAATTTTGAATAAACCTTGTTCTCTTGAAGAGCAAGTCCAGTATAACACTTAAAATTAGGTCAAAGCACAACAGAATGATTTTGAAATTTATTTTAAAATTGCTTGGGAAGTCCAGAAAGTTTGTCAAAGTGTGTGACTATGTATATGAAGCAGATGGTAGCACACGATTGTGTAGAACTTTGTGGTTATGTTTTTATGCACTACGGCTACATTTGTGTGTGTGTGTGTGTGTGCGTGTGCGTGCGTGCGTGCTTGCACGTGGGACTATCTGTAGTGGGTGAAAAAGTAAAAAAAAAAAGATGTAAATGTGTTGACTTAAAGCATTAAAGGTCTTCTTCAGGACTGGAAAATTAAAATAGGATAAAAACAGTTAAGCAAAGTTGATGATATTGGCAGTTGATAAGCACATCTTTAACTGACCTATTTTTCCTCTCCTGGAAAAGTGCCTTCATGCTTTACTTTGAAAGTGTCTTCGATTTTTTTTTTCATTTTTAACCAGTATGAATATGTTTTAGTTGTATTGTTATAGCTATATGCATTACTTTGTATTAACTTGTAATTTATACAATATACATTTTGCTTGCTTAAATGCATACATGAAAATGGAAGAGTTAAAATTTTATTTCTTGTTTGACTAGCACTAGAAATTATATACAAATTGTATGAAGGAGGCAACCTGATATGCTAATTTATCTTCTGCTTTCTCAGTTCTGAGTTTTTCAATGAGGACTCTCTGTGTATCACTGTGCAGAGGAACAACCAAGGAAATTACGAGCCTCTGAAGCTTCAGCTGATTGGCATGTGTGCCCCAGAGAAGCTTTTCTTCAAGAGGGTCGACCCTATTGTCAGTTGCAAGGTACAGCTATATGAAAAGAATATTTTTTTTATACATTATAAGAATTCTCTAGAGTTTACCATAATATATTTAAATTGATAGCTAATAGCTAGAGCCACTTTTTTATGGTGAATAAAACATTAAAATTTCGGTACAAGGACTCGACACATTTTGAGATCAAAAGCAAAATGACATTTCAGTTTGAAATGGCGAATATAACCCTAAATTTGATTTAAAAGCTATAATTATTACACAAAATAAAGTTATTCCTGAATGAAGAGTCCATTTTTGCTTCTTGAATATTTACAGCAAAAAAATTAATCAATTTTCTGTGATTTGCATTACTCACAGGATAATTAAGACTTCAGAAAGTGTTGCATTAATAAATAAACTTTAAATTTCGTGAAGAAGAGATTTTCTCAGGATATCAACCAAGTGATTTCCAGATAGACTTCTGAGCTTTAGAGAGCTGACATCACTCATATCTTCAGGGACTGAGAGTGAGTGATGTTACCTCTCGAAAGCTTAGAAGCCTGTCCGGGAATCACCTGGTGGATATCCCAAGGAAACACTCTTCATCATTTTCCACCAGGAAAGTTTCAAGAATTATTTAAATTTCATGTTTAAGATTTTATTTTGCATCATTTCATGTCGAAACATGGTAGGAAAATGCACCTCGCACCTTTTAAAAAAACATGAAGAATGAACATTACAGCATGTTATTTCACATTTCGTGTTTCTGTCAAAAACTAAATATGCATGCCTCTACTAATATCTCATAGAGAATTCATTGAAAAGTTTGTGAAAATTGTTGACCAGGATTTGAACATAGCGTAAATGAAATCAATTTTCGGGCCAAAATATCAATTTTTCTTTTCAATTTTATAATTAGTTACAAATTAAATAGATATGATAAGGATACGATTCATTTTTTTTAATATCTTTGACTGCTGCAGAATTAAAGTGTAAAATATCAAAATAAAAATCAATTCCTGATAGTGTTAATCTTAATGACTCGTGTCTTCCTTAACCAAAATTATTCAGCTATGAATCATGCTGAGAGCTTTTGAATGTAACATTAGAAACTGTAATGAGAATGGAAGAAAATGTGGCAAGATGCCAAGTGATAGATAAACAAATGAAGAAAATAGCATATGCTGTTCATATATTATAAGTGAGAGTCCTGGGTGTCTGCTGCAGAACCATGTGATCTCGACAGTTACATGCCCGAGACATCACCTGCCTTCCTACCTTCCAACTTTGTGTTAATATTTATTGCAAGATAATTATTTAAACTTTGGTTTAATGTTTTCACCTGCATTATGTTCATTTTTAACAGAGTTACTCACTGATTTGTAAAGTCTAGAAAAGACCGGGAAGTCCATCTATTAGGAAAGGAGGGTTGTAAGGGGTGACCTTCCACGTAGTACACCCAAATGTCAACCTCACTTCCACATTAGTACACCCTGGACTGAAGACTAACGAGGCTCTGGCGACTGGCCCCATGGCCAGTATAATTTTGTTTGTATTGTCCTGTTGTCCTTATGTGTGCTGAGTGCCCGTTTACAGCCTCAGCTTTTAACAGAAGTCAGAACATTTTAAGATTTTTAATTATGCAACGTTTGTAATGATAAGGGGCTGGCCCCCGTATAATGCGATGGGAGCAAAATAGCCTAAGTGCTGACGCTCCCACAATTTTAAAATCAAATTCGAATCAAATATTAGGAAAGGAAGTGCTTGAAAAGCATGAAGAATTTTGTAGAAACAGTCAGTCCAGGAAAAGTTGGGGGAATTTGACATACAGTTGTTATATTATGAAGAAATTTTGGTGAAAAATGCATGCTCGACCAGGACTCAAACTCGAGCCTCTGGCATACTGTGCCTTTCCTTTACCACTGTGCTACCAAGCCAGGCATGTTTTCGCCTGATTCGCTGTAGCTGTTTTACCTTATTGCAATTGTCTCTGTCAGTGCTATTGCAATGAGATCATGTGCCTTCAAAACTTGTTTCGGGTTGTCTGCCAATCTGGAAAAATCATGGAAATTTACTGTTTCTGGAAAAAAAATATTTTTTTTTTGTAGTAGTGCACTGAGAGTGTACACAAAGGAAAATAGGACAATAGGACAAGCAAGAAATTTTAAATTGTATGTGGACAAACTATACTTCAGTTTGATATGCTGAGTATCACTGGTAGTCACTGGTAGTAAATACTCTAGGAAATGTGGTCATGTTTTGAACTAATAGAAATCTACTACAGTAAGTGGCTATTGGAATTTACCAGTTTCTTGTTGCAATTTTTGAGTTTGTATACAATATTTTATGTATGAATTGTTTATACCATAATTGTTATGATTTTTTACATAAAAAAATAATCTACCATTAGTCAATATGTGACAAGTAGTACATAAAGCTCACCTCTTATACAAACAGGCAATTCCTGTTCAGTTTCCCTTCTCGTTATTACTTTTAACATGTGAAGTGCATATTCTAATAACTTGGTTAAGTGGGATTCTAAATATGGTATTTAGCTAAAATATAGTGACTTACATACATGTTTAAATACATGAATTGCCACAATGACTTGATATGGAAAATTTTGGTTCTTGGTCTGGAAAACCTGGAAATGTCAGGGAATTTTACTTTTATGAAATGGTAGACATCCTAAGTTTCTCCTGGGAACCATTGATGTCAACAGTATTTCAAAGGCAACAGATCTCATTGCAAATTAAAATGAATTCATTTAATTTGGTTTCAAGTCTGAGGAAGACCTTGATAAAGGCACACTGTTGTTTCCTACTGAAATGTAGACTGCCTTGGTCAGCATATGTACTGATTTTTATCTCCTGCATGTGCCAAACAATAAGGTAGTTGTTAATCATGGGTGCAGGCATGAAAAACATTTTTTTGGGTGGGGGGGGTCAGTCATAATTATTCCTAAGGACGTCTCAAGAAATTTGAATACTAGATATAATAACAATAATGATTTTTAATTAATAATAATAATTAAAATTTAATAATAAATAACTGATTCCAAACGTATTATTATTATTGCTGTCCTTATATCCTTGAGCAGACTTTTCTACTCTATCCATCAGCACAACTTTTTTTTTCATGCAGTGTGTACTGAAATGCACAGCTACTATATTTTGTTATTAAATTTTAGATACTTCAAGAAAAAGCAATAAAAGTAAGAGAAAGAAATTTTAGTCATAAAGATTATGTTGTTTGACCATTAACTTAATTTTGAAAACTGTGGAAACCAGTTATTCATTGGATTAAATGGTAAAACATAACCTGGTGCCTGTAATGTAACCTCAATTTTTCAACAAACAACTAAAAATTAATTATTACTACAATTAAGCCAACCAACTCTCCATTTATGCCCCCCCCCCCCCCCCCGTGAACACCGTTTTTCTTTGGTTATTCTGTTCGAATACTAACTAAATGGACTTTATTTCCATTATTAAAAATAGAACTAACAAATGTTCTGCTATTTTGTAACTTGCAATAAACTATGTCAATTCGGGGTGAGGGGTTCTATAGGTCAGTTCGATCCCACTTTCCGATGCTCATCTTGTTCCTATACTTACCAAACCGCATTATGTGCAACCACTATGACTACACAAGTATGTGCTTTATAGGACCGCATATTGGTTAAATGTATGTACTATATCGACCGCTGGGTGAAGGGTAGTGAATGTAATGCATAGGGACATTGAATTTTCGCGATGAGCGAAATCGCGAAATGTGAAAAAAATATGCAATTTTGAACATTCTGCACGTAACTACACCCCAATGATGAAATATGCGTGAGTTGTATTCGCGAAGTAATGCAAAATGTGCTTTTCTACGAAATGAAAGATTTTTCACGAAATAACCATGAAATATCATCAAATTAAGTAGAAAACACGCAAAAAACCGGCAATCGAGGTTGTGCCCGCAAACTGTCGATTTGTAATGAAACGTTTGCCTAAAGTATCCTACCACTTGCAGCTGAAGAACGTTTTACCTGCGATCACATCAGGAAGATGCTGCAAATTGGGATTTCCCATGCACATAATCTCAGTTTGAAAACATCGCTCCCTGTCAATCTGCATTCCTTTCTTTCCCCAAATGTCTACTCAACTTCCAGTTTCATTGAACTTGCTAGCTGTAGCAGCGATAAGATTAGTCTGTTCCCGCACATGAAGGGAAACAATGGTGTCATTTGTGTTCAGTCATGAATTAATTTTGTTTATCATCATGTGATTTTCAACATGTGGTTGTGTATGTGCAGCAGTGATTATTTTATTTGTTGGACAGCTAGGATATTCTTTAAGTACATACAATGAATAAATCACTTTAGATATGCAATTTAGAAATAAAGTGATTTTGTGTTGATGTGGCCGCTGTGGCTCAGTCAGTAACGTGTCTGACTACCATGCTAAAGGTCCCGGGTTCGATCCCCGGCCGGTTCAAATCCGGGAACTTTTCTAACGATGGAAGCGGCCCCGGTGTCCACCCAGCGTCGAATAAAATGGGTACCTGGGGGAAACCCTGGGGGGTAAAGGCGGTCAGGGGCATGATGCTGATCACATCACCCCACTCACGACTGGATCAAGAAAGTGTGGGGCGTTTCCCCCACACCCCCTATACGCCTTCATGGCATGGTGCTATGCACAGGGGAGCACTTTACTTTACTTTTTTTGTTTTCTTTTTGGTTGGACAGCTAAGTACTTGTGTATGTGTACAGTATATAAAAATGAAGTAGTTTATCAATTTATAGCTCTTTTAGTAGTGTGTTTGGTACCACAACCAGTGCCACTTACAAGTGTAGAAAAGGAGAGGCTATTTGATTGAACAGCCCGATTTGCCTATACTTAAAACAAAGCCAAGAGGGGCTTATACCCCAATTCTTCTAGTGTGATATGCTCTGAATTTTTAAGAATTTTGAATTCTAGTGTAGAAAAGGAGAGCCTCAATAATCTGATTTGCCTATACTTAAAACAAAGCCAAGAGGGGCTTATACCCCAATTCTTCTAGTGTGATATGCTCTGAATTTTTAAGAATTTTGAATTCTAGTGTAGAAAAGGAGAGCCTCAATAATCTGATTTGCCTATACTTAAAACTATGCCAAGTTCCCATATCATTTTATTGTTTATAGTATGTTTTTCTGTCAAAATCCCGGGAATTTTGAATTCAAGTGTAGCCCCCCTCAGATTGATTCTGCCATGTATATATTAATATAAAACTCATAGCTCCTGGGTTCTGAGACCCAGTAGAGTGTGGTGCATAGCTCCATGGTTTTTATTGTTTTGTAATCAGGAGGCCTCTGGGTTTGAGTCCTGATAAAATGTGAGGCCTCCCCTGATTGCAAAATGTTAATATTGTTGCCTTGTAAACAAAAGGCTCGGGTTTGAGTCCTGATAAAATGTGTAAGATTGAAATACATGTGGCAAAATAATATGTCCACACGTGAGATTTTGAGAATAATTATTGCTAGTTGATATACAACTGATAGCTCCCAGATCTGAAACCTGGTAAAAAGTGTTGTACAACAGCATAAAAGAACAAAATTATTTTATATTGGGGATCACCCGAGCCTAGTTAATAGCTGTTGTCTGGGTATAAAAGTATCAGCTCAGCCATTAACTGCTGTTATATTTTTATGCAGGCAAAACTGCCTGATCAATACAATGGGAGAGAAGTGGGTAAACATAATTAATTGGTTGCATGTTTTTTCTAATCTTTTGATCAGTTCTATGTCCCGGCAGGCAATTTATATGCGTGCATGCATGAGATAAAAACTACATTGTACCCTTTCAGGGAAAATTCCCCCCCCCCCCCCCCGTACATGCCTTCATGTTATTGACTCCAAGGGAAATTCTCAGTAATGAGAATATTGGCCCCTTGCATGTTGTCAGACAAGCCGGAGCACAATTCTGGTCTTGTCTTGTTGTGTTAATATAAACCCGAGCGGGACTTACAGAATATATACATTGCACAATTTCAAAGTCCAACTTTGAATTGTATTTAGCTGATATAGAGCTATGAGCTCTGGATTCTCAATAAAATGTGGACATAGTTCCATGGCTTATTGCCTTGTAAACAGGAGGCTCGGGTTTGAATCCTGATAAAATGTAATGCCTCCCCTGATGGCAAAGTGTTAATATTGGTGCCTTGTAAACAAGAGCTCTGGGTTTGAGTTCTGGTAAAATGTGAGGCCTCCCCTGATGGCAAAGTGTTAATATTGTTGCCTTGATTTTGTTTTGGCTACACTTAAAAACTAAGGCAAAAGCTCTTATGAGCATTTTGCTTACACAATAATATAATGTAATATATGCTTAAATACTTGTTGCTGTTATGTTAATATGTTACCTGGAATATGCTCAATATTTTAATTGGACACCAGCCTCAACTCATATATCTAATACTAAGACAATGTACAATGTAATGTGCAGAAATTTTTCTAGAATTGCTCTGTGACTCTCTCATTTCTTACATCATAAACATATGATTTTTCACCTATGAGAATAACACTACATATAGTGTCATCAGGTAATGCCTCATGGAATTCACAGATAATTTTAATATTTGTCCTGTCATTCACCACAACTTGTTTCCTTTTTGAAGTGTTGATGACAAACATGGGTCTCTGTGCTTTGAATTCATCTGGTGTGTAATACATGTCAGTATTGCCAGTAGTGACCCTTTTGTATGATGAAAATGCCTCATATAATTTAAGGAAATCATCCTTGGACATGTCTAAATTATAATTTTCTCTAGGAAATACCTCATTTCTGCCATTTTTAAGATATATGTTCTTGATGTTGCAGTTATCAAATTTACTTGAATTTTATTCCTGATTATTGTGTCTTCCAGTCTGAAACAGTACCACCACAAAATCAGGCATGTCATATTGTATACTGGAGAATGAATTTGTAGCATCAAACTCATAATAAGTACCAGATGCGGGCTTCTGTACACATTGATATGTATAAAATTGTAGAGGAATCTGTGGATTTTTTATTATATCAGCTTTGTATTTAAGAGCATAATTGGCCTCATATTCAACAACTGGGATTCTTAACTCCATAGTCTGAATAATGCATTTGCCCTCATCAGGTAGGGTATTGGGCAAAGCTTCCCCTGTAGAGTTTAATGTGCTGTACCTCATCAAAGCATTATTATCATTGGCAGCTCTTCTAAATGTGATTCTTAAACCACCCTTCCACATAATATCTTTGTAATCTGAGAAGAATCCTGGCAACAGGCGCATAGGGAACAGCACTGTGTGGCTCTTGGATATAATTTTATCACCAGAATCAAATCCACCTATTTTGTAGTAAGAAGCCTCGGTTTTGGATAATTTTAATGTGGCCAAAGCTGTGGAGGTAATGCCGGGATAATCTACTCTGTTTATAACAACGCCATGCTTTCTGATCTCAATTTCAGAGAACAGATGCGGCACAAAATTGTCTACCAATCTTATGTTTGAATTTGCCGGATAATCTGTTCCATCGAGCTTTACAACATCAAATTTGATGTATAGATCTGCTCTGTGGGGGTGTATAAAGCCATCCCCTACATCAAGATCAACCTCAATCTCTGTGTTGGGTTGATTTAAATTTGCAAATGTCCTTCTGTTTGGGGGGAATGATTGTAGCTCATAACTCTCAATATTTTCCATTTTTTTCTTGTATGTATTTTTATTTAAATATTAATCTCTATGATTGCAGTTGTTGTGGCTCCAGCAAAATCAACTAATTCTTCTTTTTCATTAGTGACCATCAATTCAATGTTATCTATTCTATTATGGCACACAGGAAAATATAATGTTGGGGATGGAGTGTAGATGATTGGCTCCATAAATTCAGAATTAGGTTTGAATGTTGCACTGATGCCAGTTTGTTTGTGAGTGCCTATGCCATTTGATTTGGTGATCATACCCTCGGCCACATTACAGTGAATATTCAGAGTCTCTATGGCTAAGAATTTAGGTATATTAATAGCAGTGTGTTTGATGCCTGGTTCA
Source organism: Lepisma saccharinum (assembly GCF_977018435.1). Taxonomy (NCBI): domain Eukaryota; kingdom Metazoa; phylum Arthropoda; class Insecta; order Zygentoma; family Lepismatidae; genus Lepisma; species Lepisma saccharinum. The sequence continues at coordinate 25,047,510 of NC_139248.1, forward strand.
AGTTTTGTGTTGTTCTCAAATCCTAACAGCTCTCCTATAGTACCCAGATCCACTGTTTCTGTAGCAGATACAATCTCTACTCTGTGAGTGACAGAATTTTGACTTAACACTACACCTCTGGATAATTGAGCATTTAGAGTGGATAGATTATATTGCCCTGGAGTGATGACAATTTTTTGATCCCCAACTGCAATTTTGTTGTTGTGGTGTGTAATATTAGGGATCAAGTACATGCCGTAAAATGCTCTGAGAGCTATTGTTTTGGGATACACTATGTCATCATGTAATTTGAGTTTCAATATTGAATTTTGGCTGGTGAGATGGAATACCCCCATGATGTTTCAGATACCACAGGGCTTTTTGAAAATTTTCAATTGATGGTTTATTTATTTGAGACATATATCTGAGAACAGATAAACACAAATGTCCGCAAATAACATCTTTGAAGTTTTGAACACGGGCATTATTGTAATAAAGATTAGGTGATTTTAAATATTTTATTAAATTTTCAGGTGGAACACCTCCAAATGAATCAAACACAAATGCCTCATTGTTTAAATATTTAAGATAACAGATCCAGTGAGTGCCCTGATTTTTGTACTTATCCAAATTAACAATGCCACACTCTTTGTTGAGTGGTTGTTCTGGTAAAGAATCAGACATGTACACACCTCTAAAATGTTTGATGCCCAGTGGCTTGATTAAAGCTTCAATATCTTGGTTTGTAAGCGGCTCTTGTTTTTTTAAAACTTATTCATGGCTCTCTTAACACCTTTGCCTTGTTTCTCCATGGCCAGGTTATGGCGCTTCAATTCATCTAATTCTGCCCTATTCTTTTTGGCATCTATTACTGTTTTGCTATGGCAGCTGATCCCCCAGCCAAGCTCCCAACAGCCCCAAGTGCTGCTAAGATGGCCGGGATAGTAAATATGAAACCCCCCACATGTGATTTTTTCCTGGATTGTTGTAATTTTTTTAATTGGGGGGGTACTAAGCAACAATTTCATACCATGTCCCTTTGCAAGACAAGAATTTTTTTTCTTGCGCTGCTTTTTGGTTAAAAGACTATCAATAGTTTTAAGAGATTTAAGACCTGCATAAGGTATTTGATACATAACACCCTTGGCCTTCATTGTAGGTTTATTATATACATATTCACAGCCCCCACCCCAGTTTTTGTTTGGTGTTCATAGCTATGGTGGTTCCCAATGCTGCTATTTTTTCACTTAAAGAAGCATCTTTGCTTACAAATCTGCCAAATGCAGCCTCTTCTAATTTTTTGTCTGCAACATGTCTCTTGTCAAGATCAGAATGTGTGTTGTATGCTATGTCATGGTCTCTACAAGCAGCATCTAGGGGATTAACACCAGGATCACCTCTGTTTAATCTATGCTCCAATTTTGTGCCTGGACCACAATACTGATAGCCTGGAATGTGTAGTTCAAATGGCAGCTTGTTTATAATGTCATTAACCAAGCCCCGACCCTCAGAAATATTCCAAAATTTAGGTGGTAGAGTATTAATAATTTTTATAAGATATCCAATCCCCTTAGTGTCATTCACTATAAAATTAGACAATTTTGTGCTTATCATGTCCATAATTCCAACCTTTTCATTGTAAAAATTGTCGTTGCCAGCATTTTCCTCCCCAGCTATCACCAATAACCTATCTACAAGTTTCCTGACATCATCAACCCACACAAATTCTTTAGGCAGGGTGTTGTATTGTTTGATTCCACTGCCTGTCTTAATTTGTGACCATATGGGCTTGATTAAATTATTGTATTTTGCTCCACTGCTAGACTTGACTCTTTTTTGTGTGGGATCATTGTTCTGGTATAAAGCATCTGATTTTATTAATATTTCTTTGTAATATTCATAATCTTGATCTGTATAGCTGCCAGGCCTTTTCCTAGTCATCAGCTCCCACAATCCAGGTGTTCCGGGATATTTAACAAAACCACCCTTTTCTCCAAGATGAGATTCTGAATAAACAATTATATCATCTCCCATAAATGTTACTTTGAAATTGCCAATTCTATGTATGATGCTACCATCAAGCTCTGTGTCAGCATATAAGCCAAGCTCTGTGTCTTTAGGTGTAGTTAAATATTTTTGAGCAAGAAGACCCAATTCAATAGGATCCTGAGTAGCTTCAATTCTTCTAGGAGCAACAGGACTAGGTGTATGAATGCTGGAAAGTGGGGTGAATGGATAATCTAATATGTTCCTGGCAGCTACAGGTACAAGCTCTGTGATCAAATTTTGATTTTGCTCTGTAACAGTTTTGATATTTTTACCTAATTCACTAATAGCATCAATTACAGGCTGTTCTGTTTGTTTGTTTTGTTCATAAATTCCTCGATTCTGTGATTTCCATCCCTTAAATCTTTTTACAAGATAATCTCTTAATTTAAGATCATCAATGATTGGCCTTTTCATGGTTATTTATATATGTTTCAATGTCTAGAAAATTGTTGATTTTATTTCTGTATTTGCCACTACTGGGTTTTCTTGTCATATCAATTGTGACAAACCCATAACTGTCCTGGTTCCAACACCTACTGCAAAACTTGGAAAAATCATTGTAGCTCAAGTCCCCACCTACATATTCATCATGTATGTGTTTGAGGTTGGTATGATCTTGATGAAACACACATATAAAATTGCTGTTGTCTCGGATCAGCTGCTTGGGTATTTTTGAAAAAGTCTGTGCCAGGTAGAAGCAATCAATGTTTTTGTGTCGGCCCTGTGTAAAGAAATTTCTAACCTTGTTTTGATTATCCAGTATAATGTCATCAAACACAACAACAGAATTATCGAGACATTCATGAAGTGGCTTAACATCTGGTTCAAAAGTGGCAATATCCAATCCATCATATAGCTTCATCAGCTGCTGATATTTTAATTGTTCCAAGCTCTTAGAAAAGACATACAAGTGCCTGTTTTTCCAGTCTAACCAGTTGGGTGCCAATAAAAAATTATCAACTATTAGTGTAGTTTTACCACAAGCCGATGGCCCAACAATAAGACATCTAATATTTTCAGGCAGCAACTTGCCATTTCTCTTAATCTGCTGTTCAGGTTCTGGCAGCCTTTTTATAACATCCCAGGTGCTCATATTATCACTTTGTCTGCATCGATACAGCTGTGTTCTGGGAGTCCTAGCCATTTGACAAATAACTTGTTGCCTTTTCTGCAGATGATTTTTTCTATGAGATATGTGTCAGGCTGTTTAGTTTTGCTGAGTTCTTCTTCATAGAATCTGCCTTTGAGAATTTCTCCTCGGTGGTCTTTTATTATATATGTGTTAAGGGCCCCAGGTTGAATTTGAACCACTGTAAATAATTCAGTGCTCCAGTTTCTTGTAAAGCCTCTTTTGAATAAATGCTTATATTTGCTGATTCTTACTTGATCACCCACCTTGTATTTGGCCTTTCTTGTTGTTGGCTGGTATCTAGGATAATAAACAGTCCTGATCAATTTTTGCTCATCAGATGAAGTTACTTCAGAGGGTTTCATGTTGATTGTGGAATGGACCGAGTTGTTATATTTATGTAGAAGTTCTGGAAGAATATTAATCCATTTATAATTACCCTGAAGTGTAAATTGTTTATACAGATTTTTTAGGGTTTTGTTGAATCTCTCTACAATTGAGGCCTTGAGATCACTGTAACTCGAATAATGTTTTATTGACTGGCTTTTAATAAATTGTTGGAACACAGAATTATAAAATTCTTTGCCATTATCTGTTTGCAAATAGCGCGGTGATCTTCCACTCTGATTGATGATTGTCCTGATGGCTTCTGTAACACATTTTCCAGTCTTGGATTTGAGTGGCACAGCCCAGGCAAATTTTGAAAATGTGTCTATTGCAGTGAGTAGATACTTGTAGCCCTTGTTGATTTTGTCTAAGTTTTTCAACTGTCCACTTGACATTTCAATCAAGTCGCTCTGCCATAAATCATCTATGCCTTTTGTAACTACTGGGAGTCTCTTAAAATTATGTCTGGCTTGTCTGTGTAATTCATCAACAATAATTTGTCTCGACATAATATGAAAACAAGAATATTGCAACTATGGGGTGTTCAGCAGCTGATACTACAGGATTTTCTAAATATAATTTGTCCCCTATTTGTATTTTAAATTCCAGAGAGCCATCATCTTCAGCATAGGCTGTTTCTAATGTATTGGGATCTGTAAAATCCTCTAACTCTACACTGGTGATTTTTACTTTGTTATCAGCATTTGTTATTGATAAGGTGGGGTAGTGGTGTGCCTGTGGTTGAAGCCAATATTTGATCTTGATTGGTCTCAGTGTGCCCCCAACAAAAAACTGGTAATAAAATTGTGCAGGGGACAGCATATATATTTTGCCACCTGGTGTAAATGGTGAATCATATTCTTTGTTGGGGATGCTGTACAATTCAAGAATTACTGTATGTTTAGGATTTTCAATTATGCCTGTTATTTCCTTTTCTGCTGTAAGCAATCTGCTTGTTACAGATTCAAGGTGCTCATTGATGGTCCTAACAACATCATCATGGCCTGGCTTGATTTTTATGTCCACAACAAGTTTTTTGTATTGTTGCACAATTTCTTGTAGCTGGGTGGCAAAAACAGACAGAGCATTTGCTTGATTGGATTCCATGGTCCCTAGCTGTTGCTTGATATTAGCTACAATTTGTTGCAAATTTTCAATAACTGCCAATTTTGAATTTTGAGCAGTAAGATCATGGACCTGTCTTCTGATATCCTCAAACAGGGCATGCAGTTCATTAATATGTTGATTAGTTGGTAGAGTGGCCACTGTCTGAGTGAGTTGTTTGATCTCTGTCTGGATATTCTTGATATCTTCTGATTTCAATATGCGATTCACTGCCCTCTTAATATTTTTAAGTTCCTGTGATGTAGGCAGATTTGATACTGTATTTTGCAAAAATTCAAGTGCCAATTTCACATTGTTTAATTCAGATGCATCAGCCACATTTTGCATAGCATTTTGGAGCAGGGCTATATCTGCCTGAGTGGGTGTGGATAGTTGTAAAATTTCAAGTTTTGTTTGGATATCATCGATCAAGTGATGAAAATGAGATAGTTCAGATTCAGTGTTGAGGTTTTCAAGCTTTGTGATCTGTTCCTGGACACTAACAAGTGTGTCTACAATACCAGGCAAGCGGGATTCTAGAGATTCTTGTACATTTGTCAAATCACTTTGCACTGCTGCTATTGTACCCTCAAGATGGGTTATGGTACTTTGAATTTTTCCAAAATCTTCATATGTTTCAAGTTGCAGCTTGATATTTGCAACACTCCGAGTTATTGCACTCAAAGCATCAGAAGATGGCAAGTTGTTCATAAAATTTTCAAGTGTCTCAATTTTTTCTTTAACCTCGGCTATGGCATTGTTCAGAGGGTCCAGATTAGGTATTTGGAGTGATTGAATCTGTTCTTTTAGAGTGGAAATCACTAGATCAAAATCTTCTTGTGATTTTATGCTTTTGACAATTGTTTGGAGCTGTGTCTGGACATTATTTATCTGCTCTTCCAATTGTTGTTTCAATTGCTCAGAGTTGTTAGCCTGGGTCTTAAATTTGGCTTGAAGAGCTGCTACAGCTTCTTCTAAACTTTGAAAATTATCTAATGTGGCCAGGTCAGTATATTTCTGAAGCAGCACTTTGAGTTCAGAATCAATTTTAAGAAGAGGGTCCATGCATTGTGATTGTAAATTTGTAATTTCTAATTGAAGACTGGCATTGAGTGTGGTTTGTAAAGCTTGTAAATCACTTCTTAATTTCTTGACTCTGACATCAAGCATAAGAATCTCATCACTGTGATCTTCATGTCTTGTATGGCCATGTCTTGTATCATTAGGCATTTTGTTTTAGTGGTTATTTATTATTGAATATCTGATTCTTAATTCTATAAAAAAGGGTATAAGCTTGTCATATGATCCAGGGACCTCAATATATAAGCAGTCACCAGCAGAAACAGTATATACAGTGCCAGAAATCATGTTTGAGTGCTTAATTCTATAAATATTTCTCCCCACTGAAATCTTGACATCACCCTCAGGGGTTGTAATAAATTGCAATTGACCACCTACAGGTAATTGGTAATGATTTAAATTATTGTTAAATATGTACAATGTTTTACCTGTTTCATCATCAACATCTGTAAGTATGCTGTTCAGATGAATAATTAACAAAGCACTCAGTTTAGATATTATATCAGAAGAGGGTTGTGGTGTTGGCAGATCCATAATAGCCTGTTTTTTGAACCCAAATAAGTTCATAGGCATGTTTATTTATTTCAAATCATGCTCTGTATTTGGGCATTGATTCCCACTTTTCAAATCACAATGCCCCCATGGTAGAGTATGTATGCCACATGATAAAATGCATCTCTTATCATCATGTGGGTCCAGAGCCACTTTTCTTACAATATTGCTAGTCAATAAGTGATCCACACTCTGAATTCTGGATTCTGATGTTCTTATTAAATTCTGGGTCTTGAGGCAATTTTTATAATCTTCAAATTCAAGCTCTTTTTCCACAGTTACTCTGCCAATGCCCTTGGCCTTTTTGGCAACAACGCCACTACATGTTTCAAAACTGTACATCTTGGCTCTTAACCCAGCAAATGCCACAATAACATCACCAAGTGTCTCATCTTTTAACTTGCCAGGCACCTTTTTGTTGTGGGGTTGAATCCTTGTATGTTCACTGGTATCAAAATATTCAAGCAATTCAGGCTGTGTTATATCTTTATAAACATCTTCTGTTTGAATATCAAGAACAAAACTATCTGTGTCCATGTACATCAATTTTACACGATCCTGATAAAAAGGTTTCAACACATCATAATACAATTTTAACATGTGTAATTTGGCCAATTCCAATATCACAGCCCCTACATAAATAGGCTTATCAAATTTAATATTTGTTTTTTTCATGTTGAAAAGTGCCATATTTTCATCATAAATTCTTCTATAATTGAAGTTGGGCTTTGCAATCAATTTTTTGCTCCGGCTGGGGTCAGTAATTATTTTAACATCGATATGTTTTCTGACATTTTCAATTGTTTTGCCATACACTGAATTGACCATCAATTTAAACAAGGTCTTATCAAATTGGGTTATTGCTGATGTTCGAAGCTCTGTGTTTGTATCAATATATGGCTTCAACCATGTTGAGTGCCTGAACCTCAAAACTTTTCCAACTTTGGTCACTTGAACATCAGGAACTGGAGGTTTTTGTAATATATGACATAATCCTGTTTCGGCTCTAGAGTCATCATCAATTTCTTCTGTTTAGAGCCAGGTGAACACTTAACCTCGGGAATTGGGGGCAGATCAGAAAATGTGCTGTGTAAATCATCAGGAATTGTCAGATCAACCTCTAAGAACAGGCCATAATTACTGTCATCATAATTCTTAAGATCTTCAATATTAAAATCTTCAACCCACTCAAGCCCTGCATATGGCAGTTTATCCATCATGGCATAACCATAGAGGCTGTTTGCATCTACATACAGTATATAATTTGATGGCAGTGCTGGATCATAATCAGGAATATATTTGTTATTTGCTCTGGCATATCTCTGAGAACATTGCACCATGCCCCCTCTTATACATTGTTCTATAAACAGATACATATCTTGATCCTGGATCAGATCCAATTGCATTTTAGTGTTTAAAAACATTGCGGACCATGCTAGGCCCGGAGCACTGTAAACATATAATGGATCCAGTTTATAATTTTGCATGGAAGATTTTCTGAATGCCTGCAATATATCAGCTAAGAGGGTTACATCAAGTTTTAAATATGCCTTGTGATAATCACCAAATGTCTTGCATTTTAAATTGTTCCACATCAATTGGGCATGGTGATAATCTTCATCAGTGATTCCAGATCCTCTGATTTTGCTGTAAAACTCTTGTTGTGGTGGCAGAGAACACTCATCAAATTTAGAAAAATCTGTAACATAATCATATGGATATACACCCTTCCGCCTAATTAATTTCAGGTCCTGATTTGGAAACAAAGCACATGTGATTTTGAATTGATCATCAGATAATTGAGTGGCCAGTGTAGCCAGGCTAGCCGATAAAATTCTGTATGAATCAAGAAATCTTAAGTGAATAGAAACACCATTAACTTTAATTTTTTTGTTAATGGCAATATATTTCTCATCATTTTCTGCTACAATATTTAAATTCTGCTTGTTAAACCCCTCGTACCTGATCAAATGATGAAAATCATAATTGGATGGTCCATGGCAAAATATGGGGACAAATTTTGGTCTCTGGATCTCAATATTACAGCTTTTACACAGGGCCATTAAGAATTTACCATCTGTATGAGAATGGTGATGAACCTTGATATTTGCATCTGAAAATTCAGAATCACATACCGGGCATTTTTCTGCTTTGTTGAAATCTTCAATCTGTTTCTCTGTTAAAGGCAACATAGGTTTTGATTTTAATAAAATATTAGATGCTATGTCATGGCACTCATTTTCTATTCTATGTGCAAATTCTTTGATGGCATCTGGTCCCATGTATAAATATTCTTTACAAACAACACCATCCTGTACAACCACATAATAAAAACTGGAAGGTTCATGTAACTGGTATGGTGTAATTGAAGGTTCATCAGGATCTGGGCTACAGAATGCAAGAGGTTTGAGATTTGATTCAAAATCACAGACTATATATGCTGGGTGTTCCAACAGGGCTTCAAATGTTTTGAATTTTGCATTTTCACTTGGCTTTGGCATCACCATATGAACAGGTTTATGGTTGCCACAGTATTTCAGATGCTCAATTAACTTGTTTTTAGCAATTTCTGCATTTTTTTCACGAACCCCATTCACCATTTTTCTACCATCAAATACACTTAAACATCTTCTGCACAACTTGAATATTTTATGAGTTTTGTCTAGTTGTGTTCTGACTAAAGCTTCAAGATTATGTATCAGAGTGTAATGATTTGTGCCATCCCCTTTAATTAAGAGCAGATCAATCGGAATAGCAGATTCATCATCAAGTGTACTGATTCTCAGAGGATCTATCAAGCAATTGTCACGGCCAGTAGAACAAATAAATACATTAATAGATAATTGTTTGCCATTGATGTGCCTGGCCTTTTTTTCAAATTTATCAATATTCTGAACAGACATTGGATATTCTAAACCCTCCATTGCCTCATCGAAATTGTGTTCATGTTGCTTATAATAAGTTATTCTCTCAGGATTCCTTGAAACTGGATACAAAGCAGCTAAAATACACCACAGAAAGCATTTCTGGTCATTATTTTTTATATTAACCACGGCTGTTTTGTTTTTGATATTGGCAGGTAATGGCAGATATGTAGATCCTTGTAATGGGTTGAATTCAGAAATATTAACATATAACTTGTGTGGAGATCCGCATAGGCTCCATCCAGACTCTTTTGCCGCAAATTCAGAGTGTTTAATATTCAATTGATCTATCAAACTGCTTATTATTTTGTCTGAATTTGCATTTGAATATACCGGTACAGTTTCTGTTATGTGGGGCTGTGTAAATTTTGTGCCATTTGGCTTCTTATATTGTGCAAACAATTTGAGAGACAGCTTATAAGAGCCATTTTGTGCATTTAGAATTGCCTGCACATCAGGATTTACACTGTTCAAAAAATTCTCAATACCACATCTTGGCTCTGATACAAACCGATAATCTCTTAATTGGCCATTAAAACTGCTATGGATAGGTGGTGCATAGCGTGGCTGCTTTGCAGGTCCAGCATTAACAGGTGCTTCATGCTTCCTTTTCAGACCAGATGTGGATGGTTGTGAGGGCAATGTTGATGACTGTACATAAGAATTACACTTATGCCATTTGTAATATGCCTTGCTTAATATTTTGTGGCATCTTGGACACATTTTTGTGGCCTTTCTGCATTTCTTACAGTCGCAAATATGCCGGTGCCTGGCCCAATGAGAACTAGATATATTTTTATTACACTGAATGCAATATTTTTGTTTTGGCATTTTTGTTGTTTATTTATATAAAATTTCTTGGTCCAAAAAAACAGAACTATGCCAAAACAATTATAACAGCAATAACTAGGCTCGGGTGATCCCCAATATAAAATAATTTTGTTCTTTTATGCTGTTGTACAACACTTTTTACCAGGTTTCAGATCTGGGAGCTATCAGTTGTATATCAACTAGCAATAATTATTCTCAAAATCTCACGTGTGGACATATTATTTTGCCACATGTATTTCAATCTTACACATTTTATCAGGACTCAAACCCGAGCCTTTTGTTTACAAGGCAACAATATTAACATTTTGCAATCAGGGGAGGCCTCACATTTTATCAGGACTCAAACCCAGAGGCCTCCTGATTACAAAACAATAAAAACCATGGAGCTATGCACCACACTCTACTGGGTCTCAGAACCCAGGAGCTATGAGTTTTATATTAATATATACATGGCAGAATCAATCTGAGGGGGGCTACACTTGAATTCAAAATTCCCGGGATTTTGACAGAAAAACATACTATAAACAATAAAATGATATGGGAACTTGGCATAGTTTTAAGTATAGGCAAATCAGATTATTGAGGCTCTCCTTTTCTACACTAGAATTCAAAATTCTTAAAAATTCAGAGCATATCACACTAGAAGAATTGGGGTATAAGCCCCTCTTGGCTTTGTTTTAAGTATAGGCAAATCAGATTATTGAGGCTCTCCTTTTCTACACTAGAATTCAAAATTCTTAAAAATTCAGAGCATATCACACTAGAAGAATTGGGGTATAAGCCCCTCTTGGCTTTGTTTTAAGTATAGGCAAATCGGGCTGTTCAATCAAATAGCCTCTCCTTTTCTACACTTGTAAGTGGCACTGGTTGTGGTACCAAACACACTACTTCTTTTGTATGTTGTTTCCTCTTGTAATGAAAAAGTGTGTGCCATTTTTTTTCCCCCACCGCTGGTATATACCGCTGGCCTAATATTTTATTTACCGCTGTCCTCAGTTTTTATTTACCATAAATTTGTCTCCCTAGTAATGCGCTGTGAAGCTGGATATCCTAGGTTTGAACTCATATAAAGGGGGATTTAAAACCTTATCGAACAGGGAATTTAAAAGTTGGAATGGAAATTTTGGGACAATCACAAGGTATTTTTCAGTCTGATCCAGGAACAGCACTGGAAAGAGGACAGCAAAAGTGAAAATGAAGGGGTCGCGGGTGGGCTGCGATTCTGAGAATTAGACCAGTTTCGCTCAAAATTCAGAATTCAAAATGTTTGAAAATTCTAGCTCGGTCATTTTAGAATTCTCTCTGTTGTATTTTTGTGAAACTGCGAATATTTTTTTGAAAATGTGTTAGTTTCTGAACTCCTATTAATCCAACATGCCAGAAGTTTCGGGAGGGGGGTTGAACCCTAACCCCCCTCTAAAGATGGCCTTGTTGTTAATTGTACATGTAATACTACTAATTTTAAAACAGAACTTTCCAAGACTGTTAGTAAATATAAAGTAATTTAATCGTCCTATTCATTTACAGAAATCTACTTCCTCAGCATGGCAGGGTGTTGTTGTGTGCGAATGGAAGAGGGCCTGGCATCTAGTGGCAACATTTGAAGAGCCTGATGGCTACGAATGTGGTTTCAGGAAAGCTGTAAAATCATCTTCAATCATTGAAGAATTTAAAAATATTGGGAACGTTTTAGGTAAGTACTGTTGTGGAAAGATATCATTTGATTCCTCTTAATTTTTTCTTAATCACCTGTTTGAAATTAATATAGAGCCTCCCCAATGACCACTGTCACCAGTGGTCTCACATTTCTCAAAACACCTGGAGCAGTGGTGTTCATGGACATGCAGAAGGGAGGAGGGCATGACCTCCACCCTGGAGAATTAAAATCGAACAAAATTATATATTGTTGAATTATTTATTAACGAAATAACGAAAATTTCAAACAGTAGTACAAAATGGTTAGAAGAAGAAAGCTATACATGCATGAAGAACGAAAAACACATGTGTCAGTACTTGCCCGACGTATACATCTGTACATATGTCACAGAATCTTGCAGTAGAAAAAAAAAACAGACTACTGTCTGGTCACAGTTTGCCAGCTCATAGTAAATCTTTACAAACAAAGTTACTAAAACAAATATCTTCTACATATATTTTACACACATAATTTCATTTAAGTCACAATAATATATATTAATTATTGTGAAGGAAGGCATTCCAGGATCATGATAACTTCAAACTGAAGCAGTGTTTTTGAATTAATTATTATGGGAGGAAATGTAGTATTGCTACAATTAGTTGTTTTTAAGAAAGTAAATTCAGTGTCATTAGTCATTGTTATTGAAAGATTTACTACTGCAATTTGATAAACAGATGTTTTCTTTAAATTTTCTGAATTCAGTATTTTTGTAATATTTGTAAAGGGGAACTTTGTTAAGTTTGAGTTTGTTTAAGTCCACTTTATGCACAGATATGCTAATAGGGACTGGACCTACAGTTTAAAGTGTGTCTTGAACCACTAAGGAGGTACACAATACCTCCGGTCTCACAGAAAAAAGTCTATATACTCATATACTGGTATTGTCAATAACTATCAAGAATTCATTCACTTTAAGACGATACTTCTAAATAAAGATATGATGAAGATAATATATTTGATGGACAGATCATTTCCTTTTTCTTGAAAATTCTCTTCTATAAAGGAGTTGAATTGTAATTCTATATATTTATCTAAAAAAAACTATGAAATATGTGTTAGAACATTGAATTACAGCTTGAGAACAAAAATAAAGAAAGAATATTCAAGTAACACCATATTTTGTTCAAAATTGAATTATGAAGTTGGTGCAAGAGTTAACCAACAGATGGTGTTGACATTTGAGTTATTGATGTAAGGGGACTGAGAGAGGGGATATTTAATCCAGTCATTATCAAAAGGATTATAGTGATAACCATAAAATATTACTTCAGTCATTAATCACACAATTGAAGTGCAGAATAAGCCAAATGATTATTCTAAGTTGTTTGAAATGTATCGAGCTTCTGGTAGAAAGGAAGTAGTAAGTTTTTCATTAACCACTCTTTTTTCAGGCTGACTCTTAAGTCAGCACTTTTGCATTTTGCTTGGAAACTTCAAAATTTCGTACCCTTGACCCTAAAAATCCGAAAATTTTCCATAGTTAATGAAGACTATGCTGTTTATGCATGTTTTCTGTTAACTTTAGCTTGCAGAGATGTGTTATAGTGTAGCAATGTGCGATTTTTGGAACAAATATCAACAGATAAAAGAGGAATTATGTTCTTTCATATTTTCACCTCTTTGTAACTTTTATCAATATACATTTCTAACAACCTCATATGTAGCTACAGTGCATAAATTATACAGAAATTTTCTTAGAATTGATTAATGACAATCAATTTGATACTATGCCATTTTAAAGTGTTTGTGCAGCCCGTATACAGCCTCCATTTTATCCCCCCAGGGTACTTAATGCCTTTCTAACAATTAGTGTAATGGTAAGTATGAACTGATATCCCTGCATTGCTTGCATTTTATTTACCGATACAAGCTGATACTTTTCTGGCATTTTTTTTTTTTGGTGGGATCTGTAAAAAAAATACTGCACAACACTTTTGTGGATTTACCCGTACAGCGGACAGATATCCAGGAATATCCATATGAGGCATTGTGGATATTAGGGGTGAACTTGACAAAGGTAGATTTTCTTTTATTGTTGTATCATATACATAGGAACTCGTACAATGTGTGAGTCTACCTCGCCCCTAACACACTGAAAGTTTCTTTCGAATAGAACAGTACCTGAGCAACGAGATAGTTGTGAATTCTTTTAAACTGCTGATCTGTGCAACTTGTATTTTGTGAGTTCGCCCTTAATATCTGTAATATGTCCATCCAGGGCTATCCAGGAAGGGCCTTCATATGATAGGTGATTTTTGATAGTTATTGTTTAAGACTGCATCAGAGTTTTTGAGTCCTAATATTATTAACTGAATGACACTATGAATGGATCTTCCACGGATATCAAAATATTTATGTCAATTTGTGAATAACATGTGGACATGTACTATATAACCTGTGGATATCCTTGATAGGATATTCAGAGGATCTCCTGGATATCCTGGATAGGAGATCCTCTGGATATTCAGAATGGAATATCCCACATGTGTGGATATCCTTGTGAGATTTGTGCTCTATGCTCACGTATCCTGGAAATTATGCAGAATTTGAAGTTTCAATAGGTATCTTATTTGTTCTAATGGTAAAGAAAAAGTTAAAGTGCTCCCCTGTGCATAGCACCACACCATGAATAGGCATATAGGGGGGTGTGGGGTAACGCCCCACACTTTCTTGACCCGGTCGTGAGTGGGGGTGATGTGATCAGCATCACGCCCCTGACCGCCTTTACCACCCAGGGTTTCCCCCAGTTACCCATGTTATTTGACGCTGGGTGGGTGCCGAGGCCGCTTCCAATGTTAGAAAAATTCCCGGATTTGAACCGGCCAGGGATCGAACCCAGGACCTTTAGCATGGTAGTCAGACGTGTTACCGACTGAGCCACAGCGGCCACCTTTGTTCTAATGTAATTCTTGAATATTTTGAAACAAAACTCTAGTTAATTGATACTTATAATTTGAATGGAATACTTTAAAGGGATAATAAGATTCTCCTTATACTATGAAGGCTACACATTGATATCCTTTATATCCAACAAATATTTCTGGTAGGAAATCACAGAGAGAATGAAAGTCCTGGCGAGATTTGCACAATTACATATGCAAAATATGTATGGCGTTGGTGTTATATTGCATGTGATGTAAAGCGCTATGATACATTTTGTAGTGTGTTGTTAATGGAATTGATAATTTTCTTTAGATGATAACTTCTTCACACGTAGTTCACAGACTTCTCTTTTTTTTCAGAATTAGCTGTGAATGCGACTCCCCCTATTCCTTGCACAGGACTCAGGTGTCCTCTAGGTCATTGCTTGGACCACAGTGCTCTGTGTAATGGAGTTCGTGACTGCAGGGATGCGAGTGATGAGCCTTCTGAATGTGCCCATGGAAAAGCTTCTTGCAGTCGGGTGGCTGGGGACGAGTTTTGTGGTAAATATTACATACTTCTACATTTCATTAATAAAAATTTGAACAAAAACTTGAAAAAAGTCCAAGTTTCCTCATTACTGTTCATTAGACAATTTTTTGTTACTGTATCAATGCATAACTTATAATTGTTATCATGATTCAGATTATATGTTACTTTGGTTGCTGAGTGTATTAAGTTGTCAACCGTTGGCTGACTTCTGTGGTGGAATAGTAAGCACCTGATTCCGTGTGTTCTGGGTTTGAATCCCAGCCTGGGCGTGCGTGATCTTTGTGAGTGTCCGCCAATTTCATCATATCATCACCCATATACTCATTGTCATGATTAGTCAAAAGGCACTAAATAACAAAACTCAAATCATTGTCAACTTTTGATTTTTTGATGTTGATTTTAAAATTTTGGGTGTGTCGGCACTGAGGATATTTTGCATTTGTCACATTATACGGGGTCCAGTCTCTTATCGTTACAAATAACAACTCTAGTGTTGCATAAATAAAATCCTAAAATGTTCTGACTTCCGTTAAAAGCTGAGGCTGTAAACGGGCACTCAGCACACAGGACAAAAAACAGGACAACACACACAAAATTATACTGGCCATAGTGCCAGTCGCCAGAGCCTCGTTCGTCTGCAAAATGTAGTCCAGGGTGTACTATGTGGAACTGAGGTTGACTTTTGGGTGCCTACGTGGAAGGTGACCCCTTACACCCTTCAACTTTTGACCTCAGTACTGAAGGTGCTGGGTTCGAGTCACCACCTCAGCATGGAACTCCTTGTAAGTGTCTCTCCAATCATTACTCATCCTAATATTAATAATAACATTTTTTTTAAAAAAAAAACGTTTCATTTAGAAATGTAGGCTGAACCTCGCCCACTTAATAAAGGAATTATTATTTATTATTATTATTATTATTATTATTATTATTTATAAGAGCAATAAAAAATCACAGAATTGTTGTTACTATGTTACTATGTATGTTAATAAAAATATCAGATCAAAAAAATTATTAGCAGTTTTTCTGAGGTAGCATAACGATTTTATCAGCTACACTCTGCACCGTGCATAATGGTAGAGAAAGGAAGAAAGCGAGTGGGAGAAGCAAGGTAGTGCATGCTGGCAGCTGCAGGCCATGTTTTTTGTCTCCATACACTCACTTCCCTCTCACGTGTTCATTGCTTGAGCCAGTGCCGGATCTACAAATCTTGGGCACCCCCGCAAAATATTACCAAAGCCCCCCCCCCACCTCTGTCTACCTAGAGGGTGATTCCAAAGTCCCTTAACACCCCCTATAAAAAGTAAAGGAGTTGGGCTGGGTACAATTGGTCACGATAGAAACAGGTTAGGCATAGGGGGAACCACATTGGTGTGTTCCAAGCGGACGCCCACCATATTGAATTCAACTCAAAAATTTTAAATGGGAAGGGGGTGATGTGATATGACACTGTTTTCTCACACCTGGAAAATGATACATTCATTAAAATCATGCAGTCGTAAATTTTTCCTAATTAAAAATAAGTTGAAGAAACCTCCACCACTGCATTTCTTGTGATATTCTAGCCTGATTTGATTTTAGTCACGCTGCCACGTGGGAAACTCTGAGTGGGTGATCTAATGTAGGATTTTTTTTTGTCTTTGTACCCGCATAGAGCGGCTCTAGGGGAGTAAAGGTAGCTGCAGCATGGTGCTGATCACATCACCTCCAAGATGGCAAACATCGAAATTATGTGGGGCCCACATACCCTAAATGTGCCTTCATAGCACTGTGCTATGCACAGGGAACTTTACCTTTACAATTATATTGTATTTGTTTCTGTGCCCATGAGTACTTAACGTTTATTTTTTACATATGCATATACAAACCCTCTTCTATGTCAATGGCTGAGGGCCCCCTAAAGGCTTACTTGTCTCCGCCCCCCCCCCCCTACACTGCGGGATTTTGCGGCTTGTAGATCCGGCACTGGCTTGAGCCCTCTCGAGCAACTACTTGCACAGAGGACTTGTTTTCGTTCACCTACTCCATAGATTCCCTGGACAGAGTGTAGTTTATAAATTTATTTTAATACTAATTTTGTAAGTTAAGGTAAAAAGGTACTAGAAAAGGAATAATACTACAGTGTTCAATGCCAATCTTTGAAGCTTTCCTCGATTTATTCTGAGTGGGAAAGAATAATTTGATTTTTGTCATTTATTTTGTTAGAATGAAATTACTTTCATAACATGTGTGTCATAACTACTGATGGCTCCAATCAGCAAGTGAACCAATGCCATCATCTCAACTCAGCACCAATCACTAACCATCTTACTAATGCTTTGTGCTCTCGGTAGGCTCATTAGCAAGATTCACGCACAGAGCCGGACGTTGCGAATGATACTAATCGCATTAACTTTTTTCATGTTAATAACTTATTCTTGTCTTCAGTTTGCAGTAAATCCCAATTAACATGTAAAAATGGAAAGTGCATTCCCTTGAGCACTTTTTGCGACGGAAAGGACGACTGTGGCGATGGAACAGATGAGCCCAGCAACTGCACTTGTGTGTCCTACCTATTGCTGGCCTCGCCACATCGCCTTTGTGATGGAAACAGGAATTGCTTTGATAAGTCGGATGAAGCCTATGAACTTTGCGGTTGCAAGGAACAGGATTTCAAATGCAACAAGTAAGTTACGTAGTATGTTTATATCCATAAGTCATATTTTTTAAATTAACTTCCATGAACCGCTACCAAATGTTGCATTAACATGCATGGGCGTAACTTGGCAGGGGCAAGGAGGAGCACTTGCCCCCCCCCCCAAAAAAAATTTTCACATTTATAAAAATTTACAAGTTAGCTGAGCTGAGGATCAAAGTAATAAAGAGTAATATTTGTGATTTCGTAAATGTCACGATTATTTAGCAAATTACCCTGGAAGCTGTTTTTATGGAATGGAAAACTTTTCAAATCTCTTCCCCAAAACTTAAGCCCCAGTTCTGATTCTGCCCCCTCAAAATTAGGCCCCAACCATGATTCTGCACCCTCAAAGTTAGGTCCCAAGCCAAGTTATGCCCATGCTACTATATGAAGTAAAAATAGTGAATGCATCAATCTAAACAAGGCTGCCAACAGAATTTTTTCTCAGGGGGGGGGGGCAGCAGTGCTCAAAGTGGGGGGTATATGGGATGCTATCCCCCAGTTGAGAAAATTCTCATAAAGCATACCCCCTACCTGTTGTATTTTCTCCATGTTGATCCATACAAACAAAGGCCCAGAGTGGGGAAAAACACCCTCCCCTCCAAAGCTAGGAATTTTCACTTCAATCATTTGGGGGGGATATTAAGATTTAATATCATGCCCTTCAGTCATAAAAAACTCATATCTTAGCTTTTGTTATTCTTTTACAAGTTGAAATTGAATAAAAAATAACTTGACTTTGTTCTCTAGTTCAGGCTCAGTCCACTATTTAAATAGAAACTGGATTTGAATGGCTACGTTTCCATAAACATCTGTAACTTTTTTTATGAACAGTTCTCTGCCTTTCATTACTTTAGAACCTCACAATGCACAGACTCCACTTATTCTGCTGTCTTTAATGGCACCCCTTATCCATATTTTCATGCTACAATTTCACCATTCAAATTTCATGGAAGTTTTTCTCTTGTACAGGGGAAGGGGGACAGGGGGGGGGGTGGCAAGTGCAGGCACCCTCAATCTAAAATAGCCAACATTTAGTAATAGTGTTGTGTTAGTTCATTTTCTCAATGTAGGGGCCACTTCGCAAAATAGTGTCATTTACTAAAAACTTGCGTTTTGCGAGTATCTATGTTGCTTCTGCTACGTTTCGGGATGCAACTGCTCCCTTCTTCAGGCTGTTCACTTTTAGGTTATACTCAATTCATAACCGCATCGACCTCTTATTGGGTATAGGATATGGGATTGGTTAAGTGTGTGTGGTTAAAAACAGTAAAACCTAACACCCATAACAGGTGCACGTCATATTACTTCGCTGTTTTCCTGATTAAAAATGGCTCCTTGAAACGTTAAAACTTTAAAACTAAATAGCCATGACCCGCGTGTGCTGCAATTGCAATACCTGGGTGTTAGGTTTTTAATGTTTTTAACCACACACACTTAACCAATCCCATATCCTATACCTAATAAGAGGTCGACGCGGTTATGAATTGTGTATAACCTAAAAGTGAACAGCCTGAAGAAGGGAGCAGTTGTGTCCTGAAACGTAGCAGAAGCAACACAGATACTCGCAAAACGTAAGTTTTTAATATATTTTTATTATCATCATTGTGAGTAATTCGCACAACTCTCATCATGAATTGGTGTCATTTACCTTCTATCTCTCATATGAGATCTGTTAGAAAAGTAACAAGACTGATTTTCTAAAAACCATGAATTTTATTCTTTTTACAAATCAAGATTATCCCCTTCAAAATGGTTTCCTTGGGCAGCTACACAGCGATGGAGGTGTTGTTTCCATTGTTCGTAGCAGCACTGGAAGGCTTCTGCTGGAACACCTTTCAGCTCGTCAGTTACGCTCTTCTGGATATTATCCAAAGTATCAAAATGGCGCCCTTTCAAGTGGTTTTTGATCAAGGGAAATAAAAAAGAAAGTCACAGGGACTGAGATCTGGCGAATAGGGGGGGGGGGCTGATGAACCACAGGAATGCTTTTTTTTGCCAAAAATTCATTTATGGAGACTGCCGTGTGACATGGTGCATTGGAACAATCTTGGCACACACTTTTCTCATGTCCAAATCTTGTGTTAAAATTTGATGGACGATAAACTCGTTCCAATTTAATCACTACTGATCATTCTCACCGTCAATCGATGATCTGACCTCACAAGAGACTTTACTCTTTCCACATTGTCATCCATTTTTGAGGTTAAAAGTCTTCCCACACGAGGTTCGTCTTCCACTTGTCCTCGGCCTTCTAAAAAGGACTTGTGCCATCTGAACATTTGCACCCTGGATAGTGCATGTCCTCCATAAGCGCTTTGTAACTTTTCATAAGTCACAGTAGTGGATTTGCCAAGCTTTACACAAAATTTGATGTCACAACGTTGCTCAAACTTTTGCCAGTCCATTTTCGTTATTCACCTCACAAACACAACTTCACTGCAGACGCTCTCAACAATCGTGTAGCAACTGTAGCAAGTTTAAACTTGTACTGAGTCAACGGCAAGCGTTAACCTAACTGCCGTGTGAAGGTGGAGGCAGCAGCTTGCCGGTTCGTGCACAGTGTTGCCAGTCTCATTACTTTTCTAACAGACCTCGTATATTAGAAAAGCTTCAGTGAAAAGCATTGTACCTTTTTTGAAAGAGCTTTAATAAGTATTATTAGCTGTGAAATTTCATGATCTAAGGATTTGGGAATTTATTTATTTGCCACTTGTGTACTTCCATTGACTTAGTAAAGGCCTTCAGCATCTGTGCATTATTCCTAGTTACGGTAGCATAGTCTGTTGTGGGCCTCCCCAATGGTGCAGTGGTAGCATCGTCACCTTGTAATCAAGGGGTCCCAGGTTCGATACCTGGTGGAGGTACATAGTGGTTTGGATCCCACTTTAAACTGTAGCCTTACTGTGCATAAAGTGGACTTAAAACACCAAAACAATCAATCAATTGACTTAGTAAATATAATATTCAGGATTTTAAAACAATATTTTATATGTGCAAAATCTTGTTAATTAAAAACAATAACAGCATACTTTGCAAGATTTTTATATCAAATTCTATGAATCTATCAAATTTTATCAATTTTTACATTGTTAGGAAGAGGGCATGGGGAAGGAGAAGACATCTCCAATAATCAAACATGTACACTCCTGTTTACATAAAGTGTTACTCTTTATAGGGTTGAATAGTTGTAGTATGTACAACTTTATCTGAAGAGGGGTGTACAGTGGAACCTCAATTGTACATTTTCCCACATTATATATTTAATTTTGATGGTCCCAAGGTAACAATGTTATAAAATGATTATCCTCAATTTTGCATTTACAAAGTTTTTTTGGGCTTGGTCCCCTGAGAAACATAAAATTGAGGTTCCACTGTATAATGTATAAGATAATGTATTATGTAGCACATCTCACAATAATTCAAGGTAATGACCCTTATAAGAATCAGTAATGTGATTGGTCAATTAATGTAAACAATCTTACAACTTTGCAATGATTTCCATATTTTATCTTCCACATCCCCTGTTGCCCGCCATTAGAGTTTATAAGGGTAAATTTCTCGTATCGGACAAACGGCTGAAATTTGCTAGTTGATTTAATTTGAATATTCGTACTTACGTATTGCATTGAGAAACATTGCTGAAGGTGGCATTTTGCTTATTTCACGGAAATAAGCTCTATTTGCGACATATCGAGTAAGTTTTCTTCGTTTCTTTTTGCCTTCGGTAACACGCAAAATGGCGGTCACAGTTTCACTACCGTACTCGACATGCAGTGTTTCCACCCCACCGCACCCAAAAATACCTACTTAGCCCCACAAACCACTGACGCATAGCCCCACGAACCATTCATACATAGCCCCACGAACTATTTCCGGTAAGGTTAGGTTAGGTAGGGTCACGTATAGGTTACAATAGTTAAAAATTGGTTTCGAAAAAAATATGCGTAGCCCACACACAATTCTTGCATAGCCCAACGAACCATTGACACATAGCCCCACGAACCATTGACACATAGCCACACAAACCATTGACACATAGCCCCACAAACCATTTGCGGAAACGTACCTTCTTCAGTTTACAAAAACACGTGTTTGGAAACACTGACCGGGATTACGTCACCACACACAGGCTACATCCACCTGGAAGTAAATGGATGCAAGAGCTTTCGTGCATTGGTCACACATTTATATCGAAAAATAGATGATTTAACTGCAAAATTCAATGAACTATGCGAGAAAACACTTCCCCGAAATTCCAGAAGTATAAAGAAACTGCATTCGGTAAGTAATTTCTCCTGTAAATTTAAAGAAATCCGTTTGTCCGATACGAGAAATTTACCATTTATAAGTTCACTTTATGCACAGACAGACTAATCAGGACTGGACTTACTGAAGTGTGCCTCTAGTACCAAACCCAGAACCCCTTGATTACAAGGTGATAAATTAATAACTATACTATGCCATTAGAAATGCCTCCTGTTGGCTGCAATTCGGTCTTGATAAGAATTGCAGAATAGCAGAGTTGTGTGCAAGTCTCACTCCCTACTGCTCTTAAGTTCCTAGGTGCGTAGTTCCATGTATGTGATTACTTCTATGGTAAAATGAAACGTGTATAAACGATCAATCTGAGAGAGATTTCACACAAGAGCAGCAAGCCACATGTGTTGCTTGGGGATTTCACCAATCAAATGCAGGCTTGTGCAGCCTATGATGCCAGTACAGTGTGAAACATTACTGTTCATTGGCTTGTTCACAAGTAACATGTGTCGCTTTGGTCTGAAACCTCCCTAAGACTTTTGAGAACTTGATGTATACATAATACAATGTAATGGATGCAATGTTCCTGTTTAATTCACAAGTTGTTAAATACGAGCCACACAAGTTTGTTGCATGAATAAGGCTCGCATGGCAACAACATAAGATAAATGACACTTTGTTCTTTAATTTGAGATCTTAATTCACAGATCGGGCCATTGTGTTCCCATGGATTTCATCTGTGATGGTGATGCAGATTGCCCAGATGGAGAGGATGAAGAACGCTGTGTTGCATTGAGCACCCATGGCGATGAAAAGTAAGTACATAGTTATTCTTGCATGTATATATCGCTTGCATTGCATTATTTCTTCTGATTATTAATGCAAGTACATAAGAACTTTCATTGTTAGTTTTGAATATTTTGTGAGGTGATTGCCTAATTAGGCATTGGTTGATATCTACACTTTGGCTAGTTGGCAATTACTTAATTTGAGATACTAAAAGGACAATATCACCCCTGTCTACATGATCTTGGTGGTAACGGAAACATTTCTAAAGTGCATATTTTGCACCTTTTTAGTGCCAAACTATCCAGGCCCTAATAATAACTAATCAAAAAGCAAGGGAACTTCCATAACAAACTGACAATTTTCATTTGGAAACAAACCTTCACATATACTGCTGGACAATGAAAACCGGACACTTTAATATTTGACATCTGAATTGCAATAACAGCTCGCAGGTATATTACAGAATGTTCGGCAGATCATGTAGTACCATATGAACCATTCATAGGCTCGGACTTTGTTTATGCATTCGTACTTAATTCAGTTTCTGCAACATTTAGTTAGCCCTTGTACCAGAACTTTTATCGACCCATTGCGTTATCACAAAAAATGCAAGTGTCCGGTTTTTTTTGTTCAGCAGTATATAAATACAACCTTTCATACCGAAGTGACACATGCCACTTGTGTTGCTCGTTTTGTCACTGAACTGTCTGAATAGTGTACATTGTATCTCCTTGATCTGTTGGTTGCATGTGCACAATGGATGTTTTTTCACAGACTTCTGTCGTTCTTCACTTCGCTCTGAAAGCTCCCCAAGGTCAACTACATTCCGTATCCGACATGACAAAACTAGTCATTTCTTGTCGCAAACTGTCTCGGGGGAAGTTTTACCATAATCCCTTATGGAAGACCGCACACCAGACAAAACATTTGAATCGAGTCACCTGGCGACAGGTTGTGACAAAACGATCTGTGCATGCAGAAATCCATTCTCTTCATGCACAGACCTATAATTACAGATCAGAAACAGGGGCAACTTGAAGCCAGCAATTAAATGTAGTTATTGAATCTTACATTAAATGGTTAATATCGTATTTTTTAACCAATTATTTGCTAGAGTATATAAACTGATACATGAATTCTACATACACATTGATACTGCTGTAAAGTGTCATATTTATAATGCATTGCTACCAGTTTCCCAAATTGTAAAATAAAAGCCTAGACCCACTGCATAATGGACGAATTCGGCCATCGGAAATTAGCCAACAAATTGCCTCATTTTGCCAGGTCTTGTCTTGTCGCGTTTTGTCAGATCCACTGTGCGGCTGGCCTAAGACAGACAATCTAGTATTGCTCACAATTTATGAATAAGGCCTGGATTTTTATGTAGGTGAAATATATATTCATAAATATAGTATAAAAGTATTTAATATGTAAATATGTAATGTGCATATTCTTCTCATTTCTGTGCTGTTTTTTTAGGTTTATGGCAATGAAAATGTAATTTTAATAAATTAATTTCTCAATATTATTATATTTTTAAAACTGATCTTGAAATAATGAAATTGCAATGTGCTAAATTATATTGAAAAATTCATAAATTGATAATGTGAATGACAACAGTTTTGAGTATAGTGTGGCCAGATAGTTTTCACTATAACAGATGTATTAAAATCTACAATGTACAAGACTATTCTCATTGAATTAACAAAATGGTTTGTCAGGCAAAAATTAAAATGTACATCTAATGTAGCAATACATTATTTCTTTAAGAAATAAAAAGTGCTTCTATTTTAGTACGTATCATATCACAGTGAACCACTAAATACATTGAATTTTTTTTTATTTTTGGAGAAATCCAAGTTTGTCCCACAATTATAGCTACTTATTCAATAAAAAACCAGAAATATGGCCCATTTTATTCGCTGACATTTGTAAGTTTTGCTTGGCTTTAGGGCTGAGCCCGATACCGATACGTGAAAATTGTAATAATTAAAAGTTATTCAAAATATTCATTAACAATAGTGTGAAAGTATTCCACTCTAATTATATGCATCAATAGACCAAGAGTTTTGATTTAAAATGTACCAAAATTACATTACAATATTAAATCACATGTCATCACAAAATTAATTTTTTCACACAAAATTAGTGTAAAGTAAAAGAGAAAATTTGAATTTTGCATAATTTCCAGGATAATTAGACTCTGCGAAAGTGTTGAGAGGCATTTTTGCAGAACCCATGAAAGACCAAAAGGCCAGAAAGGTATATGTCGGTATCAGTAAATAAATTGCAACTAATATTTTCCAATATTGGTATAGCCCTTAAAGAAATATGTATTCCAGGCCCTATTTATCAATGTCATTTTTGGTCAGTCAATTAATAGAACCATTAAAAAAATAATAATAATAATTCACACACTTGTCTGTATTTGTAGGGGTGGGCAAATGTGGATCAGGGTTGCCGGTCACTGGCAAATGTACTGCCATGGTGATTCTCTGAACAAGACAGTTGCTCACGACATCTGCCGCCTTCTTGGATTTTCGGATGCTTCTACAATCAACTTGCAGCAGGTTTCCAACGTTGAACAATTCCAAATGGAAGAGTTCAGCTCTATTCATATTGGAAAGAATATAAGCGTGAGGGGGGAGAGGCCATTGGGGCATATTGTTCACTCCAATTGCACGGCTGTTGATATCAGGTGTGCATAAGTTATTGAATATTTTCTCACTGTACATACACAATTAAGTTATTATGTATCAATAAGATTACAGAATAAAGTATTTTTTTAAAGAAAGGAACATGTATAGTTATTTCAATAAATATAATATGCTGTGATAAGATTGAATTAATTTTCTCTGCAGTTTAACTTGGTTACTTTCTCATTGTTTCTATTTGTGTCAAAGTTACTTGGTTTAAAAAAGTAAAACTTGTACCAGAAAAGTAATAACCAACTTCCTGCTACAGTAACTTTCTGCTGGAAACAAATTGCATATAAATCTTCATGTATTTACGTATATTACAACAAAAGGCTAAGATTAACAAAAACACAATCTAAATGGCAATTTGCAGTAAAGAAAGTATGTTCTAAATTTACCTTGAAACTAAGCTGTTTCTCCGTGCCTTAAATTTAATGAAAAGCCTTTCACGTTAGCAGCCACAGAAGACTCAGTTGCCAAATTCAGCTTTTCCCCCATATCACACATTTTCAAGTTAACAATTTAAGTGTCGATAACATTACTTCTACTGTAAAACTTAACTGGTACACTTACTTAACTTACTTTTAAAAGTAACTAAGTAACTAGTTACTTCCAAACTTGGTCAAGTGGCTACTATACCTGGGTCCCGGGTTTGGATCTCGGCTTGGGAATGGGTGTACCTTGATTTGGTTTATTTGACTTTTTTTATGCCACTTTTGGCTAATCACAAAGATGAGGATGAATTTGAAATCGATTAAGGGACATTCACAAAGAATAAAAGAAAATTAAATAAAAAGCCTGTAACCATCAAAGATCACTGAATGCACCCTGTTACCAAGGGATTAAGTAAATAATATATTTGTAATGGAATAATAATAACATATCTTGTCTGCCATTGCTTAGACTTAACATAGGTGAAATAAAAGTCATTGGGTAAAACACTGAATGTGTCAATGCCAGTTTAATAGTGGTTTATACGTAAGTTACACCCGAGCAGTGTTCCTGTCCTAAGAGAAAATAATTACGCTTGGTGGCAACACTGTCTGGAATGTATTCTCCCCATACCCAAAGCAGCCATGCTGCATCTGGTTTAGTATGCGAGTAGTCACCGTGTGAATATGGCAAATCGTATTGAGGTGGCATCCAACATTGAGGTGCACTCTGACGTCCGATTTTTGTGGGAACGAAGACATAGAGTGAAATCAATCGCCAAATTGTTGACGTGTATGGTGACAATGCAATGTCACACCCCCTGATCAGAAAATGGTGCCAGATGTTCGAAGAGGAAAGAACGAACAGTGTGTCGAGCAGCCTGCATCTGTGAAAGCTATCGATAAAACTGAGCGTGTGAATGCAATCCTCCTTACCAACTGCTACGTGAAAATTAAGAGAGATTGCAAGTGAACTGAAAATATCCTACGATAGTGTCTCTATGCTGATTCATGACCAGTTTGGTGCATCGTAAATTGTGCTCTCACTGGGTGCTGCAATTGCTAACCGATGAGCACAAAAGTCAAGGCAATTGAAACTGAACGGAATTTTTACACACAAGAAAGGAAAAAATGGTCACACAATTCGAAAAGTGTTTGGAATACCTTAGTGACTATGTCAAAAGAAGTTAAATGTTCATACATTCTTGTCCTGAGGGACAAGATAGCAACCATCACGGAACTGGCACTAAAATATTGATATACTGAATGTCAACTCTCCACATGGTGCAGCAAAGCTGAAATCCAAGTCAGACAACCTGCTCCATCAACGCAACCAAATCCCAGTAACAAAATTAAGTGGTTTGCCTTGCCTACCATTCTATCGCATCCAACCGCCTTACCAAAGCCCTCTGCCCCTACAACATCCAAATAGCACACAAACCAACCTCCAAAATAGCTGACCAACTAAACATAAACGATACTTCCTCTCCCCCCCCCTCAGCAACCCAGGTGTTTATGATGTTGAATGAGAGTGCAAGGCTCATTACATCAGCAGATCCATCAGTGAAGAAATTCAGCAGCACCTATCAAATGCAAAAACGACCCAACCCACCACTGGACTTGAAAAACATATCAAATTCCACAACCATAAAATCGAAAAAGTGCATGAAATACAAAGCACTCTCTCTCATAGACACAAAAATCAAAGAAACACACACCATCATGCACAACAACCATGAAACCAGGAGCTCAACATAGATAGTGGTCAGGCACGCCATGTCTGGCTTCTCTTACTGCAGCAATTAACATTGTAAAATGTGATATTCTCCCCCCTAAAGATTATATTTACCAGTACTGGGCATGTCATGCAATAATAATAAATTAATGTTTGCTTTATGCCGATCTTGTGCACAAAGCGAGAATCAAGAACAATGTACACACACACAGATAAAGAAAGATACTTACATGGCACCTGGGTATCGGAAGAACTGAAATGATAATGTATTCAAAGACTATGTAGACACATTTCTTAGACTGAAACAACAGTCCTCAGGATTTCCTTCCGGCTGTAGTTCAGAACATGACAAAGACAAGTATTATTTCGATCATGAGGGAATTCAACTTGTAAAAGATGAAATTGCTCCTAACCCTGGGCTTCGTTTTATTTCCAAAATTCTGCTTAATTCTTTGTACGGGAAATTCTCCGAAAATACTTTAAAAACTAAGTCTATTTTTGTAAAGACAGAACAGAAATTCCATGATATAGTGTTTAATCCACAGTATGAAATCAGTAATGTTGTCCCTATTTCCGAATCTTGTTTATTAGTGAATTATATTGATCTGGAAAGCAAAAATGAACCGTTAGTACTCTCAAATGTACTTGTCTCTGCGTTTATTACTGCTTATGGAAGAATGCACTTATATTCTTTTATGGACAAAGTCAAGGAAAGTATTCACTACGTGGATACGGACTCTGTGTTCTAGGTAGAAAGAGAACATGAAAAACCTATTCCTACAGGCTCATTTTTTGGTGAAATGACGGATGAGATTAAAGAGCCCTACCAAATTACATGCTTTTTGGGTGGTGGTCCCAAAAACTATGCATATAAAATGGTGAACAAACATGATCCTCAGGATGAGAAACATGTTATTAAAGTAAGGGGCATTACCATGAATTACAGAACTCGACTCCAGATTAATTTTGATTATTTTAAGCAACTGGTCAAAGGGGAAATTGAAAAGTGAGTTGTTGAGAACCCCGTAAAATTAAACGAAAAGCCAATTTTGAAATTGTTTCTGAATCTGAGCAGAAAACACACCAAGCAGTCCACACAAAACGAAGAAAAATTGAAAATTTTGAGACGGTTCCATATGGAATCTAAATAAAAAACGAGTGTTTTGTTTTATTTTTTTATTGTTCTTTACAGTCCAAGGGCCATCTGTAAAATCTCTATTTGGGTCTTTATCCAGGGGCACTCCCCGTTGACGCGCCGCCTGGCGCAGAAACTACATCTTGCTTCTCTTCTGTGCCTCCGGCACGACAGGGGAGGGGCACCGGCCGAAGGTGGTGTTCCGCCCTCATATGGTTCCTGAGGGCCTTCTTCCCTCTGAATCCCACCTCCCAGCATATTTCGCATTCTCGTTTTATTTCATCCTGAAAAGAAAAGATAAAATTAATTTGTGGTTTATAGTTAGGTTTAAAACTTATGATGATATATATATATATGGGCCATTGTGTGTCTGCGCTTCAAGCAGAGAACGTGTGTTGTTCAACATGGAACTGCGTTTTACACACCCTTTTGCAATGATGGTTTGTGGGCCCTCACAAAGTGGAAAAACCACTTTTGTGGATAAGCTTCTATTTTATAAACATAAAATGTTTACACAAGTTCCAAAGACAGTAATATGGGTGTATGGTGCGGTTCCTCCCAGATTAAAATTAAGCCAAAATACAAATATTCAGTTTATAGAAGGAATCCCTGATGTAGCAAATATGGATATAGAAACTCCTGGATTAATTGTCATTGATGATCTAATGAACGAAAGCAGCAAAGATTCAGCTGTTGCAGACATATTTACGAAATATTCTCATCACAAAAATATAAGTGTTATTTTTATTGTACAAAACTTATTTCACAAAGGTGCTAAAATGAGAGACATAAGCCTCAACTCTATCTTGTGATATTCAAGAATCCACGTGACAAACACCAAATATACCATTTAGCATGACAATTCAAACCTGACAATAGTAAAAGTGTTTTGGAAGCTTTTCAAGATGCAACTGAAACACCACACAGTTATTTAATGTTCGATTTAACACAAAATACAGCTGAAATTTTACGTATGAGGGCGCATATTTTCCCCGATGAACAATTGGGCGGATCTTCCTCCTCTTCCAGAGCAGGAGAAGGAGGACGAACATAGCCTCTGAGGACTGCAGGAGGTATCAGTTGAAGCAGGTTGTCGGCCCTACGAACATTGCGACGATTCAATCTGAAAAACAATATATAATCATTAAAGAAATATATTCGGTTCCATGTAGATATTGGCTATAAAAGAAAAAGTGGTATGTGACATATATAATCGAAAAAATGGTGAACATGCATGTGAAACCAATTTAACTAACCGGGGCTTATATGCAGTAAGTTTTACTGAGGCCTAACAGGGCCGCAACAGGGTGTTCTTTGAAACATGAGTACCGATTTTAATTTTTCGATTTTATTTTTTCGATTTTTGCGAAAATTTCAAATCGATATATCTGTCCCCTAATTGAGCTACAAGGATAGTCGATAGGTTGTCGAACCATGTCAAAATATACAATGTTATAAGAAATAAATTAAAATAATTACCTTTGGCGATAATGACGGAAAGTGTCTTCCATTCTTTGCCGATTGAGTCGACGCCGAACCGCGAATACGGCCAACGTCTGCTCGTATTGCCGATTGATTTCTGCCTGCTCCTCCAGACACCTACTAACATCCCTGGTGAGCTCTGCGAAGTGCTCTTGTTCTTCTACTCCTATTTGATATTGGTGAAAAGCATTTCGTTTGTGTTTGTCTTGTGTAGTAGTTCCTCCATTCATATTGGGGGTTAGGCGTAGAGCTGACAACTCTGCACTGTAAAAAGCCATGTCAAGAATCAGCAATATAAGGCCATGGATGTTCCCAAGGTAAAATATTCCGGAGGTAAAATAGTCCCCCGTTCGGATCTCCGGGTGGGGACTACTTTGGGAGGTCCCTGGACTAAGGATAAGATCTACGTTAGGAATAAGAAAAATATTAAATTAGGCACCTGGAATGTTCTGAGCCTTTACCGGCCTGGGGCATTTCAGTGTACAGTTAATGAGATAGTCAAGTATAAATTAGATGTAGTAGCTGTCCAGGAAGTTAGGTGGCCAGGAGAAGGGAATTGTAAAACTAAAAATTATACTTTTTTCTATGGTGGTACTGAAAATCATAATTTTGGAACAGGCTTTTTCATAAATAATAGAATTATCTCGGCTCTTAAAACAATAGAATTTATTAATGATAGGATATCATATGCAGTTTTACAGGGTAGGTGGTGTAAAATTATTTTAATAAACATACATGCACCAACGGAAGATAAAGATGATAATACTAAAGATGATTTTTATACAGAGTTAGAACAGGTCTTTGATAAATTTTCTCAGTATGATATGAAAATTCTGTTAGGTGACTGTAATGCACAGATTGGGAAAGAAGAGACATTTAAACCCACGATTGGTAAAGAAAGTCTTCATGAATTAAGTAATGATAATGGTATAAGATTGATTACTTTTGCAACCTCAAAGAATTTAATTGTGAAAAGTACCACTTTTAAACATAAAGATATCCATAAATATACCTGGTGTTCTCCAGATGGTAAAACTCATAATCAGATAGATCATATTCTCATTGATAAGAGAAGGCATACTAGTATAATTGACGTTCGTACACATAGAGGTGCTGACTGTGCCAGTGACCATTATTTAGTAATTGCTAAATTAAGAGAAAGACTCTCAGTGATAAATCATAAGCAACAAAATCTAAAAGTTCTAAAATTTGATACAGGAAAGTTTACTGATGAAAGAATTAAGAAAGATTACCAAATTAAACTGTCAAATAGATTTGATGTTTTGCAGGATTTAAATGATGAT
Source organism: Lepisma saccharinum (assembly GCF_977018435.1). NCBI lineage: Eukaryota > Metazoa > Arthropoda > Insecta > Zygentoma > Lepismatidae > Lepisma > Lepisma saccharinum. The sequence goes on from NC_139248.1 coordinate 25,079,170, forward strand.
GAAAATATAAATGAAACAGACGTAAATAAGAATTGGGAGCACATACGTAATGCAATAGAATCAACAGCTAAAGAAAGTATAGGATACCATAAACCGAGAAAAAGTAAGCCATGGTTTGATAATGAATGTCATAATCTAATAGAAATAAGAAATCAGGCTAGACTTAGGTGGTTAAATAACTCTGATGATACAAATCTAAACAATTATAATAGAATAAAGCGAGAAGTTAACCGCACGTTTAGAAGTAAAAAAAGAGATTACTTGAAAAGCAAAATTAACGAAATTGAAACAAACAGCAAAAATAAAAATATCAGAGATTTATATAAAGGTGTAAATGAGTTTAGAAAGGGGTGGCAACCTAAAGTAAACTTGATAAAAGATAAAGACGGTGATTTTCTAGCTGACCCAAGCGATATTCTAAATAGATGGAAGAACTACTTTAATGATCTTTTAAATGTCCATGTAGGAGATAAATCAGAAGTGAATGAAGTACACACAGCAGAACCTTTAGTCCCAGAACCTAACTTGACTGAAGTTAAAGATGCTATTAAAAGGCTAAAGAATAACAAAGCACCTGGCATTGATTTAATACCAGCTGAGTTAATTAAATATGGTGGAAATTCATTAATTTGTCAAATTCATAAATTAATTTGTTTAATATGGAATAAAGAAGAAATCCCTCAACAGTGGAAAGAATCCATAATTGTTCCTGTGTTTAAAAAAGGTGATAAAATGAACTGCAATAATTACCGTGGAATTTCTCTACTCTCAACAACATATAAAATATTATCTAACATTCTTTTAACAAGACTAACCCCATATGCTAATGAAATTATAGGTGATTACCAATGTGGATTTAAACGCAACAGATCAACTACAGATCAAATTTTTCACATCAGACAGACACTTGAAAAAAAGTGGGAATATAATCAAAATGTCCATCAGCTATTCATTGATTTCAAAAAAGCATATGATTCGGTCAAAAGAGATAAATTATATAATATATTAGTAGAGTTTGGAATACCTAAGAAGCTTGTTAGTATGATAAAAATATGCACCAGTGAAACAGAAAGTAAAATTCGTGTGGGTATTAATATGTCTGACAAATTTACAATTCATGATGGGTTAAAACAAGGAGATGAATTATCTCCATTGCTCTTTAATTTTGCCTTAGAATATGCTGTAAGGAAGGTAAAAGAAACTAAAGAAGGACTAAAATTAAATGGTGTGACTCAGTTGTTAGCATATGCAGATGATGTAGACTTACTGGGGGATGATGTGAATACAATTAAGAATAATGCTAAAATATTTTTCAAAACTGCTAAAGAGATAGGTTTGGAAGTTAACAAAGAGAAAACTAAATATATGCTTACAGGCCGAAACCAAGTGTTAGGTAATAATCAAAATCTAATTATTGATAACAACTCGTTTGAAACAGTTTCCAAATTCAAATACTTAGGAGTAGTATTAACAAATGAAAATTATATTAAAGAGGAAATAAAAAGTAGGCTTAATTCAGGAAATGCATGTTACTTCTCTCTTCATAAACTTTTGTCTTCTCGTTTAATATCTAAGAATCTAAAAGTTAAAATATACAAAACCGTAATTTTGCCTGTAGTATTATACGGGTGTGAAACTTGGTCCCTTACATTGAAAGAGGAACATAAATTGAGAGTATTTGAAAATAGGATCCTTAGGAAAATCTTTGGACCTAAAAGGGATGAGGAGACAGGTGAGTGGAGAAGGTTACATAATTTAGAACTACATAATTTGTATTCATGTCCAGACATTATTAGAATAATTAAATCAAGAAGACTTAGGTGGGCAGGCCATGTGGCACGAATGGGAGAGGAAAGAGGAGTTTTCAGGATTCTTGTTGGGAAACCTGATGGTAAGAGACCAGTAGGAAGGCCAAGACGAAGATGGAGGGACAACGTCGAGATGGACCTAAGGGAAATTGGTAGGGATGGAAAAGAGTATATAGATCTTGCTCAAAATAGGGACAGATGGAAGGTCTGTGTTGCTGCAGCCATGAACCTTCGGGTTTAAGAAGGCTAGAGAGTTAGTTAGTTAGTTAGAACAATTGACTATTTATGCCACCGGAAAGCATGGAAACAAACCATTTCTTGTGCGAACGTCAGAATGACATCACAACTAAAAGAACATGCTCCGGCACTTAAATTATTGTGTAAATTAAAACCTATTCTACGGAAACGCCTTTTGCAACAAGCAACACCAGGACTAGTTCGTGTACTAGGACAATGTGCAGCCAATACAGTACGTGGTAATATTCCGCTTTCAGGGGGTACAAAAAACCAAGCTTCAAAAATATAAGGCCAGTTTGCGTAAACTAGCGGCGAAGGGTACTTCGCTCAAAAATAAAAATAAAATATTAATTCAAAAAGGTGCCGGATTTTTGCCATTTTTAATTGGTCCAATTATATCATTGTTAGGTAGTGCATTGTTTTCACAATGAGCGTGAGAAAAATGATTCTTGTTCCCGAGGACTTTGCCACTAACATGCATGCATCCGTTGAGAAAGCTCAGAGACACGAATCAAGATTAGATTCTAATATTTGTACAATATTAGCAAGTGAAGATATAGGGGAAAGTGAAAAATCGACACTTTACCAACAGGCACTTCGAACATTTGTTAATTTCACTAATCCTATTCCCACACACCTATCTGTGATCGAAGAAGAAAAAAAAGCTACCACAAATAAGCGAACCAATACAACAAGACAACCCCTCTCCTAGTGTTACCCTCAGGGAAGAAATTATTGCATCAGTGCCGAAAACTGTTCAGGTAAAAAACAGAACTTTTACTTAAAAGACTATTCTCTTTTCAATATATAAATTGGGATGCATATGGAACAGTGTACATAAATGGAAAAAGGATTCAGGGTTCAAATATCATCGATCTGATTAATGATTCTGTTTGCCCCCGTAAGAAAAGCCAAGATCCTGTCGGGAGAGATCAGTTCCAATCTATCCTTCATTCTCTAAACATACCCAAAGAATATATAGTTACATGCACACCTCCACCCCTTCAAGAAATAGGAAAGCTGAATTTATATGGGAAGATATATAAAGTATGGATTGTATTATACACATGAACTGCCGACTTCATTTTCCAATACTGAAAAATTATCCAAAGATTCCACGCAATCATGAAAGAATATTTCTCAGTGGCTATCAAAACAAGATGCATATACTTTACATGTTCCAGTTAGAAAAAAAAATTCCCACGTAAACGCTACAAAACCACTTTTCCCTTGGAACTTATGCAAATGGATTTGGCAGATATGCAGAATATTGCCAAGTGCAATGATGGTATGCGCTATATACTTTGTGCAATTGACGTGTTTTCCAGGCAAGCGTTCTGTATACCAGTGAAAAGCAAGTCGGGTGAGATCGTGGCAAAGCAATTACTAAAATTATAAGCATGTTAGAATATCCCCCTGTTTACTGCCAGACAGATCAAGGCAAAGAGTTTTATAACACTCAAGTGGAAAAAGTGTTTGACAAGTACAATATTATTCATTATAGTGTTTATTTAGAACTAAAGGCAGCAATACTGGAACGATTTATTTGTACTTTAAAATCAAAATTGTATAAACACTTCTCAGCCAATAATACATATAGCTATGTACATATTCTCCCCCTTGTAGTAAAATCGTATAATCAGTCTTATCACCATTCTATAAAAATGGCTCCTGTTGAGATGAATGAAACTAATGCGCTGCAGGTCTGGTCACAGTCTAGAAATAATACAAGTCAAAAAACAAAAAATATCAAATTTAAATCGAATATTGGTAATTACGTAAGAATAAATAAAGCAAAAATGAAATTCGAGAAAGGATATCTACCTAGTTGGACAGAGGAAATTTTTACAATTAGTGATCGTATGAGTACTGAGCCCCCTACCTATCGTATAAAAGACTGGAGTAACGAACCTGTCAAAGGCATTCTCTATGAACCAGAATTACAAAAAAATTACACTTGATCCAGACAAACCATTTACAATCGAGAAAATTCTAAAACGAAAGGGAGACTTTGTTCTAGTAAAATGGAAAAACTAACCCCTTGCATGTGCAAGTGATGTACATAAATCAGATATTATGCGTGTTTAGGTTAGTTGCCATTATGCCACGGGACGAATTCTATGTTACATTACCTTCCAATGTAAACTTGAACTTGTTCCTGAGAATAAAATAGCACATTACCGTACAAAGCTAAGTGAACCAATAGAATTAAATGAATAGTGGGTTGTGGCAACCACAGAGCTTCATTTAACTTGGAGTTTTTATAATATTGTTTCTGATAAAAATAGCATTTCATATCAATTTAAACCGAAAAAGAAAGGACCAGATTTTTTATAGTGAAAGTATAGTTTCTAAAGGTTACTATTCCAATATTTCATTATTATTAAACAATATTCCCCCTTCAAAAAGAAAACTGCTTGCTCAACATGTTCAATTTGGCTATACTTTGTCCACACGCAGTATGTACACACAAACAACACTAGAAGAAGATGAAATTATGAAAGTGTACCAGGTGTATAAGCTTAAATCTGCTGTTTTGTAGTCAGAAAAACACATGGTTTGTTCATAGAAAGCAACAAGAAATTTATTCAAAGTACTTGCCCTCGCGAGCTACACATTTTGCCCATCTCTCGGGCAATTTGTGGATACCACGCCAAAAAAAGTCCTTCTCTTTCGAGGCAAACCACTCATCAAGCCATTTTCGGACGTCTGCATACGAATCGAAGTGCTGCTCAGCGAGGGCGTGGCCCATCGACGAAAACAGATGGTAGTCGGAAGGGGCCAGGTCTGGTGAATAGGCGGGATGGGGTAGCACCTCCCAGTTGCGTGTCTCCAAGTAGTTTTGGACCAGTCTTGACGTGTGTGATGGTTCGTTGTCGTGGAGGAAAATCAGCTTGTCATGTCTTTCTTGATAATCCGGTCTTTTGTCACACAGAACACGGTGCAATTTGATCAGTTGTTGGTGGTAGCGGTGGGCAGTGACAGTTTCACCAGGTTTCAACAGCTCAAAGTAGACGATGCCCTGTTGATCCCACCAAACACACAGCATCGTCTTCCGGCCGAAGCGATTTGGTCTCGAGGAAGATGTTGATGGTTGGCCGGGATCAACCCACGATTTCTTGCGTTTAGGATTCTCGAAATATATCCACTTTTCATCACCAGTCACAATCCGATGCAGGAAAGACTTTCTTTTTTGTCTGGCAAGCAAGATTTCGCATGTGTTTTGGCGTCTCTCCAGCTGCCGATCGGTCAATGCGGCACCCATTTTCCGATCTTTTGAACCTTTCCCATGGCACGTAGACGCATGGAAATGGCTGCTTGAGTAACACCCAATTGCTCGGCAAGCATCTTTTGCGTTTGGGTATCATCCTCGTCCAAAAGAGCCTGCAATTGATGGTCCTCAACCTTCCTGGGCCGATTTTCACGCTTCTTGTCGCTCAGGTCAAAATTGCCGTCTTTGAACCGACAAAACCAATCCCTGCACGTTGTTTCCGATACAGCACTGTCACCATAGGCCTCCACAAGCATTCGATGCGATTCGGCAGCCGATTTCTTCAAATGGAAGCAGAAAAGCAGAGCTTCCCGCATATGCTCTTTTTCTGGCACAAAACTAGACATGCTTACCACAGGAACACTGTCTGTTGTTGTCTGCACCTGCTAACGATGTGCACTGATTTGTGTTGGCAGATGTCCAACTCATAAAAACACCAGGTATGGCGTGGTCATGGTAGCTTCATACGCTCACTAACGCCATCTATGAGCAAACAGCAGATTTAAGCTTATACACCTGGTACATATCTCCACAGTTAGCTCCAGTGTTTGGTGTCTTGTTGGATACTCCTCAGTCAGAAATGACTATACATTCAGATATTGGTCCAGGTACAGCAAGATCAAGTTCTATTTATCCTTGTTATTTAGATCATCATATTCCACGCGAAAAGTTATATTTTTGAGCCCAGGCAGTACCTAAAAGTCGAGAAGCGTTACTTGGAAACAACTGAAATTATATTAAAATCAGAGCATGGAACTTTGCTTCCATTTGAGTTTAAAGCATCAAGAGTTACATTACATTTTAAAAAAGTGGAATAATGATTTCTGAAGGCACAGAAAATTATTGCTATGTAACTTTGGTTTCAAATGCATCCAAAACTATTTTTCCGAGTAATAACTAAACTTTCGAATGTACTTAAGCTCGAGTCTGGAGAATGGTTAGTGGGTCTGTCTGAAATTCATTTCACAAACAAGTCTTTCTAATATTCAGAAGGGACAAAATGAAATTATGTGGACTTTTCATACCCAAGAGTTGGATCAATCAAGTAAACAGAGCGGTAAAACAATTGTTCTTCAACTGTGGACTGTTTTACAAGTTGTAAATAAAAATTATATAGGTGAAGGGCTTTTTCGATTCAGTTATAACCAGTCCACCAATACTGCTGAGAGAAAATATGATACTTAATTATCTGCACTGAACTTCTCAGACATTTTGGCTCTGCAGTTAGGATTCGAACCAAATAGAAATCTTGTTAAGCAACAACATAGTTCTAAACAAAGAAACCTAAATATTGGGTACCCTCAACAAATTATGGTTTACACTAATGTACTCAGTTACCAGTTTGTAGGAGTTACAAAAGCACCTCTTTTAAGAATGTTTACATTCTCTTCAGTCCCTTATGGACGGTCACAATCTATATTTAACCCTGTTCATTATATGCCTGTATCAAAATATTTATTTTATACAATAGAAATAGTTTTAAGAGACAACTCACATTTGCTTTCGGAGATCTGAGTGTTAAACTACATTTCAAGCGACAATGAGATACGATAGGTGTCAGTTATATCGTGATTATCATCTCAACCAGGCGGGAACAGGTTTACCTTATTTTTCCGGTCCTCCATATCAGAAAGGCCATGGGGCCCTCGGTTCAATATTTAAAAGCTTGTTTTGTTTTGCTGCCCCTTTATTAAGCTAAGGAGCTAAAGCAATTGGTCAGCAAACCTTACATTCGGTAATGGATTTTGTTGAGAATGTTCTACAAAACAGACCTCTCAAGGAATCTCTCAGGGACTGCGTAAATCAAGCCGGACAGGTTCTTTGTGAAAAAGGGGAGAAAAATTTCTCAGATTCTTTCAGGAAAAGGGAAACAAACAGATGGCTAAAACTATAAAATTCGAACCCCCATTTATTACCAGTCAGTCTCGAAAATAGAGGCGAAGAGTACAGAGAGATATATTCACCAATTAACTACTACGTCGTTAGTAAACTGCAGCTCAACTGAATGCACCAATACAGAATTGGTTTTATTTTCTCTGCCATTAACTCAAACTAGCATTGAAAAATTTTGTTTAGTGGAGTATCGTCCCATTTCATCTTTAACTAGTAACAGTCCAATCGAGTTTTGCCATTATTGGAAATAGTGGAGAATACATTGACCCAGCGCACATTTATCTGTACCTAAAATGTAAAATAACAAAACCAGATGGTACAGCTTTAGCTGCCGATAACCTGGTTGCCCCAGGAAACAATTTTCTACATTCAGCATTCAATGAGGTCGACGTTTCCTTAAATGACAAATTGATTTCATCCTCTGCAAGGTGTTATGCTTACAGAACATACATTGAAACATTACTCAACTATTCTAATGAGGCTAATAAGTCACATCTCACTGCTGTTCTCTAGTATTGCGATACGCCTGGAAAATTAGGAAAATCTAAATGAAAGCAAAGGAATTGAAAAAAAGAAGAATGAGTCTTGCTGTGCAAAGTCGGTTATTCGACATGTATGGTCAACTATATTCTGATTTATGTGCCAACCTCATCTTCTCTTGAACAATGTGTCCATGAGAATTAGATTACACAGATCAAACAACGCATTTTCATTGATGGCTGCCGAGAATACTTCTTATCGTGTAGAAATACAGGACATTTCTCTTTATGTAGAGACAAATTCTGTCACCAGATATAGGTCTTGCTCATGCGAACGCTCTTCAAACTAGTACAGCAAAATATCCAATTACACCCGTAGAAGTGAAATCAATAACTATCCCTCAAAATATTACTTCTTATAATCTGGATAATATATTTTTAGGCACTGTTCCTAAACGTGTAATATTACGCTTTGTTAAAAATTCACCTTTCAATGGCCAAATACATAAGAACCCCTTTCATTTTTGGATTGAATAAAATTCAACTCCAAGTTGGATCTAGAACTATTCCGAACCAACCTCTCTGCCCAAACCTCACAGACAAAATATTATCCAAGGATATTACAATTTATTCTCTGGAACGGGAATACATTACCAGGATACAAACCAGGAAACAGTTTCTCCCGAGAAGATTTTGATAATGTATTTGTTTTGTATCCCTTTATTCTTTCACCCACAATGGAAATTGACTAAACATGGGACTTATTGCATGATAGGAGTGTAAGTGCTAAACTATCTTTCTGTGCTCCATTGCCTATGGCGGTCACGTGCATTATTTACGTAGAATTTGATTCGTTGATTCAAATTGACAAACATCGTAATATCTTCCCAGATAATACAAAATAATAATCAGTTGAGTTCCTGCCTGGAGGAAGTATGGATCACAATATGAGGGCTGTCGTTGATTTTCAAGGATTCCGTGACAATTCTGGCAACTTTATTCCTAAAGAACTCGCTATTATCGATGCAGACTCAGATAGTATGCAATCATGGATATTTCTATCACCTTACGAATGGGATACTTTAGATATTGGAGCAAAGAACGAAAATATGTGGCAAACACAAAACAAACATTCTCTGGAATGGTCTAGTGGGGAAATTTTCTATTCCAAATTTCCATCCATCCTTTCCCAGTACACCGAAAGAGCCTCAGTTATTTAATCCTTTGGAGCTGACAAATGCAAGTTTCTGACTACAGTACTTCACCGCACTGTGGTTAACCTCGAAGAAGTAGGATGCCCTAAAGCGTTGCTGTTAGTCTTCCCTGCACAAAATTGCTGTCGAAATTATCACAGATTAAGAACAATCAAATGTGCACTAAGATACGTACATTTATACGCATTTTATTTCCGTAGCTTCATGCTCCAACAGCATATTATAGGAGAAGGCAGAAGGACTTCACCTAAACAGGACACCTCAACATTGGACAGTGGATATTCATTAGCATCGTTTTACAATGACGCAGCAAGTGTGTATTACTTATCTGAGCACGGCTGCTGTTCCAATGATAGTGCATTTTCAGATAGTGAACAATGAATAACATTGAAATTGAAAAAACTGTTATATCGCACAAATGTTTGTCTCATTTTTTGAGGTGTTTTTGCAAATGATACATTGCCAAAGAATCTGCAATTGCCTGCAGCAACACTGACAATAAAGCTGGTCTACGCATACACTGGACAAGTTTGTTTATCAACAGTAATAAGGAGGCCATGTACTTTGATAGTTTTGGTCAGCCTTCAAGCGCAACTGTACTAAAATTTATAAAAAAGAACTATTTCATGATGTATCAGTGAAACAGTAGTTCAAAACCTGAACTCATCAATGTGTGGGATTTATTTTATCATACCTTTACATTATATGTGCCAGGGTTTACCCCTAACCTATTTTCTGTCATTGTTTGGAACAAACTTAAGAAGAAATTACAGAATTGTATGGACAAAATTTTCAAGTGCTTTTCCATAATATAGGGTGAAAATAGTGCCAGTGCCTGTGTGGAGCATACAATACTGGAAAAGTATCCCAATCCTACATGTTCAGAATATAAACTTGGTGTGACAAATATAAAATTTTTGTGGCATGTTAAGCATGGCAGTCTAGAGGAAACAACTTTGTACAAAAATAATCCGGACACTTCAATATGGTTTCCTAATGTATAAATATAACAGCATAGTGTTAAAGCTGTGTATTCTGTATATGTATTAAACATTAAATATGTATAACCTGAGTTATAAAAATGTAAAGCGTTGTGTTGACGCTATGTATTCTGCATGTATAGAATATTATGTGTACAACCTGAGTTATAAAACTGTAAAGCCTTGTGTGAATGCTATATATTCTGTATGTGTATAAACATTAAATATGTATAACCATTTGTTAAAATACTTTGAATTTGTACTCATTTTGTAATAGATTAGTATTAGAATAATAAACGTGTATGTAGTAGAGTTGAGAGTTTTATTTCTTTAAAAAAAATAATAATAAAAGGTTTATAGTTACATACAGAGTAAAAAAAGCTAATGTTGATGGAGCAAACAATACTAGGTTCTATCCTTGTTACAAATCTTGCACAAAACACAAATATGTTACTTTGCACTTTGGTAGGGACGTTATAACAATTCAGAGTTGGATTCAAAACAATACATTTATGTACCGGTGAACTCAGTTATAAACAAAAAAACACATTGCCAGTGAAACACAAAACACAAAAGAGATAGAATTTAACTAGTTTTTACTAGTTTCAGCACTGTTTTGGGTTTTAAAAAATGTCCTGCTTTAGTCCCCTCTGGAAAAACCCATTGAAAAAAGAATGGATTTCCACGATGATAATCAAAGATTGTTGCTACATATTCTCTTATATTTAGTAGCAGATTATAAGAAGTAGTACTTGTGCAATAAGATGATAATTTTTATTTAAATCACATACCTGCTTGCACATGCACTTCTGATCATCGTCATCTCATGAGAATCACCAAATTCAGCTGCAATCACTCCATTATCAAAGACGGGTTGAAGCTTCCATTAACTATCTTCATCTACAGTATACATTCTACAGTTTGGCCCAAAAAAAAAAAATCCCCACCCAAAAGTTTTACTGAAAGCACATGAGAATGAAAACTAACCTAATTTAACCAATAATTTTGAAGTTTACTAGTAGAGAACTACCTATACTTTGTCTTGGGAATCCGTGGAGCAAGGCCATGTGGTAGTGAAGGGGAGAAAGCAAGTGGGCAGAGCAAAGCAGTGCACGCTGATGCAAACGGATGGTAGCTGCAGCCACATTTTCCCCTCCATGCCCTCACTTCCACTCTCATGCGTTAATTGGTCGAGTCAGTACTTGTCCAGATGCATGTACACATGCAAGAAAATTACTCTGGGGTGTTGAAATAAAATTGTTTAGCAGAAATAAAAACAAGCACAACCATCTACAACATTGCCATCAAACATATACATAATAAAATACAATTCAATTCTTGTGTATGTATGAAGTAATTCACGTCGATTATCTGTGTGAAAGGATGTCAATAATAGGCATTCTTATCTACAGTCAGCAGTTAATTGATACTTGTTTCTAAAATAAATAATATTGGCGTTCCTATGAAACTCAAATAGATTTAAGTTGAAATATATGAAGAAATAAACAAATATTGCAAGTGGGGATTTTTTTTGGACCAAACTGTAATAACTTTCTTTTCTTAATGAACTGAGAAATGACCAAAATGTCACTTACCATGTTTTCCATGTGAGCCTTTCAAATATGAAATGCAATTCTGTCTGGTTAAAGCATGCGGGAATTGGAATATTTTTAACAGACAGAAGCATACCTGTCCTAGTGATTCCTCATGTTTCCTGTATGTCTTGGTGCTCATAGGAGGAATGCCAAGGATGGCGAGAAGTACCTCCAAGAGCCCATGTCCGGTGTTCATTGAACCAAAAACAGCAACATCGGTGATGCCCAGCTTGGCCATTTCCTTGTGGTTAGACTTCCATCGCTCCACAGGGTTGGATGTTATTGAACAGGTGGGGTTACGATAACCACGTTTGTAATTTTCTCCTTCTCCAACCTCATACTTCCTCCCGTATTAACAGGACATCTGAAATTTGAAAATATTTTGTTGTATAGATTCATATCATTGAGCACTCAATAGAGGATTACATACATATAAAGTAAGGCTGAACCAATTCGAACCGATACAGATACTTGTATAATTCCAGTTCAAAATAACGAAGCCTAGTTGCTGAGTCACAAAACTCATCACATCACATTATATTAATATCAAATAATCAAAAATTATTCTCATATAGCATTATAACACTTAAAATGTTCTGTACCCCAGAGGATACAAAAAAAAAAAAGAAGTTTTTGAAAGTTGCAAGCATTGTTAAAGTGTTGAAGATACACCGAAAAAAATTGGTGTATTATTATGTGTCCCAGCTTCATTTCATGATCCTCAATTTCATTATACGTCTTTAAGGGGAGATAAATTTATAGTGTGCAAAATAAAATTTATGTGCACAGCTTGCACAAGGAATGCACAATAAATAAAAATGTAAACAACATTCTTGTCGTTTGGATTAACCTGGAGAGGGAGGAAAACTAAGTATCAATTTAATGCTCGTTTGGCAGCTGTGTATGCCCTGCTGTCCATTATTCTGTCATTTGCAATAAAAACAAGTCACCGCAGTGTCAGCATAGGGCAGCAGTCACACAGAAGGGTAGAGCACAAGAAGAAAATCACAACCCTCACACAACACAACACAGCGACATTCATCCCTATCCCAGGAACTCCAGAATGAGCCTAGCATTATAATAATGCTGGTTTTAAAATTTTCACATTTTTCACCCACCAGTTTGCGAGCAAGAATTGGCAATGAATTTTTTTTTTTTTTTTTCCCCCACATAGCATTGAGCACCAGGCAGTTAAATCCCTTCAATGTCACTTTTGGGTGCATCTCTTTCACTTTAGCCCTGCCTTTGATCCTGCCGTTCACTTTATAACTAGGAACACAGCCCTTCTTTGGATGATTAACAGGTTCCTTAGTAATCATTTATTCTTAGAAAATAAGGCCTCTTGGCATTATGTTTTAAACGTTTTATTTGTCTAAAACATGTTTAAAAGAAAAAAACTGTTTTGTTTCTTTAAAAAAATTGCCAACCCTGGTTGAGAATGTTCCTTTGTTTCTATTTCATGTAATTAAGATCGCAATTGAGGAGGTACAACAGACAAATACAAGAGGCAGTAGTTGGGATATAAGTAAGTTTTCAGAGTGGTAGTTATTATATACATTTTATTTTCATACTACTTACCTTTGGAATTATTTTCAATTTTTGTTATTAATACATTATTTTAATGCTTTCTATCGCAGGGGTAAACTAAGAAAAATATCAAAATTATTTTTTTCTTTGGCTCTTATAGTAATTACTACTTTAATGTGGATGTGTTATATGAGGCATTGCGGATATTAGGGACAAACTTGACAAAGGTCAATTTTTCTTTTATTGCCGGATTATATACACTGAAGACTGTAGAAACTCATCCAACATGTGACAGGAGTTTATCTCGCCTCTAACACTCTGAAATTTGCTTCAGAATAGATCAGTGCATGGGCAACGAGCAAATACAGACGTTTGCAATATGACAAGTGAACTCGACATATCACTGAGACTCGCCACTTGATCGTCTCTCCTCTCCTCTAAATCCTTGCTGTGTTCACGCTTTCTATTGCATCATTATCATTTGTAAGTGCTTGCCAGTAACACTGTTGATTGATTGATTTGTTGTTTTAAGTCCACTTGATGCACAGAAAGGCTAATCGGGACTGGACCTACAGTTTAAAGTGGAGTCCGAACCACTATTTGCCTCTACCAGGTATCGAACCCGGGACCCCCTGATTACAAGGTGATGATGGTACCACTGCACCATCGGGGAGGACCTACTAGTAACAATGTGAAAAGTATTCTACAGTGAAATATGGATTCTGAAGATAGTGATGCAAGTAGTTATGGTACCGCGTTGAGTCCGATAAATCAATTGATTGGAAAAGATCGATCAAAGATCAATTGATGATGTAGTTGTGTGGGCAAGCAAGGGGTATTGTTGTGAGCGATGACGTCATTTTTTTTTTTTTTTTAGAATTCTGACTGGTGAGACGTCATAAATTGGGCGGGGCTTATTTCGTAAGGAGGATTCTGACTGGTTGTTGGGGAGGAGGAAAAGTATTCGGGTTTTTCCCGGTGACGGTTGGTCGGAATTGGAGTTTCCGGTGTCTGAAAACAGATGGCGTTGATGAGCCAGAAATTCTGGGAATTTGTAATTTTGTGAGAAGTGTTTTGATTGGTTGTTGGAGGAAAGCGAGTGTTTGACGGTTTCTCGGAATTTCCGGCGTCTGAAAACAGATGGCGTTGATGAGGCTTTTAAGGCGTGCGGTGAATGTTTCGGAATTGGAGTACGTGTTTCCGGTGTCTGAGGAAAGATGGCGTTGATGAGTTTGAATGTCTGGGAATAGTGATACGTGTTTCCGTTGTTTGAGGAGAGACGGCGTTGATGAGTCATTCTGGGGAGGAGGTAACTGTTTTTCTCAGAATAGGGAGCTTTTCTGCTTGGCTGAGAGAGATGGAATTCTTGGAACGGTTGATTGATATGTGTGGCATGTTTGTCGGGCTGAAGATATGGGTTTCCGACTGTTAAGGGGTCTGTGACGGTTGAAGAAGAGAAGGGAAACATTTGGGCGTAATCTTCTAGGAATTGTGCCTGTTTGAAATATGTTTAATGGAAAACGTGATGTTGGAAAATAGAAGGTACAAATAGAAGGGATAAAAGATAATAGGATCTGGTAACGTTTCTTGTGTGGGGAAATGTTTGTTCATTTGTTGTAGGTAAGAAATGTGGTGTCTGTTGAAAATAAGGAGGATAAAAGAGGAATAGGTGAAGATGGGGTTCGATAAAAGAGGAAAATAATATATTCAAAAATATGAATTATTTGGAGGAATCTCGAATGGGTTATGTAACACTCAGGATAAAAAGAATTGGAGGAATATTTACCATTACGATTAGAGAAATTTGGGGATAAAAGATAAGATGAATAAATGGGGGTGCGACAAGAAAATAATATATGAGGGGTGTTCACAAATGGGGGAATTCCTGTCAATATTATTATATAGAAGTGGGAGTAATTAGTAAGGGACATACTACATTTTCGGAAAGGAGTTAAAGTTCAGGGGTATACCAAAAATATTGGAAAAGGGTAAGGGTGTTATTGGTTGGATTTAAAATAATGTGTGGCGGCGGAGAGTTTGAAAATGTTATGTGATATTGAGAGGTGTATGGATATTAAACACCACCAAGTTTGAATTTGATGTTTTCAAAATTCTTCTAAATATAATCCAGATGATATTCCCGTATTTCCATATATGTTTCTTACAAATGGAGAGTAATTTCTTGTGCACACAACGATTTCGTAAGAATTATGCAATTCAGTTAAGGATACAGCTATTTGATAAAAGGTGTCCTAATAGGGTTATAATAAATGTTTAAAGAGTCCCTGTTATATCCATACAATGCTACGAAAATTTCCATAATATGTTCCAGACAGGAAACATCTTTTGTACATTCCAATAACACCCAGAAAATGTTAAGAAAGAACAAGTTTTATTCATATCTAAATCATGTCCAGATAAGATTCAAATGTAGTCTAGAATGTACCTTTTGTATCCACACAATATCCAAAGTACATACAAAAATGTCTAACGAAAGTATATTGTCTAGATAACGTCCACTTGGTGTACAAAACATTCCAAATATGATCTCGAATTGCCCATAACACATCCAATTCTGGATATCCCCAGGGTCCTGTCCCAATTACCCTATGTGTGCATAAACTGAAATTAAGCAGCAATCGAGCCATATGCAGATCCCGGTCTCAATCACCCTAAATATGCATGAAGTGAAGGTGGACACATTGGTCAAGATATTCAGCTTCATTATTGAAAGGAAAAGAAATGCGTCAGTATTCGGTGATTTTGTAGAAAACATACAGAGAGCGCAATATGTACCTTCGCGTTTGTCGTTAAGAATTTGGTTCGCCTACCCACTTTTTGTCATTTGTGGCCCCGCACTATGCTAAAACTCACCTGCGAGGGAAAAGTAAACTGTCCTTGCCCCCTCAGTTTTGTCACTTTGCTCCCCTAGTTTGGATGCCTCCCAACCCAATCGTCGCCACTGCGAAAAACCTATACTAAAGGACCCATATGTTAACAAAGAATGTGTAAAGAAATATCTAAATCAAGGCAGGGGTAGGAAACGTCCGAGGTAAAAGATCTCTCGAGTAAACACCGCAGAAAATGTTCTTAGTGGAACAGTTTCGAGATAGAATCTCCTGATCTGCGACGTGTTCATGCTGCCTATGTTTTCGAAAACGTAAAATAAGAGTGGACCCCCCTGTACATGGTGTTTTTAAGATGAAAAGAACTATTGGTAGTATGAATTGTAAATAAAGTAAAATGTGTAAGTTTTTCTGAATTTTGAAACTCTTACTTCGTCGAATAAAATACAGCATAAAACTTATGTAGCGCACTGTACATGGTGTTTTTAAATGAAATCAAATATGGGTAGTATGTATTGTAAATTAAGTAAAATGTGTAAGTTTTGCTGAATTTTGAAGTTCTTATTTCGTCGAATAAAATACAGCAAAATACTTAGGGAGCCCACTGTACATGGTGTTCTTTAAATGAAAACAAATATTGGTAGTATGTCCCCAGGACAGGAAAAAGATAGGAGAGGCACGTGGGCGTTGGATGCTCTGCGCAAAACAATGTGTGCCGAATATAATTCGAAAATACGTCACGGAGACAGTACTATATAAAAAGGAAAAATTGTGTACGTACCACAGAACTGTTGATGAAAGTCTACCGACTGGAGATCATAACCGAGACTGGCACATCTGTTGCGAGAGTGAAGGAAATTGAAAAGGTATGAGACAAATATTTAGTTTTAATGTTCTACCTAGAACAATGCAAATCGCTGGTCAAAGACCATCATCACCTTCACACAGTGAGAATCGTAAACATAAATACATCTTTCTTTTGAAGCTGACAGCTTGAAAGGTGAGAAAATAAAAACGGTACCTGTGTCATCAACAGTTTAATGCAGAAGAGGATGACGTTTAACAGTGATCGATGGTGGGGGGGTCGGCTCCCGGTCCTCTTCTGCTGGGGGTGGGAGAGGGGGCGTATATCGTCCCTCCTCCTCTTCTTCAACCACATCGGTGACATCGTCCTCTTCTTCGTGCTCTGACAAAACAGGAGAAACAGTAGGAGAAATAGAAGGAGAAACAGGAGGCACCAGTTGGCGCTGCCGATTGGCTCTAGCGTCATTTCGGTTACGCATTCTGAAAAACAAAATATAAGAATTAAAATATATTTCGTTCCATGTAGATATCGGCTAGAAAGAAAAGTTATCAGATATGTAGCATACGTAATCGGAAAAACAGCATGCTAGAATAAACGATGTTATCAGAAATAAACTGAAAAAATAATTACCTGGCTCTATACCGACGGAGATTGGCGTGGAGCCTTTCCCTGTTCCGGGTACCTCGAGCCCGGAAAATAGCAGAGGCATGCTGTTGGGTCTCCTCAATTCTATTTTCTTCCTCCAGGTACCGCTCAATGTACCTCGTAGCCTCTGCGAAATGCGCAGCGCCTTCAGTGCCTGCCTGATGTTGATAATATGCATTTCGCAGAACCTCTCCGTGATGGATTGTGTGTTCCTGAAAATATGTGTGAATTAATATATGAAAGTGATTAATTTGTGTAAAACATAATTAACATAGTTTCCGTCTAATTTCAGATGTCGACACTCCCTCTCGGATTCAATTTGGTGTATGGCGATATTAAGGAGACAACAGCAGGTCCGACTGAACGAAGAAACTTATGGAGTAAAACACATGGAAGACAGGTTGAAAAACACATCGGCAATTATGTGAATTTCTGTGAAGAAAATGGACTGGCGGAAGAGTTATTGGCAAAATGAGAAGACACATGTAAAGATATCGAGGTATCGGTGGACTGTTTGGTCAAAATATTTACTTACATTGTTGACAAGAAACGAGATGCGCCAGTGTTTGGCGATTTTATAGAAAATGTACAGAAAGCGCAATATGTACCATCCCATCTTTCTTTAAGAATCTGTTTTGAATTAATGGAGGTGTTTAAAGGTGTGAGAAATGAGAAGGGTGAAAATAAGAAGATGGGAGAAACAGGGGAAGATATGCATGAAAGAATGATGGAAATGTTGAAGAAAAGGAAACTTAACGAGTAACTAACACATACTAATACACTAATATCTAACACTGACTAATATATTATATCTATAGAAATTTATGTAGGCCATATTGCGGACATTTATGTAAAAGCATCTCGTAACAAATGATTGTTTAGGTGTGTAAAGTCCACTTTATGCACAGTAAGGCTGATCAGGACTGAACCTACAGTTTAAAGTAGGATCCGAACCATTTGTGTCTCCATCACGTATCGAACCCGGAACCCTTACATATTGTAATAATTCTACAGAGGTTCACTGTGTTGATAAACAAACATCTGTATGTAACCACTGGTGTAAAATAAAACCTGCGATGTTTCTGTATAGAGGGCATAAATCATGAAATGTAACAGAATTTGTAAAATATCTTATAATCTGTGAGTTAAAATGAAACAGCAGTTTGTATATGTAGAAAACTTGTAATGTTTCTATAGAATTTCAGTGTGTTAATAAAAGATTTTGTATAGAACGATTTTGTTTTCTATATAATGTTGTAATCGTGTTTTACCTGGGATCTGAGGTCACAGGGAAGTTTCAATTATACATTTAGGTAGAGCTTAATTGTATCTGTTGGCTGAACCTGCTCCGATTAGGAGGGTAGAGATATGGAAAGTTGATGTAAAGGTTATTCACGCTTGTTCATACCTGGTAGGTGTGTGATGTTCTTGTCCTGATGCTTCTTGCAGACCGAATTGTGACAGGTGCCAAGGTTCTATCCTTCGACCCTTGGCTCACCAAACCGAGCAATCCCTTGCGACTCATAGCATGCTAGGCAGCCGTAACTCCGTGTTCCATCGTTGTAGTTCAGTAGTGTTAATGTGTTGTAGAGTATTCAGAGACTACTTATCCATGTGAGCGTCGATGATAGGTGTAGTTCAAATGAGCGTCAAAATCCAAAAGAGAGCAAGCTCCGGGAGTGAGCTTGCTTTTACAGGGTGGCTACAAACAAGCAGAAATGAAATTCCCTGACTTTTCCAGGTTTTCCAGGACAAAATTTACATTTTTCCCTGACAATTACAAACTAAACTAAATCGATGTTTTTACAAATAGAAATAATAAACTCATACAGATCCACGTATGGTTTTGTTAAGTACCAATATTATCTTCTATGAAATTGACATAATTTCTCTATTCTCTATGATTTGAATTCAAACTGCAAAATAGTGAATTTGGAAAATTATTACAATTCACAAGCTAGGGATTACGGAATGTTGTCATACGCAGTAAGTTTAAAATAAAATACTTGATTATTTTTAAAGTTACGACTAAATGAGATAAGAGTGAAGAGTGATTGATTAAGAAATGCAATTTGTAATTTATCAGTCTCCTTATACATTCTCGGGATTAAATGTTGATATTTCCACTGGTGTCATATTTCCTTACATTATCAATGGGATTTCTGCTTCAGTACAGTATATCCAAGTGAAGTACTGTGAAACTGACAACATGCAGTTATACCATTAATGCTGATGAAAAGTGTATGTAGATATTAGAAATTTAACGCAAGCAATTTATAGAATCTCATTGTATAGGTACCTGACTTAGCTAACCACACATTAAAACAGGAACACTCTAATAATAAAAGCTTCTGAAAGTTCATATACGAGGGGCATCCTGAAAAAAGGTCCAATGTTCCCTATACGCAGCACTAGTGGTCGGAGAGCGACACACACACATGCAGGCAGGAAGAAGTGGCATGTAGCTGTAACCTGGTACAGTTGCAATGCAGCCGTTTTAAGAAAGTTCTAGGTTAAATATTGCAGCTCTCATACAGTCTCCCACCGACTGCGATGTAGCCTACGTGTAGTAATCAGATTTTTGCACGCTCAAAATTTGGCACAGAGCAATCAGCAATCGTGAGCAGACCAGATGTTGTGAATGATAGTATGGTCAGACGATGGTGCAGACAATTCACGAAGGCCAATCAAATGTGCACAACCCCATACAGCTGAGTACACGCGGGTGTTCCATCACTTCAGGTGAGAGATTTTGGACCACTTCCTGTACAGCCCTGGCCTTGAATGTACCGACTTTCATCTCTTTGTTTAACTGAAGAGGTCTCTGGCAGGGCAAGGAGTTCACAGCAACACTGCGGTAGAGATAGTTCCAGTCCTTGCAGTCAGACACATATACCATGGGCATACAAAATTTAGTGCCATGCTACGACAAATGCCAGAACAACGGTGGTGATTATGCCGAAAATTAGGTTAGGAATCACTGTTACTAATGCAATAAATTACAACTGATACTCTTGTTTTATTTATACCTAATCGGTAGGAACCTTGATATTTTGTTACTTTTTTTCAAATTGTTGTATTTTCTTTCTTTCTTCTTTTTTTTTTACTATAACGTGTTATTTTAACGAAAATTCACATTTTCATTTTAGCGCATTTTCTGGCAAATATCTCAAATTGTACCTTCATGGTGTTTTAAAACTACTGTTTCAAATTGTAAGTCACATGGCTTACGCCTCTTTGTGAGAGTTTGATATCTTGAAAGTTATTTTGGGAAAGTTATTTCCATACCCCATTTTTGAATTTTAAGGTATGGATTTTAGATAATGGAAATTTCCCCGTATATACTGAAGGGTGCATAATGGCCATAAGTGGCGATGCACCCAAAGAATTAAAATCAATCAATCTCATGTGACCAATACCGATATATTATGGCACCAAAAATTGGCATTGTATTTTTTTGACTTGTTAGTGTTACGTTTCCCAAAATTCGCGTTTTTTTTTTAGAACATTTATCTGCCAAATATACTGAAACTTAATACGCCATTGTGCTTTTAAACTATTATTTTAAATTGTAGGTCAAATGGTCTACGTATTTTCGAGACAGTTTGATATGTTGGAACATATTTTTGAGGAAGTAAAAGTAAATAGCTCCCCTGCCCTTTTCCATGAAGGTGTATAGGGGTTTGGAGTTAGGGCCCCACACTTTCTTGATTACGGCTGAAGGTGGGGGTGATGTGATCAGCACCACGCTCCTGGCTACCTTTATTCCTCAAAGTTTCCTCAAGGTACCAGCTTCATATGATGCTGGGTGGTGCCGGAGCAGTTTGAATAGGTGGAAAACATCCCGGTTCTCCCCCGCAGGGGATCGACCCCGGGTCTCTCGCATAGTAGTCAGACGCCCTAA